>NC_090321.1:208774422-209473454 GCF_040869045.1 Eurosta solidaginis
AGTTAAGTTTAAAAATAGAAAGAAATTTTTTTTATTCGAATGAATCTTATTTTTATTGAAAATATTGTTGATAGTGGTTATTGCAGTCAAAAACTATTCGTTTTTTGTATGTAGTGTTTATGACGAACCATGTTTTGAGAATGATTGTTCCGCCAGATATCGCGTCTTGTAATGCTGCCACCAGTGAGAAAACCTTTTGGATCATCGCCAAGACCACTAAATGGTAATCCGTAAAGAAAAGCCACACAGACTAACGCACCAACCTTCGCCCACGCATTTCGCGATGTATATTTTGTTATGTGAATATGTCCATTCTAATGCAAATAAAACTTTTTTTAATTTGACATTTGAATTTAGTTCGAAAGATATGCTGAAAAAATCGAAGTTTTTTCTTCTGCAATGCTTTACCCACATTTTCCAGTGATGATATAAGTTTTCTCAATTTAGGCAGCATCCATAACGCAATAAAGCAGGTGATCTCAGTAGTACAACAACAAAAATTTTACGCCCCTCATAATCTGTTCATAAATTTTAAAATAGTAAGAAGGGAAAATTTTTGGTACTCTTTTGTTACTTATTTAGTACTTTATTAATTTAATGTGCGGAAAAGAGTCAAACTTGATATATCTTACACATTGGAAACGGGAACATAACAGAGAAGTGATGAGAAAAGGGAGGAAATAGAGTGGAAAAGTAGAATATGGAGGAAAGTGAAAAAAGTAAAGAGCCCAAGAGGAAGAGGGAGAGTAAGAGTAAAAGTTAGAATAAGGGTAATAGTTTGAGAGAAATTAGTAAAATGAGTTTTACAGGAAGAGTAAGAATAATACATGTATAATATTAAGAATAATAGTGATAGCTATACTTGGATAATAGCGATAGAGTAAGAGCAAAAACTGCAAGATTTACTTAAGAATAAAAGGGATAGGGCAGTTGAATGGGCTGATTAAGATAAAGTAGAAAATGCAGAGTGGAGAGGAAATAAGAGAGGATGAAAACGGTTAGCCAGATAAGAGGCAGGTGGATGAATAGAGAAAGTCGGAATGAAGTCTGTCGGGTTTGAACATACGGCTATTTCATATTTGTCTAAACGGGTCCAGGTTCAGCCAGAGCTGTTTAAAATAAGGTTTTGATAGACCATATATTTCTTTTTTGCCATCAATGAATCTTTATAAGCTCTGATCTTTTGAAGCATTGTAGCTGTAAAACCTCTGTCGCTTTCTGCTCATAGCTCTTAACGTTTCAATCTATATATATAAAAAGAAGTGTACATTTTGATTGTCACTCCATAACTCGAGAACGGATAGAAAGATTTCCATGAAATTTTTAAGAAAGATACAGGAAGGAGAGATGATTTTGAAATCCCAAATTGGTTTAGCCATATATCTATATATATAAAAATGAATGTTTGTAGGTTTGTCATCGATTAACTCAAAAACTACTGGACCGATTATTATGAAAATTGGTATATATATGTATTTTTCTACGGGGAAGGTTTATATAATGAGTACTTTGATACCGGGTGACTAGGGTCTCGAGATATAGGCCAAAACATGGACCCGGGTAACTCCAGGAACTGTTTGTACAATATGGGTATCAAATGGAAGCTCTTTATGAGTACTTTGACACTGGGTATTTTTCGTACCACTGAGTGACTAGGGTCTCGAGATATAGGCCAAAACATTGCCCGGGCACCACTAGAATGTGTTTATATAATGTGGATATCAAATGAAAGCTGTTAATGAGTTTTAGTACAGGGTTGTTTTCATACCTATTGGTAACTAGGGTCTCGAGATATAGGCCAAAATGTGGATCAGGGTAACACTAGGATGCGTTTTTACATTATGGGTATCAATTGAAGCTGTTCATGTGTGCTTTACTACAGATAATTTTTTATACCGCTGGGTGTCTTGGGTGTCGAGATATAGGCCAAAACGTGGACACGGATACCCCGAGACCATGCTTATAAAATATGGATATCAAAGGAAAACTCTTGATGAGTGCTTTACTACAGGGTAGTTTTCATACCTACTGGTGACTAAGATCTCGAGATATAGGCCGAAACATGGACCCGGGTGCCCATAGAATGTGTGTATTTTGGATATCAAATGAAAGCTGTTGCTGAGAGCTTTTAAGTAATTTTTATTGTGATATTCGATTTAGTCGCATCAACCTGGCAAAACTGATAAATATGCATGCGAATCCGAAATAAAGTCATGAATTAATAATACCCACATACCTATCTACATACGTCCTATTCGATTTGCCTGAAATTTGGTATATAAATTTGCCTATATTAGTATTTACGATGCTTTTTTCCGGGAAGTAGACCAGAGACGGACTGGGACTGGGATTAGGACTGGGACTGAGACTGAGACTCGGAGTGGGACTGGGACTGAGACTCGGAATGGGACTGGAACAAAATACATACCACCCTCTGGGGCTGACAATAATATATGAAGAAGAATGAGAAAAACTTGAGAGAAGAGAAAAGAGAGAAGGAGACTGAGAAAGAGATAGAATGAGACGAAGATGGAGACAGATGAAGCGAAAAATACGGAGGGAGGAGTGAATACAAAGATTAGGAAAAAGTGTAGAGGGGCGAGGGCAGATTTAGACGGAAACAGCTTATTAAAATGTATGCAGATGTACCAAATTTAGGGCAGAACAACGTTTGCCGGGTCTGCTAGTTATGTATATAAATGTTGGGTCTCGGGACCGTAAACGGGTTTTTCCTCCATATTACTTCGTATTTCAGAAAGGCATTAAGGTAGGATTTTTTTCGTGATACTGAGAAAATCAATACTACAGATAAGTCAAGAATCAACACTTAGAATTATGAGGGCGAGTATTGTCAAATGCGATTCTATTTTGATAATGACTTCACCTGTTTCATTTAATTGAGTCATGGATAGCAACTCAGGCAAACTCACACATGGCATTAATGTCATATATGAAAGGTGTATTAGAGATCAGTTTACCTTCTAAAAATCATTTTTATTAAAATTGCTGATGGAGAGCATTGAATATAAGCCGACGATATGTTCGGTTATGCGCTTTTTATAGAGTAAAACTCTTTCACGCTTAAGCATAATTTTTAAATTTCTTTTTTTTACAGTTCATAATAGTTATATAAACTTTGAAAATTATTTAAGTGCATAGCTGCAACCTTCAATATGTTACTTTAATTTTATATAAAACCATAAACAGGTGATTCACCTGTTGCCACCGAATAAGCAGTTATAAATACGAATCGACATTACCTTAACTTCCTTATAACAACATTTTTTGCTTCGGTTTATCAAAGTAAACATTTGCTAAGGTCAAAACTAAAAGAAAAATTCAAAAATTATTATAAACTTTAACGCACACGCAGCAGCTTGAAGGCAAAGAGCTATTGTTGTTGACAGCTTATTTAATATTAATAATTAGTGTGAAAACGCAAATATTGGATAATGCCAAGGAAAAAAATTAAATTGACTAAAAATCAACAAATTAAGTCGATGAAGTGATGAGAAATAAGCGTACACAAAGTTTTATACGGATTAATAGTTTTGAGTTTTATATAAGGGTGTGCTGAATATCCAATATTATTTATGGCATTAAATCCCGCAGTTAAGTGTGTAAATTCTATTTTGGCAAGGCAGTGGCTTAAATGCCCCAAATGCTGTTGAAAATTTAGAAAAAATGTTTGATCTGAAACTTACTTACTTAGTTAATTGGCGCTTAGCCGTTTAAACCGTTTAAATATTTATTCAAAATACATCAATATAAGACATAGAAGGGACGTAATTACATCAAGATACCCAGAAAATGTGGGACCAGTACCTATAACAGAATTATCCCTGTCCACCTCGCACCTACTGAATGGTACAAAAAACCTTTTACATAAAAAAAACATATCCTCATGCAGTGGAAAATCTGAGGTGAGAAATGGAAAAGAGTCCCCTTTTTCCATTTACCTTAATGTAACTCAAAATCCTCAACCGCCATATACAATATTTCAAAGATGTGTGGAGTCGCTTATCGATATGTAGTCGTCCAAAAGATGAATAAAGAGTTTCCAACCAAAAACCTTAAATGTTACAACGCCAACTGGAAGTATATTGCCAACATCATGGAAGGCGTCGCCTTTATCTTGAAGAATGCTAGCACATTTCGTTATTTGCTTGAAACATTTACATCCATGCCATCTCGGGAAGTAGTTATGGCCTTACCGCAGTAAGGGGCGCTGCTGTGGCGGACGGTTCTTTCTCCGTATATAATACTGGACCGCTGAGCCCGCCTTGTCGGGCAGGTGGTCGTACGACCAAGATGAACAACTCATTACCTGAATGTAATAAGGAGGATGTAAAGAGGAGGACTGAGTCGCAATCCAAGGACGACAAATACGAATTAAGCGATGCGTCGGACTCGGGGAGCGAGAGAAGTGCTGATTCAATGAACCCCGTGTTGGAGAAGCACACAAATGAAAACGGAGTAGAAGAGTGGAGAAGGGTACGGAGCAGAGGAAGTAAAAGAGCTCTCTCGCAGTACCGTGCAGCACTAAGAATTGTACAACGCTTGGGAGCAGTGGTCGACCCAACAGAAGTGGAGATCGAGCGCTTGGAATGGGCCCATGAAGCGGTAGAAATAGGTCGAAGGCAGTTCAAAAGGTTTGCTGCGAGAAACCCTCGGTTCTGCAACCGGTGCGAGGAGGAAGAAGCGTCGAATGGCAGAATGAAGAGGCAACGTTCGGCAGAAGGCGACAAGCCTGCTTTCAAGAGGCAGAAAGGACCCAGTCCTAGAGCCGCGAGGCAGCGCAGTCGCATAGACAAGACAAGTAGGCCCAAAGCTGTAAGACAGATGGGTTCCAATAGCGAGGTAGCAACTATCTCGAAAGCTGCCAGTCAGAGGGAAGTTCCAACTACGAAAGTAGGAGATAAGCCAAAGGGAGATAACGCTAAGACTCCGGCTTTCTCGGAGGCGCTAAAGGGAGTTAACGCGAAGACTCCGGTGTTCTCGGAGGTTCCAAAGGGAGATAACACTAAGACTCCTGCTTTTCCCGAGAAGATGAGTCATGTGGCAAAGCAGTCACTGACTGTGGCGCTGGTTGATCGTAGCAGTCCGTTCGGACAAATGACTACTGAAAGGTGGAGATCTGTGGAAAGGGAGCTTATTAGCTTAATGCTTAAGATGATGCGGGAACAACCAAGTAAGCCCCTTCCAACCTTTGATTCGGGGGGATGGTATAATGGTGTGAAGATGATAGCGTGCGACAACATCGCGAGCTTGCGGTGGCTGGAGGAAGTCGTTCCAAACCTCCAAAGGCAAGGCACGAACGCGCGGTTTGAGGTGGTGGATAAAGCGCAAATCCCCACGGTACCAAAAGTTAAGGTATGGATACCATGCGTGATGAAGTCAGAGGATACACTGCGACTTCTGCAGAATCAGAATCCGAACATACCGACACGGGATTGGAAGGTACTTACTGTATCTCGGCCTACCGAGGATGGTCAGTTATACATCTTTCAAATAAACAAGCAGGCGGAGGATATTTTGTACACGCAGCTTGGCAAAATGTCCTTTGGCACTGGCAAAATTTACATGCGACTCAGGAAAAGAAGTCCCGAGGGTAAAAATCCTAACACGCTGGAAGTGGGCGAAGTCGAAAAGGACCTCAGAAGCCTAAGGGAAAAAATACAGGTGGAGGTCTCCGACGTCACCACGAACGTGCTAGAAGAGGACCAACCGCTAAATGGTGCTGTGACTCGCACAGAGGAACACACGGCACAACATTCACGAGGGGCTGAAGGGGGCCTCGAATACTCTAAACCAAAAGGGCAAGAGAAGGACGACGACGTCAAGACGAAGGTGCTGGAGGGGGACAAACAGCCCAATGGTGCTGCGAGTCCTACAGATAAACCTCCAACACAGTAAAGTGGCGTCGAGCGAACTCCTCCTAACCCTTGAGGAGGGTTCGTTTGACGTGGCGCTGATCCAGGAGCCGTGGCTCTCATCGGGAGGAAAGGTTTCTGGACTTAGCGCGCTCGGGTTTGGCGTTTACTACGCACAAACGGAAGGACGGGTGCGAGCTGTAGTAATGGTAAGGAAACAGCTGCATTCATATATGCTGCCTAATTACACCACCGAGGATCTCGTAGCGGTGGCCGTTGAGCAAAAAATAAGCAGGCATTTATCCTGGCGTCCTGCTACATGGCCCATGCTGCGGAGGTTCCACCGATGGAGTGCAAAAGGCTAGTACAGGAGGAAGGGCGCAAAGGGCGGTAGGTCATAGGCGCAGATGCAAATGCGCACCACAATGCGTGGGGAGGAGCAGATACGAACGAGAGAGGCGAATCTCTATTTTGTTACATCCTGCAAACCAATTTGCAGATAGCCAACAGGGGAAATGTTCCTACATACATTGGTCCAATATCCAGCAATGTTCTGGATATTATCAAGGTGATATATCAAGGTATGATTGGATGGTTCTCGATAGACCATCCTTCTCCGACCATGCGTATATAAGCTTCAGCATCCCACTAAAGAGGGTAGAGAAGGGAGGAACCTTTAGAAACCCTAGGGCAACGAATTGGACTAAATTCCAGAAACATTTAGAAACGAAACTGGGACAACCCAAAGAGGTTGCTAATGTAGAGGAACTGGAGGAGTAGAATGAATTCCTAACAAGGACGCTTATGACTGCGTATAACAAAGCTTGCCCTCTAAGAAGATTTAGAGGAAAAGCAAAGCCGCCATGGTGGAGCAATGAGCTGAGTCTTCTAAGAAGACAGGTAAAAGAAATGTTTAAACTCGCAAAGACCGCGGAAAGCGAAGCTTGTCGGGACGAGTACAGGGATCTACTGAGGATCTACAAGCGTGAAATTACCAGGGCGAAGAGAAACTCATGGAAAAGTTTCTGTACGGACATAGAGTGCTCCAGTGAAACAGCACGGTTGAAAAAAGTCCTAGCAAAGGGAAACATAGTCCAGGGACTAATAAAGAAAGAGAACGGGGAATGGTCACGTGATAGTGAGGAATCCCTTGAGGTGCTTCTCGATACACATTTCCCATCGAGAGACGGTTTAGAAGAACCAGCAGACATCACTCACACTTCGATCACGGACCTAGTGGTGCCGGGCTTGGTGACCGATACCAAGATCGAGTGGGCAGTGAAGACGTTTTCTAAGTTTAAATCGCCGGGCCCAGATGGTATATTCCCGGCCATGCTACAAGTCTCAAGTAGGGCGGTCGTGGAATGGCTTAAAATAATATTCGATGGGTGCATAAGACTGAATCATGTACCGCACTCTTGGAGAACTGCTCGTGTAGCTTTTCTACCAAAGGCGGGGAAGATCGGTCACGTGTATCCCAAAGACTATAGACCCATTAGCTTAACATCATTTCAGCTCAAAACCTTTGAGAGGCTGATAGATGTGTACATAAAGTCCAACGTGGATGAAACCACGCCCACGTTTTCGATATAGAAAATTTCGAAAAACCGAAAAAGTGCGATAATTCATTACAAAAGACAGATAAAGCGACGAAACTTGGTAGATGAGTTGAAATTATGACGCAGAATAGAAAATTAGTAAAATTTTGGACAATGGGTGTGGCACCGCCCACTTTTAAAAGAAGGTAATTTAAAACTTTTGCAAGCTGTAATTTGGCAGTCGTTGAAGATATCATGATGAAGTTTGACAGGAACGTTACTTCTATTACTATATATACGCTTAATAAAAAATCGGAGAAGGATCACGCCCACTTTAAAAAAAAAAAAATTTTAAAATAAAATTTTAACAAAAAATGAAATATCTTTACAGTATATAAGTAAATTATGTCAACATTCAACTCCAGTAATGATATGGTGCAACAAAATACAAAAATAAAAGAAAATTTCAAAATGGGCGTGGGTGGCTCCGCCCTTTTTCATTTAATTTGCCTAGGATACTTTTAACGCCATAAGTCGAACAAAAATTAACCAATCCTTTTGAAATTTGGTAGGGGCATAGATTTTATGACGTTAACTGTTTTCTGTGAAAATGGGCGAAATCGGTTGATGCCACGCCCTTTTTTTATACACAGTCGTCCGTCTGTCCTTCCGCATGGCCGTTAACACGATAACTTGAGCAAAAATCGACATATCTTTAATGAACTTAGTTCACGTGCTTACTTGAACTCATTTTATCTTGGTATGAAAAATGAACCAAATCCGACTATGACCACGCCCACTTTTTCGATATCGAAAATTACGAAAAATTAAAAAACTGCCATAATTTTATACCAAATACGAAAAAAGGGATGAAACACGGTAAGGTAATTGGATTGGTTTATTGACGCGAAATATAACTTTAGAAAAGTAGAAGAAAATGAAAAAGTTCTGCAGGGTGAAATAATAAACCCTTAAAATCTTGGCAGGTATTACATATATAAATAAATTAGCGGTATCCAACAGATGATGTTCTGGGTCACCCTGGTCCACATTTTGGTCGATATCTGGAAAACGCCTTCACATATACAACTACCACCACTCCATTTTAAAACCCTCTTTAATACCTTTCGTTTGATGCCCATATTGTACAAACAAATTCTAGGGTCACCCGTGGTCCACCTTTATGGCGATATCTCGAAACGGCGTCCACCTATGGAACTAATGATTACTCCCTTTTAAAATACTCATTAATACCTTTCTTTTGATACCCATATTGTACAAACAAATTCTAGGGTCACCCCTGGTCCACCTTTATGGCGATATCTCGAAACGGCGTCCACCTATGGAACTAAGGATTACTCCCTTTTAAAATACTCATTAACACCTTTCATTTGATACCCATATCGTACAAACGCATTCTAGAGTCACCCCTGGTCCACCTTTATGGCGATATTTCGAAACGGCATCCACCTATAGAACTAAGGCCCACTCCCTTTTAAAAAACTCATTATCACCATTCGTTTGATGCCCATATTGTACAAACAAATTCTAGGGTCACCCCTGGTCCACCTTTGTGGCGATATCTCGAAACGACGTCCACCTATGGAACTAAGGATTACTCCCTTTTAAAATACTCATTAACACCTTTCATTTGATGCCCATATTGTACAAACAAATTCTAGGGTCACCCCTGGTCCACCTTTATGGCGATATCTCGAAAAGGCGACCACCTATACAACAACCACCACTCCCTTTTAAAACTCTCATTAATACCTTTAATTTGATACCCATATCGTACAAACACATTCTAGAGTCACCCCTGGTCCACCTTTATGGCGATATTTCGAAACGGCATCCACCTATAGAACTAAGGCCCACTCCCTTTTAAAATACTCATTAACACCTTTCGTTTGATGCCCATATTGTACAAACAAATTCTAGTGTCACCCTTGGTCCACCTTTGTGGCGATATCTCGAAACGGCGTCCACCTATGGAACTAAGGATTACTCCCTTTTAAAATACTCATTAACACCTTTCATTTGATACCCATATCGTACAAACGCATTCTAGAGTCAACCCTGATCCACCTTTATGGCTATATCCCTAAATGGCGTCCACCTATAGAACTATGGCCCACTCCCTCATAAAATACTCTTTGCCTTTCTTTTGATACATATGTCATACAAACACATTCCAGGGTTTCCCTCGGTTCATTTCCCTTATGTTGTCACCATAGTTCTCAACTGAGTATGTAATGTTCGGTTACACCCGAACTTAACCTTCCTTACTTGTTTTATGTTTATTTTTATTTTTACTGCCTAACTTTTTATGGCCACTCCGCTTGATTTGCTGTGACGCAACATGTCTGCAATGCGTTATTAGTTAAGCGCTATTCAATGAGTAGTAAAACTAAATGACAAAATTTAAATATAAAAATATATAAAATTACAGTTAAAGAAAGAATATTATGCTTTAAATCCGGGTATTCAAGGTTGAATTCTTTGTGATTATCAAAATACTTGTCGTCTTTTAAGGCAATGATTTAAATGCTCAGTAACGACTCATAAATGACTCATGTCGGGCCTAGTCTTATGTTTCTTTTTTTACGAAAGCGCTTGGTAACTGTACAAAAATTTGCCTACACCACTCACTCAGCAGTATCGGTCGTGTTACGTGGTCATCTATAATTGAAGGTAACTTCACCTAGCAAGGCAGCGCTGCGTTTTAAATCATAAATTAAATGACAAAGTTTGCATTTATAATTGCAAATATTGTCATATTAAAAAAAACATAGATATTTAAAATTGTATAATGTCAAGCAATTTAATTTATACGCAAATTAGCAGCACAGCACAAAAAACAAGAAGAGAAACAATACAATTTGAAACAGAAAGCAATTGAAAACGAATTTTATTTGATTCTATAAGCGATACTAATGCCAGCGAAATACCAACAAAAAAATTGAATTTTATGACACTGTTGCTGCAATATGCAAATATACAGAAACGCAAGTGAATTAATTTTCGGGAGCAGTTATCAACAAACAAACAGATTATTATTTTTAGTCAAAACGCGCAAAACAAAAATTCTTAAAATACTAAATATGAAACAACTCAAAAGCAGTTAAGAAGCAAAAATGCCAAATTAACTAAAACCATAAACTAAATAAACAAAGTCAAGTAAACGAGGGATGAAGACAGCATCTAAAATGTTCAGAAAAAAATTAATTACTTCTTTAAAGTCAGAGTTCCGCAATAACTCTTAACCAAGGTCTCTACACAAGAGAAGTTTTATATGAGAGTACTAGTGATCTTGTGGTTTATGCTTCTTATTCTTCTTTTTGTAGCGTTAGAGACACTCCACCAAGGCTTTGAGTTACAAATTTGTTATCTACAAAAAGGTTATACAGGATTTTGTATCGACGAAATATTGGTATGTTATAAAAAAGCTATCGGCTTCTACAAACAAAAAAGTATAGACTTGTTATCAAACAAGTAAGGAAGGCTAAGTTCGGGTGTGACCGAACATTACATACTCAGCTGCCAAATTACAGCTTGGCAAAACTTTTAAATTACCTTCTTTTGAAAGTGGGCGGTGCTACTCCCATTATCCAACATTTTACTAGTTTTCTATTCTGCGTCATTAGGTCAACCCACCTGCCAAGTTACATCGCTTTATGCGTCTTTGTTAATGAATTATCGCACTTTATCGATTTTTCCAAATTTTCGATATCGAAAAAGTTGGCGCGATTATAGTCCGATTTCGTTCATTTTAAATAGCGATCTGAGATAAGTGCCCAGAAACTTACATACCAAATTTCATTAAGATACCTCAAAATTTACTCAAGTTATCGTGTTTACGGACCGACGGACGGACGGACGGACATGGCTAAATGAATTTCTTTTTTCGGCCAGATCATTTTGGTATATAGAAATCTGTTTCTATCTCGATTAGTTTATGCCGTTACGGGGTACTGTAATGCCAACAAAATTAGTATACTTTTTGAGCTCTGCTCGTTATAGATCTATTATCGAAAAGTTATCGATTTATTATAAAAAATATCGATTTGTTATCGAAAAATTCTGAACTTGTTGTATTAATTTAAGGATTAGATAACAGATATGGACAAAAATTCACTGTAATGTCGATAACAATCTATAAATCAGCTATAACAAGCCGATAAGGAACCAATAAGAAGTCGATGACTCAGCAATAGCAAACTTTTAGAAAGCCGATATCTCGACGATATAAATTCGCCTTCAATACTAAGCCTATAATAAATACATATATAACAAACAATAACTTGTCAGTATCGGTTGTTACAGAGAAAAAGACGACACAGCTCTTCTTAAAACGTCCGAAATTATCTGTTTTTGGCAAAGTGGTCTTTGTTGTGGTTTAGGTTGCACTCCTAGGCAAAATCTAATTAACTTACAAACATTGGTTTTCTAGACGCACACCCGCATGTTTATAGACAAAACTTCATGAGTACTTAGTAATTATGCCCTGTTTTTAATATTTCTCATTTTTATAGGTGAAAACCACTTTATTTTGCTAAAAACACAAATTTCTCTCACTGAAGGATAGATAAAAAAAAAGTTATTGTGTGATGCAAAAAATAAACAAACTGCTTTTGAATGAGATATTGAAAATGCTTTATCACGGCAACTTGAATAACAGAAATAGTTATTTATTTCTCTCACTAAATAACTGTTAATTCTGGTGAGAAGTAAATAAAAATTTATATACTTTTTGAGTACCAAATCGAATAAGTTTGTTCGTTTAGCTCTTATTTTGGTGCTCTGTTTAAAATGAAATTAAAAACGAATTTTATAAGATCCAACTTTTTATTTAAGGTTGTTGTTATTTTTGTGATGTTTCCATTGTTTTTTGTAGTCTTGCGGTGCCAGTGGAGCATTTAAAACCAGCTTCAGGATAGCCTGCGCGTTTTTGGTTTCACTTTTTCTGTTTTGGCTGTTTCAGCTTATATTTTTCTTATTTTCTTCACACCATTCCAACTCAGTCAAGATAATAAAAATCTTTAACTTAGACTAAGTTTACGATGACGTCAGTGCCGAAAAAGTGGAATCTGCACACTTACCTAAAGTTAGTGTTAAGTAGAAGCGAATTGAATTTTACTAATACATATCTATAGTTTTATACGCTTGATAGTTCTGTTGTATGTGTGTTGGTAAAATGAAGTCACATGTGCGGTAGACAAAGGCCCATGAATCGATTTGATCCTAATTGAAGAGCAGCTTTAAAATGTCTAAAATAAATACATATGTATTTAAAAACATATCCAACAGGAAAGGAAGCCAACGACAAGCTGCCCAGCGGATTAGGCGATCAGAATATACCCGCGGTAGGTATGCCTGTCGTAAGAGGCGACTAAAATACCAGATTCAAGGGGCTGTGTAGCGCAACCTTTCAGGTTGCCAGCGCAATATATAGCTTCTTCAAACCCAATTGTCAACCTCACCTATCCGCGGCGAATCCTGTTTCACTACCAGGAGAGGCTCTGGCGACCCCAAGCTCCTCATGGAACTTAGCGGGGGGAGGGAGGGAATGGCCTGAAGGTTTAATGTGGCCACTAAAATCGTTCGCGAGATGGTCGGGCTAGCACCTTAATGGTGATGTGGTACCGGAGCGTACCGGATCTGTATCCGGCAAAGGACCATCACATCGATAACACTCCCCAAAGCCTTCGGGGAGCAACCTCATCGCTGCAACAATAACAACAAGCTAACTATAAGTTGGTTCCTAAAGAACTAACGTGCACTGTTGTCTAGTTTCTTTGAAAAAGCTAACTACTTTCGTATGGCAATGGCCGAAAAAAAGTTAGACGTGGTTATTTTTGCACTGCTTGTCAACTATCTAGTAGTCAACAAATTTTAGTCGAAATGTCTATTGTCCTATTTCGAACCATTAGTTTTAACTACTATAGTATTATATTCACCATCTGCAGGGCATTTAAATTCAACTAACAGCCAATAGCAGATGGTTTTTTTCTAGATGCCAGGAATGGGATCTGTATAAAAGAGACGAAGCATTAATTTTTATATTTTTTTTTTGCCATTTTTAAGAAAACTTTTAAGTTGATAAACTAAAATGCAATTCGGCATGAAAGATGGCATTTTTCTTATAGTTTAAACATTTTTTTGATCTTTTCCGATTTCTCTCTAACATTGGTTGGCGTTGCATGACCTTACGACCAGTTCCTAAATAACTGACTTCTTGTAGTTAACTCAGTCTATACGAAACGGCGTAAAATAGTCAAATATTGGTTAGCCTTTTTAGCAATTGCTCTTTTTTTCTGCAGGGCATGTTCTTTTGGTAGTATCAAAAGGCAGTATTTCAAAGAAGTATGATGGATAACTATTAGAGGGTTGATTAGTTTCTTGAAGCTTACGCAAAATTTTGTTTATAATTTATGATCATTTCAAGCTGCTTTCTGACTTTGATTTGAAAAAATGTTTTTGTAAGTGGTTTTCTCTTTCTTCTGTAGAAAATTTATCTGTATTATCGGCATACTTTTTTGATTTATACAGCTTCAAACGGCTCGGGTCACAGCGGCATCAAAGGAAACGGGATGGCTTTTATGGGCTGGCATGTAGGGTTTAGCGGAGATAATTGTGTGATTTACCTATTTTTTCCGAATTTTTGCCTACAGTGTAATAATAACCGGGACATACCGCTATATGTTCATGGGCCTCCGCTCTTGATCAACTCAGTAGTCTCCTTGCCCCTCTCTCATTGTACTCTTACTTTACTGCTATTGATACTGCACAATTCGGGTAATCTTCCACTTTTGCTGAGCTTTTTTCACGTAACAAAATCAAGTTTTCCCCTAAACTGCTCATAGAGTTATGTCCAGTTTTTCCGCTAAGCTCCTATGTGCTAAATCATCTACCTTCTCATATCCTTCGATTCCACCATGACTTAGATTCCACGGACTTCTGTTTGAAACACACTGCAATAGCAGTTTGAATTACGTAGATAATGGACATTGAGCTTTTATTGAAAAAAAATTACTAATATCAATAGAATTCTTAGACAGGTCGTTTTTGAGACAAAGCCTGAGCCGAAGACAGTATCGCTTTTTCTTATTTTATTATAATTTTCGTACCTGTAACTAAAATCAATACAAAATTTTTTTAAGGCTGTCTTTGTGATGTAAATGGCATCGTCAATAATTTTTATAGTTTTTTTTTTTTTTTTTTTTGTTAAAAGTCTCTAGGGAAATATTTTTGCATAAATTATGTTAATTAAAATTTGTGTCACCAAGCAAAGCTTTTCTGTTTATTTCATAGTTTTATACTTCATATGATTGCCTATGTGTGAATTTTTTGCTCATTAAAAATATTTATTCGCAGCCTCTTTGAAAATTTATTAGCTAATATACATAATATATACGGATATGCTTTAGTTTATTAGACGTTGTTGTTGTAATTTAAGTTAACCCCTTTTTTGTAATTAACGTTTTTTTACTGCCGCATTTTGTGATGTTATTATTGATGACAGCAATGCGCCTGTTTGGTTGTAGTATGGATTTAGTTTTTTTATATACTCAGGTGAGCAAAAGGGGTAATTGGTGTCTGGTGATATTTTTCTCCATTGAATACTACCATTGTCGCTTGATTTGGTGGGCAATCGTCGTAGCAGTGCGAATAAATCAAACCTGTACATGGAAGGTAAAAGGAAACATATTTTCATTCCATCTTTAACCGAACCCTTAAACATAGGACAACCAGGCCGTACTAAATACCGTGAACTCAGTATCAGCTCTATATACATTTGTAGGTACCTGGATACTGAACTTTTTAAGGCAGCTTTAGAGATGAACTGTAATTTTGCAGCTACATATTTATTGAGGAGAAGAAAATCGAAAACCTTCTGCTATACCATTGTCCAGCTCAAAAAAGAGGGCAGTTAGCTACTCATGTTAAAAAAGGTTTAGAATCGCCTTCAGGAGGCATCCAAATCTGAAATAGGGTAAATAGCTAAATTTATTGATACCACAATGTGGTGAGACTATAGCGGTAATTAGTACAGTAGGTGTTGTGGTTCGGTTAGGACCCATGTGTCGTGCAATGTTAGAAGACATTCTTGTCCATTGTGAATGGCCTCAGTGCTTTAACTTTCAGGCTATTACTGTATGTGGAGGCTTTTAAAGTTTCACCAAGATTACTTCCTAGTAGTGCCCAACGAGCCACTTGCTTTCTATGATGAACTTAACTAAGAGCGAAATATTCTCCCTTACAACCTCAAAAAACCGTGCACACGGCAATGTGAGTCGTCTTGTTTGCAGACCTAGACATCAGCAAAGCAAGTGATGAATATACTCCTCTTCCTCCTCGTAAATACTCTCACTGCAGATTAGTTCCCCTTATATCTAAATATGACTGGAAGGCTCACAGAAAGTCCGTTACCCTAATCTCATATTCAGCGATTTTTTTGTGGAAATAACACATCGGTGATTATAAAGAGCTGTTCGCCTCGCTTTTGTTTATTTTGGAACCTTTCATGATCATCTCATCTGCAAGATCGTCACATTGGTGTTTGCGGCCGCACTGTCCTAGAACAGTCTACCTGTTCTCTCCATGGCATATAACTCCACTTAAAAGACATCGTGTGAGTCAGAAGGTCGGTGTGGATGATAAATCTGCAAATGCTTAGAGTAATATCCACTTCCAGTTCCCTTTTAAATTTTTGAGGCCTTAATCACATTCCTTCCTCAAAATATATCTTTTGCTCTGAACCTGTAAGCCAACAACCGCCGTGATAGTGCTCATGTCGCACGTAATGATTGTAGAGAGATCAAGTGAAAAATTAAGTCTCACCCTTCATGAGGTGCGCTGCTCAATGCACTTGATATTTCAAGTCATGCTCGTCCTTGCACCTTTCTCTATTGCCGGTTTTATCTAGCGCCTTCTACCAGATAAGAGTGTCATACTTCAGTGGCGATTGAATGATTGTATTGTACACGCCATGCATGTATCCGCAGACAGTCTCCAGTTCCTCTCAAAAGGCCTTTTGCAGATGTAGTATGCTGCCAGAGCTATCTTTGATCTCATCTGAACGCTCTTTCCACCTTAATTTGGAGTCGATAATCATGAGAAGATATGTGGCTCAAGAAGAGAGATTTATAGTTGTGCCGTTTGGACTCGGTAACTTAAATAATGGTAAATGCCGGATTGAACAACTCTTTTTTCGGCTCAGCCCTCTTTATCTAAAATTATCGCCCTATGACCAGTCTCTCAGTTTGTAATCTATTTGAGAACACTGACAACAGTATACATATTCAGCTGAAATTTCAATTAAATTTTTAGGAAGCACTTAACAAACAACTTTGTGTTGTTAATTCAAAGCGAGTTGTATTTTGGAATGCCACGGGGAAGAGAAATACTATTCTGAGGTGAAAAAATAGTGTGCTGGCCAAGCAAAACAAACATCCGATATTCATATCCTTGCACATCTAACAGTAAACATGAAAATGTTTCAGAAAAATATTTTAATACGAGATCCCTCTTCGGCGTTTGATCGGCAAACCCCTCCCAATGTACTTGTGTTATTAAAAGCTTTTAGAGAACAAGTAAGGAAGGCTAAGTTCGGATGTAACCGGGCATTACATACTCAGCTGCCAAATTACAGCTGCAAAACTTTTGAATTACCTTCTTTTAAAAGTGGGTAGTGCCACTCCCATTGTACAAAATTTTACTAATTTTCTATTTTGCGTCATAAAGTCAACCCACTACAAGTTTCATCGCTTTATCCGTCTTTGGTAATGAATTATTGCACTTTTTCGGTTTTTCGGAATTTTCGATATCGAAAAAGTAGGCGTGGTTATAGTCCGATTTCGTTCATTTCAAATAGCGATCTGAGATGAGTGCCCAGGAACTTACATACCAAATTTCATTAAGATACATCAAAGTTTACTCAAGTTATCGGACGGATGCACGAACGGACGGACGGACATGGCTAAATGAATTTCTTCTATCGCCTCTTTTTTCGCCCACATCATTTTGATATATAGGAGTCTATATCTATCTCGATTAGCTTATGCCGTTACGGGGTACCGTTATGTGAACAAAATTAATTTACTCTGTGAGCTATGCTCAGCTGAGTATAATAAAACACCCAAAAAGTGAATATATTTAAAAAATTGCGTAAGAAAGTGGTAAATTGTCACACAATGCGGCTTATTGTAATATGGAAATGTCTTACAGTTGATTAAACAGCAACCAAAATATTTAACAAATGGTGTTGAGCTGTGGGATATCCTACGACATATAAATATGTCTAGCAACCCCATAACGTCCTTATATGAGCATCAGCAGGCGTTTTATGAAATTTAACACAAAATTTTTTAAGACCGCGTGTTTGTATGTATGCATGTTTATATGTATGCTTGCACGTCAGCGCTATCACATTACAGCGACAAACGACATCCTTCCATCGGCTAACCGTTTTAATGTTCACATATCGTAGTCTTTTCGTTTTGTTGTTATCCTTTCGTGCAAAATTTGCATAATTTTTTCAAATTCCCAGTTTTTTTTTTACTTTTTATTTATTTCACACATTTGCTTGTTATTTTTTTATTACAAGGAAAATTAGAAAAAAATGCATTTATTTTCTTTAAAAAATTGTTGCTTTCCTTTGTTGGTTTTTTTTTGCTGTATTTTGTACTTTTTTTATGTATTTTTGCTGTTCTGCTGCACTTCCCCTTCCGCTCAAAATGTCAGAAAAAGCCTAAGCTTGTAGTTATTGTTTCTTGTAGCTATTGTTGCTTTGCAATTTAAGAGCTCTTCTAATTATATGTTCCGTTGAAGTGTTGAGCCAGGGCGTTCGCAGTTAAGTTGAATGAAGATCTTTTTTTGTTGTGTTGATGGCGCTTTTGTGACATGTGAAATTTTTGCTTTCGCTGCGCTTTTGTGAGTTTTTCTGCAAACATTTTTTTTTTTTCGATATTATTGCTTCGTTTTGAAAACTTAAACGTTATATCTATATGAATTTTAAAGTTCGAATATCCTGTCAGGTGTGAGTTCATTATTAGCAATTTTTTCCGACAAATGCACAAACACATAATTACTTTATATAGCTGCAAAGTCCTGTATTGAAATGCTGAAATGAGAAAAAAAACAAGAGGAAGCACAACTTTCCACTATACAATTTTGTAAAGAGTATATTAAAAAGAAAATATGCGCAAGTGGTACGAAATAAAAAAAAATAAAAGTTGTAAATAAATACAACAAAACTAATAAAAAAGTTTGAAAACTATTAAAAAAATGCATAAATACATTGGTAAACAATAAATACACACACTAAATTAAAAAAAAAAGTATAAGAAAAAAAAAATTGTTTGTTATATAGTCCTGGGTGCGACAAAATTTTCTAATATAAGGAAAAAAATATTAAACGTAGTAAAGAAAATTTGTTAAAAATATAAAAAATTAACTGATAAAAAATATAAAGGTAAAATTATAAAAAAAATTATAAAGGTAAAAAATTGTTTCACAATAACAAAAGCTAAAAATAAAATATAAAATAGTTGGTTATAAAATAAAGGATAACACTGATACAACAAAAACACAAAAAATAATAAAAAGTAAAAATTAAAAAAAAATAAGTGTTTAAAAAGCAGGTATTAAATAAAACAAAATTAATTTGATAAAAATATAAAGAAATACATCAATAAAAATTAGCAAAAAATAATCTAAAAAAATTTTGGAAATTAAAAAAAAATATTTTAGTTATAAAAAATGATAACCCAGAAAAAAAGATGACAACAAAACAAAAAGTATCAAAATGTTAAATTATTTTTTTTTTCTTATTAGGTTTATTCATTTTTTTTAATATCAAACAATATTTTTTACATGTGTACATATATAAAATTGGCACTAAAATAAATACCATTGAAACTACTTAAAAGAAAAGTAAGGCATTCTGTAAAATTATCTAAACTTTGGTTTTGAATGCCATTTAAGAGCTAAAATAAAATTTTCTTTGATATACAAATAAAATAATCTATATATGCACATATAAGTGAATTTGTGTACGTTTGTAAGTTCAAAGCAGAAAAACGGCTATACGGTACTCTAACGATTGTCTATTCAGGTTCTACTTTCCGGAAATTTGGTATATAGGTAGCTCTTTGCCCAGATTAGTATTTACGATACTTTTTTTTCAGGGAAGAGGAACCAGGGACCAATCTTTTCGCACAAATTTTATTCTTGGTTCTATTTACCTGAAATTGGGCATATAGGCCCTATATTAGTATTTATGACAATTTTTTCGGGAAATGGAGCAGGTATCGACTTGGACTGGGACTGCGATAAGGACTGGGAGTGGCAATGAGACTTGGACTTAGACTGGGACTGAAACTGGGATTTGAACTGAAACTGGGAAAAACGGATGAAAAGAAGAACCAGAGGGAAGATAAAAGAGGAAGATAAAAGAGGAGAAAGAGATAGAGCTAGACGAAGATAGAGATATGGATAGATGGTGCGGAAAATAAGTGAGGGAAAAGACGGATAGGAGAAAGAGACGCAGAAAAAGAGAAAGGCAGAGGGAAGAGTGAGTAAAAGGATAAGGAAACGAGGGAGAGG
This sequence comes from Eurosta solidaginis, assembly GCF_040869045.1. Taxonomy (NCBI): domain Eukaryota; kingdom Metazoa; phylum Arthropoda; class Insecta; order Diptera; family Tephritidae; genus Eurosta; species Eurosta solidaginis. Next base: position 208,794,443 of record NC_090321.1, read on the forward strand.
AGAGAAGGGAGATTAAGAGTTAAAAACAGCTTACAAGTTATACAGATGACTGCAAATCTAAGAGAATTAAAGAGGCTAATTCAAATTGACTCGACTTTGATTTACGTTTTTAGCAGTTTCTTTTTAACTTTTCATGTAATAATTTTTGTCTAGTATCCGTACTAAGTGTAAAATATTTCCCACCTTTTCTAAACTAAATTTAACACACCCAGAAAACGCACCAATGACAAAAGCATCTACCTTTCGATTTAAAAATGTAAAAATTGGCGACGAAGATGAAATATATAACTAATTTTTTTGCAATGAAACATTTTTAGAAGCTGCCGCGCACAAAAATTCTTAACTTTTTTAAATTATATTTCGCGTTGTAAAAAAAATGATGAGAGTGAAATTAAAAAAAAATCTGACACAAAATTCACAGGTTGAATATGCCATTCGTGTGTATGTTTACTGTGGATTGTGCGAGCAAACTTGCTTTGAATGGGATGCATATGGATGTGTGTAAATATGTATTCACTTTTGCAGGAAAGCTTCACAGCGACGCGAAGAGTGTTTTTGAAAAGTTTCTTTCCGAGATGTGGACCAGCAACCGATCTATTCGAACAAATTCTATTAATGGTTCGATTTGCGTGATATTTGTATCTTTTTGTCGTAAGCCACTGATAACTGAAGTTTCGATTCAGTCACTACCGGAAGATTAATTCATTAATTTATGTTAGTGTAAATAATAAATATTTATTTAATTTTTCAAATTTAAACTCAGCTTCATAAACTTTGTTGACTATTTTTTTCAAGTCCTTTTATTAGTTTTTGTATTTAATTATTTGCATGCAATCAAAACTTATTTTTTAATGCCAAAGAAATATAAGGGCCTACATAAGTAATCGTACCCATTCTTATTTAAATAGGTTGGCCCCTGGTCCACTTCCTGGAAAAAAATTTTCTAAATATTACCTACTAGCGTTTGCCTGCGGCCCCGTCCGCAAGGAGATAATAAAATATATGTGCTATTCACATTAGCCTGCTTATCAAGTTATCTGTTATCAGGTTTAGAGGGTATCACTGCTCACTTTGTAAGCCCGCGACTTTTTTGAACCATTGAGTTTGTAATATTGGTGAAGGTCAGTATAATTAAAGTTATAATGTGTAAAAATTATTAAATAATAGTTGTTCCCCCTACCATTTTCGAAAAGGTTTTAGCCAGTAGACTATTATCTATCTGCGTCCCAAATTTCATCAAAATCCATGCAGCCGTTCTGGTATGTTTCAGTGACAAAAACGAAAAAATATAATTAAATTATAACTGTTCCTAGGGGGCGGGGACTTCCCCTTTTCAAAAATATATAGCTAGTAGATCCTTCTGGCTCTTGGCTATGTGTGCCAAATTTCATCCAAATCCGTCCAGCCGTTCTTGCGTGATTGTGTCACAAAGACAAACGTCTGGAAATCCAAACATCTAAACATCCAAACTTTCGCATTTTTAATATAACTAGCCTTTACCCGCGGCTCCGTCTGCAAGTAGAAAACAAAATATATGGGATATTCACATTAGCCTGCTTATCAAGTTATCTGTTTAAAACTAATTTTTGTCAATGTATCTTATTTTTGCATGAGTTCCTTTTTTGGGAAAATTTTGAGTGCGAAGCACAATGTATGTTGTGCTTTGTAACTATGAAAAAAATTTCGAAATACCAGTTGAAACGACATTACTTCACGTGTCACCAAAACATTTTTGAAATGGTAGAAGAGGTAAAAGCCTTAAAAGGAGAGTTTCTTGAGCATGATGCGAGAAGAATAGTTGATGTAATTGAAGACAAAGGTCCTCCAAATAATGTCTAAATTTTATACACCAATGATAATTATGATATGTGCGCATTGAAAGCGTCGTACATGACAAGTTTACGTATAGCAATAAGTTTGAAGCCCTCTTCCGACTGAACTTTAATAAATGAAATATGCCAGGAGATGCCTTCATGTGTTGGAGTAAATGGAATGGCAATTGCAAGCGAAATAAGCAGGGTAAAACTATCCTGATCAGTAACACGTCGAATTGAAAATTTGCACCAACATTTAAATAATAAATTGAGAGCGAAACTGGATGCATGCAGATATTTTTCAATTGCAGTTGATGAGTCTTGTGACATAGCAGATACTAGCTAGATCTTGATAGGTATGTAGTTTTAAAGCATAATATAATACTATCACTGGTGAAAAAAATTACTTTTCAGTGAAAGTTTGGCAAAAATTTATATTTTAAACCACAAAAAAAAAAAAAAAAAAAAACAAAAAAAAATCTGATATACTTCAGAAAATTTCACCTAGCTAGTATATTTTAACTAACATCTCAATTATCAATGCTCAGGAATACGCATTATTGATGATGATTTTGAAATTAGCGAGGAGATATTTGGTATCATGCCACTTTTGGAAAATACCAGAAATTGATATATTCAACGTTATTCATAAAAAGTTCAATGAGAATCTTGCTTTGACAAAACTATCTGATATATGGAGCACCAGCCGTAGTTGGTAAGAATAATGGTCTTGTTGGTCAGCTAATCAAAAGTGGAATAGAAGTACCTACATATCACTGCATAAGCCACCAAGAAAATGTAGCATGCCACTAAAACTATGGATGTAGTAGTAAACATTTAAAAAAATATAAGATGAGGTTATAACGCACTTACACATAGAAAATTTAAGAAATTTCTAGACGAATGCGAATGTCAGTATGGTGATTTGGTAATGTTTACACAGGTTAGGTGGCTGAGCAGAGGAAAATACTTAAGAGGATTTTTTGAAATAAGAAATGAAATATCTACTAGATTTCGCTATATAAAATTTAAAAGACACGGACTTAATAGAAGCTATATCTTCAGCACATTTTAAGTGGCTTTATATATAAAATTGAAAGTTTTTGCCCGACCTACAAAAAGAAAAGTTGTTCAACTTCCCTTGTATAAGGACAATTTTGAATGAGTATGAAAATATAGACTTTGATTTTAGTTGCATGAAAAGCAGCTTAGAAATCGTGAAGATAAATTTTCAGAAAATGAAATATTAAAACACTTGTCTATGTTTAGTAGTACATATATATGTGAGAAAGCATTTTCCAGCCCTAAATTAATCAAAACGAATCTTAAAAACTCCTTCACCAAAGACCATTTAGAAACCGTTATACAATTATCCACATATAGTGCAACAATATACATTAAAGGTGTTATAAAAACATTCAAGTAAAGTTGTGACAGGCAACACAATTATATTGTAACGAACTTACTAAAATTCCTCTTATTTGCAACCTTCTTCTAACGTTCGAATCACTAAACTGTTGAATAAATAACTCTAATATTCGATAATGCAAATTGGTCTTTATTAGACTACTTTCAAAATAACACTTTTATTGCTCGACAGATAGCGTGCTTAATCAAAACTGATTGTCGTGCCTCTACTGTTGCTGCCTTTTATACTGTCTGATTTCCTCGTTGCATATTTCTAGGCTTTTCTATTCTAGAATTTACTAGTTGTTTATCAGCTATCAACTTATCAGCTATAACTACAGATGCACACCTACAGCCTCTCATATGAGCGTGTGTTTGTGATCATCTCAGATAAGATATATGCATGTGTTTGTGCGTCTCTTCTCCGCTGCTCGTATGGACATATGAGTAGACATAGTGATTGATTTAATGATGTGCATACAAGTCACTGCTTAGCATCGACTTAGAGATGATAGTATCCGTTAATGTTGCTAATATTCGTCACAATATTAAGTATACACATTATGAACTTGTTACTGCGTTTATTCCACTTAACTTAATACCTATTCTATGTTTGTTGTATTATTATATGTAGATCTATACATACATAGCATTACTTGAACTGTATTAAAATATTATTTCCAAAAAGTAATTAAATTTACAAAAAAAAATTTTAGTTTTTCTCAGTGCACTTATAATTTTTATAGTTCTGTTAGTATTTGCACTTCAATACAAAAATTTTTGAGCAGCTCTGTTTATTGGCTACAAAATATAAGATTTTCATTGATAAAGAATAATAAAAAATATTAAAAAATTGAACCAAAATGGTCTTAAGTAAAAAAAAAAATACGAGAAACAAAATAACTTAAAGAAACATAAATTTTTTTTTTAAACAAATGTATTGGTGAAAAAAATTTTACTAAAATTTTTTTAAATATGTTTAAGTTTAAAAAATAAATAAGCAATAAAAAAAGAAAAATCAAAATAAAACCACAGAAAAAAAAGAAATTAAATAAGGGAAGGGCAAAATAAAATAATAGTAAAAATTACAAAAAAACGAAAATTCGAAAAATTTAATAGTGTGCAGTAATGTACAAACAAACAAAATTAAACACAAAAAACAACAAAAATAAAATAATTGGTAAAAGGTTACACTTACATACATTTATATCAGTATTTCGGTAACGTACTATACCCACATTAATAACAAAATTAAATAATATACACAAAGAAAAACTATAAGTCACATAAAAAAAAGCAAATAAATAAAAAATTTGCATAAAATACAAAAAAACCTAAGAAAAACTAATAAAATATAACATATGTAATAGTATAAAGTGACATAACTCAACATAATATAACTTAACAAAACATAACATAACTAAACATAAGATAACATTACAAAGCACAAGATGATAAAGCACAAAAATAAATACTATGCAATGCAATCATGATTTCTTGTTCATAAGGGTTCGAATATTTCCATATTAAAAACAAAAAACAGAGCCCAATAAAAAAAAACAACAAATCAAGATTGCGATTATAACATAAATTCACGCTCACCACTATGCATCCCAAATTAGGCGCCGCACCGTCTTAACCAGCATTGAATCCTTGGCTTCATCAACGCCACCACTACCACCTGCACCGCCACCGCTTTCACAACATCAACAACAGCAACATGAAGTAGTACCCATAGCACTCACTTCAAGCATCGCTAATGGTCATGGTGGCAGTGGTGGCACAACTGATGGCTGTAGCAGTCCCAACGATCATACAACACAAGTGATTATACAACAACACCACAATGGAGATTATCAACTGGATAATGGTACACGTTACTTTGATCCCCAATCGGCACATTTAAGTGCAGTTGTCTCTGCACAAACACCACAAGCACTGCTCACTCTCTCACCTAATGACGGAGCAGCACATCCGCATCATATACAAAATGAACAACAACAACAACATCACAACCAACATCAGCTACAAGAACAACACCATGATCAACAATCGCATAATGATGGAGCACATTTTCATCAAACGCATTTGCAACAACATCAATTGAGCATAGAATCAGCTGCTACTGCAGTAGATTTGGGTGCTTTGACCACAGCACACCAAGTGCATCAATTACATACACCCAATGGTGGTACATCTTATGTGTACGAATATTATAAGCTGAGCGATTCGAAAGATGAACCATCAGATGTGGCAGCAGAGTTGCATTGGAGGTAGGTGTATTTTAATTATATATTTTATAAGGCAAATTTTAAATTTGCCCTTCCACGGGTCAAAGTTTCCGCTTCTTCATCAAGGTGTCTGACTTTTATATAGGTAAGACCGCATCATACTGGTGGACTTGTTTCTAAAACCCGTGTAGAGTGAAAGATCAGATGAAAAAGACTATGGAAAAGAAATAACGATAAAGCAAAAAAAAAACAAAAATTTAAGAAAGTGCGAAAAAAGACGCTCAAAGTGAAAACTAGAAAGAGAAGTAAAGGATGATCGAAACTATTAGACCGATAATCAGTTAGAGGAAAAGTTAAAAGGGCAAAATGGATTGGCAGAAGTTTTATAATGTCAATGAAGAAGAAGCAAGAAAAGTGTAAGGGGATAATTAAAAAAACAAAAAGGCTTACAGATAAATAAGTAGAAAAAGGCCAAGAAGCGAAAAAGAGAAGAAAAGGAAAGAGAATAAATACTAGACGAGAAAACATGGAAATGAAGAATCAAATTATATTTTTGTAATACATCTAGAAGAATTAAGAGGAAGTAAGGGGAAGAGATCTAAAGTAAAATGAGGGAAAAAAGTGTAACAAAATAAAAATAAAATAGTTAAAAAACGGGTAATGTGGTAGAAGAACAGGTATATTAAAAATTGGTAAGGAAAAAAGGGGAAAAAGAATCAAAAATTAGAAAAGGAAAACTAGGCAAGGAAATGAACGTAAAAATAACATGAATAAGTAAAGCTGTCTACGTTCGGGTGTAACCGAACATTAGAACTCATCGTGAGTTTTAATTGTACAGCTCAAAAAAGTAAGGGAGTCTAAGTTCAGGTTTAAAGGAAGTTGGATTTACGCTGCTGTTTATTTTACATATTTATTTGGAAGGAAACATACCTAAAACTTGAAGATTTCGATATGTTTCAATATTATGAACTTTGGTAGCATTACATACATATGTATATCAAAATGCTTGAATGGAAAATGGAACTGATTTAGCCAAGTCCGTCCGTCCGTCTGTCTGTGATCACGATAACTCGAGTAAATATTGATATTTAGTATATGCGTGCCTTGACACTCATTTCCCATCACTATTGTGAGCGAAAAATGAGCAAAGTCGGATGATAACCACGCCCACTTTTTGTATATATAACATTTTGAAAACACAAAAAAAACCTGATTATTTAGTAATGAATATAAATAGAATAGAATAGAAATATTTCTTGTTAAAACCAAAGATGTGTATCGAACTTTGTTACTAGGGATTTATTTTTTTGAGGCTCTAGAAATGTTGTGTATATCGCTTGATCGAAATAGGGCGCGACACCGCCCATTTAGAAAAAAATGTCTCCCAATTTCCTCTTACAATAAAACTTGGTAGGTGAAATATCATTGATACAATACTATTTTTCGCTAAGATTTAGCTTATTATTCTAGTCTACGAACCTTTTAAACACCTTTTTTATAAAAGTGGGCAACTTAACCGATCACGTCCATTTCTACTAGAAATATTTTCTGCTATAAAGAAAGTTAGTATTTCCAATTTTATTACGATATATTAATTTTTCTTCGAGTCATGGCTCCTGAACCATAGAAAATTCCTTGGTAATAAAAGGGGCATTGCCACGCCCATATTTTTAAATTTTAATTTTTTCCTATTTGAAAATACCATTGATATAAAGCTCTTTTTTGTAAGGATGTAGCTCATTTCATTCGTCCACGACCCTTTTAAAAATCTTTTTATATAAAACGGGGCGTAGTTTAACCGATTTCGTTAGTTTTTCCTCGAAGGATTTATTATAGTAAAGGCAGAATTTTCTCATGATAGGCTTAACGGTTTTTGATTTATGATTAATAATATTTGTATAATTGATTTTAACACAAGTGGGCGGTGCCACGCCCATTTTCAAAAATGTTTTCACACGTCCACACGTGAAATTTCCAAATTCTTGGTGTATTATTTACTAAATAATCATGGTTTTTTTTTTTTGAAAATGGTATATAAATAAAAAGTAGGCGTGGTTATCATTCGATTTCACTCATTTTAAACAGTAATGGGAGATGAGTGCCAAGGAACTCATATACCAAATTTCAATAAGATATCTCAATATTTACACAAGTTATAGTGTACACAGCAGACGGACGGACCTACATTGCTTTAGTAATTCCTTTCTTCATCCTGAGCATTTTAATATGTGGAAGTCAATATTTATCTCGATTCGCTTATGCCATTACGATCAATCGTTATCCAATAAAAGTTAATATACTCTTTGTGCAAAGCACGCTGGGTATAAAAAGATTAAGAAAAAATAGGAATAGAATCAAAAAATACACCGAAAAAGATAAGATAAACATTGAAAAAAAAAAATAAAATTGGGGAAGTAGACAAAGAAAAAAATAGAAATAGAGAATGGATAGACTAAGTTATAAAAAAAAGAATATTTATAAAAAAGGAAAAAGAAAAAGAGGAAAATATCGAAAACTAACAAAAATAAGAAAAGTAGAAAAAAATGCAAAGACAAAACAAAATATGGTTACAAATAGGTCTTCAAAGCTAACTTAGTAAGCGCTACAAAAAAAAAACGAAAACAAGCTGAGAGCCTTGGAGACAAAATAAGGGAAAATCACCATTTAGGAAAATGAACCTTGGGGTAACCCTGAAATGTGTTTGTATGACATGGGTATCGACTGGTAGGTATTAAAGAGTCTTTTAAAAGGGAGTGGGCCATAGTTCTAAAGGTGGACGCCTTTTCGAGATATCGACCAAAATGTGGACCAGGGTGACCCAGAACATCATATGTCTTGTACCGCTAATTTATTTATATATGTAATACCACGAACTGTATTCCTGCCATGATTCCAATGGTTTTGATTTCGCGCTGCAGAAATTTTTCATTTTCTTCTACTTAATATGGTAGGTGTCACACCCATTTTACAAAGTTTTTTCTAAAGTTATATTTTGCGTCAAAAAACCAATCCAATCACCATATTTCATCCTTTTTTCGTATTTGGTATAGAATTATGGCATTTTTTTTCATTTTTCGAAATTTTCGATATCGAAAGTGGGCGTGGTCATAATTGGATTTCGCCCATTTTTAAAACCAAGATAAAGTGAGTTCAGTATAAAAACTGGGTGTGGCTTCAACCGATTTCGCACATTTTCACAGAAAATAAGTATCGTCATAGAAGATATGTCCTTGCCAAATTTAACAAGGATTGGTAAATTTTTATTCGACTTATGGCATTAAAAGTATTCTAGATAAATTAAATGGAAAATGGCGGAGCCACGCCCATTTTGAAATTTTCTTTTATTTTTGTATTTTGTTGCACCATATCATTACTGGCGTTGAATGTTGACATAATTTACTTATATACTGTAAAGATATTCAATTTTTGTTAAAATTTGACTTTAAAAAATTTTTTTTAATGAGTGGACGTGTTCGTCATCCGTTTTTTATAATTCTTATTTAGAACACATATATGGTAATAGGAGTAACGTTCCTGCCAAATTTCATCATGATATCTTCAACGACTGCCAAATTAAGGCTTGCAAAACTTTTAAATTACCTTCTTTTAAAATTGGGCGTTGTCACGCCCATTGTCCAAAATTTTACTAGTTTTCTATTCTCGTCATAAGTTCAACCCACCTACTAAGTTTCATCGCTTTATCCGTTTTTGGTAATGGATTATCGCACTTTTTCGATTTTTCGAAATTTTCGATATCGAAAAAGTGGGCGTGGTTATAGTCCGATTTTGTTCAGTTTAAATAGCGATCTGAGATGAGTGACCAGGAACTTACATACCAAATTTCATCAAGATACCTCAAAATTTACTGAAGTTATCGTGTTTAGGGACGGACAGACGGACGGACAGACATGGTTAAATTAATTTATTTTTTCGCCCACATCATTTTGATATATAGAAGTCTATGCCGATTAGTTTATGCCGTCACACGGTACCGTTGTGCGAACAAAATTAATATACTCTTTGAGCTCTGCTCAGTTGAGTATAAAAATCATCAAAATGCAGCGCATTTTTATCGCCCGCATTTGCGTTCGCTGAACTTTTGCCTTGAGTACGCACGCGCATGTCGCTTATAAGCTACGAAACAGTTAACTACACAAGTAAACATTAGCGCTAGTCGAAAATTTTGCTTTTTTATTATTTCTTCATTCTCCACCAGATATTTTATTTATTTTAAAAAATTTGCTTAATTTTAAGATTTACTTTTTATTTCTTTAGTTATTTTGTTGAGCAAATAAGTTTGAAAGATATATTAGCTGATTGCAAAACTAAAAAGCAGACGTAAAAATAAGAAAAAAACATAGACTTTTATGTGCGAAAATAATTTAGATGTGCGAAAAGGAGGTGTTTTTTTTTTTTTTTTTGATTAAATGCAATGTGGGTCTTTTGTGCGCGCGCATGCGCAATGCCTACTACCTGTTGTAGTGTGTCCACTATTTGCATGCAAATTTGTAATTAAGTTAGACAGATATTCAATCATTTTGTGTTCAAATCTGCGTAAATTTCTTAATTACATTTGTGTTTGGTTTTAAGGTTTTTCTATCAGATTAAAATTCTAGTTGTAATGAGATTTAATTTTTGTTTGTTTTTGCCTTGATGGCGGATGGTGTGGCGAAGAGTACGTGGCGTGTAAGAGATATAGAAGTTTGCAAAAAGAATAAGAAAATCATTAAAGTAGGTTACTTCATACATCTACTAGAGACGGCCGTAATTTTTGTCAGGTGCTGCATTGAATCTTTGGCACATTGATCTTTAGTCTCACATACGTACAAGTAGGCTGCATGATTTATGAGTTTGCTCACCACTGTGGCATATCCACTATGCCTAGCCATTTGCCTCAAGGGCTATTGGTGACATTGGTCACCCAAGTCTTTGTTCTTAATCTAATTTTACTTCACGCTTTTCTATACTTTTGTTCAAGACAAATTTGCGCATTGATAAATTACTATTTTATACATTTTTGCTGTTTTGTATGGTTGGTTGTTGCTGTTGCAATTAATGCCTACTGGCAAATGTTGTTCGTCCAAACAAAACAATTTATTATTACTCCGTTTATTCTTATGTTAATCACATGTACACGCCTTTATGATGTCAAGTAATGAATATGACAAGTTATATCTATTACAAAAACAACATACAATTAAATAGTATTGGCAACAAGATGCAGGTACTAAAAAACGAAAGAAAATCATTTTACTTTTTAACCCGAGTTCATTTTTCAAATGGCATTTATTGTGACCAATAGCCTCAACTGATTGTCACCAAGAACATAAGTACATATTTGTGTATGTCATAGTTGGGCATATCGCACTAAAGTTTTAGTGCACTGACTGCTGTGCTCAACTACAGTAAGTACGTAAGTTTTAGCTTGACTAATCACTTTTGTTATATTTGACTAATTTTTAACATTTTTAATGTGTAAACATGATTGCTCGCGGTATGTGGGAATCCATAATGTTATCAGAAAATAAATGCAAGCGTAAGCGTAATGTTGGCAAGTGGTATGCTATATTACGCAATATAGAATATATGTAAGTGTAGGGTTAGTGTTAAAGGTTTGTTATCGATGAACTTTGTTATTGACGGGATATGGGTTTTTTATGCATTTCTTAACGACGACTTATACATTTGTTATCGCTGTGTTATCGATGAGTTACAGACGAGGTATTGAATTGTTATAAACTTCTTATTGATAAGAAAGGCCATCAGTTATCGATTTTTATTAAAAGTTATCAATTTGTTATCGAAAATTTGTTGATAGGGCGTATTATCGATTTGTTATCTAAAAGTTGTCGATTTCTTATCAAAAAATTATCAATTTGTTATCGAAAAATAAACATTTCATTATCGGAGGGCTACAAATTTGTTATCGAAGTGTTCTTTATGTGTTGACGATGCCTCATCAGTTTGTTATGAAACAGGTACCGATAAAATTGGAATTTGAAATCGACGACATATCTATCACAAACCGATAACTCAACCATTATTTTGATTTCGATAAAAAGCCGATAATAATATCAATACCTTGTTGTTATTAGTTGTTACCGATGAGATACCGATAAAGCTCTTCGCAAATAGCCCGAAATTATTTTTTTCTGGTAATGTTACCTCGGTTGTGACTTAGCTTCAACCCCTAGGCGAAATCTAGTTAATAAAAAAGCATTTGTTTTCTAGGCGTACGCATCGAACTTAAAGCTTTTTTTATTTTATATGTTTATATATATATATTTTTTTTTCACTATTTTATTCAGTTTTTTGGCTTTTTTCTTCTTATAGTTAGTTTCGATGCCGTTTATTTCTTTCTTTGTTTCATTTCTCTGTATCATTTTTCATGATATCCGATTCCGCATTCCTATGCTGCTCTAATTTTCCTCCTTATTTGAATATAATCAATCAATATTTTTTGTTTTGACACTAGATGTTAATAGTCTCAATATGGATGTTATCTCATTTGTTTCTTTCAACTTACTTTCAAAATTCTTCACTTTTGTATCAAATTCTAAATTTCTTTTATATTTAACTAGCAGACCAGGCAGACGTTGTTCTGCCCTAAATTTGGCCTATCTGCATACATTTTAATAAGCTTTTTCCGTCTAACTCTGCCCTACCCCTCTACACTTTTTCCTAATATTTTTATTCACTCCTCCCTCCGTCTTTTTCGCTTCATCTCCATCTTCGTCTCATTCTATCTCTTTCTCAGTCTCCTTCTCTCTTTTCTCTTCTCTCAAGTTTTTCTCCTTCTTCTGCATCTCTTATTGCCAGTCCGAGAGGGTGGTATGTATTTTGTTCCACTTCCACTCCGAGTCGCAGTCTCAGTCCCAGTCCTAGTCCTAATCCCAGTCCCAGTCCGTCTCTGGTATACTTCCCGGAAAAAAGCATCGGAAATATTAATATAATCGAATAGGACGTATGTAAATAAGTATGTGGGTATTATTAATTCTTGCCTTTATTTCGGCTTCGCATGCATATTTATCAGTTTTGCCAGGTTGATGCGACTAAATTGAATATCACAATGAATTTTAGAGCTCTCAGCAACAGCTTTCATTTGATATCCATAATACACACACATTTTAGGGGTATCCGGGTCCATGTTTTGGCCTATATCTCGAGACCCTAGTCATTCAGCGGTGTAAAACTTACTCTGTATTATAGCGCTCATCAGCGGCATCAATTTGATACGCATAATGTAAAAACACATTCTAGGGGTGCCCGGGTCGACGTTTTATGCTATATCTCGAGACCCTAGCCTCTTAGTTGTATGAAAATTGTCCTGTACTATAGCACTCATCAACAGTTTTCATTTGATATTCGTATTGTATAAACACATTCTAGGGGTACCCGGGTCCACGTTTTATGCTATATCTCGAGACCCTATAGCCTCTCAGTTGTATGAAAATTGTCCTGTACTATAGCACTCATCAACAGCTTTCATTTGATATCCATATTGTATAAACACATTCTAGGGGTACCCGGGTCCACGTTTTATGCTATATCTCGAGACCCTATAGCCTCTCAGTTGTATGAAAATTGTCCTGTACTATAGCACTCATCAACAGTTTTCATTTGATATCCATATTGTAAAAACACATTCTAGGTGTATCCGGGTCCACGTTTTATGCTATATATCGAGACCCTAGCTTCCCACTTGTATGAAAATTGTCCTGTACTATAGCACCCATCAACAGCTTTCATTTGATATCCATATTGTATAAACACATTCTAGGGGTACCCGGGTCCACGTTTTGGCCTATATCTCGAGACCCTAGGCACCCAGGTGTATGAAAATTATTCTGTACTGTAGCACTCATCAAGAGATTTCATTTGATATCTATATTGTATAAACATATTCTAGGGGTACCCGGGTCCACGTTTTGATTTCAAGACCCTATGCTCGTAGTGAAAAGAAGGTAGACGTTGGCTGATTCTCAGACCTACCCAATATGCTCACAAAATTTGATGAGAATCGGTTCAGCCGTTTCGGAGGAGTTAAGCCTCTAACACCGTGACAGAAGAATTTTATATACCTATTGAATTTTTTCTAAAAAAAAAATCATAACTCAAGAATGGCTAAACCGATTTGGGATTTCAAAATCAACTAACCACCATCTCTCCTTCCTCTATCTTTCCTAAAAATTTCATGGCAATCTTTCTATCCGTTTCCGAGTTATGGAGTGACAATCAAAATGTACACTTCTTTTTATATATATAGATTTTGATGTAGTCATAAGTGGGTTGCTTTCATGGGAGTCACTTTAAAATGTCTAGAACATATATATATATTCACACAGTAGTGTGATGGGTAGTGGGTCAACCCAGCGAAAAATGCACCTTGGAAAAATTGATTGAATTACTAAGGAAGTTCAGAATTTTTGTCCAAATGGTCTAGCATATATGTATTGCAAACATGCATCGCACATTTTTTAAAATACACTAACAAAATATACGGCTGTGCATTTGCTACGTCTTTGAAAATACGCAACATTAAAATCCGTAGTTAATTTTTTCAATGTTGGATTGCAAATCAGCAATTGTCAATTCAAAACGAAGTGTGGAAAAAAATTTTAAATTAAAAAAGTTGCTCACGATCCGTAGCTCTTATTTGCTATATCAACGTTTCCAACGCCAAATACACCAAATTTTGAACTCCCTTATCTTATTACTTCAAACGAGTAAAAATTGTTTGTATATCAGCAACGATTTCGGAAACGGCTAACCGATTTGAATGAAATTTTGCACATAAATTGTGTATCAAATTCTAAGGCTTTTTACCTAGGTTTTGCCACTGAGGGTTTTTTCACAACGTTACCACCTATTTTTATACTCAGTTGAGCAGAGCTCACAGAGTATATTAACTTTGATTGGATAACGGTTGGTGGTACAGGTATAAAGGAATCGAGATAGATATAGACTTCCATATATCAAAATCATCAGTATCGAAAAAAAATTCGATTGAGCCATGTCCGTCCGTCCGTCTGTCCGTTAACACGATAACTTGAGTAAATTTTGAGGTATCTTGATGAAATTTGGTATGTAGATTCCTGGGCACTCATCTCAGATCGCTATTTAAAATGAACGATATCGGACAATAACCACGCCCACTTTTTCGATATCGAAAATTTAGAAAAATCGAAAAAGTGCGATAATTCCTTACCAAATACGGATAAAGCGATGAAACTTGGTAGGTGAGTTCAGCTTATAACGCAGAATAGAAAACTAGTAAAATTTTGGACAATGGGCGTGGCACCCCACTTTTTAAAGAAGGTAATTTAGAAGTTTTGCAAGCTGTAATTTGGCAGCCGTTGAAGATATCATGATGAAATTTGGCAGGAACGTTATACTTATTACTATATGCCTCTATAATAAAAATTAGCAAAATCGGAGAACGACCACGCCCACTTTTTAAAAAAAATTTTTTTAAATTCAAATTTTAAAAGAAAAGTTAATATCTTTACAGTATATAAGTAAATTATGTCAGCATTCAACTCCAGTAATGATATGATGCAACAAAATACAAAAATAAAAGAAAATTTCAAAATGGGCGTGGCTCCGCCCTTTTTCATTTAATTTGTCTAGGATACTTTTAATGCCATAAGTCGAACAAAAATTTACCAATCCTTGTGAAATTTGGTAGAGGCTTAGATTCTAGGACGATAACTGTTTTCTGTAAAAAGGGCGAAATCGGTTGAAGCCACGCCCAGTTTTTATACACAGTCGACCGTCTGCCCTTCCGCTCGGCCATTAACACGATAACTTGAGCAAAAATCGATATATCTTTACTAAACTCAGTTCACGTACTTATCTGAACTCACTTTGTTTTGGTGTAAAAAATGGCCGAAATCCGACTATGAGCACGCCCACTTTTTCGATATCGAAAATTACGAAAAATGCAAAAAATGCCATAATTATATACCAAATACGAAAAAAGGGATGAGCCCTTGGAATCTTGGAAGGAATACTGTTCGTGGTATTACATATATAAATAAATTAGCGGTACCCGACAGATGATGTTCTGGATCAACCTGTTCCACATTCTGGTCGATATCTCGAAAACGCCCTCACATATACAACTAAGGGCCACTCCCTTTTAATACCCACATTAATACCTTTAGTTTGATACCCATATTGTACAAACACATTCTATAGTCACCCCTGGTCCACGTTTATGGCGATATCTCGAAAAGGCGTCCACATATAGAACTAAAGCCCACTCCTTTTTAAAATACTAATTAACACCTTTAATTTGATACCCATATCGTACAAACAAATTCTAGAGTCGCCCCTGGTCCACCTTTATGGCGATATTTCGAAAAGGCGTCCACCTTAAGAACTAAGGCCCACGCCCTTTTAAAATACTCAATAACACCTTTCATTTGATACCCATATCGTACAAAAAAATTCTAGAGTCACCCCTGGTCCACGTTTATGGCGATATCTCGAAAAGGCATCCACCTATAGAACTAAGGCCCACGCCCTTTTAAAATACTCATTAACACCTTTCATTTGATACCCATATAGTACAAACAAATTCTAGAGTCACCCCTGGTCCACCTTTATGGCGATATTTCGAAAAGGCGTCCACCTATAGAACTAAGGACCACGCCCTTTTAAAATAGTCATTAACACCTTTCATTTGATACCCATATCGTACAAACAAATTCTAGAGTCACCCCTGGTCCACCTTTATGGCGATATTTCGAAAAGGCGTCCACCTATAGAACTAAGGACCACGCCCTTTTAAAATACTCATTAACACCTTTCATTTGATACCCATATCGTACAAACAAATTCTAGAGTCACCCCTCGTCCACTTTTATAACGATATTCCGAAAAGGCGTCCAGCTATAGAACTAAGGCCCACTCCGTTTTAAAACACTTATTAACACCTTTCGTTTGATACACATGTCATACAAACACAGTCCAGGGTTACCCTAGGTTCTTTTTACAACATGGTGATTTTCCCTTACTTTGTCTCCACAGCTCTCAACTGAGTATGTAATGTTCGGTTACACCCGAACTTAGCCTTCCTTACTTGTTATGTATCATCTCAGTTTAACTGTTTTCCTAAGAGCGCCTTCTCCTTTTTCTTCTTGTAGCAGTGCTTTGGCCTGTCCGATAGGCGTGACCACTCATAAATTGTCACCGATATCCTCGAACGGAAGTCCAAGTAAACTTTTACTTTCAATTTGGTTAGACAAAAGGAATTAACAGGCTTTGCTAGGCATATACCCGCATAAGACTTTTCCGATAGAGTGTGGATGAGGCTAAAGGGCTTTCCAATCTCTTTCGGTTCAAACAACTGAAGTCTTAATATATCTCTGGAGCTAGATCAATCAATTCTCTGTTAGTTTTTTAGGAATTCATTATTGCTGAACAAACAGCATTTCGCTTCTCTCCTTTTCTTATTTAGCTGGCGCTTAATCTTTTAAACGGTTGCTAGCTAGCGCCAATTGGTCACACCAAGGGAATTTAAATCGTTTTCCACCTGGTCCTTAAAGCGGAGTTGGCCGCCTCGTTCTCTGCTTTGCGGGGGGTTTTCCGCCTCAACGATTGGCAGTTCTGAGCGCGTGCTTTGACAGGTCCCGTGCCGTCCCAGTTTGTTTCCAATTACGATCGCTGGGTTTTATAGGTAGGGTTTACAAAATCTGATCTCATAAATAATGAGTAAGGGAAATTCTTGCATAACCCTCTTAAAGAAAAGAGTTTGCTAACAAAATAAATGATGGTAGAATACAAGGAACTATGCAAATGGGCTGTAAGAATATTTCCCCACAATCAAATTCTTTAGTAAATGAGAAAGGGTTGCAAGGGTTAAGCAGCTTGCGTACCGGAAAGTAAAAACACATTACTGCTACATACATAAACACAATTTTACGTACATACATTTACTAGCACATATATATACAAATGAAATTTCAGGAAAGCTACATATTTATGCATAAGCGCAGAATCAATTTCATTAATCTGGGATTATGTTGCTTTTGCATTATATATACAAGTCACTGACGATCGGTTACAGCAAAAGAAAACGCTGTGGTGGCTTAACAGCAAACCAATTATATGAGGCAAACATACATACATGCATATAATTAACAAAAACAATAATTACAACGGTTCCATCAAATGTTGCAATAATAAAATTACATTTTTCGCTATCGCCGTTGTTTCAAAACCATTTATATGAAATCGATACGTGGATTTTTTGTGTGTTTATGCATTTGGTTGCAACTTTGTGCTGCGCATGAGCACCTTCACACTCAAAAATTCAATTAAAAATCGAACAGCTTTTGTGCGCGCACAATAACAACAAAAGCAATAACAATAAGCATAATAATAAAGATTAGGTGTGCCTACATTGCAACTTTGCAATGTCTTCAAATACCAAATCAACGACAAGTGAAAAGGTAAAGGGACGTTGTTTGAGGGGTGGAGTAAGGTGTGGCGATTGTTGACTGCATTCGATTGTGCGATGGTAAAGTAGACAATATTTTTGCAAATTTTATAGTGCAAGTGCACTAGCTACGCTGCTTATGCAGATTGATGGCAGTGGTGGGGACTTTGAAAAGTATTAGAGGGAGGCTAAAGCAAAGAGCAAGCAACTTTCGTTAAAACTTAAAAAGCAGAATACAAAGGGATTTTTTTAACTTATTTTAAAAAAATTTTAAATTATTTCACTCTAGAAAATTTCTTTAAAATCTGCATTAGTTAGGAAGCCAAATAAAACTTCCAAGCTTAAATCCCCTTCGATGTTACGCCCACATATTTTTTTGCATATCGTTTCGGTTATTATGACACAGAGTGGCCTAATAGGATTAGCACCATTTAAGTTGACAAGTGAAAAGTTGCAAATGACACTGATGAGGCAGGCAGGTACACCAAAAAGAACAAATACAAAGACATCTTAAAAAGCGTAAAATTATATGTATCTTTGTAAACATATTAGACCGTTTCATAAAAACGAAATTATCTCATTTTATATGTATTACCAACCAGCTGAAAGGCTTTAATGTGGAGCTCCTTTTGTTTAAGCATAGCAGGATTCTAATGAAATAGAAGGGACTTTATATTGAAAATACTCTATTATTACGGTATGTAAAACGGGATTTATGGGAATGTCACTTATTGCTGGGCTCTTAATATTCCACAACTTCGAAATCGGTATGTGTCGAAACAAATATATGGGATGTTGATTTCCAATATACAGAAAATCTTACACCCAGGAGTAAATAAAAAAGGACCAACGAAGCTATTATTCAGAAGCTTCAGCAGCCAATCAGCATAAGCCAATTAATCAAAAACTTGAACGAATTAATTTTCATCATTCGAAAAAGTCGCACTTTCTATTTCAAGGTCACAATAGAGGGTGCCTACTCTTACTGACATTCGCAAGCACTTTAACTACCGATAGTATGAAAAGTGAGGGGGACTTACACTGATTGACTTCTGGACCATATATATAAAAACCCTCAGCAATTTATAATACTCCTTCATAAATGGTAATAAAATTCAGCGAGTCTGGGTACTTAATTACCAAGCCGTATGTAGGTTACATGACGCTTTCGCTGAATTTTCAACAATAACTTCAAACTAAAACTCTTTTCAAAATAAATATGTGGAGGATATATTTATTAAGCAGCAAGAAGAAAACGGCCTAATAAATGGAGACAAAATGGATTTGAGCATTTTATAGAAAAGTATTACGCATGGTTAAGGAATGGTTTCGAAATCGTTTTTTTTTCAATTGTTATAGGCCCCTCTTGGTGATTAGCATACGTTTATGGGTAACCAAATAGTCGGTACCCAAAAAAGGATCGAGTAAGTCAATCGAAAGCTCTGAAGTTCGGAGTCGTTATCAAAGATCCGTAATGTCCTGGATATAAGCAAAGTAGTCTAAGAAAGGAAAAGAGTAACGTTTTTCCCATAAGATTTCCCATAAAAGTTTCCTTATCTTAATTAACAAAACATATTACAAAAGGGCGTGAGTACTAAGTACTCGTGATTTTCGACGTGTAAACATGCAGTGGTGTGGTGGTAAGTTTCCCGCTCTGGGCAAAGCAACATCAAATTTTAAAAACAAGTTTATTCAATTAGAAGAAAGTTTTTCTAAGCGCAGTCGCCCCTCGGCAGTTATTTGCCAAACATTCCGAGTGTTTTTCTGCGATGAAAAGCTTCTCAATGAAAACTCACTTGCTTTGCAGATGCCGTTCGGAGTCGACATAAAACATGTAGGTTCCGTTCTGCCAATTTGTAGAAAAAGTTACGACGCAAATTGGAAAAGGAGATCGGCCTAAAATCTCTCCGGAGGTTATCGCGCCTTACATTTTAAACATGCAGATATTGGCTTTGTACAGGAACTGGCAGCTTGAACCAATAATTAGGGCATTTGGACGGAACCAATTCCCTACCATATTATTATTGTATTATTATCGGCTCTTGTTGAGCCTACAGGGTTGAAGATTTGTTATGCAAAATATAAATAAATTTGCTATCGCAACATAAGTTTTAGGTGAGTTATCGATTTTTTGTCGAAGAGCTAAAAATTTAGTAAAAATTATCGACTTGCTATCAATTTGTAATCGGAGTGTTACTTTCTTTGGCGCGCTATCGACGTATTATTAATTTGTTATCAAAAAGTTATAAATTTTCTATCGAAATATTATCGCTTTGCTATCAAAAATGTATCGTTACTTTCGAGAAGTTATCGATTTTTTATAGAAAATTTGTTGATTTCGAATCGTCCCCTCCTGGCTTCTACAAAAAAATAGTTAAAATGGATAGCAGCCGTTTCCTTCTTAACTTTAAAGGAAATGAAAATAAAATGCATAGCCCAAAACTCATAGATGTTGCACCCATGTTGATTGTTATTTGTTACATTGACAATAAAATCCAACCCATCAAGCAAACGTATTAGATTTTTGACTTCATTAGGCATTCAATAAAGCAATAATGATATAATTAGGATTTTGTATTTTGTATGGAATATTGAGTTCAATAAGGACTCCAATGTAGAAAACTGGACTAAATACTTCATTAACCCTCTGTGTGAAATTGGTATTAATCTATAAAATCTATTAAAAATAGTTTTCTGAAATTTGCTTTGCACGTTGCTCTCAAGGAGCTATCTGAAGAAAACAAAATTTGACCTGGGAATGAAAATATTTGGAATAGAGTAATTCTGCTTTCCTTTATATGACATTGCAGATATCTTAAGGAAATATTCGAACTTAAAATATCATAAATATTGAAATCTCGTATCACTGTGTTTGTGGTTGGAAACGATTCGACCGATTCATCAAAGTTTTCGAACATATTGGGTAGGTCTATGAATCGGATATTACCAATTTTTTATACCCCAAAATGATAAGGGTGGTCCACGTTTTAATGTGTTTTCTTTTTTAAACAAAATTTTTTGATTTAATTTTTTTTGAAACAGCATTCAAAAATACATAGCTCCCTTTGGGACAGGAACGGGATGGAGAAGAATAAGAAGAACTAGAGAGAAGAAAAACGAGTGAAGGAAAAAGAGACTGAGTAAGAGATGGAGTAAAACGAAGATAGAGAGGTAGGGATAGATGAAGCGAAGGACGGAGAAGTTGCGGGAGCTAAAGATAAAAAAATGAATGGAAAAAACGAAGAGGGAGAAAGAGTCGCAGAGAGAGGATTGGATAAAAATTATACAGAAAAGAGGGTGAGAGAAGGGGAGGGAGAGTAAGAGGTAAAAACTTAGGGCAGAGCAACATCTTCCGGTCTGCTTGGATGTATATAAATTACATGGCGGCTACCTGATGCTTTTAATTAATTAGTTGAATATCATTTAATATAATCTCTACTGCGTGATTAAAAAATAATATTTTATTAACATTAATTAATATTATATAACACATAAATAATATTGTATTAACGCCAACTAAAGGCATTCACATAAATTCATTCTCAACTACGAAGTGCGGGAGATGCCACAGTGCACACAAACAAGGCAAAGCGAATCGATAACAATCAAGCCATAAATACTTAATTTAACTGCATTTCAACAATAATAACAATTATAAAAAATACTCTAACAGACAATTACAATAAATATTAAAAAACAACTAAGTATGTATGTATAACGAGCAAAAACAATAGAAACAAATTTTTATTGTAAGCAAATTATTGCAACGACAAAATAGTGAGCAGCTGCATTAATTTAACATTGAAAGGGGTTGATTGGGAGGAAATGCCGTTGCCGGAATCAAGTAAAAGTAAACACGTGGGTATATGTGTGTATGTGTTTCTTATAGAACGACAAATGGGTGTGCAAAGCTATTGTTACATACATACAAAAGTATGTATATTTGTTTGTATGTAAACCCATGCCTCAAAGACTCAGCGAACTTTTGATAATCGGTTAGGCGTTTGCTGATGCCAAGGTGTGGTCATGTTGAAGTCCAGTGAAAATCAGTTCAATCAATTGACAACATTAGCTTTTATATAATTTTTATTATTATTGTTGTTGCTCATTTTATTATTGTATTGGATGTTGGTGGTGTTCCTTTTATTGCTATTGTTACGCGCCAAGTGTTAATAGAAACACGTTCTAATCGCTAATTCACGCACCTTAATGTGCACACTGACATACAAACAAATCTACTTAAGTATATTAAATAAAGCTTATGACATGTATTTAAAAATCTGGTTGCACATGTGCAATACCGCTGCTCCAATGTTCCTTTGTACGTGCACAAGCTATCGAAAGTTAATCCAACTTTTTTTTTATATTCGAATTTATATAAGTTTGCCATAGTTTATAGATTTTTTTAAAATATTTTCTATGACTTAACCAGATATTCGTTTAATTTTGTAACGCTTTAGTAATCTTGCTTAATAATAAACTTATTCATTTGTTTTCATTTGCTATCTTCCCTTGATGATGTGACTCCTTGTTTAAAGATTTCGTGGTAGATCACAAAACTGATACCCCAATTCCTGGCGACGGAATATGAACGCTACACATTGTTATTTGTAAATGTGTATGTAAGCATTTCTCAAACTCTTAACTGGATGTTTTATATATACGTGTTTAGCAAAGTTTTCAAATTAATGGCCGCTTACTGTGTCGATCCATAAATAAGTAGATCCTATAGGCTGCCAAATCACTGCAGTGTTTTTCAGGCGGAAATTGTAGCCAGGAAGAAAGCGGCAGAAATTCTGGACAAAGTGTGCTTAAGTCGCAGTCGCGTCAACACATTTATTGTTAGCCAGGCGGCTATTGAGGCAATAGTTTTACACAGTGCTTCATCAAGATCATTCATCTATAATGGGTGACAAAGAAATAAAAGGTAACGAAAAGGGCTACGAGTTTTCAAAGCAGGGTGTAACGCCCGATGAAACAACTGAAGATGTCGCAATCCCTTTTGGGAGAAATGAAAAGAAAATTGAAGTTGCATATCATCCATTAAGCAGGGAAGACGTGGACGAAAACTCGGCCTTCAAAATTTCTAAGATCATATGCAAATCCTACGACCTTAGACTACAAAGTGGCTCAGATTTCAAAAGAGAGAAGGATTAAGGCTCTTGTTGGGCATACTAACTGGACACTGCCATCTGGCGTCACATGATTTTATATAAGGCCTCGTCAGTAAAAGCGTGTTGTGTTCATGTTCTGCGCTCGCGAGGTAACATTATGTATACATTCAGTCTATATGAGGTCTTCATTGGCCGGCCAGTTCAACCTAACTGAACCTACTAGCGAAATTCTTAGAAATTGCATATTAAATTCCTTTGTCAATTTCTACCCTGTCTGTCTCTTCGTTTTATTTTTAATTTTTACTCTTGCTCTTACTCTAACTACTCCTCTTGACTTTCGCACTCCTACTTTCAATATTCCTAAGCCTATTCCCCATTCTCGTCGGCTCCCCTTCAGTCATCCTTTTCTACTTCTCCCTCTTTATTTTTCTAATTTTTAACTTCCCTTTTGATCCTTTACTTATTCACTTTCGATTCCTTTTCCCGTCCTTTTCCTTTTGTTCTTGTTGTCGAAATTTTTATAGATATCCTCTTACGGAAGTCCAAGGGAACTTGCAGTTTCAAGGTGGAACAGAGTGCGAGGGTAGTTAGAGGCGTTGCTTCCACATTGCAATTATATTATGTATGTCGGAATTGATTCTGAATAGGTAAGAGTTTAACCTATTACAGTATCCAGACCGAAGTTCAGCTAGAGTAACGCGCGTCTAGAATGATTTCCTCTGGCATGTGTTTTCCGTCTACATCGGCTGTATTCTCAGGTGCCGTATTTTCTCTTAATGCTTGCGGAGGTCACTCTTTAAGCCACTGCGAGGTGGGGCTTCTTAAATCAGATGTCTGTTGGGATGCCCAGGTTTCCGGGTATTCAACAGAAATTGTTTGTTGAGCATATCACTGATCTCCCTAATGGGGAGTACTCTCACCTTTTTGTGTAGTTGGTGTTCTGGGGACATAAGAAGACAGTCCATAGTGGTTCTGAGGGCAGTGGTTTTGCAGGTCTGTATTTTCTTCCAGTGAGTAACCTTTAGGTTTGGCGTCCATATCGGGAACGCATAGAATACAAGCGGCCGAACAATTGCTTTGTAAGTGGTAATGAGCGTCTCTTCATCTTTACCCCCAAGTGACACTGGCAAGATATTTGGGGATTTTACTACGGTTCTTAGGTACAATTGCGATTGCATGCTCCTTCTCTTCATTTTGCTTTCTACCTTTTTCCTTATCGCTCCTTCCTCTTTCTAATATTCTCCCTGCCAAATTTTGTTTCCACGGAACTTGGCACCGTCTTATTCGCATTCCATTCCAACACGCAAAACTCTTCACGTGTCTAAGTTATCAAAATTGCATGGGCTGAAAAAGCTGGATCGCAATCGTAACCGATTCGTCTATAAACCATCTTGGACTTGTATTGCTACTTAAAATGTTTAATACCTATAAATAATAACAATGATTTTGTTTGCTTTTTGGAGCTTTATGGCCGATAACTGGGAAGGCAAATTACATTTTCATTTTCCCTCCTGCGCGTTTCGACACTTTCGCGTCTTCCTCAGGGATATGGACCTTCTGAATGTTTAATCTCATTAACTCTCAACAGTGAACACTATATGCCAATGTGTTAATATTTCCCAGATCTCGTATCTGAGTTGTGCGCTGATCTTGAGACCTACCATTTATCAAAAATTTTCAAAAAAAAACTTCGATCTGAACTCTCATTTCTGATGTGTGCTGTGGCAATCATTGTAAGGCATATGATTTCAGGGCCTGGAGTAAAAAAAGCTCATGGTAAAGTTCTATTGCCGATTCGTTGATTTCATTGCCAATAATGACATTATCGCTCGGTGGGTATTGCATGAACACAATAGGGTACAACAATTCCAAAATTAATTGCCAAATATCGCCCCTAAATATGAATGATATGTTCAAAAGGTAGAATGTAGAACCGACTATGTTCAAAAGACTGCCGAGCTCAAACAGACATTAGAAGGAACTATATAGCTTTTCCATTATTATTTTCCGTGACATAATTTTGTTCTCTTCGTATTGAGAAACGTTTATATAAAAAAATTTCATTGACCATTTCGTGAGCAATTTTTGATATCAAATTTTCTATTAATTGGGAGGTGAGTAGCCAACTTAACTTAGACATGCATACAATTCTCATTAATTTAAAATTTTATTATAATAATTACGTAATCTCAACAACCGTGACGCGTTGTGTGGCTTAAGCAACATTTTACCTGCATCATAATATGACATTTTAAGTATCAGGCAGAAGTAACCAAGAACTTCTGTATGTGTATATGTATGTATGTATGACTATGTTTCTACGTATTTAGTATGTAGAAAGACCGGCGGCATTTGGCCCGTTTTGTAAAGCTTGCTACATTCCTCATGTACAACATATATTTTGCCCTTGTTCGTTGTTTATAAGTCATTACTATTTTTATTATGCTTTGCAGTTGTTGTAACATGACCATAAAGCACAAAATGTACGATTTTCCAGGAAGCAACAAACACGCACACATAATAATCCAAATAAGTGAGACATTAACAACTACAACATTCTATAACTAGAAGTTTTTTTTTTTTGTGCACCGCAGCCACGTTCTTGGCCGTTACAATTTTTCTAAATTCGTATGAAAAGTAGCGCCGACCTAAGAAGCTCGTATGCGACAATTTCTCATATTTCATAAACGCGGAAATTATGAAATATATACAAATGTGTGTTTATATTGTAACATATATATGTTTGTACATGAAATAAATGTGACCGACGACAAATAACAACAAGACTTAAGCGCACCATTTTTCTTTGGAAAAATGTATATGTCAAATGATACCAAAATGTTTCTGGTTTTTATTAAGTAATTAGAATTTTACTATATTTTTATTTTATTCTTTATTTTAAACCTTCATGTTATTGGTGTTGTTACGTTAACTCAGATGTAGTAATAATAATAATGAATACAAAAGGTCCATGTGGTGGCCATAACAGAAAAATTGAGAAATCGTCACCAAATTTCGTAGTTGGGAAATTTGTTTGTGTACATTCCCAATTCTTAGGCTACTTTTAAAATTTCATCATAGAAAGCTTTTGTCCTATTTTATTGTGGGAATAGTATTTTTTAGTTATTATTATGATAGTGTTAAGTAGTAACTGAGTAATGCAATGTTGCTTAGGTTATTATGTTTGCGCTTGCTTCTTCAACGAAAATTAAGAGTTCGAGACACTGAGCTGCAACAGCAACATTTTTGTGGAACCTTAAATTGGAAAGACTTCTTAGTTACAAAATTTATTCAATGATAATACTTGGAATTACATTTAGTTAAGCCATTCTCAGTCCTGCACTGTTATATTTCATGTTTTATTGTATTAACTAGGATATTTTTGTTTTTGTTTTGTTAGGCTCTTTTGACCATTTGGCGTTCGGTGCAAATAAAATAACTTATTTCACCTTTTCAATACGACGTTTCTCTAGTATCTCTAGCTTTATGAAGGGTGAACTCTGTATTTAATAACAAAAAAAAAGCAATACATTAATATGAGGAAACCTAATATTCAAACATTATTCATCACAATATTACATACAAACAAATATATGAATAGTTGTATTTTATGACACATAAAACATTACATAAAACACTCACATTATTGGATTATTTTAATTTAAAACCTTAAAACTAATTCTGGTACCATTTCATAGTGCTATCACTGTCATACTAATTTGTTTATTGTTAGAGACAGAGAGTGTAGGCGGCAGCAACGTCATCTGTATCTCCCTTTTTGTTTATCGTTTTGTCTCTCCTTCGCAATATTCTCAGGCTTTCCAATGTGTACCTGGCTTTTCCTCGTTTGTTTTTGTCTATTATTTTTGTCTTTTATAGTTAAATGAGACATTTTTCAAATCAAACGAAACCTGTTTTAAGTCAAATAAAACTTTTATCAAGCCAAATAAAATTTTTTTAAATCAAGTGAAAATTTCAAATCGAATAAAACTTGCTCATTTCAAATTATACAAATAAAACTCTTTTCCAAGGAAATCAAAATTTTTTCAAAGCAAATAAAACTTTCTTGAAATCAAATTAATTTTTTTCAAACCAAAAAAAAATTTTTTTTCGAATCAAATGAATTTTTTTTCCGATGAAGCGAAATTTTACGCAAATTAAATTAAACTTATTTCAAATCAACTGAAACTATTTTCAAATCAAATAAAATTTTTTTGAAATCAAACCAAACTTTTTTCAAATCAAGCAAAACTTTCTGATTTCAAATTAAACTTTTTTCAAAGCAAATAAAACTTTTTTCCAAGCAACCAAAAATTGTTTCAAATCGAATCAAGCTTTTTTGGAATAAAATTAATTTTTTTAAAACTAAAAAAAACTTTTTTTTAAAATGAAGCGAAATTTTACTCAAATCAAATGAAAATTTTTGAAACAAATGAAACTTTTTTCAAATGAAATGAAGCTTTTTTCAAATGAACCTTTTTACATTTCATATGAAACTTTTTTTCGAGTTAAATGAAAACAAAAGAAGTTTTTTTCAAATGAACCTTTTTTTCAAATTAAACTATTTTATTTAAGATTTTTAAGCATTAATAACTTAACGCCGGTAAATAATAATTGTTATCCAATTATCCAATTATTATTTTTGTTTATTGGGGAAACCATATATATAATACTCCTATATTTCTACAAAAGGCTAGGTACATTCCCAAACATCAGAGTGCCGATATATTGCTGTTTAAACGTTTTTGTTTTTGTATTCAACAATCGAATGTACTTAAATTTAAATTTTTTCTTGTCACACTTATGCTGCTACAATCACAAAAATTGTATACGATGTCTTGTATTGATTTCGAATTCAAAACACATTGCGAGCATTTTCTATAAACAATATAGGAGTATTATATCTATCGTCGCGCGCTTCCAGAAGAATGAATATGCCAAAATGAAAATGTTGGGAAATCGAGTTTCAAAGTTTATTGCTCTCCCAAAATTAGAGGAGTTATTTTCTAGTGTAAAAATGTACTTATATAATATACTCACACTATGCTCTTTTAACTGAGATAATTGTTCTGCTCGCATCCCTTCTATTCTCCGAGATTTGGCATATTCATTTTTCTGGCACAACAAAAATTTAAAAAGCTGATATATTTTTTGTTAACACATCTATACAAAAAAAATTAAAAGTAGTCGGATCAGGTTAATCTGCTCATGCTTTCTATGCATTTTAATGCGCTGAATCCGAATAAGCTATAAGAATTGGCCAAACTGGTAATGGTGTGTCCTTAACCTCAAAAGACGTAAAAATCTCCGCAGATTGATTTTTAAATAACTTTAGGGCCAAGCCAAGACCTGATAGGCCAATTCCGTTGGCGGATTGGGATTCGGAGCATCACAGTACTTGGGAAAACATTCGCGGCTTTGACTTATCGAAAGTATGTATGTAAATGAAAAAAGTTACACATTCAATTCAATTTCATATAATGTGTTTTTATTTAAGATATTACTGCAAACATAGAACTAGTTCTTATTCTCATTAGAATCAGAATCTTCTGAAATGTTGTGTTCGGGAAAAGCGTTGCCCGCAAAATTTTTATAAAAAGAATGATATTATTTTGGTATAACTAGTTTTTCACACAATTTTCACAAGTATTCTAGTTTTGATTCGGGAAGGAGCATCGGTTTTGAACAGACAAAATCGGAAAAATTGCACATTCATGCTTCTGGCTAGCGGGCGACAATATGGGAAAAACTGAAAAGAAAAAACATTTATTGGCATATTGCGATGGTACCATTTCGAAATGTCATCATCCTCAGGCAATTTCGTAATGTTTTTATTTATTTCAACAGGTCTCACCGGGGATCGAACCACGGCCAAACTGTTAAAATCACAATCGCATAACCATTGGGCTATTGTGTTGTAATTACTTTCTTTGCTTATTTCAATTCTATCCCATTTTCATGCTCTTAGCAAACATTTTGTCCTTACATTGACAACGCTTAGCTATCCTTACATTGAGGACGCTTAGCTGTCGATCAAGGCGTAACAAGTTTTGTTTCGCATTATTTTTAAACTGCAGAAAAAGAAGTAGCTTAGGTGAACCTCTTAGGGCATGAGTCGGCTAATGCAGTTATGGGGGTACTTAAATACTGGAAGTTGTTTCTTTTTTTTTTTTTTATTGAGTGGTTTGTGTCACGAAAATTACTTGGAATGGTTAGCCGTTTTCCTGCTTAATCAAATTAAGCAAAACATAAGAACTTCGGTAATATTTCCCTGCGCAGTATTGGGAGTTTGCTTTAAAACATTACTTACGTTCTTGAGCAAAGAGTTTACTTCCCTTTTTCTACATACAGACTTTCCTATACGTAAGAGCTTCTAAGCAAGTAATGGTCTAGAGGCGCGCTTAGGTTGATATTTTGAAAGCCATCAGACTAGAGTATATGACTTCGTTGGCGCATGCGCCCCTATTTTGACGGACTAAGGAACCGGTATTCAGATTTAAGTCTTTACACAATATATATGTTTACAATGGGGTTCCTCCACATAATGGTGAGAAGATAATCATTTGTTTGGCTATTAACATTTTTATCCGGATAAGCTCCAACGTTCACGCGCTCTAATTTTCTTGATGTCTCTCTAAGTGTAATTTTTTTTCAGCAGCAATAGCTGTTGCTTCTTTTGTTTAAAAAAACACGTACCAGTCCCCTTAACCCCTTCATTTGCCATTAACACAGATCGCAACACCATTGTGCCTGATTAAATTGTAGCTGAACACATTTGTGACGGCGCCAGAGCAACAGGTGTCTTCACGCGTGTACTTGCATGCCAACACCCAACAAATATGCAACACCCTAGAACAGCATAAAAACAACATGAAGCACAGAAGAACACACGTACTAGCATAAATAGATTACGGCAAGTTTGCGCCGCTAAATTGCATAGCAGGAAAGGAAACAGAAACGAAAAACTGGCTTGAACTCAGCACGAAAAAAAAGACGCAGAGGAAAAAAGGGAATCACAAATGAACTAGAACTGGATTTTTCACAAAAAAAAAAAAAACTACAACAAAAACAAATAACAACAGGAATTTAGCTTAAGCGAAGTGGTAGAACCACAGCAACAACAACCAAAACAAGAGCAGTGATTATCACAGAACAGCAATCAGAGCAACCAGCGCCACCTTAACAGGAACAGGAAAACAACAGATGCTACAACTGAGTGGGAAAAATCAATCAGAGCGCAGCGTCACAGAAGAATATCGCAACAAGTTGGAAGCGCATGCGCCTTCAATCGCTGCTGTCAGGCGTTGAAAAAAGGCACGCGCCGCCCGATTTGAAAACAGGAATGGCACAAAACCAGAACAATAATTATGGCAGCAACATAACAAAAAAAAGTTTTTAAAACAAAAAATAAAATAAAAGTGTTTGCTGTAGTGGGAGAACGTGTTAAAAGCAACAACAACGAACACAATTGCAGCCAATGGCGCCCTGGATAATACAAAGTAGGAAAATTGCGCGCACGCGTCAACAATTTAACGCCAAAGTTGCCGTGCAAAATTGTAAATATACACAACGAGTGCAACAACAACAATGTCAGAATTTTGTGTTTTGCACATTCTTTTTGCTTTTGTTGTTGTTATAACAAATAACACCAACGCCACCAATTGCCTACCTGTTCAACGACCACAAATACATAAAAATTTGCAATTCAAGTGCAGCGAAGCGTGCCAAGCGTGCGCAGTGCAATAAGGCAGCAACAACAATTTCCTTTTGTTAAAAACAAGTCAAATAACAGCGGGCGTACAGGAGCAAAATATTAGCCTGAGTATAGAGCATTCAAGGTACATTTGTTTATTTATTCTTTTTTCGTAACAGCAACTTACTTAGGTGTTGTAATCACATTTACAACGTTGCAAGTGGCAAAGTGTGCTCGCGCGCGCTGGGGTTTACCGTTATTTCATGCGCAGTAAACTAACGGCAACAAATGCGCATTTTGTTTATGAACAGCAGGATAAATTTTGCTTACAATTTGATCACTAATGTTTTGTTGTTTTTGTGTTGGTCAAAAAACCACATTTTGTGGTTTGAAAAAAGTTCATATGATTTTTTTTCTGCTGAAGATATGGTTCTAAGAAGTAGTTGCTTCACTTGATATTATTCATGAGTTTATTTTTCATTTCGTGGTTAGTCAAAATCTTGCCAATAAATGCTACTTTGGAATTGGTAGGCAATTGAGAGGTAAAGTCTTCTCTCGGCGAAGGAAAATCATACTCTACAAGTCACTTATCGTACCCGTCCTGCTATATGGGGTTGAAGCATGGACCATGACAACAGCAGATGAAGCGGCTTTGGGAGTGTTCGAGAGAAAAGTTCTTCGAAAAATTTACGCGTTGGCGATGGCGAGTACCGAAGAAGATTTAATGATGAGCTGTACGAGCTATACGCAGACATCAACATAGTCCAGCGAATTAAAACGCAGCGCCTGCGCTGGCTAGGCCATGTTATGCGAATGAAAGATAGTGCTCCGGCCAGGAAAGTGTTTCTATCGGAACCCGCCTATGGAAGCAGAGGTAGAGGGCGGCCCCCATTCCGTTGGTAGGACCAGGTGGAAAACGATTTAAACTCCCTTGGTGTGACTGATTGGCGCCGGTTGGCGGAGCGAAGGAGCGACTGGCGCGCCTTGTTGGACGGCCATAACCGTTTAGACGGTTAAGCGCCAATTAACTAAGTAAGTAAGTAAGTAAGGTTACTCAAAATTTTATATAGAGTTTATTGATTTCTGGAAAACTGGAAGAAAATAGCTTTAACTATAGCCGCGTCAACTTTTATATTGACAGCCAAGCAACAATTAAGGCAATAAACTCGCATAGCACAGCATCTAAAAGTGTGTTGGAGTGCAAGCAATCCTTGCTAAGAATTGGGATAGGGAGAAGCATACATCTATATTGAGTTCCAGGGCATATTAGAATAGATGGGAGTGACAAAGCGGATGAACCAGCTAAAAATGGCGCATCCTTCGAAACTTCCTCCGTAGACGATGCAATATGATTGAGCGCGATTAAGAGCAGGCGAGAATTGCATATGATCGACCAAAAAGGAAAGGCGTGGACCAAACACGGGGCTGTAAAATGTCGAAGATCATGAGTAGGTCTTACATTCTTAGACTAACAAAGGACTGTACAATAATGACGGGTATTCTGACTGGACACTGCCTACTGGCGACATATCCCTTTAAAGTAGGTTTGATCAGTGATAGCTGATGTAGGAAATGCGAGTTGGAGGAGGAAACGATCGAGCACGTTCTGTGCTTGTGTCCTGCGCTTGCCACGCTATGATTCCATCTATTAGGTGTGATACAGTTGTCAGATCTAGAAGCAGCAAGTTGCATAGGACCCAGAAACCTACTAATGTTTGCTGACGGAGTTGCTTTAATATAGATCCTTATTTTTGATAGGGGTTTTCAGTTTGGTCGTTAAAAAACTTCTGGTAACAGAACGGACTCATTTAGTCTATGTTAGGTCTTCTCTGACCGGCCAGTTCCACCTAACCTGAGCTTATTAATTCCTTCAATAAATCAAAATCCGTCAAGATATGACTTACGCGTTGGATTTGAGGGTCCACATTTGAAAATTTTTCCAATGAAGATAAAAAAATGTTATAATAATTTGGCAACCTTCGAGGAGATTCCAGCCGAGCTTTTTTCCTACAGTCACCTTGAAAAATGAATGGAATTTGGGCCTAGCTAGCGAGTTCAGGAAACATAGGGCATTTTTCAATCTACTTCCGAGAAAAGACGTTCTTCAAATAATTTCTAATATACAGCCTTTTCAAATTTTCCAGCCACTTGGCTGTTATACCGATTCCAAACGGCACTTGCTGAGAAGGTTTTCGCACAAAAAATCAGGTTGGGCCTGTAAACTGTTTACATTGTTTACAGCAATTGTTTACATGTAAACAATGTAATTGTTTACAAGATAATAGTTTATGCAAACAATTCATTTTTTAAACGATTCATTTTTTTTTGCTTTCACTATTTTTTAAACAGTTTTCCAAGCTTGTAAAAAAATGATAACAAAAATACGCTTAAATATTTAGTATTTTAGTATTTTTTATTCATTTTCACTGTCCAATTATTCATTGTTTTGGTCAATTTTCATTTCATAATATATAAAAAGTTATTTTTTGGTCCTTTCATATCGATCTGTTTGACTTGACAGTTAATATAAGTTGAAATGACATATGCTGGTAAATGCTTACAATTGTTTACAATTATTTATAATGAAAGTGCAAACAATCCAAAAAATGTTGTAAACGCGCAACCCTGGAAAAAATACTCTTGAAACACTTTCCAAACCACTTCCGGGGGCAACTCCATTTTCAAAATTCTAAATGTTCAATTATACTCACATAGCATAGCAGGGCATAGCAACATTGCTCTCACAAACAATAACTGTTCAATGGGATATGCATGTACTTGATTATGAAAGTCTGTTGAACTTTGATTTCGATGTATGTATGTGCTATGCGCGCGACTCTCTCACTCTTCGTGCTGTTAAAATTGTTATTGCAAAGAGCGGAAAAATGAGCATCACTCTCAGAGTAAACCATATTACTTGCTTGTGTTTGCTGATATTTTACATACTAACTTTATTTCTGTGTGTTTGCCCTTGTCAGTGATAGGCTATGTACGCTACGTAAAGTATAATCAGGTCTATGTTTCACATGCTATGTATTGTTTTGTTATGGAATGCGCTGTAAGTATAATTATATCTTAAAGCATTTGTGTTGTTAGTTGTCCTGGGACTTTAAATTCGAACCTTCGATATAGCAGGCCAGTCCACTCATTTTGCACCATGACTTTCGCCAGAAAATGACAAAAACACACGGATAAATTTTGTTTCCTTGTCACTACTCGCCCTAAAGTTTCTTTTACGCCCCGATTCTAGTGTGGTTACAGCATTCTTCCCCACGGTAACGAAATCATGTGGCAACTTTTACACCTTTTTGGTATTCTACCCGCGAAAGTAGACGGATAATTTTTAACCCACAAAAGTAGGTGGTTACATCGAAATAACCACACAACAGCTGTTGTTTAGAAAAAGGCAAAACTGAAATATAAAGAATTGTAAGCATAAATAAGTAAAGATAATAGTAAAAAAGTGTTGCCTCTTGCTATACATATTTGTTTACATTATTTACTTTCACAGAATAAATTACAATATACCTATGTAGAAACTTATCGTGCATAATATGCATATACATATAGTCCCGTTTATTCGTTAACCTCGTATATACAAGTGAGACATTTTCGGTAAAGCGAACACGGTTGACACACCATGTTTTCATTTGGGACCAAAATTCATCGAAAAAAGGACCAAATTTTTGTTTTATTTTATTAGTATAAAATACAAAATTTTAGGATTTTTCCATATAAAATTTTACTAAACATAGTGAAGACTTTCCTTTAATTCAAGCTGAACAAACAAATATATGGGCATGCAACCAAAAATGGTACTACATTTTGACATAGGATAAGTCTATGTCTTTCACCAACCAAACGTTGTGAACCTAGTTTTGGTCACAAAGCTCTTGGTTCTAGCATTATGTTGTTGATTGCAATGAAATAATTATTTCATTTTAAAATGTATATTACAGTTAGGTTTTAGTAAGAAACGGTTTAAAATTTGCGTTCTGGTGTTGCCGAACTATGTATGTGGAAAAGTCAATAAATCATAAATGAAACTAGGCAATTTTGTTAGTGCTATTTTTATAGATCCTCACTTTTTCCCTTAACGTTTAAACTTCATATCAAAGCCTAGATTCAGTAAGTGTGAGTTTTGATCCCAGGCCTCAGGGGTTCTGCTAGCACCTACGGGAATAATTTTATACAAAACATTTCTTCCGAAATCAAATCTCTTTTGCATTTGCTTCCTTCTGTCTTCCAGTTAAAATATTTCTTGTGCCAAGATACTTACTTTTCAATTACCTTGTGTGGCTTAACACCACAATAGTCCTGGAATTCCTTGAACTCATTGAGTTGGATGAGAAAGATTTAAATGTCAAACGAGAAGTAATGCATATAATTTCTTTGTATAAGTTTTGAAAGTGTTACGCTCACGGCAGAGTGCTCGCTATAAGCTATGCTAGGCGAGAAGCAATTTCTATTTTCATATATTTTACATAGTGGTTGATAACCGATCGAAATATCTAGCCGTTATTAATATTATTATAAAACAATTTTTTTTTTTGATTAGTCGGTTATTTCATCAACAATTAACGACAATGTGTTTGCCAACACTTTTCTTTTTAATGCCTGGCATAAATTATATCCTAGGTGAAATGTTATTGTTCTGGTACATTTTATTGACAGCAATTTTTTATGGTGAGAGTTCCATTGAAGTAAATTTTTGACAATATTGTGAATTTTTACCTGAGCGTAAAAGAAAGAAAAGTAACAATCATGGCTACTGCCTAAAAAGGATCAAAATTGAAGAAAAGGGGCCAGCGGACCAAATTGGGTTGGAAGGGACCATTTTTGGTCCAAATCGACCAAAGTGGCAACCGTGAAAGCGAAGAAAACTACCTTTCCAATTTCTCCACAGATACTGGTGAGTTTTTTGGTGATGACAGCGTTACCACTTGGGCAAGAATCGCGGATAAAAGAACTGGTAACGATATTCGGTTACATAATGTTCTGGGTATTATTTTACCGGTAACGCTCAGAATCGGGGCGTTACTGTAATTTCAGAATTGTTTATTGCTGTTATTTTTCAACTTCCCGCATTAAAGAAGCGATTTTCATGGCACTTGATATGCCAGATAGCTTAGCACACAGTTTTTAGACTTCTTGTAGTAGGGCACCAACCCATTCAATATGCGCAATTACTCACAAATTGTCACCGATACCCTCTAATCTAAGTTGCAGAAACTTGCAGCTAGATCGCGTTGAAATGGCTGCCGCGAAAGCCCACAGGCAAAAAGACACCCTTACCCCTCTTTTTCGAACCATCTTGAGAACCCAATAAAGGCTACCAAGTACTTGATGCCATTAAACACGACCTGGCATAGACTATCCGGAAAAGGAGGTCCCAAACAGCGCTGTCTGCTGCCACTTAACGCAGGGTAGTTGCATGTGAGGATATTCACTGTTTCTTCGTTTCAGAATTCATACAGCATTGACGATAGGTTACCTCTAGCCTTTCTGAAACACTTAGGATCCCACTTTTGCCAGGATTTGTTAGATATCAGGCCCGTTGAAAGTTTTTTTTTTTTCTTTTAGCATTAGCTTGCCTGTAGCAAAGGGGATGTCCAAGCAGTTTTTCTTCTTGGCCGTGCTCTGCCTAGCAAATAATAATAATAAGAGTTTAACCTACTACAGTATCATTGTCGAAGTTGTGTCGAAATGATGCATGCCTCCTCCCCAAAAATTTGGGTATTGGACTTCAGAACGAGGTTCGGTGGGTATTTTTCATTACAGTACTTTTTTTGAATGAGTTCTTGTATGCCAAATCTCATCATAGGTCTTGCGGAGATGTCGCCATATATCACTAGACCGCGGGGTTATACCAATCAGTTATGTGCTGGGTCACAAGGTTTCTGGGAGTTTTACAGAAATTTCTCAGTATTTCGTGTCTCTCCTTACTAGGGAGTACTCGCTCTTTATTGTGTAGATGATGTTCTGGCTCCGAAGACATCCTGCTCTGAGCTAAGTGTTTTGACAGGCCTGCAGCTTCCTCCAGTGTGTTCCTCGCTGTACGACTATGTAGACAGAAAAGGTGTATTTGACACAGAAATTCTAAAGGTGAGGCTGTACCAGGTATAAAACATTTTCCAATGCCGCTGATCGGCTTTGAAAACATGAATTTCCGGCATCGCCTCGGTTTATTATCGTTTTCCAGTTAAAAAGCTAGCTCGAGATTTAGTGGGATCTTTTCTTACATACCTGTGTAAGTCATTGCAGCGTCTTTCAGGCTGATAAAAACCATATATGAAGCTGTTTAAAGTCAGCTATCTAATAAACTAATATAAGAATCATTTTGCTCTGACAGCTAAGTGGCGAGCAAAGCCTTTCTGAGCAGAAGTGCCTACTCGAATGAAGGTGTTGATAATTGATAGGATAGGCCTCGATGCTCCTCACACATTGGTGCGCGTTTCAGGTCACAGTGGTCTACCTTAGGAATAAAGCCATCGCTCTGGCTAGGGAGTTTAAAGCGAGGCTAACTGGTTGAGAAGTTTTGCGTATCAACTTGATACGTAGAAGTTCTGACTTTGGTCTGTCTTCTGTGATGAAACTAACGCCATGAGAGCATTGAAAGCACTCACTAATTTAAAGTGGAGGGTTTTACCCTGCATCAATGAGAGCCGGGCCTGCGAATAAAACAAAGTTTTTTCCACCTTGCAGGCCAAACTTTCGCTAAGATTTTCTTAAGAAGGATTGTCTAAGAAAATCTTAGCGAAACATTGGGCTGCAAGGTGGAAAAAACTTTGTTTTATTCGCACTCCACATAAACTAGATCAGACCGGGCCTTGTTTTTATTAAATCATAATAACACTTTCTGCAAGATTGGAGTATATGGTATACACTTTACATTCGCAGCGAACGAATTCTGTAGGAGGGATGAGGCGACCGAAACTGAACAAAACCTTCTTTTAAGAGGCTCAGCTATAAAAAAGATTTTAATGAAATGTCTCAACGTGCTTTACACTGAAATTCTTCTCCACATAAGGTGGCCAACGAAATTGGTGGTATCAGCCCTTTTTGCTTTGTTTAAAGGCTTCCATCGCATTCTAACCATATATTTTATTTCGATTTCGTTTCAAGCAAAACGTTTCTAGCTCTATATTCAAACTCCGCTCCATAATTTTCACAAAATCTTTTTTGTTTGTGGTTCTTATTTATTTTAAGTCAACCACATAATAGTTTTCCGCACCACATAATTTTGATAACCCCAACCATTTACAAAGCGCCCATTTTCTAGCAATTTGGAGCACGCGTCAACAACAACAACAATAACAACAGCAATCATACTTTGATGTTATTGCACTTGAACATGTCCGCAACTAACCACAAAAGCTGCAACAAATTGCAAAGCGCAAGACACGAGCCAAAAGTTATTTGCTACATGCAAATTGAAAATTGTCTTATCAGCGAACGTCAAACAAAAAACTGCAACAAACTTATCTAATTTGTTAGTGATTTTTTTATATAGACTTTTATTGCAACAGCCAATTGTCGATTTGCTGCGCTTACAGCAGCTGTGGCAATTGACGGATGTTGGTGTAAAATGCGCTGGTTGTTGCGAGGGGAAGTAGAAGCAAAGTGGGAGGATGTGATTGGAAAGAACTGAGCTTAACACATTTTTTTTTAAATAATTTTTATCTATAAAGTAAGTTATTTTACTTTGTTTTGTTAATTTTTTTCTAATTTTTTACTCTTCATCTTTTTTCTTCTATTTGCAGCACACAAAGTGGCAACACAAATAAACTCAATGGCCAAGCCACACCTCTGGATGTAACCGGCCTATCGCAAAATGAATTTCAAGGTTTATTACTTGGCTCACACCCATCAGCGGCTGGTGGCAATGGCAATGCATCCAATGCACAAACAACAACCATTACACAGCATTCGGCCATTGTAGCTGCGGCTACAGCAGCAGCACAGGCAGCGGCAGCGGCAGCTGGTGGCGCCACAACAGCTGTGGTTGTCACCGCTGAACAGCAACGCCAAGCACAACAACAACAACAACAACAACAGCAAGCACAACAAGCAATTAGCATCAAGCGTGAACCGGAAGATTTGCGTAAGGAGCCCAAAAATGGTGGCACAATCGTTGATGCGACGAACAGCATGACAAATGGTGGCAATCATCATCATCAGCAACAAAAGGTGAGTAAAATAATATAAAAATACAAAAGTGTACCGCTTCGATTGGATGCAATATTTCTTATATTTTTAAAATGTTTGCATTTGCTTTTGTTGTATGTTTTTTTTTCTGTTTTCAATTCGTTGCTATTTGTTCAAGTTAGAGTGTATTGTCTATTGTCTATTCACGCGTGTCATCCTAATCTTTTACGCTATCTTGCGTCAGCCGCCAGCTGCAAATCTTTAAAGTGCGTCACGCATGCGCGCCAAACCGAATTCCCCACAATGAGTCCACCTCTTCCAACAACAATTCTCAGTTGTGCTTTATTTTTTCTGCGCTCAATATTTTATTTTTTTTGCTTTTGTCCAAAGCAATTCTAAAAAAAAGTTTAGCACTAGCGCCATTGTCCAATGTCGCCGCCTTAATTATTTGCTAATAAAATATGGTCGCCATATCGCCACACAAAACCCACTTCCTCCTACCTCTTGCCTTTTATTACACTAACAAGCTAGTCTCTCTCTATTTTCCATTCTATCATCTAATCGTCTATAGTGACAACGTTTTCAATTGGTCCGTTGCCGGCAGCTGTTATTTGTATAATACAACATATACACACTCATCCATGTGCTTTAGAGTGGCATTAGTATTAGTGGCGCTTTGTGTCGTTCTATTGGCTAGCGGGCTTAAGTGGCCCGTGCAAAGATCTTTATAACTGTTATATTAAATACGAGCCGCGTGTAGGATTGCCTAAGTGTGTGTTTATCATGTAACCTTTGGTTGCGAGTGTAGTGTGTATGCCTTCTTAACTGTTATACGCCTTGGCGGCTATGTATGCACGCGTAGTTCTTTTGAGTTTGAAGCGTTGGAAAAATTTGCGTTCATTCATTGCGAGTAATTTGGTGCTCGTTTTGTGCTGTCTCTACTTCGTATGTTTGTGCGGTCGTGTGTTTGCTTGTTCGCTCTTGCCTGTATATGCATACGTGTGTGTTTCTTTGTGTACTGTACAATTTGTATATCCAATTTAATGGTTACTCTTCCCGTCTCTCTCACGCTCACTTGTAATTGGCTTACTTCTGCTATACACTATCTCTTTCTCGCTTATACTTTTCACCTTATTTTTGGGGCTCTCCAAGTTTTCATTCCCGCTTAATAGATCGCTCATCGTTCGCAGCTCGTTAACCATCGGCCTTAAAATCAACAAAAAGGCGGACAATCGAATTGTCAATTTTACTATGTTTTGTTGCACATCGTTACGATCGCATTTGATCATCAGTTGGAGCTTGATGTTGGTTAAGGTTTTGTTCGCTCTCGTTGCAAGGCTGTGATGTATGCTCTGCTTGTTGTGTTCGATTCAGATTGGTGTCAGCGTGCTTGGTGTAAGCA
Organism: Eurosta solidaginis; assembly: GCF_040869045.1. Lineage (NCBI taxonomy): Eukaryota > Metazoa > Arthropoda > Insecta > Diptera > Tephritidae > Eurosta > Eurosta solidaginis. Next base: position 208,834,697 of record NC_090321.1, read on the forward strand.
AGTTTTGTATTTGTTTTGGCGCTAAGTATTGTTGGTTTTTATTCTTGCTTCGAACAAATTGATAAGGGAAAGATGAATACAATTTAAAGCTGAGTGTGAGGGGGTGCTTCTAGCATTGTAAGTAATACCATGAAATGATAGTTGAAGCTCTAAATGCTCCTTTTAAGGGAATATGTTGGGAATCCAAATAAAATGAATTCACCATTTATTTATTTTTTTTTTTAATTTAGGTTTTCATCTACCAATTAACTAAAGCATCAACATTTTAATTTTTGGCCAACCGTGCGGCAATAAGGCTTCATGATGCGGGTAAAAGCTTATGAATTTAGGGCAATATAGAATTCTGATCGAATTCGCCTTCATCCCTGGTAGGACAGACTGCTGTGCACCGACTTCAGCTCGGTGTAAGCAGGAAATTTAGGCTGTCCGATAACTGCAGTGTTTTCAAGTCCGCGGTCATAGCTATAAAGGATGCGGCAAATGGCATGCTACCCGCCGATCTAACTGTTAAGAAATTTATCATCTGCAAATGTAGTCAGGCGGCAATAAAAACGCCAAGCCCTTACACCGTGGGGTTGAGAGCATTGAGGGTATAAGGATATCCCTGGCAACTGTCAGGCTGATCTTTTGGCCCGTGCATGCATTGGCGAATTGAACGTGTCACTCGTTCTCTGCCTCTTGAAAGGCGGTCCTCGCGCCAGCTTTGCAAACGCTGGGCTGACACTACGAATTGTCGTGTGTTGATGATTCTGAGCTACCGATGTAGCTGTTGCGGTTCACAAAAGGTCGCATTTCCATGGATGTTGGAGAGTTAACAGAGCACTTCCCTATGGGAGTACATGCGGTACGCTTTAATGAACTGGACAACGCCAGTTGTGTTAGCTGTATGAAGCAGGCCGAGGTGGATTTATCAATGCGAGGACGAGGCATGAGCTTGATCACATGGCCTATGCAGCGCGTAGGACCGAAAATGAATAAAGCTATATCTTGCATTTTGATTTCTCGTTAGTAAAGCTCCGTCAAAGCTAAAGGGCAACGTAATCCCATTATATTTGCCCCATACTGCCCAAAGAAGGTATCTTTGCAGCAACATGTTGCAGCGGGACTGGCTCTCATTATCTTACTCTTGAGAGGCGTTAAACCAACCCGAGTCCAGATACTGGTACTGCTGCGCCTTCCTGATAAATACATATTACCGACATTCATACCCTTCTGTGTACAAAGGATAGCACTGACAAACGGAATGTTCTAGGCTGATCCCCAGCACTCATCGTCCCCAATATTCCTTCTCTAATGTACACTAATAGTTACGTATCCCAGCCTTACGGACTAGCAGCAATGTGTCTGAGCTAGCCATGATAAGTAGTTTGTAAGCAACGGTATGGTAGAATATAGAATGTAATCATGTACGTTGTCTAAGCTTGGCGTAGTTTTGGGAATAGGAATGCTATATGGAGATATACAGAATGTAAGCGAAAGTGTAGTCAATGCATTATAGCATAATGTGCTGTTAGTTTTAACAAAATGTTATCGGTCTGTAATCGGTTTGTTGTCAAAGAGTTATCGACTCGCTATCCAAAGACGATTTACACTAAACATTCTGTTTTCTTATTGAACTGTTACGATTTGTCATCGGTCTGTTATCAACGAGTCGTCGCTGTGCTATAAAACAGATACCAAACTTCAATATAAAATCGACGACACCTATATAATCCGTCGATAACAACCGATAAGAAACCAATAAGAAGCCGATCGCTTTACGCTTACAAACCGATAACAAATCGATAACTCGACAATAGTTCTTCGCTATCGATAATATTCATTCATATCTGCGAGACAATTGCAAAATTAATTAGCCTTAATGTAATAAGGTTGTTAGGTTGAATCGCTGAGATATACTGCGGTTCCCACGTTTATCAGCCGATCGAAATATCACAACAACATATTCCACAACAAATCTCATATAAATCATATTCGTAATTTTAATGCCTTTTCCTGAGCAAGACATAAACTTCCTGCTCCAGTTTTCTGCATATAAATCACCCGCCTAAGCTGCCGAAGTAAACGTTACATATGTACATGTTGCAGATTACCACTACCATCAAAATAATGCAAACACTTCCGGTTTGTGTGTCTGCCCTTCCGTCGCAGAACAGAACAACCGTTAGAAAAAACAAAGCAACCCGAGTGTGTGCTCTATACTTGAGCAACATATGTGAGCTACTTCCTGATACGGACGCAAAAGCTAAAGAAGTTCAAAATATGAAACAAGTATAACAAAAACTATACAGACGCTAGATATGTAAAGGCACAAAAAGTCTCACAAGTTCGATGGTTGTACATTGCACGTATGATGCCAACACAAATGACACGTTTGCTATCGAACTGATGTGGCGTGCAGCAGTCGGTGAGCAATAACTTGATTACGGCAATATTCGAACGAAGTCAAGCGTATAACGAGCAATGCGGCGAATTTGTTTGTATGTATCAACATCCGCTTAATGGTGGTTGGTGCTTGCTCATATACACCAACCAAGCCAGGTAAGCAAAGTTAATGCGCATACTCAGCGTATGGAACGCAGGGTGCAGAGAATACAAAGTACTTACTTCCACCACTATTTTGCTTGGGTGTTTAACGCCGCTGTTGAACGTCTCGGTTTTGACCATACCTGGACGTTCGGAGGCATAGATGCATGAACAAATGGACGACAGACGGCTGGTTGGCATGATTGTAAATGAATGGATGGATGGTGGTGGTGCGCACTCGTGCTTCTTCCATCCATCGTCGCCGCACATACGTTTTACAGCTACGTTTATGATTTCAGTGTGTCACACAGTGTTGACGGAGCAAGGTCGGTCGTGATCGTGTGTGCGAATACGTATTTTTATCAATAGATAGTGTTAACATACGTACGACCACTTTTAACCAAAAAACAATTTTTATGATTTCGAACTTCGTTCGCTTCTTTTACTGCTTGGCTACCTGAAATTGCGATCGGCAAGTGTGCGCACACGAATGTATGAATTGCCGTCGCGAACCATGAGCATTGCGCTAACGCTTAGCTTAAGTAAATGAGCGCTGAATGAAGAACAAAACAAGAAGAAAGAAGTGCTAGTACGACGAGGAAGCAAAATAACACAGAATATAGACGGGCTTCGTGAGCGCAAGTACCTACCAATTTGAAATGAATTAGTGGCAACTTCCTCCTAAAGTGGAGATTACTATCTCAAATGTAACTAAATTTTGGAGCAAATGCGCGTGTGAAAATATAATTTTTTTGTGCAAAATACAAAAATATATGAGTTCTTAGGAACTGCTAGCATATACCATATCAAAAGAAAAAAAATTTAACAGCTCAAAGCAAAACAATTTATATACTTAATAACAAACAAAAAACAACACACGCCCGTAGTGCTAAATGTTTATATTTCATAGATATATAATTAATTTCCAAGTATACAAGACGTGACACAGCAATTGTGCTAGAAGTTGACTGCGCAGATTCCCATCAAAACGAATCAATTTAAAAGATAAAGCGCAATTTATTTAAAAAATAAGTGTAAGTGTTAGTGTGAAGCCCTGAAAATAAAGAAAAAAACGAGAAAAAAATGTTCAAATAGCAATTCAAAGATAATAGCATTAAATTTTTAAATAAAAATTAATTGAGATAAAAGTTGCAACAATATAAAAACATACAAAACATATGGGTAGTGAAAAAATTAGTAGCGTTCTTATTTGCTAAATTCAAATTGTGATTTAATAAAGAAAATATTAAAGGTTGGTAGTAGACTATTATAAATCCCAATAAAGTGTAATGTTTCTTGCGGCGAAAATTTTTATGTAGCGGAATTATTTGAAGTTGCAAACACACACACGTACATGCTTTTCTTTTTATTATCATTTTTTTCTATTCTTTCAAGTCAGCCCATGACGCAATTAAACCAGACAGGTGAAGTCAATAGTACAAAACCAAAAAATTTGAGAGCCCTCATAATCCGATAATGAATTTAAAGTAGTCGGAAGAGTAAATGTGTGGTACTATTTTGTTAATTTTTTACTACTTTAGTAATCCAATGTGCAGAAAAAAACTTAATTCAGAATAACTCTACATTCGAAAGTAGAAAGAATAAGATAATAAACACTAGAAATGGAGTGTAAAAGTAGAGGAAGTCAGAGGGAAGTCAAACAAGTTGAGGGAACAAGAGGAAGAGGATAAATGAGAGTAAAAGTAAGGATAAGAATAATGGTTTGAGAAAAATTTGGAATAAGAGATTAACAAGAAGAGTAAGAATCACATTGGTAATAGGTTAAAAGTTTTAGTTTGAGTAAAATATAACCCAGAGTAAGAGAAGCAAGTGTTTGAGGAAAAGGGGAAGATTTACGGTAGAATGAAAATGATTCGAAAATTGAGTGGCTCGATTAAGTTGTGCCGGAAAAAAGCAATAAGTAGAGACCATAAGAGGAAGGAGAGGATTTAAAATGACTAATTTATAAGCAAACAACTTCTATTTTGATATCAGGTCAATATATAAGTTCTGATTTCTTGAAACATTGCATGTAAGCGAATTCTGGGGTGTACGTGGGGCTTATCACCCTCTCTTTCTCACTGGGTTTTTACAGCGATTGTAAGCCCTATTTTATACTATGGAGTTCTTGTTTGGTGGAAAGCCGCACAAAAAACAACAAACCTCAAAAAATTAGAGGGGGTATGCAGACTATCGATGCTTAGCATTATGGGAGCCCTGAAAACAACCCCGACGGCTGCATTGTATGCCATTCTGCACATTCCACCTGTAGACCTGGTAGCAAAAAACATAGCATTAACAACTGCAACCAGGCTCGGTGCATCGGGGCAGCTTGAGCGCCGACCATATGGCCATAGTAGTATAGCGTCATCAACCACAAAACGAGCAGACTACCTGATTCCCTATCTGCGCTTCGAGTGAGATCTTAAGGCCACAATTGAGGTGGACGGTTGGCGCAAGGGTGCGCAAATGGCGGAAGAGGCGATACATGTGTACACGGATTGTTCCAGAGTAGTGGAAGGAGTAGGGTCTGCTGTATACTGTGCTGATCCGGAAATAAGCAGATCCTACAGGCTGCCGGATTACTGTAGCGTTTTTCAAGCGGAAATATTAGCCGTAACCAAAACAGTAGAAACCCTGGAAGAGAATAGCTTAAGCTGCAACCGTGTTAACTTTTATATTGACAGTCAAGCAGCAATTAAGGCAATAATCTCGCATAGCACAGCATTGGGACAGAGAGAAGCATACATCTATATTGGGCATATGGGAATAGATGGGAATGAAAAAGCGGACAAACTAGCTGAAAAGGGCGCATCGCTTGAAGCTTGCTCCGTAGACGTCCCAAGGCTAGGCGAGATTAAGCGAAGGCGAGAGGTGCACATGATCGACCAAGCGGGAAGGGCATGGGTTCAGGCGCGGGGCTGTAAAGTGTCTGCCATTAAAAAAAAGAGGACTGTAGACTCATTACGGGTATTCTGACTGGACACTGCCTTCTGGCGTCACATGCCTTTAAATTAGGCTTGGTCAGTGATAGCAGATGTGGGAAGTGCGGGTTGGAGGAGGAAACGATCGAGCACTTTCAGTGCTCATGCCCTGCACTTGCCAGGCTACGACTGCAGCTATTAGGAGTGATACAGCTGTCAGATCTAGAAGCAGCAAGTGGCTTAAGTCCTAGAAAGCTTCTAGTATTTGCCAAGAGGACGGAGTTATTTTATAACATAGTTCCTAGTATTTGATGGGGTTTTTCAGTTTGGTCATTAAAATAAACTTCTGGTAACACTACGGACTCAATCAGTCTATGTGAGGTCCTCATGGACCGGCCAGTTCAACCTAACCTAACCTAACGGACTCAATCAGTCTATGCGAGGTCCTCATGGACCGGCCAGTTCAACCTAACTTAACCTAGCTTTCCAACCATGTCATTGATGTACACGCTCTGTTTCCATATTCCTTAGTAGTGGAAAATGTGATACGGGATCGCAATTCTGTTCTGTGGACAAAAAAGTTGTGATTTCCTCTTAAGAGCTCCATAATTCTAATGCAGTGAAATAATGGGCTCGGAATTAACCCCAAAAAATTTTAGTAATGCCAGTCTTACTTAATCTTTTGTACAAAAAGGAAATAACCGATGGCGACAAAAGGAAATATAGAATGCACGGCATTCAATGCAGGCGTTATTTTCATGCTCGGTACTTTACATTTCAGAAAGGCATAAATTTAGTACTTTTTACGATAATGAAAGAAAATAAATATTGCCGACAAGTAAAGAAGCAAGACTTTAGTTTATGAGGGCGAGTATGTATTGTCAAATGTGACACCATTTTGTAAACTAGACTTCACCTGTCTGGTTTATTGCAAGCAATTTCAAAGTTTATAAAAACAATTTGTACCTCTATTTCTCAGCTATGTTGTAAAGGCGATTTATAGGATCGTACCGAAAACCAACAAACTGTATTTCCTTCCAAAGATATTTTCCAATGATATCAAGGTTTACTGATATCAACGGAAATGTTCGCAATAAGCGCTAACAACAAAGCGCGTCTGACGCTTTTTCGCTGAAGTAAATTTTTTTTTAATTCTTTCTCTAAGCAAATTTAAAGGGTTCAAAACTTTAGTTAAAATTTAAAACCAATCACACACACTCGACTGTTGCGGAAGACATGGTTTTTTTTTTATTTGGCAATAGAGACATGTCTACATATCTACACCACATTCAACAGTATTTCAGAAAAATCAAATGTAGAAAAGCACAAATGTAATTCAGGGCCCGTACCGTTTTATACGTTCACGACAGAAAAAATAAATTTAACTCAACTGATATCTATGAATGTGTCAAACTATTTATAAACATTTTAACGAAACATGGATCTAATGAGTACGTATAGTAACTATGAAAAATATGCCATTCAAAGGGTTCACCATTTCAGCTATTGGAAATCAAAAATTAGATTTCGATCACGGGTCGTATAACACGATACGAGCCCAGGAAAACACAAATATCTTTAAAAGATTTTTAAATACTTACTTCTTTCCTTCACTCGTGTTCTTTTTATTAATTTAAATAAATAAGCACAACTCGTTTTGTGTCGAGTTATTTACCACTTCAGAAATTGCCACAAGATGGGTCTAACTCTCCTTTGAGCGCCTAGCCTAGAGAGTTACAAACAAGCATACATACAAGTGAAGCTAATATAAGCATGTTGAAAATAGAAATGTGCTGAATAACATGGCACAATCTGCAGTAGTTACTGTTTCTCTTGCTTTCTGAATAATTTTCTCCATGTACAATACAACCAACCGTTAGTTTAATTATCACATGACTATTTGCGATGATGCTCCATTTATCCCAAAGCTCTAGGACAAAGCTGCAGGACTCAGCTGAACTATCTTTTTTAATTGATCCACGCCGCGTTTCCTTTACCAACACCTGACGATTTGATGGCGCTGATAAGGTGAACATTCGCTCCCTTAATGGTGGCAGCATTAAAACTGCTGGTTAAGGACATGGTGATTTGTGTTTTCGAAATACATTTGGCGTTTTCTGAAATAAATTTTGGTTTTTCTGAAATAGATTTGTATTTTTCTGAGTTTTATTAAAATTTTTTTAAAAAAAGATTTGCGCATTTCTGATTTTCATTTGAGCTTTTCTGAAATACCGTTGCAAAAGGTGTTGTTCAAAATTGATCCCAATTCATGGCATTAATTTTTGCAGAAAAAATATGAATATTTATGTTTTAAGAAAAGTTTTGTTTTTTCATAGAGTATTTTATAGTATATTAAAACGTCTGCATATTTGGACTAAAATTTTGTCCACTGTGTTTAGATTTTATTTAAGAATCATAATTTTCATATACGTACAGTTATTTCGTTGACTTCCAATTGTTTCAGAGGCATCGAGCATCGGTATTGTGCCCCCTAAGGTTAGAAATTTCGCCTAATAAAGACATTTCTCAAGCTCTATGAATATTCTATCATTGAAACAAGTAAAGAAGTTCAAGTTCGGGTATAACCGCACTCTTTATGCTCAACTGCTTAAGCTTGAGTTGTTTTTGTAAAGGCGAGTATTTTATTATTTTTATTTTTTAGTCAATTTTTTTATTTTTAAAGTGAGGAATTATATTATACGCTAGATTCATGCTTACTTACTTAATTAAATGACGTTTAACCATTTAAACGGTTATGGCTGCCCAATAAGGCGAGGCAGTCGCTTCTTCTTTGAGTAAATTGTTTTCAACCTGATGCTTCCAGAGCAGTGGAGGTAGCCCTCTTTCTCTGCTTCGATAGGCGGGTTGCAATAAAAATGCTATATCATTCGCATATAATAGCCCAGTATGCATAGCCGCTGCATTTTAATTCTAGACTATGTTACTGTCTGCGCAGAGCTTGCACAGCTCATCATTAAATCTTCTCCGGAGAACTTTTCTCTCGAACACTCTCAGAGCTGCTTCATCCAATGTTGTCATGGTCCATGGTTCTGAGCCATATAGCAGAACGCGTATGATAGGAAACTTGAGGACTTTTATTGGCCAGAATGATTCCTCATTGGATTTCAGAGCTTACGTTATTGTTTCTTTTAATGCTGGTTCCCAAATCAACGATTTCTTTTACTACTTCGAAGTTATGGCTGCCAAGAGTGGAGTGGTTGCTAAGCGCAAATGCGCTGGATCTTTGCTTGATGACATAAGAAACTTCGTTTTGCCTTCATTCATCATAAAGCCCATATTAACCGCATCTTTTTCCAGTTTGGAATAAGCAGAACTTGGTGTGCAGGCTGATAATATCAATGTCATCAGCATACGAGAGTAATTGCACGATTTTATAGAATATGGTTCCAAAGCAGTAAGTTCCAGAGCGGTTAAGTTCTGAACACTAATATCATAATTGAAAAAACCATTTCAACACTTAAGAGTTGTAAATGGTGGAATGCATTTTTTTGACTTCGTAAATCACATCACATAATATAGGTACCTATTCTAAAAGCCCGAATACATAAGAATAACCTCTTTGACGATCCCCATACAAACACATGCAGTCAACTACAGCATCGTGCGCTGACAGATGAGTTCACTGCATGTGTTTATATGGGGATCGTCAAATAGGTTCTTCTTATGTGTTCGGGCCTTTAAGCTATTTTTAATATATCAATACATTTTATTTAATTTGTTGTCCAAACATAGCATAGTGAGATCCATGATCTCTTGGTCATTTTCGGTTCTAATTTTAGGATATCATCATCAATATACCAAGACGAGATATTTGAAGCAGTTATTGTGTTGGTTAGATGCTGGTAGGATATGCGACCCTTAACTATTTAGGCACAAGTATATAACCGCTCAAGCAGAAATGAGTCTATTCACTATTCAGCGTTAGTTGAATGACCTCCAGAAAAATGTATCTGGATGTCGTCGGAAATTGATTTTTTAAAAGGCTAAGAAATAGCAAAGGAATTTTCTGTCAACTTTGACTTCTGAATCAATTCAAAATCAATTGGTTGGGAACCGAAAGAGTAGTTTAGGGTGAATTAGGAGCCAAATTAAAAATTATAGAATTTTGTGCAGAGTAGTCCTGAAAAATCAAAGAATATTAAAAAAATATAAATTTCCAAGCATAAAAATTAAAGAAAAGTGAAACAAATACTACTCGTCACTTAGACCCACGTACTGAACTGTTTAGCTCTAAGTTAGTTTTAAAATTTGTCAAAATTGGAGTTTAACCCCTCATGAAAAGCTTAACCTGTACCTAAAAGATAACTTGCCTTTCTATATATGGCCTTAAGGACTTAGTGTAATTCCAGTTTGTTGAATTGAGTTACAGTTTTTTTCCATATGACTACATATATACAATTTCCCGGCCTTTATTATTTTTTTTATTTTTTTGGATGTTGGGGCAGCACACTTCCCTCAATTGGTCCAATGAAACCAGGCTAATCCTGCCCATGTGTCCACATCCCCTGGAAATGCCGTTAAGCATAACCTCAGGGGGCGCGATGTAGGCGCCATTGCATCATGCTCATTTCTCTGCGCTTCCTTTCAGCATCCGCCAATTGCCACATAACTAAAAAGCCATCTTCCTCACAGCAGTCCAACAATCTACTTCCCTGCACATTCCGGGAACTAAATTTTTAATGGAAAGTTCCACTAATGTTGGGCATTATTCGCATTAGGGCTCCACTAAATCTAGAAACTTTCTCTCCCACCGCCCTGAACTTCTCCATGAAAGTAAGTTTTGAGTCAATATTTACTTCTAAATATTTCAAGAGACTGAATTTATTTTTTAATCTCCTAGGGTCAGGACTAACTCATCCACAGTCCACTTTGAGTTCACCAACACCAGTTCTGTCCTATTGTTACCCATCTCCAGTCCAATGTTCGACAGCCATTGCTTTATTCTTCCCAAGGCGTCATTACAAAATGCTTAGAACAGATCACGTTTCTTGGCCACTGCTCTTACGACAATATCATCTTCATAGTTGGCAATTTGCCTGCCCCCGGGAAGGTCGATTTGTAGTACTTGTACTTGAGTCACTCCTCTACATACACATGTATGATTATTTTTCTTTTGGTGTGCAAAAAAAATAAAAAATTCTAGCGAATTTTACTTTTGTTCAAAAGTTAAAGGTTAAAACCCAAAAACACTGACTACAAGCTACGATAACGTGAGAAACACTGCACAGCCTACATTTAGCACACACAAACGAAAAACAATAGCACCATAAGCAAAAAATCAAGCAACATGCAAAGCCTGTGTATCACATGCATGCAACAGCAAGCAACGATGTCAGGTGCCAATGCAGCAATTAGTCGAAAAACAGAAACTATTAAAAAACCAATTAAAATCACAACAACAACAAAAATTTAAACACAAAATAAAAACAAAATAACTATTACACATGCAAAATAAGCAAACGTTTAATGCGCAACGACAATAAGTAAGCTAATAAATCAATATTTTAACAAGCATAAATAAACAAAATACAAAAAAATATTAAAATAAGCAATGAAATTTTATAAATAAAAAGAAAAAAACAAGTGATAAACAAACAACCAATCACAGTTGAGCTTAAAGCGCATCTAAATACACAAAAAGAGGGCTTACAAGTATTTACAAAAAAACATTAACAAACAACTGCACTGCTTGTATTTTGTTGCCACTGCATGTTGCACACTGCCTTATTTTATTTTTATTTATTTATTTTTTTTTTTGTTGTATGCATGCATTGCCGCTGTCAGTGAAAGACCATTGCCGCTGTTTGACTTTTGCGCCTTTTCGCTTCATACTCACATGAATATACAAACAGCATGCTATATGTTTTTTGTGTTTTGTTTTTTTTTTTTTTTTTGTAAAGCAATAACAATTTTATTGACTTTTATGCGGGTGTTGCAATAATAACAACAAAAAGAGTAAAACACACTCGGCATTTGTTAGCGTGATAAACAGAAACAAGTTCGGCACTTAAGTTTGCCACTTGTATTTAGCTACAACAAATATACACACATACGCGCATACGAACGTATTAACAACTTTGGTCACTTATGGCGCGGGTGTAACAAGTTCGTTTCTTAAGTCTTTCGTGTCATCAGCAAATAACATAAAGTAGCGTTTTTTGGGGGTGTGCGTGTTTTTCGTTATTATCTTTTTGTTGTTGTTATTGTTGCTGCTTTTTTATGTTTTGTTAACAGCTTGCGAGTGGCTTAATTTTTTCTCTTTGCTGCAGTTATTGGTTTAGCATATTGTGTAAACATAATTATGCATCGTTTAGTAGCACTTAGTGTCGTGATTCGGGTAAAAACAAAAAACGAAGAAACACACATGTTAAATATCCATCAAATGCCAATCTGTGGCTGCAATGTTTACGCTGCCAAAGTTGGAAAATATTGGGTTTTTATTTTATTGGCTAAAGTTACTTGCAGTTTGAAGTCGTCTAATGCTTTATTATAAGCATAGAGTTGAGTGATTCATTAAAAAACAAGCAATTCTTAATTTTAATTAAATGTTTGCAGCAACTATTAAAACTTAGTTTTTATGCTGCTTTTAAGTGAAGTTATAGTTTTATCATTAAATTGATCATTAAAATTATTGTCGTTTATAATTTTTATCCATTAAAGTCAAATTGTTTGTTCTTAGGAATTTTCTTATCTTCTTTTGATTTAAGCAATACGCTTTTTTGTTTTTTTGACATCACGGCGGGGGGCTATGCAAATTTAAAACTTCTTAGTAGTAAACAAAAGTACTAAGTATTTTTCGGACTTTTTTTACTGCGTTCTTAACCAGTGGTTAAGCACATTTGGCAGGGTCAAATGAGCAAAAAGTGCATGTATCAAAAAAAAAAAACAATCTTTTTCAAAATAACCGAAACAAATATTTTCACTTGAAGTAGAACGAACACGAAAATGGGTTGAATTACAGGAATAAGCCGCGATTGATAATTTAGGTTATGTTGAACTGGCCGGTCCATGAGGACCTCGCATAGAAGGAATGAATCCGTAGTGTAACCAGAACTAACAGAAAAAGAACCAAACAGAAATAATGAAAAGGAAAATAATAACACTTGGACGACTATGACATATACTGGAAAAGCAACATATAAATTGGCAAACTTCTTTAAAAAATACAAAATTAACACAGCGTTCAAAACTTCGTACAATCTAGGGCGAAAACTAAGAACTAACATTAACTCAGATGATCCGTTTAGGGGCCACGGCGTATACAAGCTTACTTTCGGATGCCAACACAGTTATATAAGACAAACAGGAAGGCAAATAGGAGCGAGGTTCAGAGAACATATTAGAGGTTACAATAAACAAACACGGAATCCAAACATTATACCAGAGTCTAACTTCGCGAACCACATGGTCGAAAATGAATGTTCCCCAGCAAATATCAATATCAGTTAGGGTGCTTCACATACAAGCAAAAGGACAGATAAACACAATATTTGAGCCTTTAAAACTTGTTTACAAGAAACAAAGTAATCACATAGGTACAACAAATAAACATAAAACAATAAACGCGCCAAAGCAACAAACGCACAACGAAGGTCAAGCGACTAGAATTACTGGCGTTTACCTGCCTCATCCAGTCGCACAAATTGCTCAGTAAAAACCAACCTCGGTTCTGAATGAACACACTGCACATACATATAAATATACACAAGAATCAATTTTGATAATACCTGCTCATGTGCCTACGAACTATAAATACAAGACAAACGACAACAACAGACCAGAAAGACAATCGACACTGATGATGGCACAACCCCGAAACCGATTTGTCTCGAAACCAAACTCTTGTCAAGGATGACGAAAAATCGTTCCAATATACATCATTTATCCACCCTGTCGGAAAATCAACAAAACAAAATAATTCAATAAAATTATAGTAATAAATACTGAATAACTAAATGCATGGGCAGAGAAAAGCGCTTGACTAAAGACCAATATGAGTGCTGGTGCACAGAATCACATATAACGAAAAGTAAATTGATAAAAAATTGATAAATGTGAAAGAAGTCGAAGTAAGCAAAGCATAAGTTTTGCAACTTTTCTCTTCTTATCAATAACCAAAAAATGTCCTACTTTATGACACCTATGTGTAAGGTTGAGGGAAATATGGTGGCTGGTGGTTAGAAGTTGCGGATATGGACACAGAAATTATTCATTGTGGTACGTCATTCCCTTGACCACAAAAACTCGTATAGTAGGTACATGGTTGGATAGTTTTAAGGTACCTTGGACTTTATTGCTGTGATTGGGAAATCTTAGTAAGACACAGCTGTCGCTTCGAACAAATTACGGCGATTTGCTAACTTCGAAAATATCTGCGTTCCGCTCACAACCACGGTTACCAATATTTACAAAGACAGGCACAGCCATGGCTGCAATCAAAGATGTAATGAGCTGTAAAAACATAAATAAACAAAACTGTAATTTGTGCTGCTTAGTCACATTATATAGCGGAGTCGCATTTGGCAAACTGTGACTTGATTAAATTAAGCTTCTATCACCGTTCAGTCACAGTTGCGGATAAAAATCGGAGCTAGAGAAAAGTCCCTCGCAAATCACATTTTTCTTCCAAACATTATTTGATCTGATTACTCTAATATAGTAAGGGTGTACACAGTGCCGGATAACAATTCGAGTCTTTTGGGTTGGCTACTGATATCAAGCAAAATTACGATTACTAATTATCGGAAAGACAGACACTCTTAAAATGTCTCACCACGGCAACAGTGGAAATATGAATCAATAAAACTGTGATTTGTGTTGCTCAGTCGCTGTAAAGCGCTATTGCAGTTAAGAAACAACGATTAAGAAAAATTTCACAAGTCACAGTGAAAAAGTGTGCAGTATATGGTAGGCAAATGTATATGTATTTGGATTTTGTCACTGTGATATGAATATCACAGTAAGCCGCAACGACAGCTTCGAAGAAATCGCCGTTATTTGCAAACTGTGGAAACATAACGGCTACGATTATTTACAGGGACACACAAAATTACAGTTCTCACAGGAACAATAAGCAGCGGAATTATCAATGACGAAAACTGTGATTTGTGCTGCTTACGATTTAACACGATCGCAGTAAAAACTGCGCTTAAAATAAATGCATCTTCTTTCACTGTTCAGCCACAGTCGCGTATAAAAATCAGAGATCTGCTTTGAGTACTAATAAAATTAGTGCACTTACTCATGAGCCAAAAAATTGTGTCTAAATGTGTACTTAGTCAAGTACACAAAATAGTATGAGTAATAAGTACATAAAATAGAAAATAATACGAGTGCCCCGCAACACAAATGCCCCACACATATATGAAACTGTTGAGTATAAACTGATATCATAGTCGCCATAGAGCTGCAGTTATCCACCGACGTGTGTAACGTACGTATCGTATTCCGTACGTACACACATTTGAGTGAAATTTATGCCTGTAGTGGCAACGAAAACAATGTTGCCATTGACCTGTTTGAATGCAAGCCTGTGGAAACATCAACTTTTTCTATTTAAATTTTTGATGTTGTAAAAGGATGGAATTAGTATTAAATAAGTATAAATAGATTACATATTTATAATCTGCACTTTTACGTAATTATTTCGAATTATTTTCACAATTTTTCAAACTTTAATTAGGTGGTTTTGCATAAAACTGTAAACGATCAAAAATTAGCGCACAAAAGTTTACTAGGCAACTCTGTCTAGTGAGAGAGCGATCAGCTGACACGTTCTTACGGAAAAAATCAAAACAGTTTTTATTTCTACATTCCGGGCTACATACGTACGTGCATTGAACGTCGGTGAGTTTTCGTTTACATTGCACATTCATAAGATAGGTCGTGTCAGCTGACACGTTTTTTGTACGTACGTTCGTGGGTAACTACAGCTTAACTCAGTAGCACGATGATTTCGTGTGTACTGCACTGTATACTTCGTTTCTTATCAGTTTTACTTTAGCGCTGTATTTATTTTAGTTTCGCGTACATCGTTGTGATGCTAGCGTCAGAAGACTGATATGACTTTATTCATTTTATTACGCTGTTAGTCTTACTTATTCCAATTAGTGTTTTCGTATAACACAGTTGACTTTCTTGCTCAATAAGACAATTGAGTACTGAACTGCTTCGTGGCTTATGAGTTATTCATTTTACGAAGCATTACTAGTAAATGTGTGTTAGTGCATATAAGTGCTTGATATTCTTTGTTTGCATCCGCACTAATACAAATTTTTTGGTTAGTCCACTAATAACCTTAAAAGATGAATAATTGCAGCTCGCTGATAAAATTTGCTGCTATTTACAAGTCACAGTCAAAAGTCATGTTGTTGTTCAAAAATCGTCTGATCTGCTTACTCCATTGTAAAAAGGATGTAGTTGCTGATAACACTTCGAATTATAATAAGTCTTTTGGAGATTCGCTGAGTTTTAGCCCAATTACTAACGTCCTGTCCTTGCGAAAGCAGGGCAGCTAGGCATAAAGTCATATCTCGTTATTCTACATTGATCCAAATTTCAGTGATAAATGTATCTCGATAGGTTGAACTGCAATTCTAATATTCTAGAGTTACAATATAACATTCCACAAACATATCCGTATCACCTGAAACGTCGGGTACCGGTGCATAAACGGAACAACTGTTGTTTTTTTATTTGCTATAAAAATTAGTACGAATACTAAAATAAGCGTTTTAAACTTCATTTCCAAAAATTAAAAAAAAAAAAAAATTAAAAATATTCAAAGTTTCACTTTTCAATAAATTTCATATTTAAACAAAATATTATAAGATTATCAGCGCAAGCGCCTAATAGCATTTTAGCTAACAATGTATTTGTGTGTTGGTTATGAATTTAACTATGATGTTCTTGTAGCTTTATATTAAAAAAAAAAAATTATTGCTTATTTATACAAACTCTTCCTTATAAAGTAACATAAAGTTAAAAATTTTGCATAATTCTACAAATACTTAGACGCTCATAAAAGTTTATATAAATCAATCACATAAATTATGATAATGCGATGGTAATTTTTGGCTATTTACTGTTTAAAGCGTTTTAGCATCATCAATAATAAATATGCTGAAAATGTTATTCTTTTTTTCTTATTTATTGGTTTTTGTGTGTGCTTCTACTTCTTCTTCTTGTTTTAGGTACATAATTTGAATAGGTTTATTATAAGTGCACACTTGTGCGCATATTTTGTATTTTTATTGCTTTGTTCTAAGCTGCTGCTGCTGCTGCCTTTTGTCCTCTTTTCCTATAACAATAAACGATCAAGGTTACTTGTGACGTTAATTTTGGTCATCACATCACCACATCATTTGAATTCAGCAGTGATGCTGCTGCCCACATGCTGTTGATTATGATTATTTATATGGTGATTGTGATTTTTAATAATTGCTAATGCTATTTTATTATTTTACAATACGCTTGCTAACAGTATTAGCTATATGATTTTTATCTTAATATGTAAAGACAAAGAACAAAATATGTTTTTTTTTATTAATTTTAATTAGCTATGCAAACTGAAAAAATTTAGTACAAATAAAAATTATGCTAAAAATAGACGTTAAATATAACAAATTCGATTGATATTTACATAAGTAAGAATCCAAAACTTGTTGGATAAAAACGAAAGTTAATATTATTAGAATTTCTAATTTGGACGGCTGTGCATTGATACTCAAGAAGCCAAAATCTTATGCAAATTAGTAAAATAACATTATATAAATAAATTTTACCATAATACAGGATTATCGAAAATTACGTATACATATATACATACTTCGCCCACATTTTCCTGGGACCAATATGAACAAATATTATGTATATGAAAATTTTTTCTAAGTTTCATACATATTTTTCGACAAATCGGTGCTCAAAACTCTTATGTCAATTGATTGTCACACATCACATCAAGAGCTGATTGCAAGCATATTTTAATCGCAGAAAGGTATCTGATCTGCATAGCGATTTGGAAAGTTATGCATTTAATTTGGGAAGCTAAACATATTCGCCATGACAACAAAAAGTTTCTCAAAAATTTGAAAATATGTCGTTTTATGATAATTTTTTGACTTATTTATTACTTTATAATTGTGTATGCTTACTTACGTTTTTATCACCTGAATCGATAAGTTCAAAAAATATTATTAAAGACAGTCTTAAGATATACCATTCAAAGATTATAAAATCTTTTAACCACCAGCCATGTTAAAACTTGCTTTTGATGAATTATTCACAGCTGCTTTGTGCTGGTTCTTATAAATTAGATAAACGATTTTTACAGTCTCACACCTCAGGTCACAAAAATCACACATCAATTTGGTCCTTTTTGGATACGGTAAATAGGTGTCAAAATTTTTCTAAGCGGGGTCGCCCCTCGGCAGTGTCTGGCAAGCGCTCTGATTGTATTTCTGCCATGAAAAGCTCTCAGTGAAAACTCATCTGCCTTGCAGATGCCGTTCGGAGTCGGCATAAAACATGTAGGTCCCGTCCGGCCAATTTGTAGGGAAAAATCAAGAGGAGCACGACGCAAATTGGAAGAGAAGCTCGGCCTTAGATCTCTTCGGAGGTTATCGCGCCTTACATTTATTTTTTTTATTTAAATAGGTGTCAAGTAAATTGAATTTTTTGATTTCGATTGCCCGAAATCTATAATTTCATATTTGGCGATATTATACGTACATTAGTATCCTGATTGGGAACGCATAAGGCATTCTTCATCGATATCCAAGCTCTAAGTACCTGATGAAGACTCGATATATTAAAATCTGAACTTTTCCGCTCGGCGAAACCTTTTAACCGTCTCCAGTCGGGCCATAAATATTTGATATTTCTGCACAACCCTTATGTAGGAGGAGACAGCCAGAGAGACATGGCTAAACTGACTAAGATCGTTTTCCTGTTTTTTTTTTTTGGTATGATTCCCTCTTTACCATGCCAAAACTACCCCTTCTCCTTTAAGTTCTTATCTATTAACTCAACACTTCCAATTCACGAACCTTTTTGCGAGTCTTGAAATCGATCTATATTTAACGACTTTAATTTTAATCTATACATTGCTTGATTTTATCGATTACCAAACATGAATTTACATCTCAGCTTATGAAGCAATTTGAATCTATAGAACTGTTGGCAAGGTCATAAAAAACAAAGCAACTATCATTTAACAGCAGACGTAGGCATAGTTCCAAAATGAATATTTGCTTTAAAACAGCAACTCATTGCTTGATATCGATTACTGGCGATATAAAACAAAATATTTGTAAACGATATTAGACAAGGCCTTTTTGAGATACAAGCACTTTGCGTGAGTATTTTATAAAATTCTTTATAAAGACCTTCAAAAAACACTTATAAAAATAACTTCCGGTGACACTAAGCAAATTACAAAAAAAAAAAAACACAAAATTAGAATTGAGAAGCAGCTATAAAGTTCTAAATACATAGATAACATGGTTAAGCTTTGAAGAATGTTGTAGTTTGTTTATTTAAATTTACACAAATAATATTTTTTTTTAGATAGTTTTACATTTTTTCTTTTGTACACGCCTATGCTTTGCGCCGATCATCATTTTATTTTAGAACTGTGTTACTAAGCCAAAACACTAAAGAGCTCTTAAAAGCAACAGAAATCAAAAACTTGCGCCTTCAAAGCTCGATATTAATTTGCGCTGTCAAAATGTAATAAAACACTTGAGTATGCTTTGGTTTTTGTTTAGTTATACTTTTGATGACTTTTTTATTCTGAATAACAATACACACACGCCAGCAAAAATAATCTCAAAAATTAAGCACATTTATTGAGTGTTGAAAAAAAAAAAACAAAAACACTCATTAAAAGTTGAATAAACATTAAAAATTAATGACAATAAAATTTACAAAAAATTACCAAATAACAAAACGAACTCAAAACACAAACAACTAGACATATAAAACATATTAGGCAGCAGAAATAAATTTAAAAAATGCAAAAACAGAAACTTAATATAAAGCTACAAAAAATTTAACAAATTTTAAAAAATATACAAAAATAAGATAAATTAATAACAGCAGAAAATTTTTATTTTTACTTTTTCCTTTAGCTAAACTTAAGTGCGAAAGAAAAAATAGTTTCCGTACTTCCTGAAACACGAATTGATTTGAATTGCAAATGAGACATGACACATGACATGACATGGCGTCAAATAAACTAAGCAACTTTAAGTGGTTTTCTGCTGCACGCACGCAAGCGCACTTGCTAGAAATCATATTTACAGGCACCACTGTGTGTGTGTGTGTGTACGCTTGTCTCGTGGTTGGTGACAATCCAATGCATTAAAATGCCACTGAAAATATGCGATAATTTTAATTACTGTTGCAAATATAAATTTGTTTCCCCTATATTTTGACCTTTTCTTTAAATTTGTATGCAATAAATCAGTTTTACGATATGACAGCTACATATCTCTACTCAGTAAATGATAGTCATCACTACTCAAAACACGCAGCAACAATTGACAGGTAGTAATCGTAGAGAGCACCCGGCATACGCAGTTAATGGCTCGTCTCAGGGACACAGGAGCGCACAGCAAAATAGGGCATATTTTTATTTTCCTTTTGTTTCAATGTTTTTAGTTTCTCTATTTGTTTACTTGCTTCTTGATAATTTCTTACTTAAGAAAAGCAATTAACGCCTCATTAGACCTTGCCGCGCTCTGTTTGCATGTTAGTGTTATAGCCGAAATGGCGCGACAAAACCAATTAAGTAAACAAACACCTTATCTACACAGGCTACTGCATAGCAGTACTGGTAACTATAGCCACCATCCGGTGGCAAAGAGCCTGACCCAGATAAATAATTTTGCATGTAAATGCAACAACAACGATTTGAGCCAGATAAATCCAGATAGAAGTCTGGTTCAATTTGTGAGCCAGAAAATTTGTTAATTACTTGTCTTTAGTTTGGCAACGCTGTCTTTAATAAACCTACTTTGTCAAAAATAGATGTCGCTGCTTAGCCTTTCGCCGTATGAGATAAATGAAAAATAGCGGCGACATCTGCCTATCACATTTCACGTGTGCGAAAATAACACGACATCTGCTTCTCAAGCCTCGCAATGATCCAAAGCATTCCCGTGAGAATTGAACGTGAGCCGGAGCTGTAGAACTCACTGGATGACGGCATATGTAGGTAGGTAGTTGGAGTGAGTACAAGGAATTACATATATTCGGATAGTACTAATGAGGAACAGTGTGTCATGTTGCATGCAAATATGAAAACATTTTTTTTATTTCAAAAGAAAACAGAGAAAGGTTTATTTTCCTTTATTGTCGAAATTCAAGCAAATAAACTGACATTGAAAGTATAGCGTAACATAACATAGCATAGCACAACACAAAAAAAGTTGGTTACGTAACATAAAATAACATAGGATAACATAAATTAACTTATAATACAACACCACAAAACTTTAAAATTTTTATATAAGTAATACAGCATAGCCGTGCGCGGTTCCAGGGGGGGGGGGGAACTTTTTTTTGTATTGACTGTAATGATATATATAATACTAACCTACATAGTAGTTTCTTATCACACAACGGATTTTTACTAATTTTTAATTTTTCTTGCTTTTTACGTTCTAGGGGGGGGGGGGGGGGGATTTTTTTTAATATATGTAATAATAACGTAAAAACCAAAAAAAAAATTAAACATTAGTAAAAATCCATTGTGTGATAAGAAACTACTATGTACATTAGTATTATATACTTCATTACAGTCAATACAAAAAAAGCCCCACCCCCCCCTGGAACCGCGCATGGCATAGCATATGATTCAACTCAGAGTATGATATTGTAAGCCGTGAATAACATGATATAACATAACATAACACAGCATAACATATCATTACATAAAACTACATAACGCATCATAACAAAACATAACTTCACATAACATAGCATAACACAATATAACATAACATTAAATTACTTAACCCGACATAATATAGCACAAATATAGCATAACATAAAAACATAACATAGCATAAGACGTAGTACAAAATGAAATTCTATAAATTTACATAACATTTTTTGCGGACATAATATGATGTAGAAAAACATCGTAGTGGAGTTCAAGATTTTGTACGAATGGTCTAGCACCATTGCATTGGCAAACTGGCGTAGTATATTTACACAATACACCAACGAGACAAGTCATAAAAACTTTATTATATTTTCTTAACAAAGAAATATTAAGAACAAATTTAATCATATTTCGCATATTGCTTTGAACAAACTAACAATGCAGTGCAAATTTTAAAAATATTCACTTAGCGAAGGAACAAAAATACGCATATTTGTCCGCCAATTAAAAAAAAAAAAACAATATATAAAAGCTAAATCTTTATTCTCTTGAACAGAGATACCTGAATCCCATTCGCTTATACATTAAACCAAACAAACGCCAATTTATTATCTTTGTATATATCATAGTGCTAAATAGAACACCCAAAGTGTTAATTTAATTGTAACCTCATTAATTTTTCATTTGCAATTAACGCTTATGACTGCCAGCAGTTGAGTTGCAACCTTACCTTGCGCCTTTGTTTTTTTTTTTTTTTTTAGAATTTTAATTTGGCTATAAAACGAATAATAAAAGATGCGGGTGTTAATATAAATGAAAAAAAAAACATGCCGTTATAAAAGTAGGAAAAATACGTAAAATAAACGAAAAGGACCCAAATTTGTGCAATATTGGTATATACCATCAAATTTAAAAGGCTATAATAAAAACAAAGGCAATCAAAATTTTAATATGATCCCATACATAGCTATGTATACTAAACAAATATTTGGAAGTGAACATATGTATGTATGTATATTTGTTTGTTGAAAACACACCACAAACGCCTACAACTATAATTGACTACAACCGAAATCTCAGTTGGGAAAAAAAATTTGCCCAACAAGCGTTAAACGTTAAAAGCCAAAAATCTACATACTCTAACGAAAGACTTAAGCGAGCAACTCGCACCTTCGTCACTCACCAAAAATATAATGCGAGTATATTCATTCACCACCTACCTTCTTTCTATTTCCAAATTCATAAATTCTTAGCGCGTTTTTTTATTTTACCTTCGTTTGCTTTCTGCTGTTAGTTTTATTGAAAGCGAAATTCGTTAAGAATAAAATTTAATTAAATGAGAAATTTCCATGTCATAAAATTAAAGTCATTCAAATACATTTTCTTATATAAAAGATATACCGCTATGTTGAAATAAAAGTTAATGCTAATCCCAGATTTTTTTTTTAAATAAATATTTTTCAATCACAGTTGCTAAACGAGCAATACAAACATGGGCATACATATGTGTGTACGTATAGTTATATGCATTTATTTAATCGTTAAATGCTTTGAGATGGCGTATGATAAATATATTTTTTATTTACTGTTGACTTTTTTATTTTTTGTTTTCTTACGAACTTCAATTTAATTGTATTTTTAATATGATAAATATATATAAGTGTATGATACGTTAGGGTGTTTAAAAAAAGGAAAGTGAAGTATAATGAAGAAGGGCAGCAAAATCGGTACCTGGTCCACTTTCCGGAAATAAGTTTTAGCATATATGTACATACGTATATACAAGCGTACAAAAAAGGGCTCTTTCGCTTAAGGATTTTGACGAAAAGTTGAAAATTGTTAACGAAAACTGTTTTTTAAGAGATGTATGCATTCTTAACCATTAACAACATTAACACGCATAAATGTATATATATGTCAAGCTGATATGAAACGAAAATACATATATACCTATAAATGCACTCCCGAAGTTAAATAACGCTAGCGAAAGCTTTTTTCACCATTCGATCTAATCCAACATGTATATATGTGATGCTTACTGTGAAAGCCCCACTCGAAGCAAGTTTGCTCGTACAGTGGATAGCGAACATACACACGAACTGCATTTCCAACCTATTACTTTTGTGTTACAGTGATGCGCGTATAACACACTAACTGCATTTTCAACCTGTTCCTTTTGTGTTACATTTTTTTAAATTTCACTCTTATCATTTTTTTATAATGCGCCTGAAGAAGTATAACTTCAAAAAGAAGTATAACAAAAAAATATACCTTTTTATAGAAAATAATATTAAAGACGGACCTCTTTAAATATTTTTACTATCCATACAAGTTTTATGGAAAAACTTCGTTTTGCATCTTTTGACCCGTAAACGAATCTTACGAGTTCCTATGTGTGGAATATCTTTCGACAAAATTTTACAGAGAATCGAACGCTTTAAAAAAACTGGCATACAATCCTCCCTAAGGTCGATTAGATGGGCAATTTCAACAACAGCAAAGAATTATAAAAAATTATAAGAAAGCTAAAGTTGTAGAGCATGCAATTGTATACAAAAATATGATCCAAGAGATATGAGAAAAAAATTTCCCCTATAATTTATATTGGAAATAAATTACATATATAGAAATGTACGAAGATGCAAAAATTCTTAAATTTTCTTACATAATTCGTAATAACTTTTATTTCCAAGCCTTTTTGTGGTGATAACAAAAAAAGTATTCACAATGAAAATCTGCTTCCATGACAATACGGTGCACCCTAGTCTACCTATGTATGTATATAAAATATATAGCTGTCTGTATACAAAATACAAACTACATACGTACATATATAAATGAGTTTATGACTATCACAAAAACGTATGTACCTATGTATGTATGTACACTAGGGTGGGTCGAATTGTATGGACGAAAATTAACCGACATCGCGCCATCGATTTTTCGATAGGATTTGGGCTCAAGAAAAAGTTACACTAAGCATACTGAAAAAAATAATTTTCGCGCCTGCGAAATTTCATTTTTTTTTTTTTTTTTTTGTTGACTTAGATTTTGAAGGTTTTTTTCATGACCTACTAAAAAAATGTTCATATGTATACCCTGTCCGACCCAAAAATATCCGCCAAAAACATTGTCGATAACAGGGTATACATGGAAATTTTACAATCAAATGTAAATTTTTTAGTAGGTCATGAAAATAACCTTAAAAATCAAAGTCGAAAAAAAGTAAAAAAACTGAAATTTCGCAGGCTCGAAAATTATTTTTTTGGGTATGCGTAGCGGAACTTTTTTTTCCTGAGCCCAAATCCTATCGAAAAATCGATGGCGCGATATCGGTTAATAAATCGACCCAGTCTAATGTACACATTAACATATTATAAAACACAAGGAAAATCCCGGCATAAAAGTATTATATGTAATTCAGAGCAAATGCAAAGATTTTGCATTCATAAAAAATATCGATACGAATTGACATTTCCATAAATTCTGATTAGTTATAATAAATGTTTTGAATTGAATTTGTTTTTTTATTTACTGGCGTGAATGACTCATACGAGATCCCAGCGTCGTAATATCGGTCATGTTTTCAATTTTAATTTTTTCTGGCACATTTTGTGCACTCTTTGAACTAAATCCTTATGTTAGGTTATGTTATATTTTGTAATGTTATATTATGCTATGTTATCTTATAATAAGCTATATTTTGTTACGTTATGTTACATTATGCAAAAATATTTTATATTCGCTTATGCAAAATGTCACAATATGTAATGTTATCTGATGACACAATGTGTTATGCTATGTGGTGTTATGTTATGTCCTGTTATTTTATTTTATGAAAACAGCTTTGTTATGTTACACTGTGAGGTTTGTGACATTATATGGTCATCCTAAATAATCTTGTGGTAACATAATCTAATATATAAAATTCTTCGGTCACGGTGTTAGAAACTTAACTCCTCCGAAACGACTAAACGGATTCTCATGAAATTTTTGTGAGCATATTGGGTAAATCTGAGAATCGGCTACGTGCCTAGGGTCTTGAGATCAAAACGTGGACCCGGGTACCCCTAGAATGTGTTTATACAATATGGATATCAAATCAAAGCTTTTGATGAGTGCTATAGTACAGGATAATTTTCATACAACTGGGAGGCTAGGGTCTCGAGATATAGCCCAAAACGTGGGCCCAGATACACCTAGAATGTGTGTGTATTATCGATATCAAATGAAAGCTGTTACTGAGAGCTCTAAAGTTCATTGTGATATTCGATTTAGTCGCATCAACCTGGCAAAACTGATAAATATGCATGCTAAGCCGAAATAAAGACAATAATTAATAATACCCACATATCTATTTACATACGTCCTATTCGATTTGCCTGAAATTTCGTATATAAATTTTCCTATATTAGTATTTACGATGCTTTTTTTCGGGAAGTATACCAGAGAAGGACTGGGACTGGGATAAGGACTAGGACTGGGACTGAGACTGAGACTCGGAGTGGTACTGGAACAAAATACATACCACCCTCTGGGACTGGCAATAAGAGATGAAGAAGAAAGATAAAAACTTGAGAGAAGAGAAAAAAGAGAAGGAGACCGAGAAAGAGATAGAATGAGAGGAAGATGGAGATGAAGCGAAAAAGACGGAGGGAGGAGTGAATAAAAAGATTAGGAAAAAGTGTAGAGGGGTAGGGCAGAGTTAGACGAAAAAAGCTTATTAAATGTATGCAGATAGCCAAATTTAGGGCAGAACAACGTCTGCCAGGTCTGCTAGTGTTATACACAGCCCAGCTGTGTGACATATACGATATGATATGTTCAGTTATTTCATGTTGTATATAATTAGTTTATCATAAAAACAACTTATAATAAAACAAAAATTTTGTACTCCGCGGGCAAACGCATCGTCACCTTGTGCCGTCATGCATTTAAAGCGTAAGTTTTCTTTGAAACAACTCTGCCTATGCTTGGCTATTTAGTGTCGCGCTATTAGATATATCTGTAGTTGAAAATATTTGTTTTTTTTTTCCTTTTTTCATTTTAACCACTCAATATTTGGTTTGTTTTAATTTAATTTCTTTTCCAAATGTTTACTCTTAATTTATGTAAATTGCTTGTGTTAAATTTCATTTCAAATCTAACCATGCATAAGCATGGTAAGTCATGAAATTTCTTCATTTGATTTTGGGTGCAGCACTATAAAATTTGTTAACGAATAGATACAAGGTAAATAATGAAGTAATAGAAGTTGTTGGGCTATTACAAAATTTCGATTTCGATTCATTTCACAAGATTAAATGGATTGTCTACTTCAGACCTTTGCTTTGCTTGGCCTTCGATTATTGCTCGTGTTCGCCTTTTTGTGGACTCAGTTTTTGATCATTGGGTCTTCACGTATATTATGAAAAGATTCCCTAGTATCTCTTGGTACTGGGATACTACTTGAAATTAAGCTTGGAATACTTTGAAAACATAGCGGCATTATTTCTGGATAATTTCGAATCTCGTATAAAAACGTTTTCCAGAAATTTTGATACAACTTTTTTGGCAATAATTTGTAAAAATTTAAGATTTATCTCTAAATAATTTTCTGGACATTTTTAATATTCGATATTCGATATATTCCTTGCTACGCCGGAATTGCATTTTTATCAATATTTGAAGAATAGTTATAGGATTATCGGAATCATTTTGGAAACTACTTTTTTCGACTTTGTTTTCTACCAATTTTTGGATAAATTTTTGGAAGTAAGTAGCTTGTTTGTATAAGGTACTCTTCTTTTATCAGGTCCATTTTGCAATTATGAACGAAATTTTTTTGTTAAAAACTCTTGTCGCCACTTTTTCGTTCATTAATCAATCAAAGCCATAGTCAACTAAACTAAATATGTCACTCGGATTTCATTAATTGCAAAAAGCACAATTGTAAAAATGTTTTAATTCCAATTACATGGTAATAAAGTTATTAAAACAACAACAAAAATCAAACAATACAAAGCATTAAAAGTGAACACAAAAAAGCAAAAATATAAACATTAGACTACCAAAGCAAAAGCGCGAGTCGCTAGGTCAAACTATATATGAGTAATGAGGGGAGAATATAGCTGCTGCGTCAGTTACCTAGAGCTTCCAGCAGTAGCAAACATGCCTACGAACAAGGACAGGTTAGAGGGCCATGCTATGGATTTTCATGACAATGAATTGTTGGTCCAGCTC
Organism: Eurosta solidaginis; assembly: GCF_040869045.1. NCBI lineage: Eukaryota > Metazoa > Arthropoda > Insecta > Diptera > Tephritidae > Eurosta > Eurosta solidaginis. Next base: position 208,862,279 of record NC_090321.1, read on the forward strand.
AATTAATCATTGCCACTGCGTAATTTGTGGACAGTGTAAGCGATGAAGACGATGACGTCGATAGCTGGCTGCTAGCTCACTTGTACCGTAGAGTCAACGCTTGCTGCCGCTGGCGATTTGCTAATCTTCCGCATTGTTATGGAGCTTGTTCTCAACACGACACGCAATCAGCGGTCAAAAGCTATTGCAATAACAAAGAATATATAAAACAAGTAAGGAAGGCTAAGTTCGGGTGTAACCGAACATTACATACTCAGTTGAGAGCTGTGGAGACAACGTAAGGGAAATCACCATGTTGTAAAAGGAACCTAGGGTAACCCTGGAATGTGTTTGTATGACATATGTATCAAATGGAAGGTATTAAGGAGTATTTTAAGAGGAAGTGGGACATAGATCTATAGATGGACGCCATTTAGGGACATCGCCATAAAGGTGGACCAGGCCTGACTCGAGAATTTGTTTGTACGATATGAGTATCAAATGAAAGGTGTTAATGAGTATTTTAAGAGGGCGTGTGCCTTAGTTCTATATGTGGACGCCTTTTCGAGATATCGCCATAAACGTGGACCAGGGGTGACTCTAGAATTTGTTTGTACTATATGGGTATCAAATGAAAGGTGTTAATGAGTATTTTAAAAGGGAGTGGGCCTAAGTTCTATAGGTGGACGCATTTCGGAATATCGTTATAAAAGTGGACCTGGGTTGACTCTAGAATGCGTTTGTACAAAATGGATATCAAATGAAAGGTGTTAATGAGCATTTTAAAAGGGAGTGATCCTTAGTTCCATAGGTGGACGCCGTTTCGAGATATCGCCATAAAGGTGGACCAGGGGTGACCCTAGAATTTGTTTGTACCTACATTATGGGTATCAAATGAAAGGTGTTAATGAGTATTTTAAAAGGGCGTAGGCCATAGTTCTATATGTGGACGCCTTTTCGAGATATCGCCATAAACGTGGACCAGGGGTGACTCTAGAATGTGTTTGTAAGATATGGGTATCAAATTAAAGGTATTAATGAGGGTTTTAAAAGGGAGTGGCCCTTAGTTGTATATGTGAAGGCGTTTTCGAGATATCTACCAAAATGTGGACCAGGGTGATACAGAACATCATCTGTCGGGTACCGCTAATTTATTTATATATGTAATACCACGTACAGTATTCCTTCCAAGATTCCAAGGGCTTTTGATTTCGCCCTGCAAAACTTTTTCATTTTCTTCTACTTAATATGGTAGGTGTCACACCCATTTTACCAAGTTTTTTTTCTAAAGTTATATTTTGCGTCAATAGACCAATACAATTACCATGTTTCATTCCTTTTTCGTATTTGGTATACAATTATGGCATTTTTTTCATTTTCCGTAATTTTCGATATCGAAAAAGTGGGTGTGGTCATAGTCTGATTTCGGCCATTTTTTACACCAATCAAAGTGAGTTCAGATAAGTACGTGAACTGAGTTTAGTAAAGATATATCGATTTTTCCTCAAGTTATCGTGTTAACGGCCGAGCGGAAGGACAGACGGTCGACTGTGTATAAAAACTGGGCGTGGCTTTAACCGATTTCGCCCTTTTTCACAGAAAACAGTTATCGTCCTAGGAGCTAAGCCTCTACCAAATTTCACAAGGATTGGTTAATTTTTGTTCGACTTATGGCATTAAAAGCATCCTAGACAAATTAAATGAAAAAGGGCGGAGCCACGCCCATTTTGAAATTTTCTTTTATTTTTGTATTTTGTTGCACCATATCATTACTTGAGTTGAATGTTGGCATAATTTACTTATATGCTGTAAAGATATTAACTTTTCTTTTAAAATTTTAATTTTAAAAAAAATTTTATAAAAGGTGGGCGTGTTCTTCATCCGATTTTGCTAATTTTTATTAAACAGACATCAAGTAATAAGAGTAACGTTCCTGCCAAATTTCATCATGATATCTTCAACGACTGCCAAATTACAGCTTGCAAAACTTCTAAATTACCTTCATTTAAAAGTGGGCGGTGCCACGCCCATTGTCCAAAATTTTACTGGTTTTCTATTCTGCGTCATAAGCTCAACTCACCTACCAAGTTTCATCGCTTAATGCGTATTTGGTAATGAATTATCGCACTTTTTCGATTTTTCGAAATTTTCGAAATCGAAAAAGTGGGCGTGGTTATTGTCCGATATCGTTCATTTTAAATAGCGATCTGAGATGAGTGCGCAGGAACCTACATACCAAATTTCATCAAGATCCCTCAAAATTTACTCAAGTTATCGTGTTAACGGACAGACGGACGGACGGACGGACGGACGGACGGACATGGCTCAATCGAATTTTTTCTCGATACTGATGATTTTGATATATGGAAGTCTATATCTATCTCGATTCCTTTATACCTGTACAACCAACCGTTATGCAATCAAAGTTAATATACTCTGTGAGCTCTGCTCAACTGAGTATAAAAAGTATTGTGAGTTGATAGCGAACAGCAGCAGCAGCAACAGCAACAATAACAACACGGTGTTAACTAACAAGCACTGCTGTTCAGCTAGGCAAATTAGCTATGTCAGCAGCGCCACTAAAGCGTCGATAAAAGTATAAATGATTGATCATCCATCAAGTGAAATTAATATACAAATAAAATGAACTTTGTTTGTGGGTTTTTGTTTTGTTTGCACTATGACAATAGTAAAAGAGCATAATAAAAAATTTTTACAAAAAATATTAAAAAACGGCTTTTAATGACAACACAACAGTTCGGATTACAATGTTAATAAAGTTTTTGAAATTTAAATGAAAAAAGAGTATACATAAATTAAAAAAAAAAATTTCTTTTCATTAAAACTAGGAATTTTTTAAAACATATCTATTTTTGCATGAGCAAAATATTAGGCAATTTTTTCTTTCGAATTGCCACGACTCTACAAGTAAATGAAAGGAGCTAATACTTAAGGAGACAGTAATTTCAAATATTAGCTTATAAACAATTTGAGAAAAAAATAAAAGCCATTTTTTTCTTAAATTGTCACGTCTCGTAAAGTCAATCGAAAAAGCAGCACAACTTAATCAGACATTCATTTGAAATATTAATTTGGATACAAGTTTTTTTTTTTCATTTTTAATTTATCGTTATATAAATTATTGTCTCAAAGACTGAACTAGCAATTTCATTCCTTCATTTCCATATATTTTTGTTTTCACATTTACGTAACATTCGCATGGTTATGTTACATCTATCGCTAGGGCAGCTTTTGTTAATTCTCTTTTTGTTGCTTTTGTTGTTTGTTCTTTGTTTTAAATTTTAATTTATTGCAATGCTGATTAAATGTCTATGCAATCTTATAAATTAATATCCATCAAATTTATTGTATACTAATACCAACATGTAAATATAATCACAATCAACTGTTTAATCAATTGTTACGCATGCGCAGACAACACAGCTAAGCGAATAATGTTCACATGCATTTCATCAAAACTATGTAAGATATTTATATGCAAATACATATTTTTTTGTAAATGTATAAAAAAAATGTATGTTGTTTTTGAAGGCAACAAACAAGTTAAATCATGAAATAGGACTTTATAACCTCGTAGTTTCAAAAGCCTGAGCTTTCAACTATGAAATCATACGAGAGACCCCTTTCTTCCTTACTTGGTAAGTGGAGTACTGAAATACATCGGACTCAAAGACCTGCAGGGGAAACTCAATGGCTGATTGGAAATATAATGCCATTTCCTTATCACGTTTAAAGACCTATTTACTTTTGACTTTGGTCGCATTGAAAAATTCTTTAAAAAGTTTTACCATGTATGAAAGGAAATCATGTACTATAAGCAAGTTTACAAGCAAGCTGGAATAAAAACTAGACTATTTGAAGAAGACGGGAAGCATCAAAACGTGTATTATTTTTGACAAAAATTTGAAATTTGTTTTATTGCTCTACTGGACGAAAAATTCCATTCCAGCATACATTTAAATATTTAATTGGTTTGAGGTTTCAACAATGGTCTACGCATGTATTCGAAATGGACGATGTTTGAAATGTTTGTGCTATTTTTTTAATTTTAGCGAATTTTTGGTAAAAGTATATAAACTTGGTACTATGCTCGACTTTTTTTTCGCTGTGTATGTGTGTGTTTTGCTACTTCAAATAATTTGTTTTCACTCTTTGGTGGATATTTATATTTGTTTCGTCTCAAAATCATCTTACTTTATACATCTTTTTTTGGTCCTTCTCCTTCCATCTACGCACAGAACATTTCTTTTTTCCTCTTCTTTAGTGAATGCACTCAAAAACATAAAATTCCATAATTTCACAGGTTATAGTTGTGCAGTCACCATCATCACCAACGCACACAACAACCATTGAAATTAAAGAGCCGCCAATTAGTCCTGGAAGTCCAACAACCGATACAATGTACGGTGCCAGCGGCGGCACACAAATTTATTTGCAGGTGAGTGGTAAAAGATGGAGGACAGTTAATTGTGCAATTCTGAGGGAAATAAATATATATGAACTTGACGGGAAGAACTAAAGTTAACATAACATGACTTAGTTGACATGACAAAACGGAACAAAGCGAAAAAATTCAAACATAATTGTTTTCTGAATAAAAGAAAACAACATAGTATTATACAACATAATGTAACATAACATCAAATAGCATAACATACAAAAACATTACATTACATACAATAACACAGCACAACGTAATATAACATTACATAAAATAACATAATTCAGATATTATATTTTATTATTTAAGACAAATGATATAGCACGTAAGATAGAACATATGAATATAACATATAGCACAACATAAATAGCAAAAACATAAAGCTGTAACACAACTAATATAAAAAAATTAAAATAACCTCAAACCGTTACATAAAATAAAATAAATTTGAAAACAAAAATAATAAATGAAGAAAAGAAAATTACAACAAAAAAATTTATTAAAAGAAAATGCAACAAAATTTAAAAAATATATACAATAATATAAAATAAAGTTAAAGACAAAATAATAATATAAAATAAAATCAAATTAAAGAAAACAAAGCTAAATAAAATTAAAATAAAATAAAATGAAATCTAAAAATATTGTAATATAAAATAAAATAAAATAAAACAAGACAAAATAAATTTAAAAAAGTTAAATAAAATAAAAAATATATAAAAAGGCCACCACAAAACCACAGTATGGCACTACATCGTTCCCGAGATGGTCGGGCTAGCACCTTAATGGTGCTGTGTTATCGGAGCGTACCAGATCTGTATCCGGCAAAGGACCATCACATCGATAACACTCCCCAAAGCCTTCGGGGAGCAACCTTATCGCTATAACAACAACAGCATAATATGTGGTAAAGTGATTTGGCACAACATTACATAAAGTAACACACCATAGCATAACCTGGAAAAATATAACATAACACAGTTTATCAAAGCATAGCATAAGCTTACATAATATAGCATCACACAAAATTGAATAGCATGATATAACATAACATAGGCATAAAACCGAATCAAAACTAAACAAATAAAACTTAATGTAGTCAATTTAAAATGAGTACAACCAAAATTCCAAGCAACTCGAAAATCAGAAAAAAGAGAACTGCGCATGCGTAACATGCCTTTCAAACAAACGTCAACACCTCCAAAAAACCATCACCATGACCTTCCGTCATCTGACAAATTACCAATCATTAACAGATAATTTCACTTTTCAACGTATCTGGTTGGAGCAAGTATTTTTTTTTTGCTTGCCCTCAAGAATTGAAACTAATAACCAACAACAATCATCCCATAACCAGTTGAACATCAACTGGACGGCGCTATAAAAGGCTTAACCCACACGAAAATTAGTGATGCAAACAAAAACAAAATTTATACAAGAAAAATATAAAAATTATAACGCGCCCAAAGCAAATTGAAGATATTTCTTCAAAAAAAAAAAAAAGTTAACATTAAGCGCAGGACCAGTTTTGATGGAGGTGACCTTTTTCGGTATTCCATGCAAAAAAAACTTAAATTGAATAAAAAATCAAAAGTGGAAAATGTTAAGCGTACAGATCGAGAACTGATTGAAGTGCGTGATACAACAACAAATGCACCATTCATTGAGCGAGCATATATACTGTCATTTTCTTGTTTTTTAAGATTTAACAATTAGCACGTTAACGCGTAACCGGAATTTGGTGATTTTTTTGTGCTTGAAGGCGTAGTAGCACATGCGAACGAAACAATGCCGAATAGAAGAAAATGTTAAGTAATAAAGTTTCAGATGCAAAAAACCGTAGTAAAACTATAGTGTTAGGAGTGTATAAAGCGGATTACTGATGACTGAAAATAGAATGAACGTTAAATATATTTAGAGACAGACACACGTTCGAGTGAAGCTACACTGGAACTGCGTTATTTCCTTTTTCTTGCACACAATTTTTAAATTAAAGGTTTTAACAAAATTTATTTTTATATCTTTTCTTTTTTGCGCCTGCTCAATCAATCAACCATCACACATGCATTCCAGCAGGGCGCTCATCAATCGAACGTACCTGTCTCTATCGGTAGCGGCGGTGGCGCTAACAATGTGAATGTCAATGCACAAACACCCAGTCCCGGCCCCTACATCACACCCGATGGCTATGGCATGTACGCAACGACACGCCTCAGCTCAACTGGTCCCACATCTACATTCATTAGTGATCCTTATTATCGTGAATTTTATACCACAGCACCTACGCATACAGACACACAGACTGGCTATGGGCAAGCGCCACGCAATATTGTGTATGGTGGTGCCGAGAGTGAACCACCACAGCCATGCACCACATATGAGGGACGTTTTACGACGGCTGCTGCACCCGTGACTAGTATGGCAGCACATAGTTCAGCTTCAACGGGACACATGAAAAATTGTACACCTATATATGCGAAAGCTATAACAGCTGCTGGCCTAACAGTGGATTTACCAAGTCCAGATTCGGGTATAGGGGCCGATGCGATTACACCACGGGATCAAAACAATATACATCAGGTACGTTGCGAACGGATTGACTAAAATTTTAACATTTTTTGGAGTTTTTTTACTTTTTTATTACTTAAAAGGAATTTTGATAAAAGCTCTTCTACGTTTAAGCTGAAGCTTTCACCTTAAACTTGAGCTTTCATACTTAAAGTTAGCTTTGGAAAGCTTACTTGCAATCAATTTTACAATTACTCTTTTCTCTGTCTTACTCTTTATCCCTCCCACTCAATTCCCAAATACCACATTATTTCACTGAGATTGTCAAACCTTTTGGTGTGTTTTATGAATGTCAGCTCCTGACATTTTTGCTGTGTGTTTTGTTTTTGTTTTGTATTTTCTGTCTTTCTGTTTAATAGGTGTATTCATTGTTGATGACTCATTGGTGTGTGCTTGTTTTTGTATTGTTGTTGTTGGAGCTGATTGTATTTTTGTATATTTTTTCTCTGAGATGTATTTAGTTATGTAATGATTGTGGTTGTTGTTGTTTTACTCTGGATTTTGTTTTTGCCGTGTTTGTTCTAACTGCTGGCTATGTATGTGCATGCATGTATTTTCTTGTATACTTGTTCCACTCTCTGTGTACCTTTTGTGACGCTTTATGTTCGTTGTCAGTTTGTGTTGATTTATGAGCTTTTTACTTTCTGGTTATCCTTGATTTTGAAATCGTTAGCAATTTTTTTGTACTATTTTCACTGCTGCGTTGTTATGACCTTTTTGTTGCCAAAATTGAATATTTTGTTAAATGAATAATTTTCATAAACTTAAAACAACATTCAAAATTTTGTTCTAAAATTTTCTAAACATTCTTTTCTTGTTGTTTCTTTCTCTTTTTTCATATCATCGACGCGCAGTCTTTCGATTACACAGAGCTTTCAGGCACCCTGTTGGATAGCAATGGCGGCATACCTGTTTCGGTGAATAGCATACAACGTGGCGCGGTAAGCGTTCATGGCCAAGTTAGTCCGACCACATCGTTGGGCAGCACTACGCCGAATGGTACTACACGCTCAAGGCCATGGCATGATTTTGGACGCCAAAATGATGCCGATAAAATACAAATACCAAAAATGTAAGTAGCAGTACAAAGAACAAGTAAATATATAAATAATTGATTCGAAATTCTTTCATATTCAAAAACCTAAATGCTTAGTAAAAACTTAAAGGACTTTCAGAAAACTTTTATTTTATGGAAGAATTTATCACGACTTTTTTGTGCATTTTTTACGTTCATTTATTTTTTGATTTTTAAGACATAAGTCATTTTAAACATATCTTGCTCCCCGGTAGCGCTCGAGCAATGAGCATGGAAAAGCTCTCTTAAAAGCTTTAGTCGAAAGCTCTACATAGCAGTCGAAAACTATTTCTATGTCAAAATTGCGTTTAAAACCCTTTCGTTTTGGTGGGAATATTTATAAGGAAAGCTTTGCGAAAGTTCCATATTTGTAAGAAATGATATTAAAACTAATAATAAAACTATATTGCCTTTTTGGTTTTTTAAAGGTTATTATACCAAAATCGAAATTTTTCAAAAACGACTTCAAGCTTTTAAGCTCTTATATTTTTTTAACTACTTTTAAAAGCTGCACTTTGAAAGTTCACTGAATTATCTAATGACATATCTTCAAAATTTTTTCACACCTCTTGTCTCTGTGACTTTTAATGCGCCTTTTTTATTTTATTTTTAAAAAGTTGCTTTGACAAAAGCTCACAGGCTAATTTATATTTTCGTTTTTTAACTTTCTAAATATCTAGTATTTATGTATTCAAACTGAAAGCCCAAAATCAAATGAAGTAGCTTAATCTGAAAAGTGTGTTGCTTATCAGAGTGAATTTGCTCATTATCAATTTTTGTAATACAAAAACTTTTCAAAGTAAAGCCCAACTAGCAAAAAAAGCTGTTTTTTGCTGAAGGACCTTTTATTGAGCTATTACGTAACTAACTTTCAAAGCTTTGCTTTTTACAATTGATTTCAGTTGAATGCCAAATGGGCTTTCAGATAAATACCTGAATAAGTTTTTCTAAAAGAAAGTTTATCTCCTCATTTAAGGACGCTCCTGAAGCTTTAATAAGAGTGAGCTTTCTAGCAACTTAGCTTTTAAGAAACGTTTCTTCCTAGAGGATTTTGGATTGAGCTCTTACGTTTTCAAGCTTTAAAAACTTATATCTTCAGAATCTATGAAATTTCGTAAAAATTTGATTGAATTCTAAAAATATACATACATAATAATGAAATGGTTTTTGAAGCTTTGATTTAGTTGAAGCGATGCCAAGTAGGCTTTCAGATATGGCCAAATTTTAAAAAAAAACTTTTGAAAGGAAACTTTAAAAACTTTCCCCTTTCAGGGATGCAATAAAAATTTGAGCAGGGGCGAGCTTTCAAGAAACTAAGTTTTAGAAAAAGTGTTTGCCAAAAACATATATGTAATTGAAGACCGTTTGGAAACTTTTTTCTAAACGTGTATTTCAGATATGTACCAGATTAACTTTGCTTGAAAGCTTAAACGGATGACAAAGTAAACGACGAAACGTATTTCGATAAACCTTTGTCGAGATTTTGCTAAAAAATTTCTTTTTTTCATAACATATTCCTTCCTTAAATAACTTTTGTATCTAAAAAAAAGTTCTTACAGTGATCTGTTATCAATATTTTTATTTTCTTTCCTCTCTCAGCTTCTGCAATGTTGGCTTCCGCTATCACTTGGAAAGTCCAATCAGCTCGTCACAAAGACGCGAAGACGATCGCATCACATATATTAACAAAGGCCAGTTCTATGGTATTACATTGGAATATGTGCACGATCCAGATAAGCCTATCAAAAATACAACCGTTAAGGTAAGTGCAAGTAGTCAATCTTTAGAATAGAAGAGGAAGAGCATGAGAATGTTAAATACGAAAATAGTATGGTTTTTTTTTTCAGAATAATTTTTTTTTATTATACACGAATGTTAAGTTTTATTGCACATGCTTTTTAAAAGGCAAAGAAAATCAAAGAAAAGCGCAGGGGTTACAATTTTAATGATGATTAATTGCTGTAGACAACAGCTATCAATTTAACTTAAGCAAAATCTCTATGCAAGGATAAAAAAGAAAAAAGTAAGTCATTTGATGCGCTCCGATTGCACGGCATCTTAAGCTGCCGAACTGCATAACAAAGTGGCAGTTGAGTGATTGCCAAAGGATATTATGTGAAATAAGCGAAAAGTAGAAAAAAATCAAATAAGATTGAATGCAAATGGATTGCGTTTAAGTAAATATTTGTTAGGTAGCAGAGCAAGCACAACCCTTTCTTTACTTGCATAAAGCAAAGGATATGCGTTACACATACAAACTTACATACTAAGTAAGTATACTCGTATCAAACTTTTCCGTTTCTACTAATTATTCAGCTCAAGATGATGATGAATGATAGCTGATGATTTGTAGATTTTGTATTTTTTTTTTTTCAGTTACGAATTTATTATTTTGTTTGTATTTGCATTTCAATTTGAATTTCAAACAGCAGTGAGGTGCAAAAGCGAATTCCGCATTTCTAGATTGAACGAATTTGAGACGCTTTGTATATTATGTTACAGCATTTGAATATTTTTTTCTTCACAATTTTTATGAATTTTAATTTGTACTATTTCAGCTTTCATCATTAAAAAAAAAATATGTTTTCATAGGACCTTTTCTTACCGCACAGCCTTGAGCAGATTCCTTTAAGTGCTTACTACTATTTATCTTTATGCTCTCCTTTTTAACATACATTTGTGTGTGTTTTATTTGCTTTGCGTTAACATTCATCGATCAGATAAGATGACATGACGAATGTGCCGTCACAGGCAATCAGTTCGCATTAAAAAGCGTTGATATCTGATACTTGAGTTATGAGATATGCAAATTCAAGTACTATTTAGTTATTTGTGTGTGTGTGTTTAAAAGGATAGGCAAAGCGCGAATAACTGTCATCGTAGTTGAGTTGCCAGCAGTAGCGCTTCCGTGTTTTTTATTTCTTTTATGCGACTTTTGTTGCTTTTTGCCTTTGTGAGCTCAGCATACAGTGGTACGTTTCGTATAAATGTGTCGAAATAAAAGTGCCTTAAGTACGGCCAAGGTAGTAATTTGTGATCCTTTTCGAGCTCAGAAATGTATGTTTTTTGTAAATTTGATGAAAAATAAAAACACTACAAACTCGAAATATAAGGTTTTATAACACAAAGGCAGATCACAAGGTCTCGTAGTATGTGGTATGTTGTAATCAAATTTTTTATTGGAAACCATGGAAACAACTTAAATCATAAAACTTTACATGAATACGACACTGTTGTGAATTGCCAAATAGTTTTAAGCAAATTAATTGGATCACGTTAAACAATTTTTAAAACTCTGGCAACGTTTTGGAAAATTAAACGACCGCTTTGGTCAAAGCAAAAAAAGTTTTTCTAAGCGGTGTCGCCCCTCCGCAATGATTTGGCAAACTCTCCGAGTGTATTTCTGCCATAAAAAGTTTCTTGGTGAAAATTCATGTCTTCTTTTCGGAGGTTATCGGGACTTGTACTTTTTTAAACTTTGACGTCAGAAACAGCTATTAAAATCACATAATCGACTTATAGATGTGTAGGGCCATACAAGTCAACAAGGTTACTTGAAATTTTTCAATTACAATCGATTTTTAAGCTTTTACATTTCTCTCTCTATTATCGATTTCTAACGATTATTTTTGTTGGCACAGTCGTTATAATGTTTTTGTAAATTGTATTTGATTACAATCTATTTTTCCTGTTTTTTTGGTGAATATGTCCATTCTTCTTCTCTTCGATTTTTCTGTTGTTATCGATGTTATATGCAGTTTTATCGACCTTGTTCGATTACTGTAAATACTTTCAATTATTGCTCCTACATATTTTCAATTACTGTTCAGTAATAGCCTGCCTCTTCTGGAGTTTATAAAGCTTGTTACAATTTGCATCGTTTCCTTTCCCTTTAATTTTTATTTTCTTTTATCGATATCAGTTATGCCCCATATGAAATGTCACCATCCCTTATCAATTTCTAAAAAATATTTCAATCCTTAATTTGTACCGATTTGTTTTGATTATTATCGATTTTTTAGAGTTTTGCACTTTTCTCTCTGTTATCGATATTTTTGGCCGCGACCGTTAATATTCGATTTCTATCAGTTTTGTTCGATCACAGTCCATTTTTCTACTATATTTGTGTAAAAATGCTGCTTTATCTGCTATAAATACAGCTTTTAAAAATTTGCATCGTTTCTCCTTCCCTCTTTTTTCTTTCATGTGTCGATATTTTCCAACTTTTGTCAATTTACATCTCTCAACTATTTTCTATATGATTTGACCAATCTTTATCGATGATATTAAATCTGAATCGCGTTTTTTTATATTTTAATCGATTTTTTAGTTTGCACATTTCTGCCTATTATTGATTTATTTCGACTTTTTCGCCCGCCATCAATCATGTCAGCTTTCTATGGGTTCTGTTCTATCACAATCCACTTTTCCTATTATTTTGGAGTAATAAGCTGTCCTTAATTCTGTAATTACAGCATTCTACCAAAAGCATTGTTTTTCTCCTCCTTGAGAACACTCGTCGAAGTTTTGGGGATTATTATCAATGATTTAGGTGTTTTGATGGATATTGATCTGGTACGTTTCGAAAAGTAGCACCATTACGGTAATTTGATAAGACCTTCTAGGTCTATGGATTTTAGTCGCCCCTAACAACAGGCATGCCTATCGCATGAATTGCATTTTTAACAAGAGTTGACGGAAAATCTTTCCAATATGCATTCTGAATTTTTTCTTCTCCTCTGTTTTATTGCTCCTATGAATATTTTTCCACTTACTTCATGCATCGCTAATTTCATACATCTATCTCAAAAATACGCCGTTTGAAATTTCAGCTCAGCGTTTTAATAATTCTTTTTAAAGTTTTTGAACCATTTTTTTTTTCAATTTTCTTGCTTTTTGCCGTTTTTATCCCTCACTAGGGGTGCGCAAACGGCGGACGAGGCGATACATGTGTACACTGATGGTTCCAAAGTAGTGGAAGGAGTAGGGTTTGCGGTATACTGCGGATTACTGTAGAGTTTTCCAAGCGGAATTATTAGCCGTAACCAAAGCAGTAGAAACCCTGGAAGAGAATAGCTTAAGCTGCAACCGTGATAACTTTTATATTGACAGTCAAGCAGCAATTAAGGCAATAATCTCGCAAAGCACAGCATCTAAATGCGTGTTAGAGTGTGAGCAGTCTCTGGAGAGAGTCGGGACAGGGAGAAGCATACATCTATATTGGGTCCCAGGGCATATGGGAATAGATGGGAATGAAAAAGCGGACGAACTAGCTAAAAAGGGCGCATCCCTTGAAGCTTGCTCCGTAGACGTCCCAATTAGATTGGGCAGGATTAAGCGAAGGCAAGAGGTGCACATGATTGACCAAGTGGGAAAGGCGTGGGTTCGAGCGTGGGGCTGTAAAGTGTCGAAGATTATGTGTAGGTCTTACAAGCTTAGACTAACACAGTTGCTTCTATCATTAAAAAGAGAGGACTGTAGACTCATGACGGGTATTCTGACTGGACACTGCCTTCTGGCGTCACATGCCTTTAAATTAGGCTTGGTCAGTCATAGCAGATGTAGGAAGTGCGGGTTGGAGGAGGAAACGATCGAGCACGTTCTGTGCTCGTGCCCTGCACTTGCCAGGCTAAGACTCCAGCTATTAGGAGTGATACAGCTGTCAGATCTAGAAGCAGCAAGTGGCTTAAGTCCTAGGAAGATTCTAGTATTTGCCAAGAGGACGGAGTTATTTTATAACATAGGTCCTGGTTTTTGATAGGGTTTTTCAGCTTGGTCATTAAAACAAACTTCTGGTAACACTACGGACTCAATCAGTCTATGTGAGGTCCCCATGGGCCGGCCAGTTCAACCTAACCCAACCTAAGAAGTTTTTATACCAATTTTTATCGATATAATTATTAATTGTATTTAAAATTTTAGACGATTTTTAGTTTCTTTGAAATTTCTTTAGTATTTTGAGTAAGGAACTTTAATATCGATTTTTTCGGTTTTTTTAGACTTATCGATGTGTTTGTATTGCAACAGTTTGCACCCTTGTTCTTCTGAATGTTTTATATTTGTTATATTTTTTCATATCCTTCCATTAGCTCATACATTTTGGATTATTTGTAATTTTTACATATTTAATCTTATTTTTGCCTATATTGATATTTTTTCCCTATTATATCGATATTTACGCATCTTTTTCGGCTTATACCGCTTTTTCGATTTATTAATATATATTTCTATTTATTTAATATATTTTGTTGTAATAATTTTTTCCCTCGCAATGAAATTTCTTGACTATTTTCAACAAAGGAGTTTTAATATCGATTTGTATCAGTTTTTTAGTCTTATCACTATTTAAGGCATTCAGCAATTTGTACCTTTGTTCTTCAGTCCAGATTTTTTACTTATGCATATTTACAGATATTTGCTCGCATTTTTCGATTAATTAAATGTTTTTTTGGATTATTTGTTATTTTAGGGTATATTTGTATTTTAAATCTTTTCCTATTTTATTTTTTGCGTATATATCGATATTTTCTCACTTTTTTCACATATATCGATTTGATAGATATTTCGATTTATTAAATATTTTTTGTTATATTTCGACTTTTGTAGCGAGTTTTTCAGCGACCCCAATTTGTAATTAAACTTTTAGTCGCTTTAGTCGATTCAAATGTATTTATGTCGTTTTTTTTTTAACGGTTTATCGTCTAATATCAGCTTTTATTAATTTTTTAGTCCTTTCCTGGCTTATTTTTGCACCCATTTTTCTCGATTTTTGTAGTATTGTAGTTATCGATTTGTCTGTATTTTCTTAAGGCTGTTAACCTCTTCAATCGATTGATTTTGATTTCTGTTCGACTACCCGTTTTAAATAATGCCCACCGCTGGTTGTTTGAAAAAAATCTAACTTTAGCGAAAACAATTTTTTTCATTTATTAACAAATTTTTTTTTTTATTTAAAAACGTTTCAAAGAAGTTACCAGCATTTTTTTTTTTTACAAAACAAATCCTTCAAAGCACCCCACAGTGCGCCGCTAAGCTTCCGAGTAATTGGAGTCGGATTTCCTTGTGTCAAATGAATAAGAAGAAAAAACTTAGAAAGATTTCAACACTTTCTCAGACTCTTATGTACAAAAGTAAAAATAATAACATATTCTTCCGACACTCACATTTTGGCAGCAATGAATACGCAATTTTTTAATGCAATTCGATCGAAGGCGATGATGAAAAATGTTGAAAGCTGTGGAAATATTCCGCGAAAAAGACATAAAAACGAACAACAAAAACAAAAAAGAAAAGCAAGAAAACTGAATATAAAATGTTGTCATAAATTACTAAGCTGAGAGAAATTGTTGATTTCATAAACATAGATATGTATGTATATAAATTTACGCATGTGCGCGGATAGTCACATGTATGTATGTATGTATGGGTGCAGGTATGTGCGCTTGCGCGAAAAATTGCTGCAACTTTCACGCACAAATTAAACTGCTCTGACAGCTTACCAATGCGACACTTTAGGGGTTAATTGGAATATTTTTAAAACGTCGACTAATGCGTTGTAAAATCTGTTATTAAAATGGTGTTCGTGTTATTGATTTTTGTTGCTTTTGTTGCACGCACCATGGGCGTTTAAAATTCGTGACAGCATGCAGGTGTATGAAATGTTCATTTGTTTATAAAATTTTCGTACCTTTCTTGTCATTTTTTAAATTTTCAACAAAGAAATTACATTTTACCTAATAAATTAACAACAAAAGGTTAAATAAAAGTTGCTAATAAATTTTAGTTAATTAAATTTATTTTTAATAAAAGTTAATAGCCTTGAATATTGTAAATTGTTAGATTTGTTGAGCTAGAATGCTTCACAGATGAATAGAACTTATTTCTTTTTATTTATATTCATTTATAATTTATTAGGTCGATATTTTGACTTCAATCGTAAGTCATCATCAGGTACATATGGGTGTGTATGATCGATACATCCATATGTCCCTGATTATAACTTCAGATTGAAGTTGAAATATCGACCATGTAAATTATAAATGAATATTGTGACGAATATTAGCAACAATAAGAGATACTATCATCTCTATGCCAAAACTAAGCAGTGACTTGTATGCACATCAACAAATCAATCATTATGTCTATACATATGTCCATACAAGCAGCGGGGAGAGGCGCACAAACACATGCTTATATCTGAGATACTCCGAAAAGTAGGCAATCATCTGTGGAAGTATCACTCACATATACATGCGCATGTGGCTACGCGAGAAGCTATAATAATCGTGCATCTGTAGTTATATCTGAGAAATTGTATAGCTGGTAACTAAGTTAAATTCTAGAAATGCCTAGAAGTATGCGAACGAGGAAATCACAGAGTAGAAAAAGAGGTATAGCTGAGAAGCAGCAATCAGTTTGATTTAAGTACGCTATCTGTTGCGAAGTAGAAGTGTTATTGTGAAGTACTTTAGTAAAGACCATTTTGCATTATTGAATAGTAGAGTTATTTATTCAACAATTTAGTGATTCGAACATTAGTAGAAGGTTGCAAATAAGCGCAATGGCACTAAATTGGTTACAATATAAACAAAGACATAAGTTTTATTCATCTGTGAAGCCTTCTAGCTCAACAAATCTAACATCTTCATTTAATTTATTTTATTTTATCATATTTGGGATTCGTAAAAATTTTACTAAGATCTTTTAAATTTTCTTATTATTTATATTTAAAAATGTAACATTTTTTAATTTCAAAAAGTTGGCGATTAAAAAACAAAATTTTTTAAAATAAATCAGGAAAATAAATATATTAACCTTAATTTAAATTTAAACTTAAATTTTTGCAACAACCATTTTTTTAATTAGGTGTTTCTTACAACTTGATTGGAAACTAATTGTATTCAACCTCAAAATTTTGTATTAATGTATTTCCATATATATTTTTTTTAATTTCGTCAAATATTTTGATTAAGAAAATTTTTATATCATATAATGCAGTGTAGGCTTTTGTGAATTTCTTTCTTTTTCAGTTTTTCTTTTGGTTGGAAAGAATTGCTTTTTGATGATTTGTTGGCATTTTTTATATAAAATTTTTTTATTATTATATTTTTTATCTGTATTTACTTAGCGAGATATGCTCATATTGCTTTATACAATAGTTTTTGTTATTGATATTAGAGAAAAATTGCAAAGTTTTCAAATGGCGCTAATTACTAAGACATCTTTCTGAATTTCACCTCTTCACAGCTAGCTGAGTATTGAACTCGAGAACGGCTTTTGCAAACTTTGTAATTTTTCCCTAATATCAATAACAAAAACAATTGTATAAAGCAATATAGGCATGTCTCGCTAATGAAACACAGATAATAATATGGATAAAATAGTAAACAGCGGAAGCACTGATAAAACCGCTGCTAATAGTCCAATGTAACTAAGCTCTTGAGGGTGCGCCTATAACATTAACACACAATTTGGATTAAAAACATATAGAATTAATATGTATCCAATGGTGTATAAACGACTATCAAAAAAAAAAGGCAATACTTAGAGAACAATTGCAAAGCGAGCAGCGAGGCATTCATATCGCTGAAGGGATAAAGGCATCTGCCTTCACACTAGTATAAAGTATGAATGTTGGAGATTTCGAGTTCAATATTCAGCTCCCGAGAAGCTAGCAGATGAAGAAGTGAAATTCAGAAACATGTCCTAGTAATCATAGCCGTTTGTAAACTTTATTATATTTTTTATTTAAATGAAACTGTCTCAATATTTTGTCCAATTGATTTTTTTAATTTATGAACATTTTTCCATCTTCGTAAAGACTTTTTTAATTAATTTAAAGCAAATTATTCAAATTTTAATATTTTTTTATAGTTTCATTTTAATTTTCTAATTTAAATTTTTTATAAATAATTTTATTTATTATTATTAACATTTCTTTTTTTTGTTTTATCGGCCTATTGGTAAAGGATTCCAGGTTCTATTCGAGCTGATTTTTTTTTTTTTTCGATAGTTCAATTTTTTCTTTTTATTTTTGGAATAGAATATAGAAAATTGTGCAGACACCTGCCATATCTGCGCATATGAAACAAAAAGAATAATTATCGTAAAAATTATTGTTCTGGCCTTGAGCTCGAATCGAACCTTGAATTTTTTATTATTTAAATCATTTTGGAGTTAGAAGCCATATTTTTTCACCTAAATAAATTTTTTTTAAATTTCTCTTTTCTTTCTTATAATTTCTACATTTTTTTGATTTTTATTTTTTTATAATTATTTCTTTCAAATTTTTGATTTAGCAATGCTATGGAAATTTTTAAACATTTTTGGGATTCCTTTTTAAGTGTTTTTGTATAAAAATTTTTACTTAATTTAATTTATATAAATTAATCTTTAAAATTTTTTTAAATATATTTATTACTTTAACTCAATTGTTTTTTTTAAAAAGCAATATATCCAAATTTCTTTATTTTTTGATTATTTCCCAATTTACATTAAATTATTTCCAAATTTCTTTACTAAAATTTTTATCAAGTAATTTTTTTCCATGTTAATTTCAAATTGTTTTCCAAATGTTTGCCTTCCTTGTAGAAACAAAAGGCAGGAACGAACATAGCTTAGGTTAGGTTGAAGTGGCTGCCTCCGCTGTCGAAGCGGAGACTCACGTAGGCCATTGTGGCCCATTGTGCTACCACGCGGGGGCCCCTGTTTCCTATTTCCCTACTTCCGAAGAATGTTTAGAGCCCAGTGAGGGTAAACCAGCGCGTTTGCCTGATGAAACGCAGGATGTCGTTTGTGTGTGCAGATTCAAGCTCCGCAAGACCCCCAAAGGAGTGTCTGTGGAGGCATCGGTACCTGGTTTTTGACAGTGCGGGATAGTGGCACAGATAGTGCTCTACGCTTTCTATCTCCTCCTCCTCCCTACAGCTGCGGCAGAAGTCATTTGTTTGTAGGCCCATATAGGCACCATGAGCGCCCATGAGACAGTGACCTGTGAGAAGGCCCACTAGAGCTTATAGAGATAAGGTTTAACAGCATCATCGATTGCGATCTCTTTTCATCCAGCTTAGGCCAAATTTGCTTGGATATTCTACATGTAAGTTCCATGGCCCATCTGGCGTTTGCTTGATGCGTGAATAGAGATCGCAAGCAGTGCTTGCAGGTGTTTAGAGGAGGGCTGGCCCAACCAGCGGCGGTTATTGTTTGCAGATTGGTGCCTTTCCTAGCTAGCTCGTCCGCAGCGCAGTTTCCTGAAATGTCACAGTGGCCAGGAACCCATATAATGCTCAGGTTGCATTTTTCTGCTAGCTTCTTGAGGGTTTCTCTGCACTTCAACGCCACTAGTGACGAGGTGTTGCTGCATTGCAGGGATTTTATGGCAACCTGACTGTCCAAGAAAATTGAAATAGAATTGGCCACTTGCAGGTTAGCAAGATAGAGAGCTGATTCCCGGATAGCAATAATAGCAATAATTTCAGCCTGAAAAACACTGCAGTGGTCGGGTAAGCGTAAGCTTTCGCTTAGATTGAGCTTCTCTGTGTATATTCCACTGCCGACTCTGTTGTTCACGAACGAACATAACTTTTACCTTCTCCTCTCTAGCTTTGCCTAATCTCAGTATACCTTACTAATCCTTTTAAACTTAATGAGCAAATGAATGTTTTACAACAAAATGTGCTACAACAAATCCAATTCAACATGGGAATATAATAAAAAAATACAAAGAAAAATATTTCCATATTTTATTATTCCTTTTCTATGCATTCCACGTTCCCGAAATACGATTTTTTGGCATACGCGCAATGTCGTAACAACATATTCCTGCTATATACATAAACACAAAATGTATAATTATTTAAATTTGAAAAAATAAAAAGAAATATTCACATAAAACTATTGTCTGCGTGTTGCATTTCTGTGTTGTTGTGAAATGCGCATGGTTCAGCGCCCTTTTCAAAAGTCAAAAAATAATCATCACAATAATAATTCACACATAGTCAAATACCAACAAATATGTATGCAGGTATATACATACTTCGATATGTATGCTTACAAAATATACCAAGGGATTGCACAACCCTTTTCAGTTAAACGGTGCACCTTTTGCTTTAGTCCACAGCAGCATCATCTTCATCGTCGCTATTTGACTTTATCAACTCAGCATTTTTCTTACAAAATTTGCATTTTTATTTTCACTTACTTTTTTCTATGCATAATAGCAGGCAATACGACAGTTTTTCGATTTTGGTTTTTTTTTTACTTTTTTTTTAAATTTACGCACAATTGACGTATATTCTTGCTTGGGATGCACTGCGCAAGGATTTTAGTTGAAATGAAAACGCAGAGTCACGCATGCGCTGTTGTGTGTTCGTTTGTATGTTGAGCAGTATCTCCTTAACCCGATTCGCTACTGTGCGATCGTAAATTATTTTTCTTTAAAACCTTGATTTTGCTTTTGTTTTGCTCGCCCTCTTTTCTTACTATCTCTAAACTCATTGAGAATGTGCGCGCGCAGATCGTTTTTTATACTCAGTTGAGCAGAGCTCACAGAGTATATTAAGTTTGATTGGATAACGGTTGGTTGTACATATATAAAGGAATCGAGATAGATATAGACTTCCATATATCAAAATAATCAGGATCGAAAAAAAATTTGATTGAGCCATGTCCGTCCGTCCGTCCGTCCGTCCGTCCGTCCGTCCGTCCGTCCGTCCGTCCGTCCGTCCGTTAACACGATAACTTGAGTAAATTTTGAGGTATCTTGATGAAATTTGGTATGTAGGTTCCTGAGCACTCATCTCAGATCGCTATTTAAAATGAACGATATCGGACTATAACCACGCCCACTTTTTCGATATCGAAAATTTCGAAAAACCGAAAAAGTGCGATAATTCATTACAAAAGACAGATAAAGCGACAAAACTTGGTATATGGGTTGACGTTATGACGCAGAATAAAAAATTAGTAAGATTTTGGACAATGGGCGTGGCAACGCCCACTTTTACAAGAAGGTAATTTAAAAGTTTTGCAAGCTGTAATTTGGCAGTCGTTGAAGATATCATGATGAAATTTGGCAGGAACGTTACTACTATTACTCTATATGTGCTAAATAAAAATTAGCAAAATTGGATGAAGAACACGCCCACTTTTTAAAAAAAAATTTTTTAAAATTCAAATTTTAACAAAAAATTTAATATCTTTACTGTATATAAGTAAATTAAGTCAAAATTCAACTCCAGTAATGATATGATGCAACAAAATACAAAAATAAAAGAAAATTTCAAAATGGGCGTGGCTCCGCCCATTTTCATTTAGTTTGTCTAGAATACTTTTATTGCCATAAGTCGAACAAAAATTTACCAATCCTTCTCAAATTTGGTAGGAGCATAGATTCTATGACGGTAACTGTTCTCTGTGAAAATGGGCGAAATCGGTGGAAGCCACGCCCAGTTTTTATACACAGTCCACCGTCTGTCCATCCGCTCGGCCGTTAACACAATAACTTGAGCAAAATCCGATATATCTTTACTAAACTTAGCCCACGTACTTACCTGAACTCACTTTTTCTTGGTATAAGAAATGGGCGAAATCTGACCATAACCACGCCCACTTTATCGATATCGAAAATTACGAAAAATGAAAAAAATGTCATAATTCTATACCAAATACGAAAAAAGGGATGAAACATGGTAACTGGATTGATTTATTGACGCAAAATATAACTTTGGAAAAAACTTTGTAAAATGGGTGTGACACCTACCATATTAAGTAGAAGAAAATGAAAAAGTTCTACAAGGCGAAATCAACAGCCCTTGGAATCTTGGCAGGAATACTGTTAGTGGTATTGCATATATAAATAAATTAGCAGTACCCGACAGATGATTTTCTGGATCACCTGGTCCACATTTTGGTCGATATCGCGAGAACGCCTTCACATATACATCTAAGGGCCACTCGCTTTTAAAACCCTCATTAATACCTTTAATTTGATATCCATATCGTACAAAAACATACCAGAGTCACCCCTGTCCCACCCTAATGGCGATATCTCGAAAAGGCGTCCACCTATAGACCTAATGCCCACTCCCTCTTAAAATGCTCAGTAACACCTTTCGTTTGATACCCATATCGTACAAACATTCTAGAGTCACCCCTGGCCCACCCTAATGGCGATATCTCGAAAAGGCGTCCACCTATAGACCTAGTGTCCACTCCCTCTTAAAATGCTCAGTACCACCTTTCGTTTGATACCCATATCGTACAAACATTTTAGAGTCACCCCTGGCCCATCCTAATGGCGATATCTCGAAAAGGCGTCCACCTATAGACCTAATGCCCACTCCCTCTTAAAATGCTCAGTAACACCTTTCGTTTGATACCCATACCGTACAAACATTCTAGAGTCACCCTTGGTCCACCTTTATGGCGATATCTCGAAAAGGCGTCCACCTATAGAACTAAGGATTACTCCCTTTTAAAATACTCATTACCACCTTTCATTTGATACCCATATCGTACAAACACATTCTAGAGTCACCCTGGCCCACCCTAATCGCGATATCTCGAAAAGGCGTCCACCTATAGACCTAATGTCCACTCCCTCTTAAAATGCTCAGTAACACCTTTCGTTTGATACCCATATCGTACAAACATTCTGGAGTCCACCTTGGTCCACCTTTATGGCGATATCTCGAAAAGGCGTCCACTTATAGAACTAAGGACTACTCCCTTTTAAAATACTCCTTACCACCTTTCATTTGATACCCATATCGTACAAACACATTCTAGAGTCACCCTGGCCCACCCTAATGGCGATATCTCGAAAAGGCGTCCACCTATAGAACTAAAGCCCATTCCCTTTTAAAATACTCATTACCACCTTTCATTTGATACCCATATCGTACAAACACATTATAGAATCACCCCTGGTCCACCCTAATGGCGATATCTCGAAAAGGCGTCCACCTATAGACCTAATGCCCACTCCCTCTTAAAATGCTCAGTAACACCTTTCGTTTGATACCCATATCGTACAAACATTCTAGAGTCACCCCTGGCCCACCCTAATGGCGATATCTCGAAAGGGCGTCCACCTATAGACCTAATGCCCACTCCCTCTTAAAATGCTCAGTAACACCTTTCGTTTGATACCCATATCGTACAAACATTCTAGAGTCACCCCTGGCCCACCCTAATGGCGATATCTCGAAAAGGCGTCCACCTATAGAACTAAGGATTACTCCCTTTTAAAATACTCATTACCACCTTTCATTTGATACCCATATCGTACAAACACATTCTAGAGTCACCCTGGCCCACCCTAATGGCGATATCTCGAAAAGGCGTCCACCTATAGAACTAAAGCCCATTCCCTTTTAAAATACTCATTACCACCTTTCATTTGATACCCATATCGTACAAACACATTATAGAATCACCCCTGGTCCACCTTAATGGGGACATCTCGAAAAGGCGTCCACCGATAGACCTAAGGCCCACTCCCTCTTAAAATGCTCAGTAACACCTTTCATTTGATACCCATATCGTACAAACAAATTCTATAGTCAGCCCTGGTCCACCTTTATGGCGATATCCCTAAATGGCGTTCATCCATAGAACTATGGCCTACTCTCTCTTAAAATACTCTTTAATACCTTTCATTTGATACACATGTTATACAACCACATTCCAGGGTTACCCCAGATTGATTTTCCTTATTTTGTCTCCATAGCTCTCAACTGAGTATGTTATGTTCGGTTACACCCGAACTTAGCCTTCCTTACTTGTTTTTTTCTATAGCGCATCTTAAAAATTTTGCATAAATTTCTTTTGACGTTTAGTTGACTGCCACTGTATTACCACATATGTACATATTAACCCTTTTCTCAATGAAGGCAGCAGCAGTTTGTCTGTCAGAGTAGGGCGCATTAGGCAAACAAACATAAATTAATTTTGACACTTTCGCCTAGCGTCTGTGCGCGTCAACGCGTCTATGCGTCTGCCCTCGGCCTCGTATCAATGCAATCAAATTTATTGCACTTTTATGTAAATTTTTATAATATGCATATGCAATCAATGCTTTCAATGCAGCATCAGCAGTAAGTAACACTAAAAATGCATTAGTTTGTGACATTGGCGAGCGGCTGGTGCGCGCATTTTATCTATGCATCTTGAAATGAAAGCGGCTGCAGTTTGTTGAGATTTTTTTGTTTTTCTTTTTCCGACGTAGGTGCAGTAAACGGCTGTTGTCTAATTTTTATATATATATTTTTTTTCATGCGTTTTGCTATTAAATTTCTCTTGCAGTTTAATATTGCAGTTTATTACATGATCCACTTAGTTAAAAATTCGATCATATTTTAAAAATAAAATTTTTTTATTGCTGTTATTTGATTGCAGCAACACCTGTTTAGAAATTAATTGCATGTAAATTATTTTTAACTACTTCAATGGAAATTTTATTTAAAAAAATTATAGCAAATTTCGCTTCAACCATTGTTTGTATGGGCGTTTGGCAAAGTATACGAAATGTGGAAAAATTATATAAAAAAAATTTTACGCAATAAATTTGTTTCCGGGGGATTAAGGCCATACTACTCTTGCAACTCTTTCCTCCAAATTAAATTTTTTCAAATGAATTTTTGTTGAGTAGCTTTTCATGGCAGCAATATACTTGGAGGCTTTGTCGAAACATTGCTGAGGGACGAGTTTTCATGGGATTTGAACTTAGCACCAAGAGTAGGCGAGCACAGAACATCCATATAAAGGTTGTACAGGACGTGAGTCCAAGCACTACAGTGTTTGTTCGTTAGAAGTTCGGAAGCGACAAGTTAATTAAGGAATATCACGGAGTTTGCTACTAAATAAAAACAAATGCAATGTTTTACGCCGCCTCCGAACGGCATCTTCAAGGCAGATGAGTTTTCGCTGAGAAGCATTTCATGACAGAAAAATACTCGGAGTGCATTGTCAGATTACTTCCATGGGGCGACCACGCTTAGAAAAATTGTATTCTAACTGAAAAAATTTGTTTCTAAGTTTTTGACGTTGATATGCCTGGATGATATTCGGTATGGTAGACGTATCATATTACAGGTGATACAAGTTTAGAGCTGTATTATTTGTTAAGCTATCATGAATGTGATTCCGAGTAGCACTCTTGTTCTTCTTTTTGTAGAGATGAGTAGTAGAATTTAACCGAAGTCGGTGGTCCTTTATCGCATATTGATTCGGTCCGAATATATCGGGAATATTTTTATATGACCACGTTGAATCTTTAAGCTATTTAACTCCCTCCATCTCTGACGAACTTGAGGTCGCCATAAGCCTCGGATGCTTTTAAAACTGTGTTCATCATGGAAAGATGAAGTTAACAATTGGGAGTTGGAGAAACAATGAATTGTTGTGACGACCCCTGAAAAGGACGCCAGAAATTATATATTGAACAGCATTATACATATTGTAACGAATTTAGGGGAACTCCGCTTATTTGCAACCTTCTACTAACGTTCGTATCGCCAATCTGTTGAATAAATAACTCCAATATTCAATAATGCAAAATGGTCTTTATTAGAATACTTCACAATAACACTTATACTTCGCAACTGATAGCGTGCTTAAATCAAACTGATTGGTCGTGCCTCGGCTGGTGCTGCTTTTATACTCTTTGGTTTCCTCGTTGGCATATTTCTAGGCGTTTCTATTTCTAGAATTTACTACTTCTTTACCAGCTATAAACTTATCAGCTATAACTACAGATGCACGATTACAGCTTCTCGCATAGCCATATGCACGTGTTTACATATTTGAGTGATACTTCCACCGATGATTGCCTACTTTTGGGAGCATGTATTTGTGCGTTTTTCTCCGCTGCTTGTATGGACATATGTGAAGACATAATGATTGATTTGTTTATGTGCATACAAGTCACTGCTTAGTATCGGCTTAGAGATGATAGTATCCCTTAGTATTGCTAATATTCGTCACAACATATATGGTATGACATTTGTTGCGTGAATTTTGCCCATTCTACTTAACGGTTGGAAATAACGTATTTCAAAACTCTCATCTTTTTCGATCGCTTTATTTATTTAAAGAAACAAACAGATATGAGTAGTTCTAAACCTTATGACAACATCCCGATATCGAATATACACTCCACGATGTGAATTCTTGTTCTGTGAAGCGATGACAATGAATATGAATAGAAATTTCGTACTCCTTGAAGCTCCTTTTGGAAATATTTGTAAAAATTTCATACATTTGAAAAATTAATGTTTGAAAATTATTTTCGTCTAATTGAACAAGAATTTCTCCACAAATCTCCCTTCAGTATTTTTCCGGATTTGTTGGAAAGTACTAGCGCGTTAGTGTTCCATGGAGTACGCTGAAGAACTTTTCCGAGCTGGAGTAGGTCAACCTACCCTTGAACATCGCAATGTAAATTGGGCTACATTCGACTAATCGTTTACTCCTTAAAGAATGTTCTTTAAATACTTCTAGAATGCTCTCTAAATATTCCTATTTTTTCTGGCTTACCAAATAGCTCTTTCATCGGTTTTCTTGCATTGGGTAGCAACTGAACTAAAAGTTAGATCTCAAGAGATGATATTTGAAGCTTGCTCAACTGCTTAACTCACTACCAATGCTTTTATTGAATCAACCGTATGTTTATTTTAACCATCAGTACGACTCTGCCTCATGTCAGAGAAGTTTTAATTAACGTAGAAAAAACAACAGCGCGAATAATGGAAGACAGTACTGCCGTCCACAGCGAAAAGGCAGTAACCTTAAAAAAAATGAAATCAGAAAAAATTAAACCTTGCTTTATATTTGAATTCGAATACTAAATATGTATTTATTTAGCTAAAGGGTAAACTATAAATATATGTCGGAAATTCCGTGAGTGAACTTTACTTCCTTTTTTCTATGGACGGCAGAGTAAACCAAATAATTGTTCTTAATTTAACTATTTTTTTTTTTTTTAATTTGTGGCAAGTTTTTAATTTAAACTCCATGCTTTTTCAATTTGTTTAGGAAGGTAATGTACCGTTTGTAGTATTACTTTTATAGGCAGTAAACTCTTGGAATCAGTCTTACTTACTTAATTGGCGCTTAACCGTCTAAACGGTTATGGCCGTCCAACAAAGCGCGCCAGTCCATGCTAAAGTAATAAGTGTGGAATATTTTTTGACGTATTAGTACATCCTATACTCACTAATATGAAAAGTTTATAACATTAGGATCCTTATTATTCCCTATTAAGTTTAAATAGATTGCTTTTTAATATTCGATTATTAATTGTTTTACTTTCTTTCTACAGAGTGTTATTATGCTGATATTTCGTGAAGAAAAAAGTCCTGACGATGAAATCAAAGCTTGGCAATTCTGGCATAGTCGACAACATTCGGTTAAACAGCGTATTTTAGATGCAGGTAAGTTGAATGTTATCAAAATAGTTTTAATGTACAATATTATTTAAGAAAAGGATATGTAGCATTAAACCGACTAGTATTGGCTAACCAAAATATTGTCGCTATGCTCTTCCTTTATAGCATGCTATATCAAAAAGGCTAAAAGGAGCCAGATTTTGGGTGATAACTTCAAAGCCTTTAGAAATAGTCAAAGAGAGGATAGCCTGTATAATTTTACCTTTAACCAACTTTCATTTGATACCTGTTTTGAACTAATCAATGCTTTCACTATACCAAGATCATTTTTTATCTATCCCACCCTAATACATTTACATACCGACGACTTAGTTTAATATCACCCCATCTCCGCTGCTAGTTCGTAACGGTCTTATTACAGAACATTTTTGTTTTACACACGCCGTATCTCAAACTGTGTTTCATATATGTCCTATATTACGTCAAAACGTATTAAACTTGAGCATAAGTGAGGCATTTTTGAGATAAATTTTGAGAAAGACAGTTTTTGAACAAAAATCTAAATTATACCCTATATGACATTATTTTATTTTCTCTGTATTATTTTCGATAGGTTTTTTTGACATACACACAAAATCTGAAATATTATTTTTCTAAAAATATTCTTTGGTTTGAAAGAATTTCATTTTATTTGTGAAAATATTTATTTGATTTGAAAAAATTTAATTTTATTTCCTTTAATTTTAGAAAGTTTCACTTCATTTAAAAAAGTTTCATTTTATTTGAAAAAGTTTTATTTGACTTTAGAAAGTTTCACTTGATTTCATAAAATTTAATTTGATTTGAAAAAGTTTCATTTGATTTGTTAAAAATTCCATTTAATTTGAAAAAGCTTCACTTGATTTCATAAAATTTAATTTGATTTGAAAGAAAAAAAGTTGATTTGACTTGAGAAAGTATCAATTGATTTGAAAATAGTTTCAGTTGACTTGCGAAAGTTTCATTTGATTTGAAAAACTTTCATTTTATTTGAAAAATTTTCACTTGATTCGGAAAAATTTTATTTTATTTGGAAAAAGGTTAATTTGATTTGATAAAATTTCCATTTGATTTAAAAAAATTTCGTTTAATTTGGGAATGTTTCACTTCATTTAAGAAAAGTTTCATTTGATTTGGAAAAATTGCGTTCCATTTGAAAAAAGTTAGACTTTCCAAAGTAGGAAAAAAAAATGAAAATTAAAAAAAACTGCTAAAGGAGGTGTAACCACCGTAGTTTTGGTGTTTTAGGTGTATTTCAGAGGTTTTCCCGCAAATTACAAACTAAAAATGTGATGGCCTTAATTATTTTCTTCCGAACTCAAAGCAATTTCCGGTATTCTTTATGTGGGAAAACTTTGAAAGGGTCTTCTAGAATAGTACGGCAACATGTTTTGAAGCAAAAGTTTAACAATTGTTTTTGTTTTTATCGGCCTATTGATAAATGATTCAAGGTTCGATTCGAGCTCAAGGCCTGAACAATAATTTTTTTCTAATGATAATTATTTTTATTTTTTTAATTTTTCTAAATTAGAAAAATTGTATTTTGTTTTTGGAATAGTAAGTAAATATAGTTGGTAAAAAGGAATAGAAGTAGCAAATTTGCCAGTCAAACAAACCACCGCTGTATAGCTAAATGGTTAGCGCAGCATGCCTAAAGCGTACTGATGATGAAGGCTTAGCACCCTTCGAAATGGATCTATCTGCGCAGCTATGGCAGGTTGTCTGAAAAATTTTTCTACTTACTATTCCAAAAACAAAATACAATTTTTCAAATTTAGAAAAATTAAAAAATAACAATAATTATCATTAGAAAAAAGTTATCGTTCAGGCCTTGAGCTCGAATCGAACCTTGAATCGCAAAAGTTTAATTATAATTTAAATTTTTTTAATGTACATTTTTATGGAAAATTTTGTATATTTGATAGCGTAACTTTTGAAAAGACGCATAAAAATGAGGATGATTAAAAATTTTCGGCCGCCTTATTCTCAGCTAGCTGTATGAGAGTAAACAATTTCGTCTTCCCAAAAAACTAAAAGCCAAACCTTTTTAAATTACAAAATGGCTTTCTGAAAATTATATTTACAGCTAAGTTATGACCTTCGTTACACATTGAATGCTTAATATTTAAACACGGCATGCAGCTTAGTGTGCCTACATACCACATGCACTGCATATATAAGAGTTACGCACAAAGTCCATCTACATAAAAGCGGGTGGGTGGTTGAGGTTACACCGCTCTTGCCTTTGAAAATTACAAAAATACAGCATTTATTAATTTTGCTGAATATGCACACAAGCAAACTTATGCGCATGCGCGCAGCATCCAATTAGCGCCGCATATGAACTTTTTGACGCGCAGCTGGTGGGCATGAAAAATGGCATAATATAAGCAACATGCAACATAAGAGGATGTGTGTGCATGTATTAACAACCTTAAACACATATACATACATATTTTTATTTCAAAAACTTGAAAAAACAAAAAGTCACATACTGTACTCGCATTTATTCTAGCATCAGCTTGCCTGTGGCGTTACACCCCTTAGCTGCTGCACAAACGTGCACACTTTTACTAATTTTTTATGTTCAAAACATATGCACAAAACAGCATATGCTTATACACACATGAGTGCAGTTATGCATGTTCTTGTGTGCTGATACACTCCATTTGGTTTTCAATAGATTGACCAGCCAGCCATTCAGCCAACAACAAAAAAAAAGAATTTTTCGCAGTAGTGGCGCTTATCAGCTGCTGCAAATCGTTGTTGCATAAATACTAGCAACTTGCAACATTTCACAATTAATAGTTAAAATACAATAAAATTTTGTAATTTACGACTAAAAAGAAATTTTACAGGCAATTGATGTGGTAACTTCTTCTTATTCTTGATATTCTTTTGATTGCAATGATAAGCATCAATGTTGCAAGTTGTTAATTTTTAATTTTTAATGCGTATGCAATCGCAAATGACTGTATGTATTAACAAAACAACATCAACAACAGCAGTGTTGCTATAAAATCAACACCTGCCACAACTCAATGATAAATGTGCATTGTTTAATTGTAAAATATTCGTTTTTATTGCGTCAAGCAGGCGCTGTTGACTACATTGGAAAGTGTTTATTACTGATAATGTTGAAATTCTCAAATTACACAATTCAAATTGGTGACAAATGTACGGGCTTGCAAACATATTTAGATAGACTAATTTATTATCCTCTATAGTAGGATAAAAATAAATAGAGTAAATTTGGAAATAATCATCAAGCGCTTAATCAAGGATAATAACAGTACTTAATTTTATTATAAAAATTTGTGTTTAGTAATTAATTTTTGTTATTTTCAAGCGAAAAAAACTTTTTATAAATTGATATGAATGCATGATTTTGAATTTATTGAACATTTTTGGGAAAAATTTAAACAACGCGACAAGGCGACAGCTGTTCCGTTTATACCTTGCAAATCACCTCAAAATATTTTCGCCGAAAGTCTGATTCGAAGCAGCATTGCTAAATAATCGATCTGGTGACAAACCGAATCGATCAGAGCCAAGCCTTGTTCTTGTGCAATTTTTTCTAATTGCGTTTTGCTGCATTTAATTATTTTTACTTTTTTAAGTTTTACATTTTCTTCGCAAACTGATACATATTTATAAAAAAAAATGTTTCCGAGAAGCTTTTATTATATTCGTGAATAGCTTCGTTTTAGCGCCTGGAAATCTGCAAAATTTAATTCGCAGTTGAGTACACAAAAAACAAGCAAACTTCGTCAGTTAAGAAAAAGTTTCGTGAATTGTTTAACAGGAACTATGCCAAAAAAAACTTTTTCAAAAAATTTCGAAAACTCTAAATTTTTTATTGCGAGTTTTCAGAATTTTTTGAGTAAGTAGTTTTGCAATCAAACCGTCAATTTATAAGTCTCTCAACAATTCGTTTTGATTTTTGACATTTTTTTCACGAAGCGCATTTTATATTTTGGTAAAAAAAATTTCCGAAATTTGTTTGAAGCTTCTTTAATTCCTTATTTTTGCTGTTTTCCTCATTTTACTCATATACGACGAACGCATACTTTTGCTCTTTTTATATGAAAAGAACTTGTAGAATTTCCTACAGGGAACTAAATATTTTTAATACAAGAAAAATTGCATAACCAAAACAAAAAATTTTGAGTTTATCGAATAGTGTTTGACATTAAAAAAATTTCATTATGGCCAAGAAATTTTTAAACTATATGAACAATTCTCCTATATTCAAGACTTTTCAACAGATTTAAAAAATACAAAAAAAATAAATAAATAAATGTAAGGCGCGATAACCTCCGAAGAGATCTAAGGCCGAGCTTCTCTTCCAATTTGCGTCGTGCTCCTCTTGATTTTTCCCTACAAATTGGCCGGACGGGACCTACATGTTTTATGCCGACTCCGAACGGCATCTGCAAGGCAGATGAGTTTTCACTGAGAGCTTTTCATGGCAGAAATACACTCGGAGCGCTTGCCAGACACTGCCGAGGGGCGACCCCGCTTAGAAAAATTTTCTTCTAATTGAAAAATCTTATTTCTAAAATTTTGATGTTGCTTTGCCCGGGAGTTGAACCCAGGGCATACGGCGTGATAGGCGGAGCACGCTACCATCACACCACGGTGGCCGCCAAAAATACAAAAAAGAGTTAGAAAAAAAATCGACCACAAAAGAAATAAAAAATTTCGAACTTATCATTTAGTTAAAAAAAAAACAGTTTTGAGTGGCTGCCAAAGCAATTAATAAAGATTGAAACCATTTTCTCAAAAAAAAAAAAAATAAATTAAAAACTTAAACAAAAACTCGAAAAGAAAAAACCATTAGAAAAAATTGTCATATAAACCAACAGTTTTCAGGTAAAAAATAAAAACAAAGTTCAAAAAAACCCTCGACCACGAAAATAAATTTAAAAAAAATGTAATTTAAAATGCAATTTAAATTAACGTTGTTCAGTTAGAAAAAAATTCAAATTAAACAAGTAAATGTGTCTAAGATCGGGTGTAACCGAACATTATATACTCAGCGTGAGCTTCAATTGTACATTTCATTTCAGATAAATTATTTTTCTACATAACACGTGGCACCGCCCATTTAAAAAAAAAATTTCTCCGCATTTCCTCTTACAATAAAACTTGATAAGTGAAATATCATTGATTCAAAACTATTTTTTGCTAAGTTATAGCTTATTATTATAGTCTGCGACCCTTTTAAACTTGGTCTTTAACCGATCCCGTCCATTTTTACTACAAATATTTTCTGCTATAGGGAAATTTTGTGTACTCAATTTTATTACGATCCGTTAATTTTCTTCGGGTTTTGGCTCCCAAAACATACACAATTGCTTAGTCATAAAAGGGGCGGCGCCTCGCCCATTTTTAAAATTTTGAAGTTTTTCCTTTTATTGTTATAAATTCACTTGGGAAATGAAACACCATTGATATAAAGCTCTTTTTTGCACAGATATAGCTTATTTTATTCGTACACGACCCTTTTATAAATCTTTTATATAAAAGTGGGCGTGGTCTTTAACCGATCTCGTCCGTTTTTTCTAGAAATATTTCTTGCAATAGGGAAAATTTGTGTACTCAATTTTATTACGATCCGTTAATTTTTCTTCGAGTTATGGCTCCCGAAACATAGAAAATTGCTTAGTCATAAAAAGGGCGGTGCCACGCCCATTTTTTTAGTTTGAACTTTTCCCTATTCATTGTTGTAAATCCACTTGGGAAATGAAATACCATTGATATAAAGCTCTTTTTTGCAAAGATATAGCTTATTTTATTCGTCCACGACCCTTTTAAAAATCTTTTATATAAAAGTGGGCGTGGTCCTTAACCGATTTCGTTAATTTTCCTTCAAAGCATTCCTTATAGTAAAGGTAACCTCTCTGCCGAATTTTGTTACGATGGGTTTAATGAGTTTTGAGTTATGATTAATAATATTTGTAAAATTGATTTTATCACTACTGGCCGATTTTAAATTTTTTTATCAAGATATCAGTCCACATGTCAAATTTCAACATTTAGGTGTATTGTTTACTAAATAGTCAGGTGTTTTGTGTTTTCCAAAATGTTATATATATAAAGAGTGGGCGTTGTTTTCATCCGATTCCACTCATTTTCAATACCAATCTATTCTGGGTCCAGATAAGCACATGTACCAAATTTGGTGAAGATATCTCAATACTTACTCAAGTTATCGTGTTAACGGACAGACGGACATGGCTCAATCAAATTGTTTTTCGATACTGATGATTTTTATATATGGAAGTCTATATCTATCTCGATTCCTTTATCATCATAAAGTTATCACATTTTAATACTTTTCAACAAATCTAAAAAAAGTTCAATAAATTGTTCCTTAAAAATTTTTCCTTCACTTACTACAAAATGAACAAAAATTTTAAAATATTGTTCGATTATTGAAAGATATAACACTTTTCAAAAAACAAAATAAATTTGAATGTTTAACAAATAAAATTTTATTCAGATAATTTCTGAAATAAAAAAAAAATTTTAAGTCTCTGATAAGATAATTTTCAAAACACTACACATTTCTAAAAATAAAAAAATTTTATTCCAAATTAAATACAAAAACATTGGAGAATATTATTACGAACATGTCCAATATAAGATAAAAAGTGAACCATTAGAAATCGCTAAAATTATAAAAAAAATTAAAAAAAAATAAAAATTTGGAAAACTCGAACGTTATTTGAAGTTTCAAAAAGTTATTTGAGTTCTCTTCATACAAATTTCTGAAATTCTTTGGCAAATTTCTTATTTTTTATTCAATTCGCCTGGTAACTCTACAAGTTTTTGGAAATATCAAAAACCATTGCAGAAATTCTTAAAATTACAAAAACCAAAAAACACTTCGTCACACTAACAGTAACCTCTTAAACTCATGTTGAAATGAAGCGCAATCAAATGAGTTCGATGACTTCCGAACATGCCCAGTAAGAGATACAATTTTATTAATACTGAAATTAGTTTTCGAATTTTAAAAAAGTTTTTCAGTTCAAGACAACATAATTTTAAAATTATGAAAAATTCAGAAAAAAATAAAAAAGGGCTAAATTAATTCTAATAATTTCGAACATGTCAAAAATATTAAGAAGACATGTTTTATTGGACATTGTAACAATTTCAAAAAGTTTTAAAATTTTCAGAATGATATGTAGAAAAATTCAAAAATTTAAGTGGTGTAATTTCGAACATGCCCATTTTCTTGAATACAGCTGCTTTCCACTCCAAATTTGTTATCACACAAAAATGTTTATTATTAATAAAGCTTAATTTTTATGTTTGCATATTTGACCCATCCTAATGTGAACGTAGGAATTTACCAAATAAATTTATTCTAAATTCACATTTTTCGCAATTTATTAATGCTCTTTTTTAAACTAATTTGCAGACACAAAAAATTCCGTCGGTCTCGTTGGTTGCATCGAGGAGGTCTCCCACAATGCCATTGCTGTCTATTGGAATCCGCTAGAAAGCTCAGCCAAGGTAAGCAAACGTACAAAATAGATGGCTTTAGATATTTTACATAAACGAAAAATAGTTAAATAGTTTTGCATTTGAGAGCGGCACCGGAAATTGTCCCTTTTTAAAACAACAAAGCTGCAGCTGCTTGACGAAGTGGATGGCTACGGCCCATACAGCAAAAGCTGCTGATCAATGGCCGCAATACCAATTAACTGGCACACAAATTATCCTGAGGCGTTTCAGCACCACCACCAATACTTCTACTTAAAGCAAAAACAATAACTGATGAAGCAACAACAATAAACTTTTGGAATAAAAACAATAGTTACAACAATAACACCAACAATAGTATTAGCATCCTCACAGCTTTTTGGTGCTCGTAATGCTCAACCTCGTTCACATCGCCGCCACCAAATGAATAATTACAATGTCGCTCCAGCTGCTACTGCTTTAGCTATTTCACTACTCCCTGCTGCCTTGCAATTATTTTACGTCGTAAGGTAAACGCATTCTGGACGTTGACAAAGTTGGTCTTGGGTTTGTAGCGAATTGCAACAAATGCGAAAAGCGGTAGCAAACCAAGCAATTGGCTACTGTTTTGTAGGAATCAAGAATATGATCAAATCTGCAACTAGCAAGTGGTTTGAGTTGTTATTGTTGTTCTGGCTTGCTGTTGTTGCTGGTGTGGTCGTGTTGGTGGTCTTTGGTTCGTTTGTGGTAGTTTGTTCGCCCCGCATAGTTTGCAGCCAATGAATTTAATGATAATGAAAAGCCATAAATATCAAAAACCGATTAAAGCTAATCAAGCTTAATTGCAAAAATTTTTGCAAAGGCACTATTACACAAGTGCGAGAACCCATACATACCAAAACAAATGCCATAGTTGCATACAAATTAGGCAACAACCCGAAAACAAAAAGTACAAAAAAATGTACGCGCGCAGCGAAAATTGCTTCCGCCTAGACTCTCTTAGATGGCAATGTGCGCATGCGCATAACTTTTTAAAAAAATATCTCAATTTCCGTCTATAAAATTATGCACAGCGCTGTTTTAGATGCAGTGGCAGTTTGCAGCAAACGTCGTGTATCGTCAAAGTACGGTGGGACAACCTTATAAGATTGAAACAACACATAATAAAAACTATGAAAGATCTCGATAAATTTTGGAAGTTTAAAAAAGTTTTTAAATCTTTGCGCACAATTTTCTAAAATTCAACATATTAAATATATCATAAAATTTAAAATATAGTACAAAAAGTGTTGAAAAAGAAGACTCGAACATAAAATCTGATATAGAAATCGAACAAAATTGTTTGATTGTTAAAAAGGAATCGACTTATCAATTTCGCCATGCAACTAAAAATCTGAAATATTTTGACTAACTTGTAAAAAAAAATTTGAATCTTAAAACAAGACTTAGTAAATATTTTTCGAATAATTTTCGAAATTAAAATACTTTGTAGACAATTTTTGAAGACTCAACACAGCAAGATTAGAAAATAAAATAAAATTTTTAGAAATCTAAAAAAAAATTGGTTGAAACATGCAAATGGATCGATTCTTCAATATAAGTACAATTCTAGAATACTGTGAGTAACTCACAAAAAAAAAATTTAAATTTAACAAGTAAAGGTGTCTAAGTTCGAGTATAACCGAATATTATAAACTCAGCGAAAGCTTCAATTGTACATTTCATTTCAGATAAATTACTTTTCTACATAACACGTGGCACCGCCCAAAAAAAAAAAATGTCTCCCCATTTCCTCTTACAATAAAACTTGATAAGTGAAATATCATTGATTCAAGACTATGTTTTGTTAGGTTATAGCTTATTATTTTAGTCTACGACCCTTCGACCCTTTTAAACTTGTTTTATATCTAAGTTGCCCGGGTCTTTAACCGATCCCGTCCATTTTTACTAGAAATATTTTCTGCTATAAGGAAAATATGTGTACACAATTTCATTACGATAGATTAATTTTTCTTCGAGTTATGGCTCCCGAAACATAGAAAATTTCTTATTCATAAAAGGGGCGGTGCCTCGCCCATTTTTTAAATTTGAAGTTTTTCCTATTTTTTGTTATAAATCCACTTGGGAAATGAAATATCATTGATATAAAGCTCTTTTTTGCAAAGATATAGCTTATTTTATTCATCCACGACCCTTTTAAAAATCTTTTATATTAAAGTGGGCGTCGTCCTAACCGATTTCGTTAATTTTTCTTCAAAGCATTCCTTATAGTGAAGGTAACCTCTCTGCCGAATTTTGTTACGATGGATTTAACGATTTTTGATTTTGATTAATAATATTTGTAAAATTGATTTTATCACATGTGGGCGGTGCCACGACCATTTTAAAATTTTTTATCAAGAGTCTCAATATCAACCAATGTGTCAGATTTCAACATTCAAGGTGTATTATTTACTAAAGAATCAGGTTTTTTGTGTTTTTTATCGTGCTAACGGACGGACGGAAATCTATATATATCTCGATTCCATTATATCTGCACAACCAACCGTTATCCAATCAAAGTTAATATGCTCTGTGTGCAAAGCACGCTGAGTAAAATATATATATTTATATGAATAAAGTTGTAAAAAATGCATAATTTTAAAACTTTCTACAAAACTTTCGAAAATTCGACAATCTCAAATATTTTGAGACAGAATAGATTTCAGAAAATCTGACAAAAGGTCCAAGCTATAGCAGCGATTTCGATCAAACCAAACAAATTTTCCAAGCTGCTATTTGCATTTTGAAAAAATGGAAAAAAAAATTAAAAAAAGTTTAATTTTTGCGATATTATTTTAAAATTGTCAAAAATAATGTTGCAGAATTTCTTGAATGATTTACGAAACTTAAAAAAATTTAGTCACTAACATTTTAAAATAGTATATAAAACTCTCGAAAATACCTTTTACAGAAAAATAAAAAAAATCGTTGCTTAGAAGAAATATCAAAAAAACTGAAAATCAGGATACAATAAATTGCAAAAATGCTCAATAAAGCAATAAATCTTGTTAACTTTGAATAGATTTTGAAAATTAAAAATTTTTTTCCCAACATATTTTGAAACTGTGTTACCAAATTTTTCGAAGGTTTAACGCATTTCAGAAATTTGTCAGAAGTCAGAATAAAATTGCAAAAAAAATCAGATCACTTTTAGTTTTGTTAAAATTTTTTACTTTTCTAAAAAACCCCACCCTTAAACTGTCCCACTGTACAGTGTTGATATAAGCATATTGAAACGAAAAAATTCTTGCCACCTGAATCAATCGCCAATGCTATTATTAATAATTTATTGTTGTAGGTAGTAGCTTTCGTGTTTATTGTAAAGCTGCTTTTTCTGATTCGCTGCTGTAACTACATAAATACATGTAATTATTGTTGTTGCTTTATGTAGCTATCTTACGCCGCTATTTTATTATCTATAATCAGCCCCAGGGCTGAAAGTAAATTTTTCACCTTCACCAGCAATTGGTAGTGCGCATGCGTTAAATTCTTTCCTGCTGCAGATTGCTGCTTGTTACTAAGCTGTTGTTGTTGGTTCTGTTGAATGGGTGGTGATGGAGTTGGTGGCGTCTCTTTTACCACTGCGGCTATCAGCAATTGAAATGTTGCATTTATGACTTTTGTTCATTTCTTTTTATCGCATCTATCACTGTTGTTGTTATTATATGCATAATTTTCATATGAAGTACCTAGTTAAATATTTATTTGCTTGCACACGGAAATTGGTAAGTTTTTGAAATTTTTAAGAAATTATAAGCATTCTAAAATAAAGAACTCTAACAACAGCATTCGCAACAGCTTCTCTATAACCAAATTTTAATTCGTTATTGCAAATTTTTACCCAAGTTTATAAACATTATTTATGTGCAATGCCGACACTCCATAATTTTAAATTTTCATGCGCACCTGTGCCTTCTATGTACGCCTCCTCTGGCAACTCGAGTTTTAAATTTAGTTTCCAATTTTATCTGCAGCTTGGTATCTGGAGAGTGCCTAGTGTGGGTGAAGTTGCTCATATGCAATTTTTATTTACTTCATTTTCCTTGTTTGCCAATTTCTTGTGGCGAGGAATTCCCCATCGAATTGATTTTTGTAGTTAGGTAATGTATGTTTGTATATTTATACAATTTTTTTTAGAGCTAAATAGAATAACTTTTTGGTCAAGAGAAATGTGTTGGCAACAGGCTTATATGATGTCCACACGACACCCAAGTCAGGCTCGAAATTATTTACTACATAGCTGCGAAACGATACTGTTCCCTGGTTCTGGCGTTGCTCCGTCCTATTGTCGAAAAACTTAAATTTCGCCATATGTCTAGAATGTATATGTTGGAAAAGTGGGCGGCACTCCATCCCCTTCTGGAAACATTTAATTTCGCCTGGGATAGGAATAGGAGCATGAATAGGATGAATGGGAAAATGACTGGGTATAGGAATAGGAATAAGAATATAAATTGCCACTGGAATAGAAACAGAAATAGGGATAGGACTATCAATATGAATAGCAATAGGAATCGGCATAGGAAAAGAGCTAGGAATAGGTATAAAAATGAGAGTAGACATTTTACTAGGAAGAGGAATAAAATTTGACATAGGAATAGAAATAGGAATAGGTAAAATAATAGGAGTAGGAATATCAAAAGGCATATGAATAGGAACATGATTAGGAATGGGAAAAGGAAAAGGACTGGGAATACGAGTAGGAATAAGAAAAGGACCAGGTATTGCCTTAGGACTAGAAAAAAATAGGAATATGAATAGCAATAGGATTGGGAATAGCAATACCGCTAGAAATTGAAATAGCAAAGCAAATGAAATGGGCTTAATAATAGGTAATGAATTTGGAGTGTGACTAGAAACATGGAAATGAAAAGTGAAAAGAAGATTAAGTGGCAAAGAAAAAAGAAAATAAAGAATGGAAAGCAGGTGATGAGAAATAGGAGGATAAAAGCTGAAGGGAGAAGCGGAAGAAAAGGATGAGTGAAAGAAAAGCTGGAGGATTGGAAAGAAGAAGATGGAGTGAGACATAAGAGAACAAGTAAAGGTTTCTAAGTTCGGGTGTAACCGAACATTATATACTCAGCGTGAGCTTCAATTGTATATTTCATTTCAGATAAATTACTTTTCTACATAACACGTGGCACCGCCCAATTAAAAAAATTGTCTCCCCATTTCCTCTTACAATAAAACTTGATAAGTGAAATATCATTGATTCAAAACTATTTTTTGCTAAGTTATAGCTTATTATTCTAGTCTACGACCCTTTTAAATTTGGGTTATATCTAAGTTGCCGTGGTCTTTAAACGATCGCGTCCATTTTTGCTAAAAATATTTTCTGCTATAAGGAAAATGTGTGAACACAATTTCATTACGATATGGCTCCCGAAACATAGAAAATTGTTTAATCATAAAGGGGCGGTGCCACATCCATTTTCAAAAATTTTAGTGTTTTCCAATTTAATGTTATAATTCAATTTAGAAAGTAAAATTATATTGACACAAAGCTTTTTCGCTAAGATATAGCTTATTTTATTCGTCCACGACCCTTTTAAAAATCTTTTATGTAA
This sequence comes from Eurosta solidaginis, assembly GCF_040869045.1. Classification (NCBI taxonomy): domain Eukaryota; kingdom Metazoa; phylum Arthropoda; class Insecta; order Diptera; family Tephritidae; genus Eurosta; species Eurosta solidaginis. Next base: position 208,902,878 of record NC_090321.1, read on the forward strand.
CAGTGGGCGTGGTCCTTAACCGATTTCGTTAATTTTTCTTCAAAGCATTCCTTATAGTAAAAGCAACCTCTCTGCCGAATTTTGTTACGATAGGTTAAACGGCTTTTGATTTATGATTAATAATATTTGTAAAATTGATTTTATCACAATTGGGCGGTGCCACGCCCATTTAAAATATTTTTTTTTTTTTTAATTTTTATCAAGAGTCCAATATCAGTCCACATGTCAAATTTCAACATTCTAGGTGTATTATTTACTAAATAATCAGGTTTTTTGTGTTTACCAAAAAGTTATATATATAAAAAGTGGGCGTGGTTATCACCCGATTTCGATCATTTTCAATACCAATCTATTCTAGGTCCAGATAAGCTCGTGTACTTAAGTTATCGTGTTACCGGACGGACATGGCTCAATCAAATTTTTTTTCGATACTGATGATTTTGATATATGGAAGTCTATATCTACCTCGATTCCTTTATACCTGTACAACCAACCGTTATCCAATCAAAGTGTGCAAAGCACAGTGAGTATAAAAAGGGAAGTATTTTGAGTCATTTTTCGGATGACACAACTTTTCATGGGTCTGCGAGTTTATATAAAAACAGTTGTGATTTTATGCCGACTTCGAACTGTTTTGGCATGTATTAATACTGGGGAACTAGGGAACTTCATTCCTACCACTTCCGACGAGAAAGTGGGTTTACATACGGAGCATTTTTTTTTATGCCAAAATGAGGTTGAGTGGTTGAATGAAGAAAAATAGCCATAAAAGAATTTAAAAACAAAAAATGGAAAAAATGCGAAAATGTTTCTGTTTAATTTTTCAGCTGTATAGGAAACCTAAAAAAGCACACTTTACAAGTCGTTGCGTACTTACATTATAAATTTGCTTTACAAAGCTATTTTTAGATACCAAAATATAGCAGATTCTGCGTTTTATAATATTTTCTAAAAATATTCAATATACAGCTTTATGTCCAATAAATTTGCAGTTTAACCAAACTTGGATTTGGAATCTTAGTAGTCCCAATTAATTATGAAATTTTTTTTCGTAGGATGTTTAAAGTTTTTTCAATGCTAGGTATGTACATATGTGTAAGTATATTAAACATATTGTTCGAAAATCTCAGTACATGCAAATTAAATTTGTTTAGCATTAACTTTTATAACATGTATAAATAAATATGCATGTACATGTAAATATTTTTAAAATACATACCTGTTTACACAGCTACATATTAGTGCTATACATTTTTCACAAATTAGCACCTAAACCGCTCAATGGCGTTGTTTTTATTTGCGCAAACAACTAAAAAATGTTTAATTTATAGCAAAAATTTAACGAAAAACGGAACGACAAAAAAATACAAAAAAAAACCAAAAACAATAATGAATTATTTAGCTACAGCAATGAAAATGTTAATTGTTGCCTTATTTTTTATTTTTATTTTATTTACTTCACCATTTTTTGTTTGACTTTTAAGTGAAATAGCACAAATATACGCATGAGAGCGAGTAGCAAAGTTTCAACTGGCTTTTTTATGTTTTTTGTATAATATTTTTTTTTTTTTTTTGTCAATATATACATGCAGGGACGGACTAAAGATTTACGAGGCCCGGGACTAAAATGAATATGGGGCCCACTTAAGAGGGGCAAAATATGATCTTTTTTTTAAATAAATAAGAACTGTTATAATTATTTTTATAATTTATTTTCGCAAATATTTTTTCATTAATGCCTTTCACTTGATATTTTAACCTATTACTATATGTGCAGGCTTTTGATATATTTAAGCACCTCACCAGGCTTTTTACTCTATATTACGAAGAGGATAAGAGAGACAGAGCGGCGCATTTGTAGAGAATGTAAGCCGGCGTTTCATCCTCCTCACAAATGGAAAAGGTTTGTGTACCGGATAGATTTAACTTAGTAGGGTGATTTCCTAGGCTACAGTGTCCCGTATAGTATCTAGTGAGGGTTCGTAGTTTCTCTCTGTTTAAATTAGAGAGCTTGGCTACTCACGTTCCTTGGAGTGTAAACAATTGGGCCTGCCTTTATCCTGGACATTTAATCCAGTGTTGTTTTGACTGCTTTGTTTTCTAGTGACTTATGGTTTTTCTAGTGTGTGCCTTTTTCTCACCGCGAACTTCTAATGCATTGACTTCTGCATGAAAATTTATGATATAGCATCCCATTGGTATCATTTCTCGAAGTACACTTTACATATACCAGCTTCCGTTTTCTCGTCATCAAATTATGATCTATCTGTGAATCAGCTCTCTGAGTCAGGGTGTGTATATGGATTCCCTGTTTCACAAACACTTCAAACCGCTATGAACACCTCAAAATACCGTGAAATTTTGAGCATAGGGGCCATTGCATAACGCAGTTGCGAAATTGGATTTATTTTGCGTGTATTCTTACTTTCATATGTCCTTTTATTTTTTTCTCCTCTCTTTACTTAAAAGATATTTTGTAGTCTTAGTGCAGCAAGTGTTGTCTCTTTCTCTATTAGAACAGGTAACGGAGGTATTCCCACTAAAGCACTAAAAAAATCAGCAGGGCACGTTCTCACTAATACTTTGTTAGACTTATTTGATCGGGTTAAAAAAAGGATACCGATACTATAGAATTTTCGAAGTTATTCGAATACGGGGTTGAAATTAGTTTGCACAGTTTCAAATATAAAATTCATGAAAGTTTCTTGTTGAAATCAATAAAAAAAAGTCCACTGCAATTTTTTCGATCGCTGCTGTACATACGTATTCGTATCGGCAAATAAAAAAATTTAAATAAAATAATCCTAATTTAATCACAATATGTAAGGCATATAAAAAATGGTATGTATGTACATTAGAGAGTGTCATTTTGATGCATTTTTTTGTTTTTTTGCCTGTGTTCTATCAGAAAGTTTGAATACTTTAAGTCAAATTAATAAATTGGAAATTAAAAAATATATATAATGAAAAATAAAATAAATGTAAGGCGCGATAACCTCCGAAGAGATTTAAGGCCGAGCTTCTCTTCCAATTTTGCGTCGTGCTCCTCGTATTGCTTTATGCCGACTCTGAACTGCATCTCGAAGGCAGATGAGTTTTCACTGAGAGTTTCTCATGACAGAAATACATTCGGAGTGCTTGCCAAACACCGCTGAGGGGTGACCCCGCTTAGAAAAAAATTTCTTTTAATAGAAAAACTCGTTTCTAAAATTTTTGATGTAGCCTTAGCCGGGGTGTGAACCCAGGATTTTCAGTGTGGTTGGCGGAGCACGCTATCATCCCAAAATAATAGATATATAAAGAAACCCAAGTGCTTTAGAGGCTTAGCTCATATGTAATATTCGATTTTCGATACACTTATATTGTATCCCATCAGACGTATTGATATCGAAGCTTTGACTTAAAAGACCTATTAAAAACGTCTAAAACTTAATTTCTTGCACAAAACAGCATAACAAAACGTTCCTGCATCGAGAACTTCAAAAAATAAAAATTTATTTATTTCACAATAAGCAGCAGTCTAATGTATGCAGGTAACTAAGTATTTGAGTAGCGCCATATTTGTGAACGCTTGCTATCTCTGTTGCACAGAGCACTTGGTTGGCGAACATGGAATTGTTTGCATTTTACATACATATACCTATGATTATTTAAGTAAAAACGTATTTATGCATATATATACATATGTAGGCATATATGTACTCACTTACATACATATGCATGTGTATGTGCTCTAGCTCAAGAATGTGTCATGTCGGCCATTTGAATTAGCGGCGCATGCGTTCATAATTTCACAGAGTTATATATGTATGTAGCAAAATATACACAAATTGAATAAATGAATAAATTAAAAATTTTAATTAAACATTTTGAAACAAAACAGTGTCAAAATAAAATTTATTATTGCAATTAATTTTTTTTCCTTAAAAAAATTTAATAATTTTTCATTTATTTTGTTATCTTGAAAATAATGTGCGCTGACAATTTGACAAAAAAAATTGCAAAAAATCTTGCTTTGTTTTAAATGTTAATAAATTACTGTTTAATATAAGTTAAGGTAATTTAAAGCGCTCAATGTCAAACTCGTGCACATTAATTTTAATAATGCAAATACTTATGCCTACATCACGATCTTGTGAGGTGTTAGCCCTGCACGTAGGGACTGCTAAGATATATAGCCAAACACTTTGATTTCTAACTTGCATTATATTTCTATATATGCCTATTTATCAATGCATATTGTTTTCTACATATTTTAATTAGCAATTATACAAATATATAATGCTTTTATTTGTGCTCACAAGGTTTTCAGCACAACCAACTCTGCTTTAATTTTTTGTTCATACAATTTTAATAAAATTAATTGCAAATTATTTAGTTAAATGTATATTTCAACGGCGCACATTTTAACTTAAATTACTGCGCTAGAACAATTTCTTTACGACGCAAACGTAGGACTTATCTTTTGAGCATTGGTTGCAAAAATCACCGCTAGAAGGTATAAAAAACCTCAACATCAACTTTATCCTAAAACCGAGTAGATGAATTGCTGCGTTGCCAGGTTGAGCATGAGAATAACAATTTTTTTTTTCTTTTTTAATAAAAGTGGGCTCTCCGAAGAGAATAGCTGCTATTCGGTGGTTAGGCTCTAGCCAATCAATTCAGTTAAGAAGCAGAGTCCATACTATATTTAAACTGTCACAAGCACATGCCGCTTCCTTACTTTTATCACGCATAAGCGACTTGTTACTTAAAATGCTATTATAATTTGCGTAGAAGTCATTCTCGTTCGCATTCAGTACAATATAATGTCCAATAAATATATAAAGCTACTGCAATTAATTGCCCTTGAAGATATGAGCTTTATTTCATACGAAAAAGACTTTTGTCTTTAATGTCATCATACATAATTTGGGCCGAAATAGCTAATAATCGTGGTTTATCAAAAGGCAGTGCGTTCAAAATAAAGATGAGAAACAGAGCAAACTATCTTTCTAAAAAAATTAATCACAACTATATCTGAAATATACCTAAGTGTAAAATCTTGAGTCTAGCTTTAGAATAACATAACGGGATGTGCTCCAAATGGATGTAAGTGTAAACCAGTATAAATGGTAAGTACTGGTAAATAACAGAGATTTTATAAAACAGTTTAATATGAGTGTGTGTGTTCTTTTGTACCTCGACTAGCAAAAACATTCCCTTTTTATAGAAAAACAGGTGACGCAGTGCCAGTGACCGAAACAATCACCGAAAATACCACTGAATCGCCTTTTAAGACTTCGCTTCTATCCCTCAAAGTCATAAAGACCTCGTGCTTTGTGAATAACAGCGTGATTTACGTCTGCGACTTATCCATCGCTGTGATTTTTTACCCTTATGAGTGACTAGATTGTGAATGAAGAACAATATGATCTAAATCGCAGTTCAAATTCACGATTACCAATAATCGCAATCACAAATTACTGACTTATTTACTCATATTGTCACATACTCATTGTTTCATATTAATTTAGTTGATTGTTCCCGTAATTTCCATTATTGGCGAGCAAGCAAACGAGACGTATTTATCAAGCATTTATCAAGTATACAATGCAATTGCCTTGAGCGAGAGAGATAATATGCATTTAATAAAACTTGCTTCTAGATTTCGGATTTGCATTGGAAAAAGCAACGTCGGTGCATATGACTCTCCTATTAAGCGAGCACATCAGCTCGAAACCTTATCCGTGTACATTGGAAGAACAACCAACGTGACTATTTCCTAACCTCGCGGAACGAGTGGTCCTGTGAAAAGGCTTGCTGCGGGAAAGGGGAGTTTTCTCCATACTCGATGAACTAAAAGATCGAATGAACTTGATAGGCTTTATTCTCTTAACGCCATAGAACACATCAGGGATGGGCGTTATCAACAAATTTGAATAACCATTGACGAAGAAATAAAAAATAAATTTTTATTCATTATTCAAGAAAACTTGAGTGATGAATAACATGTTATTTTTTATTCAAGCATTTCTTGAATAATGAATAACATTTTCTCGTTATTCAAAATATTCTAATTGATGATAAACGCCCATTCTTATTTTTGCAAATTTTGAATAAAGAGTTGAGTTATTATTCATTATTTACAAAATATGGAATAACAATAAAATTTTAGTTTTTATTCAGTTATTCAAAAATAAAAAAATAAACCATCGAGATGCCCTCAAAATATACCCATATGCGCAACCAGTTCGCTGTAGTTCTGAAGCTTCTTAGGGTAATATTGAGATGATTTTGGGGAGTATTCGCGGGCTTTTTTGGGGGCCGTTTGGGTGTAATTTCTGGGACACTTTGGCATGGTTTAGGGGAGTACCTCGGGGTCCTCCCGGGGTCATTCCGTGACCTTTTTGGGACTCCCTCGGGGTCATTTGGGGGTCATTTCGGGATGGTTTTGGAGTCTCCCTCGGGGTCATTTCGGGGTCATTAGGGGGTCATTTCGGGATGGTTTTCGGGACTCCCTCGGGGTCATTTGGGGGCTATTCGTGGGTAATTCCGCGATCTTTTTGGGGACTCCCTCGGGTCATTCCGGGATGATTTTGGGGACTCCCTCGGGGTCATTTGGGTGTCATTTCCGGATGGTTTTGGGGAGTCCTTAGGGGTCATTACGGGGTCATTTGGGGGTCATATCAGGATGGTTTTGGGGACTCACTCGGGGTCATTTGGGGGTCATTCCGTGACCTTTTTGGGACTCCCTCGGGGTCATTTCGGGATGGTTTTGGGGACTCCCTCGGGGTCGTTTCGTGGTCATTTGGGGGTCATTTCGGGATGGTTTTGAGGAGTCCCTAGGGGTCATTTGGGGGTCATTTCGGGATGGTTTAGTGACTCCCTCGGGGTCATTTCGGGGTAATTAGGGGGTCATTTCGGGATGGTTTTGGGGACTCCCTCGGGGTCATTTCGGGATGGTTCTGGGGACTAACTCGGAGGAGTCCCCCAAAACCAACCCGAAATGACCCCCAAATTACCCTGAAATGACCCCGAGGGAGTCCCCAAAATCATCTCGGAATGACCCCCAAATGACCCAGAGGGAGTCCCCAAAAAGATCACGGTATGACCCACGAATGAGCCCGAGGGAGCCCCCAAAACCATCCCGAAATGACCCCCAAATGACCCCGAAATGACCTCTAGGGACTCCCCAAAACCATCCCGAAATGACCCCCAAATGACCCCGAAATGACCCCGAGGGAGTCCCCAAAAAGATTCCGGTATGACCCACGAATGACTCCCAAATGACCCGGAGGGAGTCCCCAAAACCATCCCGAAATGACCCCCTAATTACCCGGAAATGACCCCGAGGGAGTCCCCAAAACCATCCCGAAATGACCCCGAGGGAGCCCCAAAAGGTCACGGAATGACCCCGGGAGGACCCCGAGGTACTCCCCTAAACCATGCCAAAGTGTCCCAGAAATTACACCCAAACGGCCCCCAAAAACCCCGCGAATACTCCCCAAAATCATCTCAATATTACCCTAAGAAGCTTCAGAACTACACGTGAACTGGTTGCGCATATGGGTATATTTTGAGGGCATCTCGATGGTTTATTTTTTTATTTTTGAATAACTGAATAAAAACTAAAATTTTATTGTTATTCCATATTTTGTAAATAATAAATAATAACTCAACTCTTTATTCAAAATTTGCAAAAATAAGAATGGGCGTTTATCATCAATTAGAATATTTTGAATAACGAGAAAATGTTATTCATTATTCAAGAAATGCTTGAATAAAAAATAACTTTTTATTCATCAATCAAAAAATTTAAAATGATGAATAATTTTTTATTTTTTATTTTGATTTGTTTCATTTCAAAATGACTCAACCCTGGAACACATATGCGAAGTTACACAGGCTAAGCCGGATTTTTAACTGAGTTAAAAAGTTCAATTTTTTTAATGCCTGATATTTATATATATGGTTTATTTCCAACAAAAGGTTTAATTTAGAGCTCAAACGAAATTCTCACTGTAAAACATCTGGGAAAAATTCAATTTTTTTTTATAATTTTTATAATTTTGAAACGTAACATTTTAATGCAAATCCTCAGCTTGGGTTGCGAGTCGACAAATAGTGTTTCGATACGTCTACGTAATAAACAATTAGGCCTGAATCAAATTAGACCCCAGCTCCATATCTGATGTTGACATCCCATAACTATTTATATAGCTATCGGAACAAGACATTTTTCAAATTTTTTCTACGATTTTTAAAATTGGGAACGGATGTTGGATATAATTTTGAGAACCATAATTTTCTCGAAGGTTTGAGAAATATGTTTTCGATGTTTGCTGGGTGTGTTAAAGATTTGCGATATGTGTGCATGTATTCATTTTAAAACATATAATTATGACACTCGATTAAGATGAAAATTAAAAAGATAACGAGAAATATGTATATATTGAGCGTTTTTAAGCGTAAACTAAAACTTATGCAAATTGTGAACTGAACTGAAAAGGCGCATACGCTTACGTGATTGCTGCAAGCAACGCCTACATATAAATAATGTTATCTGCACTGTATCATAGCAAAAGTGCTAATTTTTTAAATTGGTTTTCTTTTTTAATATTTTTTGTTTAACATGTAAGAGTATCTGATTACATACATATAACTGAAGTAACAGTTAATTGTTAATTAATATTTTTCACCTGTCGCCAAGTCGAAGGTCTCCGCACGATCGTCGCCAGCAATTGCATGAGTAATGTACTTATATAAGTAAATGTGTATGATATATAGATATATATGTATGTAATAGAGGTACTTATTAATACATTTACTAATTGAAAGCGTTCACTTAGTTAGCGCTGCTGTAGTTGGACGCTTTTTAAGGATTGGTCAACATACAACGGAAATTATTTCGAAAGTGATTCATGCGCTCGACTTTGCGTTTCCTTGATTATTCAATCCATTTATTATATGCAGTTCGATAGTGAATTTCTTGATTGTTTTTTAAAGAATTAAGTACATATATTATACGCACAATGTACGTCGTATGTATATACATAGATTAACAAGTCATTATTGTGGCGATTTTAAATACAAATTCCTAAGTGTCTGCGCACACTTTTTTCGATACGGAAGAATCTGTAGGCATGATAATGAGGGCCATAATTTAGATTTTTAGTTGTTTGACATTGTAATAGATACTACTTACTAAGGATGTAATTTAATTTTTACGGTTTACTACAAGTTTTGTGATTGGTGAAACTAAATCAAAAGTAACGTGTTTCACTGTTCCCACACGCGCTTCGGTGATTCTATGCACCTTCTTCAGTGATCTTTTTTACTCTTTTAAAGATCCGAAAAATAAGTACAACTCTCGACTTATACAATCCGCAAATACAGAATCTTCAAATATGTTATCAAGACACGACTACATTCCGACCATTTTTTTTATTATTATAAAACAGTTGTTTTTTATTATTACGAAACATTTGTAATACTTATTGCTTCTCCGGAATATTGTTTAGTCTGAATATTAACACATTGTTTTGCTGGAATTTTCTAATATATTTGTACTCTGGGCTGTCTGGATTATGCCTTATCCAAATTTTTCAAAATTGTCTGGATTATGTCTTGGCGCTAATATATCTTGTGATCGCAGAATTAGGCACCTCAGTGGAGGCCCCTAGCTTATCTCTATTCTTTATACGAACATAAGAGAGATTGCTCTCCTTAAATAGCTTGCAGTATCTAGTAACTAAGAAGAGGCTTATGCGTCATCGTGTTTTCTAATTCCAGAACCATCGATGGTTATCTGGGTACAAATACGACCATGAAGTTTGGCTAGTGGGATGGGATTTCGTGCTGGCGCCTCCATTGATATATTGGTTTCAACGTAGAGTTCTTGGCAGCATCTCCTCTAACTTGGCGTAGCTCTGTGTACTTTGCTAGCGTTCCATTCTGTGCTGTATAGGTTGACTCGAGAGTATGGGTAGTCCCGTCAAAGTATTTAGTCCTCGAAACACCTGGAAAACTGCATGTCAGGGTTTCTTACAGCGCAATTTACACTTGATTTCGAATATCTATTAACTTATTGTTTAGCTATTTCCAGAATTTTGAAGTGCCGTATCGCGTTGCAGTTAGGGTAAAGTTGGAAGAAGTTGGTCTATGAGAATGCGGTAACATACAGTAACCTCCTCAACGCTTTCAAGATACTCGCTTGTGGAGTCGGAATGTATATTTGAATAACGGAAATCGACTTCGCCGGTATTGTAAACGGCTTAAAGTATTTCCCTCTCTCTACCGTAGATTTCCCTTTTCAATTGGCTCAGCACATCTTCACACGATTGGCGAACACCCTTAGCGCGTTATGAAGATCTTATGCTGCTTGCACTCTCCTACCAGACCGTTCTTCTTTAGAAAATAAATTCAGCTGAGGGAGTCGGTATTCACCGTCATACTTTCGTGAACTGTTGCTGCTTTTACTTGTCTACAGTCACCTCCTGGAGCGCGTCCCTGCTTGGTCGCCAATCATACATATGTTGTACATTCATGAATGAGAAAATTTGGTATATTGCCCGAACCTTAAGTTACCATCTGCATTACTAGTTCATGCAATTTCATGTTCGGCAAAGCTGTGAATAGTAAAAAAACAAAATATGGTAACTATAAATATACATAGAGCTTGAGCATCATTGCTGTACTTTTATACAAAGAAATATTTTGCCTATACATGAATATTGAAAAAATTGTTCTTTTCTTGGCTCAATGCTGCATTTCATTGAAACTAAATCGAGGTTGGTCTGCAAAAGTGCATTTAAGCCTAGTGGTTTTAAGCGTACTTCACGGGGTTTCCCACAGGGATATGCATTCATACGATGCATTGAAATTTCACAACAACACAGGTATTACATATTCACGTTACAATACGGTAGCTGCTGCTTACACTGCTGTAGTGGTTATTAAAATAGTTGAACACTAATTGCAGTCGAGGATTTGATGGTGATTAAAAATGAAAAAAAAAAAAAAAATACGCAAACAAATAATAATAACAATAACAATAAATGAAAATAAACTGATCATATTAAGAGCTTATGAAAAAACTATTTCAATGAAGCAAAAAATAATTTAATAATAAAGTTAGTTGCATGGAAATGAAAATTCAAAAAAAAAAAATTATTAACTATTGAATGAAAAGCAAAATGCATGACGTAAAGTTTACAGAATGTGCTTGAATCGCGTCGTTCACATGCATTTAATATGAAAATTCATGCAAAAATATTTAGATATGTAAATATGCATGTAAGTACATATGTTTATAGATTTTATATATAATTAAATTCGAGCATTGCTTGGTTACATTAAAATAAATACATACATATTCATGGCTCGGATCAGCTTGGCGGCCTTTTTTTCACCGACTCGCTGTTTGGCGCTTGAAGCGTGTGAAGCGGTCATTGCGGTCGCCACAACAACATAACTAACTAATCGAAGCGCAGGAAGTTGATAATGATTGTATTGGAAATTTTTGTAGTTCAATTGCTGCAAATTTTTAGTGCAAATTTTAAATTTTTTTTTTTTTGCTTAATTCAATGAATAAGATCCGTTTGAGGTTGCCAGCTATGTATAAAAAAACACAATAATTATTTTAACTTTAAAAAAAGCTCTGTGAATAAGCTATCGTACTGTGACTACAAGATTAGATCATAATTAGAAATTTTCAATTTCCGAAAACTAATTACAATTACACAGACATCTGCCAAGGCTCAGTAGGTGGTGTGTTGCATTCTTGGGTGGATTGAACAAAAAACGCAAAGGTCGGATATAAATAAAATGCTTTGCTAAGTGCTTAGGTATGATGGTTGAGCTTAATGTATGGTCGCATCTATATCTTGCTACACAAATTTTGTGGAATGTAAAGTGAAGCAAAAAATTTATATATTGTTAACTAAGCGAAGCAACGCGACAAGCGCAAATCCATCCTTTGATTATAATCGGCAGACATGCCCTCGTCTGACAGTTTAATGCAATGAAGGTGATACATGCGCTTTACTTAATACTTGTCGCTGTCTTTTGCCAGCTTGTCTGGTAATCTGTCAGCGCTAGGGTTTATATGAGCGAAATCGGACAGGATATAAGGGCAAGGCACAGCAAGGCGTGTTAGCAATTTGTTATAGAAATGTTAACCGTTCAATATCGATGAGTTATCGGTTACTTCTCGACGGGTTATTGGCGTGCTATCATTTCTTAACGACCAGCTATGGTATGTTATCTCGTTATCGACGAGAGATAGATGAGCTACCGGTTTGTTACGGAAAACGTACCGATTTGATATCGAAAAGATATCAATTTGTTATCACAATGTTATCGGTATGTTATCGGCTCGACATGCCCTAAATGAATTTTCTAAATATCTTTTATCCTCAGCTATGTCCAAAAAAAGTTAACGATTTGCTACAAAACAAAGTTACCGATTATTTATCAAAAAGTTTTTATTATTTATAAAGAAGTTATCGATTTGCTATCGAAAAGTTATCGATACGGTACCACAAAATTATGCATATATTACCAACTTGTATATTACCAACTTATTCACGGCGTGTTATCGATTTGTCATCGACGTACTAACACCTTCTAGTACCAGCCCGGCTGCCTTGACAACGAGTTTTTTCACCCCTCGCAACTTCGGATCTGTGGATTTTAGTCATTTCGCACTACAGGTATACCTATCCCAAGAATATTTGTTACCACTTAACCCGATGTTGGGATCTCGTATCATATTCAATTCTAAAACAATAGTCTATTGCAACGTTCTCGATCTGATACATATTTTTATATTTCAACCTGACGCTGGTTATTGCCATGTTTCCGGCGCAAGCGAAGGCCGAAATTTCCAACGGATATATGTATGCAACTCCAATTTCGGTGGGGTGACATTTTGATTTTATGGCCATTTAGGAAATTTGCGATTTTTTATATAAAATTGTCTCTAAACTATCAGTTGGATACGTTCTTCTCATCTCAGAGAGGACCTCAATACGCCAGCTTTTTTATCAGACTTTCACTAGAATGGGACCAAAATAAAGGAAAAGACCGCTGTATCTGAAATTTAAAAAAAAATATATATCTTTTTATTCGACTCAACTAACGTATAGCAACAACAATATACGAAACAAAATGATTGACTTTATGGCCACATTTCAAAAAGGCAGGATGGTCGTAACTCCAATACCGTTGATATTGTAACCATTTGAAGTGGTTATAAGGTCATTGGTCGTTGATCTTATGTCAGCCTTAGCAATTTCACATGTTTTAATTGTCTTATTTTCATACTTCGTCCTTTGTATCTCGGAATAGATCTGATGTCAGCTTTTGTCTTCACGAGAACATAAAACAGCCAAGTAGGGTAGCCAAGCCCATAAACAGACATTGCAGATTATCTAATTATATGAAGCTTTTTCATTGGCGTGAGATTTTTTGGTGGCTGGAAGAATAGTGGCTAAGAAGAGGAGAACCTGCCGATGTGATACCACAGTTAGCTTTTGGTCAATTATGGCTGAATTTTCCGGCTACCTTGTCGCCTTTCATAAAGGCTCACCATCAAACGAATGTTCGAAAGCTACACTGCTTTTTACACAGTCCCATTCCTCTTTTATTTACTTGAAGTAGAAAAACAAAAAAATTTGCATTTTCGCAACCTCATCGGTCTTTGTACGGAAGTACGCGGGCAGCAAGCGCAAAATATCAGTCCATCGCGTAGTGATCGATTCCTAAGTGTATCCACCTCTGCTGTAAAAACTAAATTATGAAAAGTGCTGCCTCTAATTGTAATATTAAATTGTACTTTGTAATCCATAGATTTTAATAAAATTTGGGCTTGCATAATACCCTTTCACTGTCTTCTTCTAATTTCAAAATTTATCATGCGCTAGAAAGAGACATCTATATTATCACCTTGCTCTACGCGCTTACTTAATTTTCCTAATAATCTATTTTCAATGCTATATAACATAAATTGCCACTTATTAGCATAAGATATTTAAATAAAATGCATTTATTGCTATTAATTGTCTCGCCATTTACACTGAATATGCAATTAAAACGTTCAAAATGGACAACAACTTTATTACGATAAACAATAATTAAATCATTATTTGTTGTAGCTTTTAGCAAAACGTTCGTTCGCTATGTTTGTTATTTGGAAACTGAAAAGTTAAATATCAATAAGATATACGCAAGCTAATAAGTGAATTGATTTAGCTGCATAAAAAATACAGCAAAATACAGTTACTGGAAGAGTAAATGGGACATTAAGGTGTATGAATTTGTTAAGAGCTTTGTTTTGTTCTCTAAAATTTCCACAAAATTTTGCAAATGAGGATTTTTAATTAATTTTTATCAAATTTTAATGAAACAAATTAAATTTAACATTCAGCTGAACAGAGCTCACATAATATATTAATTTTGTTCTCATAACGGTAATCCGTAACGGCATAAACTAATCGAGATAGATATAGACTTCTATATCTCAAAATGATATGGGCGAAAAAAGAAATTCATTTAGCCATGTCCGTCCATCCGTCCGTCCGTCTGTCCGTAAATACGATAACTTGAGTAAATTTTGAGGTATCTTAATGAAATTTTGCATGTAAATTCCTGGACACTCATCTCAGATCGCTATTTAAAATGAACGAAATCGGACTATAACCACGCCCACTTTTCTATATCGAAAATTTCGAAAAACCGAAAAAGTGCGATAATTCAATACCAAAGACGGATAAAGCGATGAAACTTGGTAGGTGAGTTGACCTTATGACGCAGAATAGAAAATTTGTAAAATTTTTGGCAATGGTAGTGGCACCGCCCACTTTTGAAAGAAATTAATTTAAAAGTTTTGCAATTTGTAATTTGGCAGTCGTTGAAGATATCATGATGAAATTTGGCAGGAAAGTTACCCCTATTACCATATGTATGCTAAATAAAAACTAGCAAAATCGGATGACGAACACGCCCACTTTAAAAAAAATTTATTTTAAGTCAAATTTTGACACAAAATTTATTATCTTTACAGTATATAAGTAAATTATGTCAACATTCAACTCCAGTAATGATATGGTGCAACAAAATACAAAAATAAAAGAAAATTTCAAAATAGGCGCGGCTCCGCCCTTTTTCATTTAATTTGTCTAGAATCCTTTTAATGCTATAAGTCGAACAAAAATTTACCAATCCCTCTGAAATTTGGTAAGGGCATAGCGTCTACGACGATAACTGTTTTCTGTGAAAATGGGCGATCTCGGTTGAAGCCACGCCCAGTTGTTATACACAGTCGACCGTCCCTCCTTCCGGTCGGCCCTTAACATGATAACTTGAGCAAAAGTCGATATATCTTTACTAAACTAAGTTCACATACTTATTCGAACTCACTTTATCTTGTTATTAAAAATGGTCGAAATCCGACTATGACCACGCCCGCTTTTTGGATATCGAAAATTTTTTTAAACTTTGACTCAAAATATAACTTTAGAAAAAACTTTGTAAAATGGGTGTGACACCTACCATATTAAGTATAAAAAAATGAAAAAGTTCTGCAGGGCGAAATCAAAAGCCCTTGGAATCGTGGCAAGAATACTGATGGTGGTATTGCATACAGAAATAAATTAGCGGTACCAGACAGATGATGTACTGGGTCACCCTGGTCCACATTTTGGTCAATATCTCCAAAACGCCTTCAGATATAAAAGTAAGGGCCACTCCCTTTTAAAACCCTCATTAATACCTTTAATTTGATACCCATATCGTACAAACACATTATAGAGTAACACCTGGTCCACCTTTACGGCGATATCTCGAAAAGACCTATATAACTAAGGCCCACTCCCTTTTAAAATACTCTGTAATACCTTCCGTTTGATACCCACGTCATACAAGCACATTCCAGCGTTATCCTAGGTTCATTTTGCTAAATGGTGATTTTCCTTATTTTGTCTCCAAAGCTCTCAGCTGAGTATGTAATTTTCGGTTACACCCGAACTTAGCCTTCCCTACTTGTTATTAATGCTCGTAAATGTCCCGTTCCATGTTAATGGCGGCTAACTGTACGAGTGCTTGGTTCTTAGCGTTGTGCTAAAAACTCTGTACATTTAACTCTTTTTATCTTATGCATGTGTATGAGTGTTTTTACATAAGATAAGTATTTAATAGTTGCATTAGCTCATTCGTCATGTCAACAAATAGCGGCAGAATGAGGTCATTATCTAATCTCTTTATGCAGATTGAATGCAGTGCAGCAAGAATAAGTTTTGTTTTGTTTTTGTATGTATGGCGGTGGCTGTCTGTTGAATCAAAGAAAATATGCCTTAAAGTTGTTCTAGTATAAATTGAGCAATGGTGATAACTTTGATAATTAGAATGAATAGATAAAAGCAACTAAAAAATATGATTTATGAAATTTATTTGTGTTTAATTAAAAATAAAATTAAAAATAACAAAATTCTAAAATTTCCTATTATTGTATTTTCTATTAAGATAACTGTTGAGAAATTACAAAAAATTAAAAATTCAGTTGCGTAATTTTTATAATTTAATTAGAAAAAAAAAATCTCATTAATAAAATATGTTATTGTAAAAATACACACTTTATTTTAACAGTTCAATATTTGGATATACATACATATAACCAGGTTTTCTTAAAAGCCCACCAATTACACGCAAACATATCCGTACCACCTGAAAAGACCTACCTGTATGTACCTGTGCGTATAAGAAAACAATTGTTTTACTATTTTGTTTAAAAGAGAATTACATACATGGAAAGAAGATATGCTGCATTTTAAAAATTATGTCTTTTGAATCATATTTCAGTAAGTGTTACAAATTCGGTTTTGACAAATTTGTTTACAAATGATGAAATTTTTCTAATGTTACATTAGTAAACAGTATAAGAAAAAAAAAGAATCTTCGTTTATAAAATTTTTTTGATATGTAAATTTGAAATTTTTTAAAAGATTTTGAAAATGTTTGAACAGTAAAAAAAAAATTTCAAAAAACTATGTATAAAACTTCAGCTTTTGAAAAACCTAGGGGCATGAAATATTCGGAATTCATTTGGATTGGCAGGTATTAAAAAAATGACTGAAAAATATAAAAAAAATTAAAAGAAATACTTGAATATGAATGTGATATTGAAACATGAATTACAAAATTAAAAAAAAAAAAAACAGATTAAATGAAAGGAAAAAGTATTAAAAAAAGGGAAGAAAACCATATAGTTCGGTTTGTGGATTTCAAACCAATTTTGATAAACAATTTTTAATTTAAAAAATTTTTTAAGATTGGTAGGTTTTATTACAAAAAAATTTGGAACAGGGAAGAAGTTTTAACTAAACTTTTTTCGATGCGATAATTTTGAAATTATAAAAATTTAAATTAAATGGGTTTGAATACGATGTTTTTAAATATCTGAATTTTTAAAATTTTAAGTAGAGCTTGCGATTCCTTCTCGAACGCAAGCGAGATTCTCGTGTCTCGAAGTACTCGTAAATCTCGCGAGCTGTCGACATTCTTACTTAATCGCTGTAAGGACAGTATTTATACATTTGGTGTTTTTATACTCAGCTGAGCAGAGCTCACAGAGTATATTAACTTTGTTCACATAACGGTAATCCGTAACGGCATAAACTGATCGAGATAGATATAGATTTCTATATATTAAAATGATCTGGGCGAAAAAAGAAATTCATTTAGCCATGTCCGTCCGTCCTTCCGTCCGTAAACACGATAACTTGAGTAAATTTTTGAGCTATCTTGATGAAATTTGGTATGTAGGTTCCTGGGCGCTGATCTCAGATCGCTATTTTAAATGAACGAAATCGGACTACAACCACGCCCACTTTTTCGAAATCGAAAATTTCGAAAAGCCGTAAAAGTGCGATAGCGGATAAAGCGATGAAATATGGTATGTGTGTTGACCTTATGGTGCAAAATAGAAAATTAGTAAAATTTTGGACAATGGGCGTGGCACCACCCACTTTTAAAAGAAGGTAATTTAAAAGTTTTGAAAGCTGTAATTTCGCAGTCGTTGAAGATATCATGATGAAGTTTGGCAGGAACGTTACTCCTATCACTGTATGTGTGCTAAATAAAAATTTGCAAAATCTGATGACGAACACGCCCACTTTTAAAAAAAAGTTTTTTTAAGTCAAATTTTAACAAAAAATTTAATATCTTTACAGTATATAAGTAAATTATGTCAACATTCAACTCCAGTAATGATATGGTGCAATAAAATATAAAAATAAAAGAAAATTGCAAAATGGGCTTGGCTTCGCCCTTTTTCATTTAATTCGTCTAGAATAGTTTTAAGGCAATAAGCCGATCAAAAATTTACCAATCTTTATAAAATTTGGTCGGTGCATAGATTCTATGACGATAACTGTTCTGTGAAAATGGGCGAAAGCGGTTGAAGCCACGCCCAGTTTTTATACACAGTGGACCGCCTGTCCTTCCGCTTGGCCGTTAACACGATAACTTGAGCAAAAATCTATATATATTCACTAAACTTAGTTCACGTACTTATCTGAACTCACTTTATCTTGGTGTAAAAAATA
Source organism: Eurosta solidaginis (assembly GCF_040869045.1). Taxonomy (NCBI): domain Eukaryota; kingdom Metazoa; phylum Arthropoda; class Insecta; order Diptera; family Tephritidae; genus Eurosta; species Eurosta solidaginis. Next base: position 208,921,462 of record NC_090321.1, read on the forward strand.
GCCGAAATCCGACTATGACCACGCCCACTTTTTCGATATCGAAAATTACGAAAAATTAAAAAAAATGCCACAATCTGTACCAAATATGAAAAAAGAGATGAAGCATGGTAATTGTATTGGTTTATTGACGCAAAATATAACTTTAGAAAAAACTTTGTAAAATGGGTGTGACACCTACCATATTAAGTAGAAAAAGTGAAAAAGTTATGCAGGACGAAATCAAAAGCCCTTGGAATCTTGGCAGGAATACTGTTCGTGGTATTGCATACAGAAATAAATTAGCGGTACCCGACAGATGATTTACTGGTCACCCTGGTCCACATTTTGGTCGATATCTCCAAAACGGCCTTCAGATATACAACTAAGGGCCACTCCGATTTAAAACCCTCATTAATACCTTTAATTTGATACCCATATCGTACAAATACATTCTACAGTCACCTCTGGTCCACCTTTATGGCGATATCTCGAAAAGGCGCCCACCCATAGAATTAAGGCCCACTCCGTTTTAAAATACTCATTAATACTCTTTAATACCTTCCATTTGAAACCCATGTTATACAAACACATTCCATGGTTACCCTAGGTTCATTTTGCTAAATGGTGATTTTCCTTTATTTTGTCTCCAAAGCTCTCAGCTGAGTATATAATGTTCGAACTTAGCCTTCCTTACTTGTTTACTTGTGACTTTTTTGTTCGAGAAGAGATTTCTCACGAGTCTCGACATGCGCGGTACCAGGGGGAGGGGGGAACTTTTTTGTATTGACTGTAATGAAGTATATAATACTAATCTACATAGTACTTTCCTATCACACAACGGATTTTTTCTCATTTTTAATTGATTGTTCTTGCTTTTTTACGTTATTATTATATATATTTAAAAAAAGTCGCCCCCCCCCCCCCCCACTAAGAACGTAAAAAAGCAAGAAAAATTAAAAATTAATAAAAATCTGTTTTGTGATAAGAAAGTACTATGTAGATTAATATTATATACTTCATTACAGTCAATACAAAAAATTCCCCCGCCGCCCCCCCCCCTGGAACCGTGCATGGCGAGACTCGTGAGAAATCTCTTCCCGAACATGTTCGAGAAATCGTAAGCTCTAATTTTAAGTAACAAACTGTATGAAATTTTCAATATCACTCATTCAAGAACTGGCACCAATATATTTAAAAAAATTTCAAAAAATTAATTTATTTTTTTTTTAATTTGAATTTTGAAATTTTCGAAAAAAATTTGGTGTGGTAACTGTATGATTCCAGTTTGTATGGTTTTTGAATATCCGGAATTCAAATTTATAAAAAAAAGGTGGGTAGGAAAATTTCAAGATCTTAAAAAAATATATATAAAAAAATTTAATACAAATCTTATTTGTAAAATATTTGAAATTGGAATTGTTATCACGGAAAATTTGCAATTTTTTAATATAACCATTACTTGAAAAAAGGGAAATATTTATTTTTTAAAACAACTGAAGCAAAGAGTCTTTAGTCACAAAAGCCACCACTCGATACCTTAGCATGGACTCGATGTTTTCTCAAGGCAGTAGCTGTTTTTTGTTTTTTTTTTTTTTGCAGGTACATTTATAAAAATGTCTTAGATACATTTTTGTGGCGTGTTTGTGTTTATTCTAATGATTTGCTTTTTTAAATATGAAGCAAAAAATGTGTTTTATGTTAACTGAAAGAAAGCAAGTGTTCTTTTCTTGTTTATTTATTATTCGAATAACGAGGAAAATAATTTATTCGCCACTTAAATGAAATTTCTTTAAATAAAAAAAACACCTGTATTACGAATACAAAACCTACCAAAAATAATGTATCTTTTATTCGTTATTAGCATAAATTTTGCCCAACTCTGAGTATATAGAATGCGGTTACCCAAACCTTACCAAAACGTCCTTGAGAAAACGTTCGACATAAATTGATTGCTTTGTTGTTGCCAAAGTATCGAGTGACGGATGTTATGAATACTTTTTGACTGAATTTAGAAATTTTTTGATATATCGGTTATTTTATTGTAAACACATGAAATCCAAAATTTTATTTTTTTGGGAAAACGCAAAGTTTTATTTTGTCAAAGAGTTCCATTGAAAGATAAGATTCAAAGGCATCTTTGTCCGCAATTTCGATCTTTATGAGTATTCTATAAATCTCGGCATAATATCGTCAATGTGATACCTCGGCCTGAAAAAAAATAAAAATTTTGAGTTAAATCAATTTACAATAAAACGCGCGATTTAAAGAAATTAAAAACAAAAAGGACATCTTTCATATTTTCTAGATAACCATATTTTGAAAAAATGGAAAAAATTAATAAAATTAAAAAATATATAAAAAGCAATATTTCCTTAAAATTTCGAAAATAAAACAATACTAAGTTCGGGTGTAACCGAACATTACATACTCAGCTGAGAGCTTTGGAGACAAAATAAGGGAAAATAACCATTTTGCAAAATGAACCTAGGGTAACCCTGGAATGTGTTTGTATGACATTGGTTTCAAATGGAAGGTATTAAAGAGTATTTTAAAATGAGTGCGCCATAGTTCTATAGGTGGACGCAATTTCAGGATATCGCCATAAAGGTGGACCAGGGGTGACTCTAGAATGCGTTTGTACGATATGGGTATCAAATTAAAGGTATTCATGTGGGGTTTAAAAGGGAGTGGTGGTAGTTGTATATGTGAAGGCGTTTTCGAGATATCGACCGAAATGTGGATTAGGGTGACCCCGAACATCATCTGTCGGGTATCGATAATTTATTTATATATGTAATACCACGAACAGTATTCCTGGCATGATTCCAAGGGCTTTTGATTTCGCCTTGCAGAACTTTTTCATTTCATTCTACTTAATATGGTAGGTGTCACACCCATTTTACAAAGTTTTTTCTAAAGTTAAATTTTGCGTCAATAAACCAACTAAATTACCATGTTTCATCCCTTTTTCGTATTTGGTATAGAATTATGGCATATTTTTTTTTCGTAATTTTCGATATCGCAAAAGTGGGCGTGGTCATAGTCGGATTTCGGTCATATTTCATACCAAGATAAATTGAGTTCAGATAAATACGTGAACTAAGTTTAGTTAAGATATATCGATTTTTGCTCAAGTTATCGTGTTAACGGCCGAGCGGAAGGGCAGACGGTCGACTGTGTATAAAAACTGGGCGTGGATTCAACCAATTTCGCCCATTTTCACAGAAAACAGTTATCGTCATAGAATCTATGCACACACCAAATTGGTAAATTTTAGTTCGACTTATGGCCTTAAAAGTATTCTAGACGAATTAAATGAAAAAGGGCGGGGCCACGCCCATTTTGAAATTTTGTTTTATTTTTGTATTTGGTTGCACCATATCATTACTGGAGCTGAATTTTGGCATAATTTACTTATATACTGTAAAAATTTTAAATTTTTTGTTAAAATTTGACTTTAGAAAAATTTTTTTTAAAAGTGGGCGTGTTCGTCATCCGATTTTGGAAATTTTTATTTAGCACATATATAGTTATAATAGTAACGTTCCTGCCAAATTTCATCATGATATCTTCAACGACTGCCAAATTACAGCTTGCAAAACTTTTAAATTACCTTCTTTTAAAAGTGGGCGGTGCCACGCCCATTGTCCAAAATTTACGCAGCACCAAGCTTCATCGCTTTACCCGTCTTTGGTAATAAATTATCGCACTTTTTCGGTTTTTCGAAATTTTCGATATCGAAAAAGTGGGCGTGGTTATAGTCCGATTTCGTTCTTTCTAAACAGCAAGACGGACAGGACTAAATGAATTTCCTTTTTCACCCAGATCATTTTGATATATAGAAGTCTATATCTATCTCGATAAGTTTATGCCGTTACGGATTACCGTTATGCGAACAAAGTTAATATACTCTGTGAGCTCTGCTCAGCTGATTTTAAAAACAAAAATTTGATTGACGAAATTTGTTAAAAACTTGCCATTGCTATTATTTTATTGGATGCTGTAATTACAGCTAGCTCAGCAGTAAGTCTAGGCCAACTTGAAACTTAACTGTAAAATCGTATTTGACTCACACGCAACACGCTATCAATCTGAAATACCTATGTTATGGCCTTTGTGGTAGTGCAGCTGTGTTTTAAAATAGCGCGCAATATAATATTTAATTTAATTTATTTTATTTTTATTTTTTTAATCTACACATAAACAAGAGTTCTTGATTGTATTTTGCGGCTTCATTTTGGATTTTTTTTTTGTATACATTGGTTCTTTTTTTTTCAAATTATCACCATATGAGCAATCCAACCTCATTGTGTAGCCATACAAGTCACTAAGAATACCACTCATACGCATTCTCGTACATTTTCACTTCTCCAACAGCTGGTCAATCTGAAATTCACTGCCATACGAGCGCACTTTATCAATATGCAAACAGAAAATTCGAAACAAAATCAGAATGCATAAATTTTCATATCGAATGACCGACCATAAGAGCGACACGGCATGCGAGCTTTATCTATAACTTTTTTTATTTTGGTTTTATATGCATATGCTGCATATATAGATATGCATAGCATAGTTCATACATATTTGAATGTGTGTTTTGGTTGGTGCGCATGCGCCTCGTAAATATGCATTAGAAAACTCTATTTCACCTGCCACAAAATGTTTGCCTGTGCAATACAAATGAAAATCAATGCTCGCTGAGATCAAATCTTACAAAAGCATTGAGACTAAGTATTTTTGACTATGTATGTAAATGTACTGTAGTGAGAGATGTTAAGATTTTTAGATGCTTTCGTGTTGATAAGCTGCAAATATATATTTTTGAAGCTCGGAAAGAATGTCTTTACTCAGGTGAAAAGAGAGAAAATCGAAGATGTCTTTCATTTAGGTTGGTTTTGTTTTTGCTGCACGTGACACGCTTTGTGAATGGTTGCCAATGTTTTAAGCAACATGTTTTATGTGTTGATACCAAATAAATTAGAGATAAACTATCTCTGCCGGAAAATAAATCTTCTTTTTAAGATTTTTCGTTTAGTAACATATTTTATATGCGAAATCATTTGAAGTTTGAGCGTTGATATATTAACCAACATACAACAGTTTGTTATTTTTTTAGATCATCATTTCTTATTTCACTTTGAAAAGATATTAGAAAAAATAATTATCTCCGACGAGATTTAGGCCGCGCTTCTCTTTCAATTTGGGTCGTGCTCCTTTTTGAGTTTGAAGACAATACCTACAGTTTTTTTGCCGAGTCCGAAAGATAGCTGCAAAGCAGATGATTTTTCACTGAGAAGTTGCTCTTTCTGATGAACTTAAGTAGGAGCGAGAGATTCATCTGCACAACCTCTGCTAGACTCTTGAAAATCGTTATTCGCCTTCTTGTTTGCAGTCGACTCCTATTTATCCTCAAATTGTTGTTGTTGTATTAACGATTAAGAAACACCCCGAAGGTTTTAAGGAGTGTTATCGATGTTGGTGTTCGTTTGCCGAATATAGATCCGGTACGCTCCGGTACGGCTCTGGAACGATTAATAGTTATGACCACATTAAACCTTCTAGGCCAACCCGCCCGCCCAGCCCCTAGCCCCATGAGGAAGTTGGTGTCGCCAGATCCTCGCCTGCTAAATATGTGTGTACAACATTGATGGGTTGACAATTGGGTTGCGGTTTAAAATTACAGAAGGGTAAATAAAACATTTTGAAAATTGAAAGTGTGATAAATTTTCCTCATCGTAACAAGTTTTTCAGAAGAAGCTTTTTGGTATGCGTGATGACACCAGTAAGTGTTCTCACTGCAGATATGTCTAGCTTGATAGGAATGCTAGTTCGTTTCCTATTCAAACATGGCTATGAGGACCTTCAGACCTCGCAATTACAAACTTTATCTGACATCCCTCGATTCCGCCTCGTATTTGTGCATTTCGAAACTTTTTATGGTCATCTCATCTTTAAGTTCATTCCCTTCAATATATTGAAGCCAGCGAGGATCCACATATCCACACAATATCCGACTATATCACGTCGGATTCTTATGTCGGTAAAGATCGTTACACTGGTGTCTGAGACTGTACTGTCCTGGAGCAGTCTGGCTGCTCTGTTAATGAGATAGACCTACGCCTACAAGGCATTGCATGAGTCAGCAAGTCGGTACGTTTTATTTACCTCATGCTTTGATTACAGCTCAGCTCCATTTCCCCTTTATATTTTTAAGCCGCCTTTGTAGATTGTTGTGCACCTACCACTGTTTAGACTTTCTTTCCATTTCTCCTTCGGAAAACATTTTATGTTCAGCAACTGAAAGTCAACTAGCGCAGTGATATTGTGGGTTTTGGACGTGAGCTAGGTTATGACCCGTTTAGTATGTTCCTTGTCTTGTCATTTAACATCGTCACGTGCCCCTATTTGTGTCATTTCCACATGTTGGGTCGTAGAGCCCCTTTCGCGGCCATTCCGTGCACGAACACTTGTAGCGGCATCAAGTAAAAAATTACTTTTAACACATTCTGAAGTGTGCTTCTCACTTCGCCTGATATTCCCAGGCAAGATAGTCTTTGTACCTTCCCAACCTTCTGTTCACTGCTCTTTTTTCTTAGCGCCTTTCACCAGACTAGAGCTCCATCCGTCAGTACCGGCCTTATGGCTGTTGTCATGTCGTGGATTATACGTGGTGACAGTACGAAGTTCCTACCGAAAGAACTTTTGCGCGTGTAGTATATCGCTAGAGCGATCTTCGATCTAAAGTCAACTCTTGGTGAAGCCCGGAAAGAGCCCTTTTCATGTGCTTGCTATCCGCTGGTAGGAATTTACCTTTGCATACTGAGTCAGATCCTTCGACGTTTTACTTAGAGTTTCGCAGTATGAACGAATATCGTAATGTATTTTCACATGGCAGTGGCTAACTCTTCAACATCGAACTACTTGTAATATACTAAATCCTGGAGTTCTGATATTTCTTATCATTTTCGATTTCATTAAGACTAAATGACACTGTTGATCATCACCTTTATAGTAGATGTGATAGTGTTTTATTTTTTTTATTTTTTTGATAGTGTTAGGTTTTCTGCCAAATAGGCTCATCTAGTGCCCATGATTTCAAGTAACCTTTAAAATGGACACCTATAGATCCTTAGTCTAAGCATAAGGCCTTCAGACATTTACGAGGAGAAAAAAAAGTTTAAATAGATACCCCTTAGATACCCATCGGATGATCTCTCAGATTCATTAATCGCACGGCTACCAAGCTACTCCAATGCTAATGAACAATCGAATCTTGATAACGAATCCTAATTGAGTTAGATATGCTTTGTTTTAATATTGTTTTATTGTCCGAATTGCGCTGCATATCTAGGAGCTAGGCTGCTGACGTTCCATTTAGGAAAGCCGCTTATCTGATCGCAATAAACTCGTGTTTTATAAGAGACCCCGTTCTGATCTATTTAGAACATTTGCAATATTTCACGTTCCATCACATCTGAAGAAGGAAGGATTCTTCTCCACAGTTGGTGTGTTACAATGATCAAACTGTTTCTCTCTGCTATAACCACCTTCACCCAACAAAAACGATCGTTAGGTTAATGGAGATCTTCTGACTTCCAAAAATTGTATACAAATTTATATCAAAACTACGACAGTCCTATTATGCATGTGATTTACAACAATTTGAGCATGCTTTCTTCTAGGTTTGGGCAATTTATAATTCAACACAAAATAATAGAAAATAAATAATATAAAATTAAATACTACGAAAAAATTTTCTCACCCGTCTCTTCATAAATCCTTCTACAATCAAAAAACAAACAATAAGTGCGCTCACCATCCTCGCCCCTGCTAATATCAAAAACTACACAAAGCATATAAAATTATGTGACAGGCATTAGGCCACCTGCTGATCTAAGCTCTATGCACTTGCTGATCTCTATTATTGTTTGTTTGTTTGTTTGTGTGTCATGCCGCGTCGCAGGCTCACATGTGTGTTATGTTGAAACAACACATGAGAGACCCCAACTAACACTCCCAGCATCTCGTAGTCACTTTCGTCTCGGTCAATCCTCCATACGTAGTGCATAAAAGGCAACCAACACAAACAAACAAATAACAAAATATGCCTTAAGCACAGCGGTGGCCAATTGATTAAAACGATTTGAGCGATTCTCGACGATAGTCGTTGCTCAATCGTTTTCTAGTGCTGATCAAGCATACAACTGACAGATTGTTAGTTTTAACGGAGATTGAAGAAAATGAAACTCAAATGGAGAATGAAAGAAAAGAAGTCATAGTTTGATGAGTAAAAACAAACATAATATACCCAAATGTGACTTTTAGCAAACGACCCGCATATAGGGAAGTTTTGTAAAAGATTCATAGATCTGACATAATATTATAGCCCTCGAAGGAAAATTATTGAAGGGATTTCCGTTTTTGGAAAATATGTAATATGTCGGAAATATTTCGCGAAAAATTCATGGTTATTTTGAGAATAAATCCGAATCATTTCGGGACTATCTCCGGATAATTTCCGCATAGTTTTCGGAAAACGTTTTAGAATAATTTTGGGATATTCCAGATTGTTTCTAACACAATACGGAAATATTTCTGGAGATTATTTAGGGATCATTGGGACTATTTGGAATCATTTTGGCAGTCAATCCGATTATTTCGAATAATTTAGCCTCGATTCGGAGATCATTCCCGTATAATTTCGGTACTACTTTAGAACTGTTTTTAGGATGTGTTCTGCATCATTTAGGGATTGGGGTTCCTCCCCGGGCAACACATCATTAACATTTTAGAAACATGTTTTTTCAATTAGAAGAAAGTTTTTCTAAGCGAGGTCGCCCCGCGGCAGTGATTTTTCAAGAGTGTATTTCTGTCATGAAAAGCTTCTCTTCCCGTCTATTTGTAGGAAAAATTTAAAGGAGCACGACGCAAATTGGAAGAGAAGCTCGGCCTAAAAGCTCTTCAAAGGTTGTCGCACCTTACATATATTTTAGAGATTAATAGGTCAAGGTCACTTTGGAAATATTTTGGGGATCACTCCGGCACCACTTCGGGATGATTTCGGGACTAACTCTTATAATTTTAGAATAGTTATTGAATAATTTTGAAACTATTTCTGGTTCTTTTTGTATTATTCATCAGGGACAGTTAGGGACTATCTCCAGATTGTTCACGGGAATTAAGGGATAGTAAGAGGGTTGCTGTAAGAACTATTTCGGGGTTATTTCAGAGCTGTTTCGGTATATTTTCAGGACTGTCTGATTCATTTTGCAATTGTCTTCGTGGTCATTTCCGTACTGTATCGAATTCAAGTTGGAAATTTATCGGGATTATTTGAAGGCTATTTACGTATCATTTGGGTGCTTTTGCGGCATTAATTGGAATAATCCCTCTTATCAATTCAGTTTTTAGCATACATTTCAGAACCAGCACCAAAGCATTTTTTTTCCTTATTGCGATTATTTCGTGGCTATTTGGAGATAATTTAGGGATTGTTGTCGAATCATTTAGGGGATATTTTAGAACAACCACTTGTGCCTCTAAAATTCAAATTAAGCTGAGTAAAGCAAAAATATGCTTGCTATCAAATCCTGGTATAGAAAAACAAAAATAATGCACCATGATGCTACAAGAACATTACCAGCGCGTCATCGTACCACGCTGCAAGTGAAAGGTTCAGAGAGAAATTTCACGCAAGCGCTTACCAGTGCATGTATTTTAACTTGAAGGTAGAACAAATTTAAAAAGAAATATCTGATCACTTGTGCGCCTGCTCAAATAGACATAAAAATTTACTATTTAAGCAGGCGGTTTCTTCGCCAAACTGTCTGTATCTCCGCATTCATTGATTTTTTTGTGCAAACAATTTTTTCTTTCTTATTTGGCAATTACATTTCTCCTTGAGTTCACTTTGCGCGCAAAGTTTATGGTTGCCATAGCCAAAAATGGTTGCATAGCCACTTTTGCACATAGTACATACTTACATACTCGTCTATACATTGCTACATACATAGCCACGCATGCGTTAAGTAAATGTGTATGTATGCCAGTGGCAACGCATGCCACAATCGCACAAATTAATTTCAAATAATCGACAAAACATGAGCGCATGAGCACATGCTTTGTGATTCTTGCCGCCTTCACTGCCACACCGTCTTGACGATACTTCTGCTCATGCGCACGCTTAGAGCCTTAAAAACATCAATACCGTTCACAGCCCACTTAAGTAGTAGCTTTTTGTTGGCATGCAATTGTCTGCTTAATGTCTCCAGCTGCCACTGCCTCTATTACTGTTTTGTTGTTGATATTGGTGATGTGCATTGTTGCATGTTATTGGCTGCTGATGCTGCGCTGTCGCTTCTGTAACTGTTTTTCTGTTGTTTAGTACATTGACTTGCCACTTGCTTCTTGCGCGTCCCGATAAACGTTAAACAGCAATTGTAGCGGTGCCAGTTCAACCAAATTGGTCAATAAACTCCCGAACGCAACGCTTTCCAATGCCAAATGTAGTCAACAACAACAAATAAATAATCGTCGTACATACGGTCAACACAGCAATCAATAGGCAGACAAGCGTTCAATAAAAAAGATGTTTTGTTGTGCTTGACGGTGATTTGTTACAGGGGGGTGGAAATAAATTGCACCATAATTCAAGAAAATTTGTTGGCTTTGAAATTGAAAATTGTTTGCCTGCAGAGGAGGAGAAGAAGAAGAAGGCATACATATAGGAATTTAGAAGAGGAAATGACTAACTAACTTTTTTATGCTTCTGAATCACAGCTCATATTTCGAAATACATGTAAAAGTTCCACAAAAACTTTAAATATATATCAAAGCTTTATTTATGCTTTACAAATTTGTAAAGCGTTACCGATTCCAACCGCTTTTCGTATGTTAATGCTGAAAATTTTTCCCAATATTTATATATACAAGTATTTTCACTCAAATAAATTTTTATTTTAATATTTCTTTTTTTTTACTTAAGAGCACAATATTTGGTCACAAAATATAAATGCTCTGTCAAAATTTTAAGTTTGAAAAAGCTTCGCCTCTTGCTTATTACGGCACAATTTTGCCTTAAAGTTCTGATAAATAAAATAATTATAATAATACCATATACAACAGACTAATCCTAATATTGAAGCTATCAAAGCTTTTTGAACCCAAATCGCAAAAGATTTTGTAACTATTACACTTATCAAATCAAAGCGTTTCATACCTCAAAAAATATCGAAGTTTTTTTCTGATTTTCTAAATAGAAATATATAAAAAAGTTAATAAAGCCCTACGAATATGAATTGGAAAAAAATTGTGTGCAGCTTTCCTAAAAATAAGCATTTCATTTCAAAGGCTTTTATGTTTTATTCGTGACGATTTTTTGCTCTGATATGCCTATGTTTTATGCAGTGGTTAAATCAAAATTTACGATATCTCTTCGCATTTTAAACAAATTTTGAAGCATCATTGAGCTCTTCTCAACATTGAACTTTATGTCACGAAAGCTCTTCTGCTATTTATCATTACCCATCTTTCTCTCTCCTTCTTAGCCAATTCATTTTTTTAAATGCAGTATTTCCGATTACAGCGTGGAAGCTTTTAGTACCATTACACACATCAAACGATATTTAACAAAAGCTTACAATTTTGTTAAATTGAATCTTCCGAAAAAATATCTTATTTGTAGTTTTCTAAATCTATATCACACATACTTACATAAGAATAATAATGAAGTTTTAAAAAACTTAAATTTTGGAAAATTTCCCGATTATCTTGTGACAAAGCTTTACGATTAGTTTGTGATAAAACTTTTGTCTTATGTCTTATTGAAAATTTGTGATAGTTAGTTAATCAAAAATATGACATATTTTCGTATCCTAGAAAACTTTTTCATATCAATAAGCTTTTTCCAATTCAATTTTCATCTGACTTTTGTTTATGACACAAAATTTTTTTTTTTTTAAGTGAATAGTTTTGGAAATAAAATATTTTAAATCAATGCATAAAATCATGTAACTTATATCCTAAAACAGTTCCTCATCTAAATAAGATTTTTTCGAAGCTGAAATTTTTATTCCAAGAACTCACCAGACTCTTATTAATGATACAAACTTTTATTTTTTATTGGAATTTATTCATATTCATAAGTCTGGTGTTATTTTTATAAATCACAACATTCTTGAAAATTAATAAAGCTTTTTTAAAATATCTTCACTATCTTAATTTTTGATGCCAAAAGCTATTACAGTTTTTTCTTGGGAAAACTTTTTTTGATTTTATTCTTTTTTACTCTACTGTAAATACCTTTTCTTCATATACGATACGTAGAAAGAAACAAAAGAAGCTTTCGCATATTTATTTTCGTAGCTATGATTGTTGCCAACACATTAATTGAGTGCTTTATTGTATTGCTATTGCTGAAATTTTTCCGATACTGTACTTGCTTTTTGAGCGCTTGCATAATTTTTCTTACTTCCCTGGGAATCACCATCTTCCCAATGATCAATATACCAAAAAAAAAGCTCTCAATAAAAGGGGTCAATATGAACATACTTTCAAATGAATAAGAATATTGACAGTTGTCAAACAAAACATAAAGTGGTCAATGTTTGATTAAATAGTCAGTAGTAAAGTCGATATCATTCAGAAGCTCAAATCCGATCATATCTAATTCTAAAAGATTTAGTCTATTTGCCTAAAATTGTTTAACACCTGGGCTAGCAATTTAAATTATTAGCAGCAAAACGATGATTCGAAATGGCATAGCAAATACCAAATTTTTCGCAGCACATGTAACAGTAGGGTCGTGATGATTTGTTCTTATCACCTTTATTCACTTTTTTACATATTTTTTTTACTTTTATTTTTATTGTAATTTTATTTTATTTCATTTTGTTAAATTTTTCTTAATTAATTTTTATTTTGTTTTACTTATTGTTATTTTATTTCAGTTCATATTATTTCAGTTATGTTTCGTCTTAGTTCTTGTTTAACTATTTATTATTACACTTTAAATTTTGAAATTTTTATATTTTATTTTATTTATTCATTTACGTTTATTTAATTTCAGTTCAACCTATTTTAATTTGATTTATTTATTTTCTTTTTGTTTGATTTTTTTCTAATCTATTTTGTTTTCAAATTTTCCTTTTAAATTATTTCTGCGCGCAGTAGCAGCGCTCCTTTAACGATGCATTTTATATGGTGCGCTTTTAGCTAATTAATTCCCATTAAAAGCTGCAAAAACAGCAACAAAAAAACATAACAACAACATGTCGTTACAAAAAAAAGCCATGCATCAATAATAATATTCACAGTTGTACATACATCACTTATTATGCCACATTACCGCATGACAACAAAATAATGTTTAACTTTGTTGTTGTTGTTATTATTACTGTTGTCCTTAGTTTTTTTTTTTTTTTTTTTGTAGTTGCGGTTGTTTACTTAAGTTGCTCTCGCTCTGCTTGCTTATTTCAACAATTTATGCACTTTTTCTTTTTTGCTTTTTTATTGCGATTCCTCTTCTGCTTTCGTTTTTCTGTTTTTAATCATTCGTTTGTCTTTCTTTTACTCACATTTGTTTTATTTACTGCTTATCATTTGTTTTCTATCATTACGTTTACTTACATTTTCTACTTCGGCAGGGGCTGTTGCTATTTAAGTTGTTGTCGTTTTAAGGTTGATTGGCATGTTGCAGTGGCATACCACAAATATTTTCAAACACATTTCCATTGAATTGAATTGGTCAGACGGCGACGCCAGTACGTTTGTGGTATTGTTTTGCTACAAAAGAAAGAGTTATATGCTGGTAGTTACAGTGTGTGTAAATAGTTTGTGTTACATACAACTGAAGCTGCAACAAATTAATCAAAAAATGTCCGTCCAAGCGATGTTCTTGTGCCCATGCCAATGCACTACAATGCAGCATTTGCCACCATATGTCTTGATTCCGACGGAAGATGCAATGACCCAAGCTAAGGGCTGCTGTCGATTACATCTTATGGTTAGCTACTGTCGCAGCAGCTGATGTATTGAGTAGGATGAGAGTTGAAAAAATTGTATTTGCCAATGTCCGGTATTAAGCAGGAGACGATTTTACGGTGATATCTAAACTCGAAATAAAATCAATATCTTTATATATGTACATAAAGACTCCAGCAAAAGGTTCGATTAAGGGAAATGAAAGAGGTATAGAGCAGTTAAAAAGATGGATCCATTTATGGCCAAAGTGTCGGGCTAAACCTTAATTTAGGTCAAGCCAATTTAAGCTTACCACACTAAACTCAGGTCCTAATATTGGCGAATATTTGCTGAACTGCTTGGGATATAAATTTGATGCCGATACAGCACAAATACATTATCGAGCTACCCAACTTTATATTGGCGGATACCTCCTAAGCTATGGCTCTGTTTTTCGTGATCGCCTAGCAATCACTCGAAAACTTGTTGCAGCAATTCACCTTTTTAAACTGTCGGGGACAAGCACAAATACGAATACATATAAATAAATTAGTAATGTGATAGACTGGCGTCTATCGAGTTTTAAAAGATTGAATTTTCTCACTGTATGATATGATGTGATACTGGTCAGATGATGGGAGATGTCACATGAAATGGTAACGCAATATGGAAACAGATATCAGACGATGTAACACAATTTGATACGGTGATATGCTAGCACGTGAAACATATAATGACATGTGTATATATATCATATGGCATAGAAATATTAATATGATGTAAAATGTATTAATACAAAAGATTGCATTTATGGTTTATTAGGATAACATCTCGTTAGAGATATTGTGATCTATCATTAGTAACATTTATGTAATTCCTTCTCCAAAGTAGGCGAAATTTTATCAAATCAAACTTCAAATGATGTGATGTAAAAGTACAAGATTTTTTATATCATAAGTAAGATGTGGTACTGTGATGTAATAAGAAATGAGAAGACTTATGTCTAAAAATCAGCTCAATTAATGGATCCACAAGGAATCATAGCCCGCTGTTTAGTCGAAAATTGATTAATTGTTCTTATAATGAGCTGAGCAAAGCTCACAGTGCAAACTAATTTTGTCTGCATAGCTTGTAACAACTTAAACTAATCGAGATAAATATAGACTTTCACATATCAAAATAATCAGGGTAAGAAATGTAATTAAGTTAGCCATGTCCGTTCATCTGTCCATCCATCTGTGAACATGATAACTTACGCACTCAACGAACAGATTGCGTCCTTTCCTTGCAATGAGTAAATATACGCATACTTGCCGACATAGAGCGCCTGAAGTACATGCTTGGTTCAAGTATGCATAAAATGGTGATCACACCGCACCTAATAGAAGCTCGAAATAGTTCATTATGTATTTCGCGTAGTGCCCTGTCCACACTTTTCTTTATCAATTCTTTCCTAATCCCTTCAGCAGCTTTTTGTTTCTACTTTTTATTTACTTGTTTGTGCATTAACAAATTAAACAAGTAATCAAGTTTGGTTCAAATCAAGTCAAGAGGGGTCATTCGCTCTCAAATTCTTTCCTTTCCTTTGTTAAATGATTCTTGAGTCGTTACCAAAATGGACGGGATTTCCAGCAACATAGGATCATTCTCATGTGATTGATGAACAACCATTTCATGTTATTACTCACGAAATTCTAATATACGTTTGTACAATAATGAATGATGCTGTCAGAATGAACGTGATCTTGAGCAGCAGAGTACAACTTTCAAGCAGAAATTACAGTTGCGCTGGCAGGCTGGAAAAGACGCGTACTTGAGGCACCCACCCTAACAAAGTGTTAGAGATTTAGCTAGGAGTGACAGATTCCGTCTTATGGATATTATTTAAAAGTTGTATAGAAACTTTCTATATAGGCATAGATATTGCCAAAATTTTATTTGTTTGTATTGTCAGCGCTCATAGCTGTGCAAATCTGAAAAGCACTTACAAAGTCACACATAGAATTGACCGGTTGTTTGCTTTGCAATATATTCATTGTAGATGTAACAATGCAAAACAATTAGCAAAAATTCTTCTATCAAAAAATCCAAATCAAATCAAATATATATGTTTTTTGCTCTAAAACAAAACATTTTAGTCTTTTTGCGCATGCGCAGCATTGCTTTTCTTACTTTTTGTTATGTGTATTTCAATGCGCAACGATACAAGGTGGCAGCATGGGACAGCTGATTTTAAGCTTTTTTTATTTGATTTGATACATCAAATTACGGCGCAGTACGATTTTGACATTTGTCCATCGAATTTACAAAAACAAAGTACATGGAATTTTTTTTTATGTTTGTAGGTATGTCACCATGCTGCCACCTTGTATCGTTCCGCTATGGTGTATTCACAAGCTTCAAAGCACTGTTTTGTTGTTAATTTTTTTTTTTTCACTCAATTGACTACAACATTTTTATACCTTATAATTGCATTTGATTTAACAATTCTTATTTTATGTTTTTTGTCTTTTCTCTTTTTTTCAGATCAACATTGCCGTTCAGTGCCTGAGTACGGACTTCAGCAGTCAAAAGGGAGTTAAGGTATGTTGCTCACTTAACATAAATAAATATATACAAAATTTAAGAGTGTCGCGTGAGAATGTTCGATTGATGACGATAAGGTGAAATATTTTTATGTTGTATTAATACAAAGGTTCATTTTTTTTTAAAGCAGATAAAAGTTTTAAAACTATTTTAACTGATATGATATAGTGGACTTTAAAAATACGTTCCAGCAGCTCAATTTTACAAGCAGAAATACATACTTGCTATAGCCCTTTGGGATTTGTCGATGTTCCTTTCGCACTTATTCCTGACATTAATTGCCAAACAAGCGCCGCTTATGTGCCACTTTGCATATTCCGCAAGGTGTATAGGCCATACCGGAACCGGGGGTTTCACGAGGAGCATTTGGTCGCCAGAGCCTTGCTAAAGATACAGGAAAAATTGACAATTGGGTTGAGGAAGCTATAAATGGCGCTGGCACCCTTGAAAGGGTTGCACCACACAACCCTTTGAATCACTACTCAAGTTACTTATCACTTTAATCTGCGGATATTTCTATCATGGCAAACTTTTATTTCAAAACCCCAATTGAAGTACACATCGTTTCACAAATCTTTACGTCGTCTTTTGAAAAATTGTTTGAAAATCACAAATTCTCCTATACTTATTCGTAAACCCATCATAATAAATTTGATTATTGATAGTCTCCACTAAAAATAATTAAAAACCGTATGGTGCAAAGAAATATTATCGTAAATTCCTTAAAGAAAAAATGCTCCCAAATATACGTGTTTTATTTTATTTTCCTTACTTCAATTAATTTAAATTTCACACACCTTCATCTACACTTCTATACCACCAAAAACTTCTAAAGGATGCCTACCTTTCACTTATGTATTTTCATTATCGAAAACACAGTCCGTTTTTTCACTATAAACCATTAGCATTAAGCATAAAAAAATCATTCACCTAAATACCCTAGCACATTTCATCCCTTTATCTACGTTAATGACCCTCAGTCGATTTGTTCGACGACAGTTAAGTACACAAACATCATTAAGATCGAAGGGATCGTTTGGATTTGTTTGTTAAATTCTTCTTGCATTTAATGGTGCTGCAATCAATGACTTGTAAATCAATCAATTTTGAAAGAGAAAAGGTGTGACTTTAAACGGTTCGAAACATTTTTGGAATATCATGTTACAAAATCAAACAATTAGGTTCAGAAAACGAGGGGAAAAGTGAACACAACAAAACTACTTAGATGAGAATTATGGGGCAATGTAAAGGTGCATAGTAAGAATACAAAAAACGAAAGTAATGTAATATGAAACGAACAAGTGAACTATTTTTCAAATCAATTTTTCTTTTTTCACTTTGCGGTTGACTGTAGACACTATGTATGCATGTTTATCTCTTATGCTAGATTAACAGAGTTTCCCAATTGAATATTTTGGAATTATTTCTTCATCTAATCGAAATGCGCTATAAAACAATACTTCTTGGTCTACCAGGTGTTTTGGCAAGTTTGGTGTTTGTCCAAATGTATGCTCGTGATATCCGATTAGGTGGTGCACTATTAAAGAAAAATTAACATTTGTTTCTAACAATGTCATGATAACCGTTTCGAAAAGTACTTTGTCTTGGCCCTATTACCTTGTATATTACCAAGCGTTTTTGGTATGTATTTCTCAAGGCATTTAGTCTACAATGTTATTTATATTGAGAAAAGGTGCAACACAAAGTCTATAGCATGTGACAAGTTGAGAAAAAGTGTACCCCTAAAGTCTGCAATGCGTGTCAGGAAGCCATTACCCTTACCTTTTCGTATGATATTTCTCACGATCTTTAGTTTGCTACGTGTGGTGGGATGCCACTTCCAATGACAAGTCAATGTTAAAAAGGCATAGAACTTTTATACGCTAAAACCGGTATAAGAATTTTGAAGCCAGAAGACAGACCTGTAGAACTAGGTGGTAGATGAATCTTCATATATTTATTTTGGAAATATTTTTTTTCTTCCTGTGGCAAATAAGAACACGAATTTCTATAAACAGTTGCAAAATATAGATATTTATTTGATTAGATTAAAAAAGGTAAGATAAGAGTAGATTAGATTAAGTAAGATTTGATTTGACTACATTAGTTTAGATGAGATTAGATTATATTGGGTTAAATAAGATTTTATAAGATTATATTATATTTAATTATATAAACTTAGATTAAATTTGATTAGAAAAGACAAGATTAGATGGAAAGCGTTTAGATAAGATTAGATTAAATTGGATTAGATTACATTAGACTCGATTAGGTTAAATTAGATGCTACTAGATGAGATGAGATTAAATAAAGTTGGATAAGATTAGATGAGATTAGATTGAATGCGTTTAGATAAGATAACATAAGATTAGATTAAAACATATTAGACTAGACTACATTAAATTAGATTACATTGGATTAGGTAACATTAATTAGATTCGATTCGGTTAAATTAGATGTTATTAGATGAGATGAGGTTAAATAAAGGTTGGATTAAATTAAATGAGATTAGATGGAGTACGTTTAGATAAGATTACATAAGGTTAGATTAGATCAAATTAGACTAGATTAAATTAGATTAGATTGCATTCCATTAGATTACATTAGATTAGATTAGTTTAAATTAGATGTTATTAGATGAGATGAAATTAAATAAAGATTGGATTAGATTAAATGAGATTGTATTAAATTAGACTCAATTAGATCAGATTAGATTAAAAAAATTTGAATTGATTTAAAAACTCATAATTGGTGACAAAATTTGTTTTTTGCTATTAGTTGTATCAATCGAAGTGCAGAAAAATTCTACTTTTGTGCCGAAGTTATAAAAATATTTTTAACATCATGTTCCTCAGAAGGCTCCTTGTCGCTATCAGCGGTGACAATTCCTGCAATTTTTATACTCAGCGTGCTTTGTGTAGGGTTATTTGTAGGGTTATCTACTTTGTAAAACATACTTTAATTTTGTAAATTATTTTTATGTTATATTACTTTTAACATTATTTCAAAATGAAAATTCTCTAGTTAGGTATTTTTAAAAGTGAAAATAAAGTTTTTTAAATATATAGTTTAACACTATATACTTTGCACACAGAGTATATTAACTTTGATTGGATAACGGTTGGTTGTACAGGTATAAAGGAATCGAGATAGATATAGACTTCCATATATCAAAATCATCAGTATCGAAAAAAAATTTGATTGAGCCATGTCCGTCCGCCCTTTAGCACGATAACTTGAGTAAATATTGAGACATCTTTACCAAAATTGGTACACTAGCTTATCTAGATCCAGAATAGATTGGTATTGAAACTGAGTGAAATCGGATGATAACCACGCCCACTTTTTATATATATAAAATTTTGGAAAACACAAAAAACCTGATAATTTAGTAAACAATAAACCTAGAATGTTGAAATTTGACATGTGGACTGATATTGAGACTCTTGATAAAAATTTGGAAAATTTTTAAAATGGGCGTGGCACCGCCCACTTGTGATAAAATCAATCTTACAAATATTATTAATCATAAATCAAAAATCGTTAAACCTATCGTAACAAAATTCGGCAGAGAGGTTGTCTTTACTATAAGGAATGCTTTGAAGAAAAATTAACAAAATCGGTTAAGGACCAGGCCCATTTTTATATAAAAGATTTTTAAAAGGGTCTGGACGTATAAATTAAGCCATATCTTTGCAAAAAAGAGCTTTACATCAATGGTATCTCATTTCCCAAGTGGATTTATAACAGTAAATAGGAAAAACTTCAAATTTTAAAAAATAGACGTGGCACCTCCCCTTTTATGACTAAGCAATTTCCTATGTTTCGGGAGCCATAACTCGAAGAAAAATTAACGGATCGAATAAAATTGGGTACACTAATTTTCCCTATAGCACGAAATATTTCCAGAAAAATGGACGAGATCGGTTAAGGACCACGCCCACTGTTACATAAAAGATTTTTAAAAGGGTCGTGGACGAATAAAATAAGCTATATCTTAGCGAAAAAGAGCTTTGTGTCAATATAATTTTACTTTCTAAATTGAATTATAACATTAAATTGGAAAACACTAAAATTTTTGGAAATGGATGTGGCACCGCCCCCTTTATGATTAAACAATTTTCTATGTTTCGGGAGCCATATCGTAATGAAATTGTGCTCACACATTTTCCTTATAGCAGAAAATATTTTTAACAAAAATGGACGCGATCGTTTAAAGACCACGGCAACTTAGATATAAACCAAATTCAAAAGGGTCGTAGACTAGAATAATAAGCTATAACTTAAAAAAAAATGGTTTTGAATCAATGATATTTCACTTATCATGTTTTACTGTAAGAGGAAATGGGGAGACATTTTTTTTAAACGGGCGTTGCCACGTGTTATGTAGAAAAGTAATTTATCTGAAATGAAATGTACAATTGGAGCTCACGCTGAGTATATAATGTTCGGTTACACCCGAACGTAGACACCTTTACTTGTTAAACTTTTATTTTGTAAATTGTTTTTTTTTTTTGCGTTTTTAACTCTGTTGTCATTATTAACAAGCCATGTTGAAGTAAAAAAAGTTTGCACTGTTGTGTTTTTTTTTTTTTATTTTTTTGTAATAAGAGACACTTTGCTTATTTTTATAGACATTGCTATTGCTTTTGTAATTATTTGATATATGCATATTTTATTTTATAGCCATTAATAATATTTCTTAGACATGCGAAATTGTTGTAGTTGTCATGTGTGGAGGTTGCATTGCCAATGTTATTTTTTATATTGTTGTTATTATTGTTGTTTTTACTATTGACAAACTTATATTTGCACTTATTCTTGGTAGGTTTGACATTTACAAGTTGATCGGTTTTTTTTGTTAATGTAAAGTGGTGCTTTTTTGTGACTTTTGTTGTTATTGTTTTTATTTTCTTTGTTAATAAAAAATCGAGTTTCTGTCATGAGCGTCTCTCGCAAGGTACATGACAGATTGCATTTTTACGCCAAACATGCAACAAAAAATAGCAGCTCAATTGAAATGAATTATAGCTGCTTAACAACAACAACAACAAAATAGCATTAAAATGTTGCAAGCGTATCATGAACGCATTTACTATCGCATCACATTTCGCTCTAGTTTAGCACGCATATATCAACTCACACATATGTATGTGCTTATGTACTGATACATATGTAGCATTGACAAATGCAACTTGCAACAGAATCAACACACACAGTCATTGTGGCAAGTGCACCACATTGCAGTAGAATAAAGACAAAAATAGTCATAGTTCAATAAGAAATAGCATACCAAGCGTGTTGCATGACTTTTGGCTGCACGTTGCACGCATTGAAAACGTTAGTTGTGTGTTGCAAGTGCGGCAAGTTTTTGCTGTTTTACTGCTGCTCTTCAGGTCCATTTATTGACAGAAATGTAACGTGTCGTTTGCTTGTAAAGCGCTCATTCACATTGTCATTGGCTGTGGTATTTGTTATGCGGTTGTTGTTGCTCGAATAACGCATGTACATGCCACAAATCGTTTGCGCCTCATTCAAGCAAACAACAGACATGGACAGTACACGGAAAAAGCAAGCGTTTTGTAACGGTTTCTGCACCTCTTTTTTCAGCGAGACAATTTCTGCAGTTCAGAGATGATGCTGCAAGCAATAAACTGCAGGATACGCTGCAACAATAAAAACAAGTACAAGAGAAAAATCAACAAATCAAACAAGCATTGCTGCACGAACATAAATCTTAAAACAACAACAGCAAACATTTTATTACAACAAGTTGTCGCGCAATGAGAAATATGTGTGCATATCGTTGTTGCACATACAAACATGCATACCTACACACATGTAATTAGCATGCAACATGCAGCAGCGGTTACAATGCAAACTTAAAACAACAACTAAATTACTGAAAATCATATAACGAAATTAGTTTTCCGAGTTTATATCTTGATTTTTGTTGTTGCTACAGTTTTCATTGTGTAGTGCGTCCAAACACGTATGGTGGCCAGAGTGTCTAGCGCACCAGTTCAGCAAAAAGCTGCAATATATGGTTAAGCTAAGCAACATTAAGGCTGTGTTATATAGCGCGCTGTGGAGTCATCTCGTGGGTAGCGCCAAAAACTCGATTAACCTAACTGCGCTGCATGGTATCAACCAACCTTAAGAAGCATCTAATGGCACACAGAGTTAGTTTGCAACTACTGGCGTTATAAAGTGAGCGAAATCTATGAGCAGATAGATTCGGGAATCGAAAGGTGATGAGTATTAGCTAAAGATGAAAGGAAGTCAATTTATCTGCGTATCGTAATCAGCGACGACTTATAAACTAGATTATTGAAGGGCGCTGCGTGACCGCTAAGGATTTAATGATGTCAATGTTTTTGACTCAAACACCTCTACTCGAAAGCGCCCTTTGCGTCAATAACACTCATATTAAAAAATTCACCTGATGCAATTGCGATCACACACTGCTCTTATATTAATCACAGCGCTTTCTTTCTGATATGAAAACGAAAAAAAAGCGCTAATACCCAGCCTTAAGCAGCACTCACCTAGCCACCAACAGCACGTACATTGTGTACGCCTTTTGGAGCTCAACAAGTTGCGTTGTGTAGCCGCCAACCGAACTACTTTTTTCCTGCGTTATATTCACTAATCTAAGTCAGTTGTTGTTGTTGCACTGTGCGTACCACTGTGTAAATATGCGTGTGCGTTTGTCGCAGACAGCGGAAATTGATTCGTACATTTAATTTTATTTTTTTGTTTGCATCGTTGTCAACATGTTTGCATGTATGTATGCGTGTTTTTGTAGTTGTAGTCTGCGACATGGCGATTAATTGCCGTGCAACACGCACTGTACTACCAATATTTCTTTATTGTACGTACGTATTTAGAGATATGCTTTTATTAGTTGCCATTGGCTATTTGCCGTTAGCTATAGAAATGGCTAGCCATCATTGGTATTTTGATTTAATTTTTCAAGTTGCACCAACGCGTTGCCGCCAACCATTTTAAATACGTTTATTTTCCTTTGCTTTTCCAGCTCATTGATTTTCTATTTGTTTTTTTTTTTTTTTATGTTGAACTAACAATGCTTTCATACGAAATAATTTTGAAAAATCAGTCTATACAGGGGATGCGTACACGCATGCGCGCAAACTTTCTACGCATCTAAATTCAGTAGCGCGCGACTTTCCCCCAACGCAATTGATATACAATAAATTAAATTAATTTTTCATGTTAAGTTGTCTTTCGTAGGTGACAGTTTACTCGGTGCACAACAACAAAAAAAGTAAGATATAATTTTGCTATTGTTAATAGAGAAAATCACACAATTTTTTCATATAGCGATTAATGAAAATTTTTCTTTAGACTTTTTTTCCATTACTGGGATATATCGATTAGTAAGATAGATTTAGTAGCAATTACGCTTAAAGGCTTGCACGCTGCTATGATATTACGCTGTTATGCTTACATGTATACGCTTTAACGCTCCTACGCTTCTATTGTTTTATATTACGCTTAGGTTTACGAGTGTGACTGCGACTATATGTAACTCAGTCTAAGACTACTGATAACAATGGTATTTTAATGCCAATATCATATCATCCTTTTAGGTTAGTATGCTTTCACGCCTATACGCGAATACGTGTTACGCTTACTCAAATACTCGCTTACGTTACGCTTGTACGCTGACATATTCCTAATTTAAAAGAATAACTTCTATGATGACCCCTTCCGAAATAAAATTTTGAGGATTGAAAATTTCTCCGTATAACCCGAAGCTGCTATCTAATTTGGTTAATTAATTAGCATTTTATCGATCTCTTTGAGTCAACAAGTTAATACAAAACACCTATCCCCTAGAGATGATATCAGCGCTGGAACATTTCACTTTATTACCCTAGGTCGAAAAGTTATGGCTCATTTAATGTAATTAATTGGAACCCTTTCGATTGGACAAAAGGAATTCTAGGGCTCTTCCAAAAAGTCAAAAACAAAAAAAAAAAAAAGAAACATAATAACTTTCGATTCAAGGATAACTTTCAAGTGTACGAATCACTTCTTCTTTTCACTTTAGGTGAGGAAAGCTACGTGAGCTCTTTACCTACTCCCATGTAAATTCCCTGTAAGCACCCACCCATTTCGTTAGGAGTTTTTCACGGATCTGCCTGATCATATCCCATCTGAGGGGATTTGAAAGACTCTGTCCGGGAATAAGTCATCACTAGTCTTATCCAACCTGCTTCATTGTTAAGCTAAGTCTTGGTCTATGTGTTGACAGTATAACAAGCTTCGATTTTCATGCTCGCCTATTCTCTGAAGATATTTACGCGTTCAGTACGCGGCATTAGAATGGTTCACGAATGAGCCGAGACTGTAAGGGAAGGTTGGAGGAAAGGGTTTGTTTCAGAAACTCGATGTAAATCGAATGTTTTAGTAACCTGATCAGTGCAGCGTCTTTCAAGCAGAGATTGCAGCAATTCAGGATGCGGTGGATGGTATGCTACCATGGTTAGAGCACTCAAGCAGCTATTGACATCCTAAGTTCAACTGTGGTGTGATCCTGGTTGTTAAGGGAATGTCTAACCTCGCTTGCGGTTGTGTTGCACTATTTTAATATGAATTTCAATATGATCTGAGACCTGAGCGTAGCAATATACCTGGCAAATATCACGCGGATGGGTGTTGGGAGTATGGAGTAAGCCTGACCAATGGTGGTGCTCTTTGGGCCTCGAGTCGGCAAACCCTCAAATTGCCTCCTACAGGGTAGCAAGGCCCTTTTGGCCGGAAGGGGATGACAAGTGGTTTAATGAAATTCTTAGGTTCACCAATGCTCATCTATCAATGGTGAATGAACTTTTGACAAGTCTCTGCCGATGGGTATCCAGGCGGAAAACTCCTTTTGCTCCAGATGCATGGAGGATGACGAGATAGAATCATAGAGATAGTGATGATCTTATTTGGAATCACAACGAACATTCATGTTTTCCGAGGGTGCTTCCCCTGCCGGGGTGGTTGCCAATTAACCTAACATAACCTTACCGCGTCCAGTTGAGAATTGGATAAAATAGAAGTCGTCCTCACCATTAGGCTGCTTCAATCATGGCTCATGCTTGTTAATTAATTCCTTGATGTGAAGCATATTCCGGAAAAAAAATCCAAAAAGGCAAGATATTTTAAAATTTTTGGCATTATGTTTT
The DNA here is from genome assembly GCF_040869045.1 of Eurosta solidaginis. Lineage (NCBI taxonomy): Eukaryota > Metazoa > Arthropoda > Insecta > Diptera > Tephritidae > Eurosta > Eurosta solidaginis. Next base: position 208,947,189 of record NC_090321.1, read on the forward strand.
CAAATTTTTTTAGCATTATGTCGAAATTCGAACAAAGTTCATTATAAATAATAAACAATAAAATGTATATTTAAAATATTTGGTTTTTAATTTATGAAATTTTTTCTCCTAAAAATTTTTATTTCTTGAAATGCAATGTGCAATCTTTTAGTAAAAGGTTACAAAAAATGAAAGTTCCAAGTTTTGACATAAATATTTCAAAACTTTTTTCAAAACAATTTTTTTACATAACAAGGGAATTCAGAATTTTGTGCATTTGACGTTGGAGACGTTACTATACCAATTATAAGCTACGGATCGTGAACAAATTTTTTTATTTTAAATTTTTTCTTTCCATTTTTTGTTTGGTTTTGACAGTTGATGGTTTGCTATTCAATACTGAAAATATAAACTACGGGTTTTGATGTTGTGTTTTTGCCATGACGTAGCAAATGCATAGCCGTAGAATTTTTTGGCGTTTTTGCACAAAATCCGGAACTCCCTTTTTCATAATTTTTTACATAACTATTTTAAATTTTTTTGGAAATTCGGAAAAAAATATATTTTAAAAAACAAAATAAAAATTTTAAAATATTTTTTAAAAAAATTCTGCAATATTTTCTTCACAAAACTTCTTTTCGATAATTCAAAACGAAATAATTTCGAAAAAAGTAAAATTTTTCAAAAGTTTTGAGAAAAATATTTCAAAACATTTTTCAAAATTTTTGTACATACATTTTTTTCGTGGAATACAACGCGAAATATTTTCAGTAAAAGTTTTCAAAAAAGTTTAATTTTTCAAAACGTTTTTCAAAAATATCAAGCAAATTTGTCTCCCCCTCTTGTTAATTTTTGGGTCTATAATGTATATATGTATAAAACTTGCGGCCTCTGCCATTTCATTTCGATTTAAAACTTTCTTTTCTTATTTCAGGGTCTGCCGCTACACATTCAAATTGACACATTCGAGGATCCACGTGATACTCAAGTCTTCCATCGAGGCTACTGCCAAATAAAGGTCTTCTGCGATAAGGTAAGAGCATTCCTTTAAATTGTTTTCATTAATTAGTGTAAAATATGTAGAAATATGTAAATCTGTGGCGCACCAGTACTTCAATCTGGCAGTGTAGTGTGCGTGCAATAACAGCACTGACACGATTAAGCATAGGTAATATTTAGCAACAGCTTCCACGCAAATGAAGTAATAACAATAAAGTTATGCAAATATGTACAATATGAAGTAACTAGTGACCAGCGACTGGTAACTGTTGTTGTGCTTGGCACTCAGTGACAGTTTCGGTAGGCGTCAATCAATGTCAAATGCCAGCTAACACTCACAGTGGAAAACAAACTGCTATAGACGCTGACCGACAATTGTGTGAGATGAAGGGTGCGTCATATAGCACGAACGATGCACCAGCACCGCACATATCAGCCACTCGCACATTTCCTAGATATTCGTACATCTCCGATTTGTCTGTCATTTCATCATCAGCAGCGCTCAAAAGGATTATAAAATGCAATTTCGCATAAGCACAAAACATATGTGTGCATATGTATGTGTGTGAGTGTAGCGCATAGTAGTAATTTTTGCAGGTATGTGTGTGAATGTTTACAAGTTTTTAATTAAAAATTTTGACAGCCGCGAATGTGAACGTGAATGTCCGTGGCAAGTAGCCGAATAGCTGACATGCGTACTTTAAATGTTTTCCGCGGCCGCTTGCCGCACCTACATAACTGTCCATTGGCATTGCAAGCGTCGGATGCCTTTTCTTGGGAGAGGTTTTATGCATACATTTTGATTTGATTGACATACAACAACAAACAATGGCACACAGTTGTACAATTAACCGCAAATACTGACACAGTGCGAGCGGACAAGAAAAAACCAAATAAAAAAATGTCGTGCCTCGCAAATATTATTGCGTAAGCGGTAAGTGACAGCTATGCAATTGTTACAACAACAAAAATGCCAACTACGCACTTCGCAGCATTCTATGCGTCATGTTGTGTCATTTCATCTGCCTGTGGCATAAACTTGTCCCCTCTCTTTGCGCCCAACAGTGGGACATTTTCTAAAAAGTTTTCTCAATATTAAAAATCTTAAAAGAAATAATTTTTTTCAAAAATGGTGATCAAATAGCCTGTAATTTAGTTTTTATTTTTTATTTGCTGATATTAAAATTCTTCATATCAAAGTTTTTTAAAGGGTTAATGTCACAAAAATGTACATACTTAAAAAAATACAAATAAATATTGCAAAACTATTTTGAGAATTGGATGACCTTTCAGTTAAACGTATATTTTTTTTAAACTTTAACCAAATACATTTTAAAAAAATTTTTTCGAAAACATTTTCAATTTATAAAAACCCGAAAACTGTATTAAAACTTTTCTCAAACTCTATGGCAAATTTTTGATTTTCTTCACAAAATTTTTTTCTTCGCATGGAAAACAATGTAAAGTTTTCAGTTAAAAATTTAAAAAAGTAAATTTTTTCAAAATTTTTTACACAATTATTTCAAATAATTTTGTTCTTGAAGGTTTTTTTATACTCAGCTGAGCAGGGCTCACAGTGTATATTAGTTTTGTTCGCATAACGGTAATCCGTAACGGCATAAACTTATCGAGATAGATATAGACCTCTATATATCAAAATGAGCTGGGCGAAAAAAGAATTTCATTTAGCCATGTCCGTCCGTCCGTCCGTCTGTAAACACGATAACTTGAGTAAATTTTGAGGTATCTTGATGAAATTTGGTATATAGCTTTTTGGGCACTCATCTCAGATCGCTATTTAAAATGAACGAAATCGGACCACCCCCACTTTTTCGATATCGAAAATTTCGAAAAACTGAAAAAGTGCCCTAATTAATTACCAAAGACGGCTAAAGTGATGAAACTTGGTAGGTGGGTTGACCTTATGACGCAGAATAGAAAATTAGTAAAATTTTGGACAATGAGCGCGGCACCGCCCACTTTTAAAAGAAGGTAATTTCAAAGTTTTGCAAGCTGTAATTTGGCCGTCGTTGAAGATATCACGATGAAATTTGGCAGGAACGTTACTCCTATTACTGTATGTTTGTTAAATAAAAATTAGAAAAATCGGAATACGAATACGCCCACTTATAAAAAAAAAAAATTTAAAGTGAAATTTTAACAAAAAATTTAATATCTTTACAGTATATAAGTATTTTATATCAACATTCAACTTCAGTAATGACATGGTGCAACAAAATACAAAAATAAAAGAAAATTTCAAAATGGGCGTGGGTACGTTCTTTTTGATTTAATTTGTCGAGAATACTTTTAATGCCATAAGTCGACCAAAAATTTACCAGTCCTTCTGAAATTTGGTAGATTCTATGACGCTAACTGTTTTCTGTGAAAATGGGCGAAATCGGTTAAAGCCACGCCCAGTTTTTATACACAGCCGGCCGTCTTACCTTCCGCTCGGCCTTTAACACGATAACTTGAGAAAAAATCGATATGTCTCTACTAAACTTAGTTCACGTACTTATCTGAACTCAGCTTATCTTGGTATAAACAATGGCCGAAATCCGACGACGATCACGCCCACTTTTTCGATATCGAAAATTACGAAAAATTCAAAAAATGGCATAATTTTATACCAAATATTTAAAAGGGATGAAACATGGTAATTGGATTGGTTTATTGACGCAAAACATAACTTTAGAAAAAACTTTGTAAAATAGGTGTCACACCTACGATATTAAGTAGAAGAAACTGAAAAAGTTCTGCAGGGCGCAATCTAAAGCCCTTGGAATCTTGGCAGGAACAGTATCGTGATATTACATATATAAATAAACTAGCGGTACCCGACAGATGATGTTCTGGGTCACCGTGGTCCACATTTTGGTCAATATCTCGAAAACGCGTTCACATATGCAACTAAGGGCCGGTCCCTTTTAAAACCCTCATTAGTACCTTTAATTTGATGCCCACATCGTACAAACGCTTCTAGAGTCACCCCTGGTCTACTTTTATGTCGATATCTCGAAAAGGCGACCACCTATAGAACTAAGGCCCACTCCCTTTTAAAATACTCATTAACACCTTTCATTTGATACCCATATCGTACAAACAAATTCTAGAGTCACCCCTGGTCCACCTTTATGGCGATATCTCGAAAAGGCGTCCACCTTTAGAATTAAGGCCCACTCCCTTTTAAAATACTCATTAAGACCTTTCATTTAATTCCCATATCGTACAAACATATTCTAGAGTCACCCCTGGTCCACGTTTAATATCCCACCTATAGAACTAAGGATCACTCCCTTTTAAAATACTCATTAACACCTTTCGTTTGATACCCGTATCGTACAAACATATTCTAGAGTCACCCCTGGCCCACCTTAATGACGATATCGCGAAAAGGCGTCCACCTATAGAACTATGGTCCACTCCCTTTTAAAATACTTTTTAATACCTTCCATTTGAAACCCATGTCATAAAAACACATTATAGGGTTGGCCTAGGTTCATTTTGCTAATTGGGCATTTCCCTTATTTTGTCTCCAAAGCTTTCAGCTGAGTATGTAATGTTCGGTTACACCCGAACTTAGCCGTCCTTACTTGTTTTTATATAAACCCTTTCAAGACGCGTTAAAATAAAAGGTATATAAAATGTGTGACAATTCCTCAAGATAATTTTGTTCGAACATAAAATACATTTTATTTGTGTTGAAAAAAAAAGTTTCAAAAAAAGTTATTTTTCAAAAACAAATATTTTCAGTAAAAATTTTTCAAAAAACAAATTTTTCAAAAGTATTGGCTTATATGTTGCAAAACTTTTTTCAAAAATTTGTGAAAGCTTGCTTTCCTCTTATAAAAAAGATGTGCAAATATATTTTAAAAAAATTTTAATTATTTCTTTTAAAAAGGCATTGCATTTCTTAATCGACCAACCATGGTTCAAAATGCGGCACAAATATCAAAAAAAAAATTTCAATAATTATCAAAAACATCCACTTCTTTATCATCACTACCACCTTATTGAATTTTTTTTATAAATTTTCAGTAAACACTTTAAAAAAGACGAATTTTCCAAACATTTTGGCTTACATATATCAAAATTTGTGAAAACTCTTTTATCAAATATTTCTGTAATTTTTTTTGCATTTTCAGTCAACTCAAATTTTGCAAAACAACATATCTGAAGATTCCTGATATGACTTCAGACTGAAGTCGAAATATCGAATAAATAAACAAATAACAATATATATTGTTTTTATTTAAATCGACCTGTGAGTTAAAAAACACAAAAAGTTCAAAATAGTAAAAAAATATAAATATTAAAAAAATAGTTTTCAAATGTTTTTATCACCAAATTATTTTGAAATATTTTCATTAATTTTGACATCCATTTTTCAAAAATTTGTTGTTCATTTCTTTCTTATTTAAATTTTTTATTTCGAAATATTTGTTTAATAAATTATTGCATTTTTTCTTAGTCAGTTCACCATGGTTGAAAAAAAAATTTCAAAAATTTTCTTACCATTATCGTCTTTTTGATGCATGTATTTGATTTTGTTTAAAATGTCTCTAAAATTTTCCACTACGCACCTTCACATGCCGCATATCAACGTCAACTCCTTTTCGTATTCATAAAGTTCGTTGCCTAAGTCTTTCGTTCATTCGCAATTGCTACACAATATCCACACAAATATTTTTTCACAATCGTGTATTACATAACTGCATAAGCATCACAAGCGGCTTGCATATTGCATATATTGTTGCAACTTGACAGCGAAATCTGTGCCGCCTTCATTTTTGTTGCCCTTTTATGGTTGGACACATTCATTAATATAAATAAATCTTATATAGATGAGTATAAATTTCAATGAAAAGGAAACAAAAAGTCTGCAAACCTATAAGTAGAGCAGCGGAATCGCTTGATTCGAATTCCTCACTTGCTCTCGTCTACTTTTTCTACCACGGCAATCTCAACTATATTTTTTTATTCTCCGCGCACGCTTGCCCATTCAACTGCAGCTGCAGTCCACCTTGCCTTGCTCATTCATGCCACACTGACGCGCATAATGTCATTGTAATCATTGCGACATTGTGTGGTATCATTGTCGTTTCGATTGCCGTTAAACCCTTTCGTGTTGTTACTTTATTATCAATTCACTTTTTTTACTGTAATGTGTGAAATTAATACGACAATCAATACAAAGCAATACCTGCATTCAATATTTTTATTTTTTAGTTTTTTCATATATTTTTCTCAAATTTCGTTCCGCCTCATGGCGGTTCAATGTTGTTTAGCGCGCAGTGCAACAGCCTACCTCGAATCGTTATTACGCCTACCTGATTTATTTCGTTTGCATCATATTCATAGATAAAATAAAATAATAACATTTGAGAAGAAATACTCCGTTGTTGTGTTATATATTATCCCTCGTTCTTTGCTTTTTAACTGTCATGAGTTTATATATTTTTTTGGGTACCTAGTTTTTGTATGTTAAAAGTGGGCGAGTACATGACAGAAGCAGGTGTCGAGCGCTGGGATTTTAGAAGTAAATTGGAGTTCGCAGCAAGGTCCGACCATAAAAAAAATTCGTGTGAACTTACCAACAATTCCTGCTTCAGTTTTTAACACATCATTATAGGCAGGGGTCTGAAAACCTAGTTCCTCTAAGGTATTAGTTCTGATGTCAAACCTCGTCCGGTGCCCGCTCGCTCTAATCCTTATCCTAATAAGATGATATGCAAAGGCGTTTTTCATTTTCTCATACTTTGAATCAGACTAGGATCTCGTGAATCTTGCGACACTTTCAAACATGATGCGCCGAGTCCCATTGAACGTAAATTCTTGAGGAACCCACCAAGTATAATACTCACGAACTCCCACCTCTTATCAAAAAAAAGGGTTTCCAAGAAGTTTCATTACCTTTCAGCAGTGTGCCGGAAAATTACATATTATAAGTATACCACCGTTTCTTTTGTCTCCGAAAAATTGCTGTTGCGATGTGAGGAATTGTCTTTCTTCAACTATATCCTAATCCAAGTAGGTAGATCTTAAAAAAGATTCAATATCCTATTTTGTAATACAAGCGCCACAAGCTAATAGAAATCTGCAGTACTGATGTCATATACACTTAAAAAACCTCGAGCATTTATAAGGCTTAGGAGTCCAAGAATCTCCTCCGCCCCTGAGGCGTAAAAATTAGATACATAACGAATTAGCTTAGCGGCCATACCAATTCCTTAGCTGTTACAATAACCTACCATGTGAATTACGAGGAACGCACTCCAGACTTGTTAAATTTTCATAAACCACCTTCCAAATGTTATCACCTTGATCCCACAATCCCAAAAGCAGCCTTATATCCAAAAAAATGGTCGTCCTATGTCTGGCATTTTACTCAGCCACTCGTATCTGACCCTTGTCCCTTTGATGGTGCAGGCTTTGGACTTAAAAGTATTGCTAGTAAGCTTAGCTCCCTACTCAGCTATTGCTCCACTGCTTTCATGTGGCCCACAAATTCGAAATCAAGTTAAATTCTTACCCTTGAACTCTCTAGTCCATAGCTGTACAAGCATTCTCTCTAGAATGCGCCCAAGCATATTGTATTTCTAATGTCAGAAGATGGTTGCATAATATGCGCATCCTCTCAGGAACTCATATAAACTGACTGAGAGTGCTGAAAAGTGTATCAGATGATCCAAAAGTTCCTCAAGGAAACAAGAAAATAAGGACTAGGATGACCTTGAAAGCTCAGTGATCTTCGGTGATTGTCTTTGTTGATACAACACCTACAATATAACACTATGCTCAATCTTAAAAATAATACGTCTAGAATGCCCTATTCCCTTCACACCTTACCCAGACCTGAGTCCATTATAAGTATTCTGAAATATGAAGGAGTGTAGTGCTGGTTCCTTGGTAAAATATGTCAAGAGGTTTCTATGTCAGGGCTCTATAATTTATATCTCTTTGTGTTTTCTCTTAAGTGCATCTTATTATTTGTAATGGTACTCGGACCTATGACAAAACAAAATGGTTTTTTATAGCAAATGTTTTTTTTTTTTTTACCAGGCAACTCGCTTAAAAAGACTAATTGATATCTTCGATACCTCTGTGACCAGGTACCCAAGCAATCTGCAAAGAAAACCAGCAGTCTTTTCATTGCCCTTAGCGCTATTTTGGCTTCGCCTAGTAACTCTATGATAGAAAATATGTTTATTGTAAATCCTCAGAAAGTCCAGATAAAGGTGTAAGTTGCATCTGATAAAAATACATCCATTAATACAAATACAAATTACGATAACATTTTATTGTTATTCCCCATATCGTGTATCTAAGGCTTGAGTGATATGTTTTGAAAAAAACATTTTTTCGTTTTCAAGCCATCAAGTCACTTCAACTTACGGTATATCGCAATTTTGACATTTGGGGTTGCAGTACCTCACATTCATATTCAGCACTATATAATGTCCGATAATTCCCTGAGAGTTGGAGCAACTCACAAATTTTCATTCACAAGAAAAAAACTGCTCGCGTTTGTTATACTTAAAGTTATAAACCGAAGTCTTCTATTCTTTGCAATTAATAGCTATTTTCTTAATCATCACTCACAATAACTATAAAAAAAAAACGAAAATTCGTCTTAGCAGCTTAGTTGTACAATGAGTCATATGTGACCCATTTCGTATTTTTGTTAAAATCGATGAGTCATATATGACTCATTCGAAATGCAAAGTTAACATCTCCGCTCGTAAGTCGCTGCAAGGCCAACAGTATTGATATTATTCAAAGATTTAAAAAAAGTTTTGGAAATTCTTTAAAACATTACACTTTATCGATATATATATATTTTTTCTCCTTATGCATTTTTACTTTTTACTTGTTTTTAAACATCTACATAACACCCAATTTCTCCCAATTCTCCTTTCACTTGTTATAAAATGCAAATTTTACAAAAATACCTTGAAATGCACTTTTTCCTGCATATTGTTTTAAAATCATTTGTTTGTGTGTGAATATATGCGTGGGCTACCAATCAGCCAGCAAGCAGCCATCAATGTCTGCCATATATGAACCAAAATCAACAAAAAAGGTTCAAACAAATAAGCCGAAAAATGTTGTTAAAGGGTCGCGACATTGATTGTCAGCAAGAGTAACGTATAATAAACATTACAGTGATAATAAAGCAACAACAGCATGCATTTAATATAAAGTAACAATAGTTGTAAAATGCAAGCTGCAAAGCAGAACACAAAATAAACGAAAAAAAATCCAAATAAAAATGGAACAAAAAAGAAATCGTAATATAATAGCAGCAACAAGTGTGACCTTAAAAACCTTTTCGGCCTTTATGCAGCGTTCACTTTTGCATGTGTGTGTGTTTGTGTGTGTGTTACATATGCCTATAAAAGTATACACTTGGCTGCCTTCTGCTGTTACACTGGCATGCCTGGTAGCTGTTTTTCCTTTTTTCGGTTCGCAAAATAATCAAAAAACAAATACATCGCCACTACTTGTAACGCGCAGGGACCAGGCCATGCTTTTTTAATTTTGTTATTTTTTATTTTTTTTTTTTATTTTCCATGTTGTTTATTTTACTTTGATTGGCCTTCAAAAATGTCCTGCCTGTTTTTTTTTCCTTTGTTGTAAATAAAGTGTGTCAACCCTTCACTTTTTGATTGTGCGCAGCGAAATAAGTTCACTTTTATTGTTTGATTTAGCTGTTGTGACTTAAAAGCGATATGTAAAATGAAACAAGCGTTTTTAAACAAACATTTTCACTTCTCGCTAATATTTTGATTTTAACGCATTTCATTTTTTGATATTTCTTTTTGCTACATATTTTTAATTTAAATATTTATTTACACGTTTGTTATCGCGTAGTAAGCGCTGATGTCAATTTTAACTTATTGCAATATTTAAGTTCAGTGGAAATTTTAAAAGCATTTTTAACGATGCTATAAAAAATTATATAAGTAACTTAACACTTTTTTTCTGCATATCATTATATTCGCTAAACACAAAAACAAATGTGCATTAGGTTGTGCTGAAAAAAATTAAAGATCCGCGCCTTCATTTGTCATTTATATCGAGAGGATCTTGGAGCTCTTTTGTTTTTGCAAAACAATCGATATTGTATTTTTATTGCAGTTTGCTATAAGACTAATTTTTTTAAAATATGAATACTAGGTAGGTAGGTAGGTGAAATGGCTGCGACCCTGGTCGCCCAAGTAGCTATTTAAAGCCATTTTGATGCCATGTAACTCGTCTAAAAACCTACAGAATATCACGGTCAATTTATTACAACCAGCCAGAGTTGTTGATAAAATGAAGTATATTCGGGATTGCTATCACAGATAACTCTCTGAGGTCTTCTAGAAACGGGGTTCCAAGTAACCTTAGCCGAGCTCTAGCTAGAGCCGGGCATTTACACATAAAGTGTTCTACTGTCTCCCTGGCATTTGGATCTTTGCAGCTTCTGCAGTGGTCGTTATACGGAATGCCCATCTTTTACGCATGCGTACCTAGTGCCAAATGACCGGTGCAGTCCTCTTTCCATCATAGTTTGGTCAAATGGATTTTGACATTGCAATGAATATTAGACTCCCTGATGAAGATGCGGAAGCATTAAAACGCTTAGAAATATACAGAAAACTTTAATTTTCCCTCTAGCTTATGGGCTATTTTTAAGTTTTACTAAATTTAAGGCGTAAAAAACTTCAAAAATCCCAAAAGAGATTGTTACTTTAAAAGTTTTTGTTTATCGTATTAACCCTTCAGCTGCCCAAAGACAACAAACCAGTTGCGATATTTGATTAAAAATACTTAATTGAATTTAATATTACATGGGTGGTTTTTTTATTATTAAACAAATATTTATATATTATTAAAATGGTTTGGCGCTAAATTAAAATTAAAATTTTCATCAAAATTTTTGTGCTTCATGATTTTTTGTTTTTATTGTGTTCGATTTTAACCAAGAGTGATTTTCAAAAACTAAGCTTTAACCACTTTAAGCACAAAATTTTAAATTTTGCGAAGGTTTTAAAGAATTTTTATACTCAGTTGAGCAGAGCTCACAGAGTATATTAAGTTTGATTGGATAACGGTTGGTTGTACATATATAAAGGAATCGAGATAGATATAGACTTCCATATATCAAAATAATCAGGATCGAAAAAAAATTTGATTGAGCCATGTCCGTCCGTCCGTCCGTCCGTCCGTCCGTCCGTCCGTCCGTCCGTCCGTCCGTCCGTCCGTTAACACGATAACTTGAGTAAATTTTGAGGTATCTTGATGAAATTTGGTATGTAGGTTCCTGAGCACTCATCTCAGATCGCTATTTAAAATGAACGATATCGGACTATAACCACGCCCACTTTTTCGATATCGAAAATTTCGAAAAACCGAAAAAGTGCGATAATTCATTACAAAAGACAGATAAAGCGACAAAACTTGGTATATGGGTTGACGTTATGACGCAGAATAAAAAATTAGTAAGATTTTGGACAATGGGCGTGGCAACGCCCACTTTTACAAGAAGGTAATTTAAAAGTTTTGCAAGCTGTAATTTGGCAGTCGTTGAAGATATCATGATGAAATTTGGCAGGAACGTTACTACTATTACTCTATATGTGCTAAATAAAAATTAGCAAAATTGGATGAAGAACACGCCCACTTTTTAAAAAAAAATTTTTTAAAATTCAAATTTTAACAAAAAATTTAATATCTTTACTGTATATAAGTAAATTAAGTCAAAATTCAACTCCAGTAATGATATGATGCAACAAAATACAAAAATAAAAGAAAATTTCAAAATGGGCGTGGCTCCGCCCATTTTCATTTAGTTTGTCTAGAATACTTTTATTGCCATAAGTCGAACAAAAATTTACCAATCCTTCTCAAATTTGGTAGGAGCATAGATTCTATGACGGTAACTGTTCTCTGTGAAAATGGGCGAAATCGGTGGAAGCCACGCCCAGTTTTTATACACAGTCCACCGTCTGTCCATCCGCTCGGCCGTTAACACAATAACTTGAGCAAAATCCGATATATCTTTACTAAACTTAGCCCACGTACTTACCTGAACTCACTTTTTCTTGGTATAAGAAATGGGCGAAATCTGACCATAACCACGCCCACTTTATCGATATCGAAAATTACGAAAAATGAAAAAAATGTCATAATTCTATACCAAATACGAAAAAAGGGATGAAACATGGTAACTGGATTGATTTATTGACGCAAAATATAACTTTGGAAAAAACTTTGTAAAATGGGTGTGACACCTACCATATTAAGTAGAAGAAAATGAAAAAGTTCTACAAGGCGAAATCAACAGCCCTTGGAATCTTGGCAGGAATACTGTTAGTGGTATTGCATATATAAATAAATTAGCAGTACCCGACAGATGATTTTCTGGATCACCTGGTCCACATTTTGGTCGATATCGCGAGAACGCCTTCACATATACATCTAAGGGCCACTCGCTTTTAAAACCCTCATTAATACCTTTAATTTGATATCCATATCGTACAAAAACATACCAGAGTCACCCCTGTCCCACCCTAATGGCGATATCTCGAAAAGGCGTCCACCTATAGACCTAATGCCCACTCCCTCTTAAAATGCTCAGTAACACCTTTCGTTTGATACCCATATCGTACAAACATTCTAGAGTCACCCCTGGCCCACCCTAATGGCGATATCTCGAAAAGGCGTCCACCTATAGACCTAGTGTCCACTCCCTCTTAAAATGCTCAGTACCACCTTTCGTTTGATACCCATATCGTACAAACATTTTAGAGTCACCCCTGGCCCATCCTAATGGCGATATCTCGAAAAGGCGTCCACCTATAGACCTAATGCCCACTCCCTCTTAAAATGCTCAGTAACACCTTTCGTTTGATACCCATACCGTACAAACATTCTAGAGTCACCCTTGGTCCACCTTTATGGCGATATCTCGAAAAGGCGTCCACCTATAGAACTAAGGATTACTCCCTTTTAAAATACTCATTACCACCTTTCATTTGATACCCATATCGTACAAACACATTCTAGAGTCACCCTGGCCCACCCTAATCGCGATATCTCGAAAAGGCGTCCACCTATAGACCTAATGTCCACTCCCTCTTAAAATGCTCAGTAACACCTTTCGTTTGATACCCATATCGTACAAACATTCTGGAGTCCACCTTGGTCCACCTTTATGGCGATATCTCGAAAAGGCGTCCACTTATAGAACTAAGGACTACTCCCTTTTAAAATACTCCTTACCACCTTTCATTTGATACCCATATCGTACAAACACATTCTAGAGTCACCCTGGCCCACCCTAATGGCGATATCTCGAAAAGGCGTCCACCTATAGAACTAAAGCCCATTCCCTTTTAAAATACTCATTACCACCTTTCATTTGATACCCATATCGTACAAACACATTATAGAATCACCCCTGGTCCACCCTAATGGCGATATCTCGAAAAGGCGTCCACCTATAGACCTAATGCCCACTCCCTCTTAAAATGCTCAGTAACACCTTTCGTTTGATACCCATATCGTACAAACATTCTAGAGTCACCCCTGGCCCACCCTAATGGCGATATCTCGAAAGGGCGTCCACCTATAGACCTAATGCCCACTCCCTCTTAAAATGCTCAGTAACACCTTTCGTTTGATACCCATATCGTACAAACATTCTAGAGTCACCCCTGGCCCACCCTAATGGCGATATCTCGAAAAGGCGTCCACCTATAGAACTAAGGATTACTCCCTTTTAAAATACTCATTACCACCTTTCATTTGATACCCATATCGTACAAACACATTCTAGAGTCACCCTGGCCCACCCTAATGGCGATATCTCGAAAAGGCGTCCACCTATAGAACTAAAGCCCATTCCCTTTTAAAATACTCATTACCACCTTTCATTTGATACCCATATCGTACAAACACATTATAGAATCACCCCTGGTCCACCTTAATGGGGACATCTCGAAAAGGCGTCCACCGATAGACCTAAGGCCCACTCCCTCTTAAAATGCTCAGTAACACCTTTCATTTGATACCCATATCGTACAAACAAATTCTATAGTCAGCCCTGGTCCACCTTTATGGCGATATCCCTAAATGGCGTTCATCCATAGAACTATGGCCTACTCTCTCTTAAAATACTCTTTAATACCTTTCATTTGATACACATGTTATACAACCACATTCCAGGGTTACCCCAGATTGATTTTCCTTATTTTGTCTCCATAGCTCTCAACTGAGTATGTTATGTTCGGTTACACCCGAACTTAGCCTTCCTTACTTGTTTTTTTTTAATTTCAAAATTTTGAAGAATTTTTGCTTTCTACTATTAGCTCAAAGTTTTAGAAGGATGGCAACGCTTTGACCCCTTTTTGCACACAATTTTAAACTTTTTTCGGAATTCTTTAAAAATTTGCTTTCTAATATTAGCTCGAAGTTTTAGATATTTTTCTGTGGCAACTCTGTACAATTTTGGCCACAATGTTTTGTTTGCGTTTTCTTGTGATTTTTTCTAAATTTCCTTTAGCTGACAACTCTGGTCTCATTTGAAAATGTTAGGTATGATATATGAAACCACGCAATCACTAAACTAAGTGGAAAAATAAGCTTAAGCTTATTTGAATTTTGTCCGATAAATATAAGGAAAAAATAAGACATGTTTCCTTTATTCTTCTACGCGTTTCGATGCCCAAGCGCACTCTTCAAGGAGATCAATTTTATTTTTTGTTTTATTTGTAAAGCTGGCAAGCTCTTTTCAAATAATTGTCGTAGCTCCTAAGGGTAATGATTTTAAAAATACTTTTTTTTTTGCGTATTTTTATTCTAATACTATTTTTTTTTCAAAGCATGGCCACCTTGTTACCATTTTCACGCTTTTTATTATTGGCCGAAACATAGAGTACAATTGTTTTTATTTTCTAATGGCGCCAGAAAACCTTGCTTTCTTCTTCAATTCCCACCATACCTATTTGCAGCTTATTTTACCCAAAATTTGTTTACACAAATTTTAATGTATTTCCAATCTTTCCTCCTTATAATTTTTTTTCTTATCCTTTGTGATTACACCGATTTTTATTACTACTCATACTATATTATTATTACAAAATATATGTAAAAGATATATGTGCGTAGCCCAATTTGTTGTTGTACTGATTGTATAGCTGTTCAACGCAGTTACGCCCTGTAATTGCGGAATTATCAGTCCATTAATTATATATCCTCGGGAACGCAGCGCTACGCACCTATATTAAGGAGAATTATGTATGTGTCTGTATATGCGCATGGATGTTCGTGGTCAACTTACAAATAATTGGATGCTTTTTAATGCTGTACAAGCGCGCCCTATCGATCGCAAGTGGTAGAGAAAACAAAAGTTATATAAACGCTTCAAAAAAATTGGGCGGAAATATCCCCAAAAACATGTATACAAACTCATTTGCGATGTTTGTATGTGATAAATGAGCTGAAGTAGGGAGGTGCAGCGCAGCCTAAAGGCGGTAGCCCACTCTTTAATTTGTATATAATTCTTTTAGTTATAAAACCATGTTATCAGTTCATATAATTAAAGTAATTGTTGTTAATTTAGTATTTAAAAAAACCATTTCTCCATTCATTCATGAACAAAATATTTTGACAACGCTTATTTGAACTGCAGTCAGCAAACATTCTGCTCACACAATCGACACTTCAATCTTATATTATGCGCGCATTGTTGTGCCAAAAATGAAGAAAATACCAAAGCGCCTACCGCTACGAACTGCGCCCTGCATTAAATTTCACAGCATTACATGGCGCGTTACTGTGCACTACATACTTCAGTCACGTGATCTATGCGTTGCACTAACCAACATCAATTTCGCTTGTGTCTGCAATAAATTTCGGCACTTCTGCCACTTCACGCCAGCTGTAGCAAAGAATAAAAAAAAAGTTGGCAGCATCTGGCGGCATCGTTTCGCATTGAAAAAGATATCGATCGCTATAACGACCCTGACTGTTGCCAAACACAACAAGGTGCAGCCGATAGAATGTAATCAATATTATAGCGCTTGATATCAGTATCAACAACAAGATTGAAAAGGAAAAAAAATATATATTTGTTGTGCGCAATAACGGCACAAGTGTGGCTTTTAAGTGAATTTATAGCGCCCAGTTTGAGCGCACTGCAGCGACAGACTGCGCGTTTAAAAACACAAAGAGCGCCCAAAACAACAATAGTTTGTAAGATGAACTGTAAACTTAGCGCTATGCAACTTGTAACACTTTGGTTATGTAAGGCGGCTATAACGCGTCAGGTGCGCGCGCTATACTTGTGTGTGAAGCGGCCACAGCAATATGTTGCGCGCGCTCAAAAACCATAATTGTTTGCAAGGAACTTTATGAAACGCACTGTACATCATAAAAAATTATCATATCCGCCTGCTAAATGCGGCGCAAATTAGAAGTAACCCATGCAACAAAACTTAATTTCCAAACGCGTGTAAACGCAATTATAGTTCATAGTGTGTGCGCACGTCTTTGGCAATTTTCCCTTAATCTATTCACCAATTCAGCGCAACAAATTCTCGCATTACGTGGCATAGTAAGCGCGCGTGCACCGCTTTGCGCTTATCGTCATATTTACCGCTTCATTAGCGATTTCCTATGCTGCTAATTCCATCAGCGGCGCTATCTAATCTGCAATGAAATTACCATGCGCTGTCGTCATTTTTTGTCGTTGCCGCGCGCCTTCTCCTTACCGATTGCCTTCTTCTTGGCGCTGTTGTACAAATGCATAAATTATAATAACCGTTAAGCAGCGCTTATAGCACTCAAATATATTTTAAGTGTGTGCAACATATCCGCTCCATGCGCTTTTTTTGTGTCCAAGTCTTAGCTAAACATTTACATGCCACAATGCTGCCTTTGCCGCGCGCTGTCAATGATGCGCATCAAAATCGAAGCGAAATCTGTATGCAATAACAACAGCAAAAGTAATAACATATACAAATTCACTTTGGCTACAGCTGCCACAATTTGATTGCGTCTTTTTTCTCTCTTTTCTTTGATGTTGCATTATTTGCTGCATGCAACATGGCTATTAACTTGTTGCGCCTGCACACCAACACTAACTTATACGCCATAAATTTCTTTAGAAGGAAGCTATGTTTGGCTGTGCAGCTTCGCACAGCTATGCACATTTGGCTCCATTGACTTTTTGGTGGTATTGGTCAACACACCCGCTGCTACAGCTAATTCTACGAAAATGTATATTTCTACTGCTGTTTGCAAGAAAGCTCTAATGCGAAATTGACATGTTGCCTGCAATTGAATGAATGACAAGCGGACAGACGAATGATGCTACGGACGTTGCCTGTAAGCGTTGTTGGTAGTAGCATACATAGGCATGCGCATCATACTTGCAAGCATTTACTAACCTACAAGAACACTTGTGCTCAAGTTTAACAGCTGCTTATGACTAAACCGTTGCTTAGTTGGTTTTATATATTTGATATAATAGTCATAGCTCTTGCGCTTTTCGCCAGCAGGAGGTTAATGAACATACAGATGGCATCATAATGTGGCAATGATAAAAGTTGCACAGGTGGCTGCAGAAGAGATATTATAATCCGAAATAGTAATGAAAGCTTATACAAAATAATATGGAAAAAATTTGCTAAAAGGACAATGGAAATAATCGTATAGATGGTAATCCTAAGGAAGCTCAGCCTACGCGCGCTGGAATAGTTTATCCTTCTAATAGTTTGACAGCCATTTGAAGAGATGTAAAGAAATGTGGCCTATTTTAAGGCGCATCTGATATTTTTTTTTTTTTTTTGATATTTATAGTACTCAATGTTAGAAATTGTATAAATTAAAATGAAGGTTTGCTTGCGTTCTCTGCAGCCATCTGATGTCATGTAAAACTTGTTGCCGAAAATTTTACGACAAAAAAACACGGAATCTAAACATTATACCAGAGTCCAACATCGCGAATCACATGGTCGAAAATGAATATTCCCCAGCAAACATCAATAAAACAGTCAGGGTCCTTCACACAAAAGCAAGAGGCCGACGTCTGAACATACTAGAAAACATGGAAATCTACAAACAGAAAACATTCGACAGTAGAATAATAAACGAACACATAAACATAATTTCTGACACAATATTTGAACTTTTGAAACTTCTTCACAAGAAACAAAGTAATCACACAGGTACAACAGACAAACACACAATAACAGATAAACAAAAAACAATAAACAATTAATGCGCCAAAGCAACAAACACACAATGAAAGTCAACCGACTAGAATTACTGACTTTTACCTGCCTCAATCAGCGATAAAAATAGATCAGTAAAAGCCACCCTCGTGTCTGAATGAATACACAGCACATACACATAAATATATACAAACATCCATTTTGACAATACCTGCTCATGTACCTACGAACTGTAAATACAAGACAAACGACAGCAACAGATCAGAACGAAAATCGACATTGATGACCGCACAACGCCGAAACCGGTTTGTCTCGAAACCAAATTTGACAAAAAAAAAATAAATGAAAGGCGCGATAGCCTCCGAAGAGAATTTAGGACGAGCTTCTCTCCCAATTTTCATCGTGCTCCTCTTGATTTTCCCTACAAATTGGCCGGAGGGGAGCTACATGTTTTATGCCGACTCCGATCGGCATCCGCAAGGCAGAAGAGTTTTCACTGAGAGCTTTTTATGGAAGAAATTCACTCGGAACGCTTGCCAAACACTGCCGAGGGGCGACCCCGCTTAAAAAAATTTTCTTCTAATTGAAAAACCTTTTTCTAAAATTTTGATGTTGCTTTGTCCGGGGTGCGAACCCAGGGCACACGGTGTGGTAGGCGGAGCACGCTACCATCACACCACGGTGGCCGCCGCCAAATTTGACAAGATATGGAGAAAAACATTTTTTTTTTTTTATGACGAAAAACCGTTCCAATATACATCATTTATCCACCCTGTCAGAAAATCAACAACACAGTGAAATAATACTAAGTGGGGCTACAATTAAGTCGCAAATTTGTCAGTTTGAGAGATATATCAATATATATAAATAAATGTTCAACAACTTTAAGCGCATTTGAGACTATTCCAAATATTTGAACAACTATACAAAGAAGTTAAGAGCTGTACCTCTTAAACTATTGCAGTTTCTGCAGTACAACGAGCAGCGTGTTTGATTTCCTTATTACACCCCTTTCACATATTCTCGCACCCCACATATCCTGAATTATTACTCAACAGTTAACAGTTGACATAAGTAGCTCATAGGCGCATATTCATAGAACGTAGAACGAGTTTTGTCTGGAATTGCGCATAGTTATGCAATGGGAGTATTAGTGATCGGCATAAGTTGAGCAGAGGTTCACACAATAGCCGAATAACTGAGGGCGACCAAGGGTCATAGTAAGCAGCGGGAAGTACCGAAACAGTAACATATTGTTGTTATTGTTGTAGCGATAAATACAATACAAGAAGTTTTTCATTAAGGTACTAGTCCGACTTATGCTTGAAACGATTTAATATGACTATATGGAATCTTCTAGGCCATGCTTCATTTGAATTTCAATTTTTGGAGACCCAAACTGCAAATCTTCATCTTTCTTATGTCGATCATGGTAAAGCGGTAGCAAATTGCATTTCACTGTTTGCGACTGCTTTTTATTGATCAGTAGCCCATGCGACTTGCGCTGATATACTGTAGTATGGTTTTAGGCGCAGATATGAAATTACAGTTGGGGTCGGATTATTGTAATGCCAAAGAGGATAAATTATGATAAGGGACGTCACTCGTTACTCGCTGCCATTTGATCGATGTTTTCTAAGAGGTATTCGCTGGTTTTTTTTTTTTTGCGAGATGTACATAAAATGTCTTCTATACACTTTCGTGGGATATTTGTGTTTATTTTTCCGACTGCATATAATTAATTAATTAATTCTTTTTCCAAAAATTACAGTTGCATGAGGTGACTGCACCGCATGGATAAATGCGAGATAATTCAAAAATGTTACTCTTAGAAAACATTCGCCATCAATTTTTTGATTTCCAGCGAGTTACTCGCCACTCATAGCAGACTGGAGGCTCTTGTTATAATTATCTCCTTTGGTAATGCTACGATACAAATGGAATATGTTTAGCATAGAGTTTCCACTAAATTTCAATTACCCAAATGTCCTCATCGGTAAATGTGCAACAACTACGATACGTCCTTTGCCGAAAATCTCTATAAAATAGCTGTTTAGTTTGAAGCTAAGAATCCATTGACTCTCAAATTTTTCGTATCTCAATCCGCTCATTGCCTCTCAAACAACCGCATTCATAATTCATATCGATTAATTTCGACGAGCTCAAGGCAAACCAAGTCTTCTTCCACCTGCCGCACCCAATTCAGCGGAAATATCCCCTTATCCCTGCGACTTATCAATACTCATAGTCCAGAAAAATCCTTATTTTGGAAGGAGGTAAATTGTTATATTATTTGTATAAACAAAAACTTAGCACAGGCCATGGTAAACTCTGAAAATTCAGCTAGATACTATGTTTACATATACACCACTGATTGCCATATTGCGTGCAAAAACAATAGAGTTTAAAAAGAGTGTGCACTGTACGAAAGTGCTTGTGGATGGTACTTTATTGGTAGACGTGCAACATATACGGTTCAGAGAGTATTTATTAAAGCAGAAATATGAGAATTGTTAAAAGGGAAGCAAGAGACGGCACAGAAAAAGCTAAAAAAAAATGTTATGCCAAAAAAACAAAAAAAAAAGTAAATAAAGCGAGACGACCTCTAACCGAGCACTTGTTCAACTATGGTGGCATGAATTCTTATATATAGCAGCAACGAATTAACTTTTACATTTTGTAGCTGCAGGCCAATTACAGCTGAGCAATTAAGCTAACAACAATAATAACAAGAACAACAACAGCGTAACAAACTGCAAAAATAAAAACTTGCGCTTTGTCACAACGCCACGTTATGCTCCACCCAAACCGAAAACGCACAATAAAAATTAAGTATGCAAATGTTAAGAAGCAGCGCCTTGAACTTGCAACAAGTTTATGTACATATAAATGTTGGATGTTGTAATAATTGGCGCTCGTTGTACTCATGTTGATAGCAACAAGTAAGCGGTATGTAATGTGAGACACACACACGTATACACGCTTATATATTAAGCACATCCTTCTTGCTGTATGCATGTAATTATCAACCAAGGCGCATCAGCCTCACGGCCTAAATTGTGCAACACAAATTGTATGACAGCAGCAGCAACTACATTTCAATGAGCGGTGCAGCAAAACATATAAACGCAATAAATTATAAAAAATATATATAAAAAAATTACATAAAAAACCAAAAGCACCACACACATTTAGTGTAAATATGTGTTTTGAAAGAAAAGAAAGGTGATTCGCGTTTATGCAAAAGAATGCCAGCAACGATACAATGCAATAGCATCAAACTGTACCGCTAAATATGCATGCTACTTACACCAACTGAGGCGTCTAAAGCGCGCTTGTACAGAGTCATAAATCAGAATTTTATAGAACTTATTGCCGCCAAATAGTTGTTATTGTCGCTGCTGAAGCTATTTTTGAGCTGCTACTGTGGTGCTTTGCTTTTGTTGTTGTTGTTGCTTTGTTATTAAATTCCTTACGCCGCACGCTACAACTATTCTGTTTTGGAATTGGCGCAGCAGTGTCATCGCATTAACCATATACATATGCAAATTTCTCTTCAACAGTGGTAGCCGGGGAAGAAAGAATTTAAAAAAATTTAATTAATACCTGGCAAAAATGATGTACTTTTTTATTGAATATTTCAGACTCTATTGATGCTATTTTTTTCTTCTTTTTGTTTTTTTATTTGCTGTTGATGCGCAATTGTGTTATAAATTATAAGCTTCAGGCATGCACACTTACATCAATTCACATGCAGTCATCTGTATCATCGTTTCGAGAAACGTTGTGAATGGCGAAAATTGGAAAGTGATCACATTCATTCCGCTTTTGTCTCTGCCCAACTCTGTTTCTTCCTTTACCCTTTACCTCTTTTGTTTGTACCTTCAATATGCCGCTACGTACGTTTTTTTGCTCTTGAAACTCTAAGTGAGGATCAGTTAACTCTAACTCCCAACATTGGGCAAAAACCTAGCAGATTAAGACCCTTTTACATAACGTTATGCGCTACGGATTGAGATCACTGGGCATGTAATCAAATCTTCTTGTCACCAAAACCCGCCATTTAAACAATCAGTCGCATAAGAATAGCGCCCAACGTTGGGAACCTATCTATAACCCTGATATTGAGGGGTTCAATGCCAAACAAAATCAAGCAGTAACCTAATGTGCTACCAACTGAGCTCGGCGGGCATACAAGCATATCTTCTTATTGTCATTCCTCTCCATATAAACAGTCAGAAACTAAATGTGACTCCGAAATTAAAGTGTGTAATGGATTAAAAGTTTGCATTCATGCGCTACCGACTGAGCTCACCGAGCATTTGATCAGACATTCTGATCGCTTTTCCGCACCATCCAAGCAATTAGCTACATAAAAGTAGTGCTCAAAGTTGGGTTAGAAAGTAAGACCTTGATATTAACTGGTTTAGTCCATGAAAAGTATATATTTTTGCTGTCACTCACCAACATCTAAACATGTAGTAATGTCATCTTGGCTAAGAAATAAGAACCCTGGGATTAACTGGCTTCAATAATAATCAGTGAGTTCATAAAGCATGTAAGCATACGTTATTAATATACACTGAAGTCCCCACGTATGCCGGTACAACATTGTATCGCCACTTCTCACCATCGAATCACCCAGCCAACAACGGATCCCAATATAAGACAAGAACCGAAAACACTAAAATTAGGGAACTTAGTGCTTGAAAAATGAGCAACAATCACATCGCTACCGACTAAACTCGCCGAGTATGTAAGCATACCGCCGACAGTCCTCACTATATTCTGTGTCTCGATCCACCTCAAAAGAAAATTTTTATTGTATTCGCTTCTTGTTCATAACCGTGTGACCCCATGCGGACGGAGTCACCTTCGATAACAACATTTTTCGTCGAAAATTACCTTTTTTTAAACATTTTCTTAACGAAGAATCGACCGAAAATCGGCGTTTTTATTCAGTTCAAGATATTTGTATTTTGAAGAGTTTTTATTAAAATTTTTCAGTATTGAACAAAATTACCAATAATAATATGCATATCAAACCTTAGTATTTTATTAAGAAAAAACTTAAGCACTTACAACATATTCTAAAACGCAATTAAAATCTAATAGAAAATTGTCTCCACACGCTTTTATGCATTTAGCAACTACTTCAATCGAAAGACTTAAGCGCCAAACTTGTTTACACAACCACCATGTCATATGTGCAATTTTTATATCAAGTGCTACTAATTTTCTTATTAAATACATTTACATGCCATATAAATAAGATTGTGCAGACTTGCATACATTAAAACATACACACACATATGCGTATGTACATATTTAGCAGCAGAACCCATTAAGCAAACAAATTAAAACTGTTAGTTGGGAAAATTTAAAGTTTTGATTGATTGCTAATAACAAAACAGGCAAATGCATATAGGCAAAATAAAAATAGCATGAACGCATACACCCCTTGACATAGAACGTCATGCTAAAATAGAAATTCAATCAAGCTTATCAACAAATTGACGTCTATTTACTATGTGCGCTGCATTGCTGAAAGAATGTTAAATATAAAAGTCAACGCAGAAAACTATTAAGAATTGGTGAAACTAATTAAGTATTTACCCTCTATGATCGAATAAATATTTTATAAACAACTAAATGTAAGTCGCGTTAACCTCCTAAGAGATTTTAGGAAGAGGTTCTCTTCCAATTTGCGTCGTGCTCCTTTTAATTTTTCCTACAAATTGGCGGAACCCTCTTACAGTATTTTATTTACAAGTTTACTATACACTGACCCCAAAATATCATAAAAAAATTCTCCTACTGGAATTTATACATTATTTCTTAAATTTTTTTTTTAGTAAATTAAAAAAAATCGTTCGAATTAAAAAACGGACACTTTTCAATATTTTTTTTAATTTGTAAATAAAATTTAACAAACGTCAATATTAGGAAGCTGCTCAAGTATTTTTTTTAATTAAAAACTTGGAAAATTTTTCTTTTGAAAAGTTGTTGATATTAGGCAAAAATTACAAACTTCGCAACCGGCTATGCTTATTAGGACAAATTTCTGAATTTTACTTCTCCAGTTTTATTTTAAAAAATTTTTTTAAATTTTACTTTTAAACACTATTAAAAAGGAATTGTTATTAATTAATTTCTTACAATTGCTGTAGCGCTTTATTAAAGAATATGCAGAAAACAAAATTTAAAAAAAAAATCGTTCAAACAAAAACACTAATTTTAGCAAGTAAGGAAGTCTAAGTTCGGGTGAAACCGAACATTACATACCCAGCTGTACACTTGAAATGCTGTTGTTGTTTGTTGTGGGTGTTTAATAGTGTTACAAAGCTGCTCAATAATACATATACATATGGTTCCATTCTGAACTAACTTTTCTTCGAGTTATGGCTCCCGAAACATAGAAAATTGCTTTCTCATAAAAGGGACGCTGCCACGCCCATTTTTTAAAATTTGAAGTTTTTCCTATTTGTTGTTATAAGTCCACTTGGGAAATGAAATACCTTTGATATAAAACTCTTTTTGCAAAGATAGCCTTTTAAAAATCTTTTATATAAATATGGGCGTGGTCCTTAACTGATTCTGTTAATTTTTCTTCATAGCATTGGTTGTAGTAAAGGCAACCTCTCTACCGAATTTTGTTACGATAGGTTTAATGATTTTTGATTTGTTATTAATAATATTTGTACAATAGATTTTATCACAAGTGGGCGGTGCCACGCCTATTTTAATAAATGCTTTTAAATTTTTATCAAGAGCCTCAAAATCAGTCCACAGGTCAAATTTGAACATTCTAGGTGTATTATTTACTAAATAATCAGGTTTTTTGTGTTTTCCAAAATGTTATATACATATATAAAAAGTGGGCGTGGTTATCATCCGATTTATCATTTTCAATACCAGTCTATTCTGGGTCCAGATAAGCTCGTGTACTATATTCGGTGAAGATATCTCAATATTTACTCAAGTTATCGTGTTAACGGGCAGACGGATAGACGGACAGACGGGCGGACGGACCTGGATCAATAAAATTTTTTTTCGATACTGATGATTTTGATATATGGAAGTCTATATCTATCTCGATTCCTTTATACCTGTACAACCAACCGTTATCCAATCACAGTTATAATACCCTGTGTACAAGTACAGTTGGGTATAAAAATCTTTGAATGGGATTATCTGAATATTTAGCGTATAAATCTCCGGATTTACTTCTTTCTTGTTTATTTATTTTACTTCTCTTTTTCTTTATTCCGGGCGAAAAATAAAATAACCATTTTAAAAAAACTTATGCATGTAAGAATTTTAATTCGAAAGTGATACGAAACTTTTTTGTTTTGAAATTTTTTTTTTTTAACAATTTTATTTCATTCTAGGTGATACAAATTTTTTGATTCCATAATAATAGCCTCCAATTTAGCTGACACTCAGCAGGCAATTTCATCCGAATTTTACAGAAAAAATAAGCTTATAATATTTGAAACAAAAAAAAAATTAAAACGCTTACCTTAATATACTTAGTTATTGGCGAAGTTAAATAAAATATCATTATAAGGCTAAAAAAAATCTTAGTCACTTTATGTTTGTCAGTACTTCCTTGCAGCCAATAACGCCTCTCAGCATTCTACAAGTTCAATTAAATATTTAAATGCCGCCACCATCAATTGAATTGCAACAGCATCAATAATGTTGCATATTTATTACTAAGTTATGTATGTAGCTTGTATGTATTTTGCACATTGCTGTTGCTTTTGCATATTGTTGTTTCATTGACTGTCACTATCAGCACTTCTTTGCATTTTTCTACTTCTACTTCTTTAAATTTTGTGTTAATACAACAAATATCCTTTGGCGAAGAAGATGCTGTTACAATGTATTTTCTGCTGCTTCTTTTATTGTTGTTTTTATTGTTTTCATTGCCGCTGTACAAACTCTTGATATGCAACTCAATTTCTGCCAGGATGCCATCAACCTCCATAACCTCAACTGCCGCTACACAAAGTTGGCTATTTTGCTCTCAATCAAAAATGCACCAGCGACTAGGCAGTATATATACATATTATGTAGGCAACAACAATAAGACAATTTTTTTATACAATGCTATTATAAGACAATCGCTTTATTTCGCCTGTGTTTTTAGTATTTTTTTTTTTTTCTCTTATGCATATCCATTGCTTGATAGGCAATATACTTAACTGTTTTATGAAAATGGCCCAATGCTTGTCACTTGCTGCTATTAGCAATTGTTGCATTGCTTTTGTGGTTATTATGGTTGGAGTGGCTGTTGATTTCGGATTTTTTGTTTTCTTTGTTTCTTAGCCATCACTTTTAATTGAAGTTGTACGTGTCTGAATTTACTCAACAAATTTTCCATTTAATGTCATCGATTGTCTTGCAGCATTATTGAGCAAATTCACCAAAATGGCTTGACTAGTTAAGGTGTTGGCTGATGGTTGTCTGGTGTTTTTATATTTTTGTTATTGTCGTGTTGATCTGTGCATTTGCAAAGTATTTTATTCGTGAAAGCATTTGGCTTTGACTATTTCTTTTTTTAATATTATTAAATATTAATTGCATATAAATTAAAAAAAAATAGTGCAATTCAACGGCATCAAAATATCTACAAGTAATAGTTTAGAGTAGCTGCAAATTTTTTTTTTTTTTTTGCGAGTGTCTTAAGTGAAATAAGCAATTCTTGCATTTCTCTGAAAAAATTAAATGAATCAATATCTGCATTCCTATGTAAGGTTAGGTTAGGTTGAACTGGCCGATCTGTGAGGACTTCACATATACTGAATGAATCTGTAATGTTTCCAAAAGTCTGCGTAACGACCAAAATGAAAAACCATATCAGAAAGTAGGGCCTATGTTATAAGGTAACGCCGTCCTCTTCGCAAATACTAGAAGCTTTCCAGGACCTATGCAACTTGCTGCTTCTTTATCTGACAGCTGTAGCACTCCTTATAGCTTGATCCTTAGCCTGGCAATCGCATGGCACGAGCACAAAGCGTTCTCGATCGCTTCCTCCTCCAATTCGCATTTCGTACATCTGCTCACTGACCAAGCCTAGTTTAACGGGATGCAACGCCAGAAGGTATTGTCCAGTCAGAGTACCCGTCATGAGTCTACAGTTTTCTCTTTTTAACGACAGAAGTACCTTTGTTGGTCTAAAGTTGTAGGACCTACACATGATCTTCGGCGCTTTACAGCATCACGCGTGGGTACATGCCATTCCCACTTGGTCAATCATGTACAGTTCTCGCCTTCTCTTAATCTCGCCCAATTGGGACGTCTACGGGGCAAGCTTCGAGGGATTAGCGAGCTTATCCGCTTTTTCATTCCCATATGTTCTTATAAGCCTGGGACCCAATTAAGATGTATGCTTCTCCCTTCCCGATTTTTTACAGGGATTGCTAATACTCCAACACACTTTAAGGTGCTGTTCTATGCCAGATTATTATCTTAATTATTGCTTAGCTATCAATATAAAAGTTTAAATTACAGCAGTTTAAGCTAATTTGATCCAGTGCTTACACTTCTTTGGTTAGGGCTATTACATCCGCCTGCAAAACGGTACAGTGATCTGGAAGCTTGTAGAATCTGTTTATTTCCGGATCAGCACATTACAACGCAGACCCTACTCCTCCCACTACTTTGGAACCATCGGTGTACACATGTACCTCCTCGTCCGCCATTTTGTCACCTTTGCGCCAACCATCCACCTCTATGGTGGCTCTAAGAGCCCCTTCGAAGCGCAGATACGGAATCAGGTAGTCTTGTCGTCCTATTATTGGAATAAATGGAAATAATCTGGGAGAACGAAACGAAAACTGGAACCTGAATGAAATGGAAACAATTTTGAAGAACGAAACCTTAACGGGAAACAGAATGAAGCCGTAATAATCTTGAGAAACAAATCGTAACAATTTTCAAGAACGAAACTAAAACGGGAAAGGAAGCCAGAATCTGATGAAATATCACCAATAAAAACAAATTGGAACTGGTACCGGAATTAAATGGAAACAATCGTGAGGAACGAAATGAAAACTGAAAATTGGGACGAAACCGAAATCGCAACAATTTTGAAGAACGAAAAGAAAACCGAACTCAAACCGAAGTTAGAATGAGACCGAAATATTTTTGAGGAACAAACTGAAACAACCTTCAAAAATTTAACTAAAACGGAAATCGAAACCAGAATTTCAACGAAATCGATACAATCTTGAAGAACGAAGCCAAAAATTTAACCACTAACCAAACGAAAACAAATCCCAAAGCGAAGCAAACCCTGAAAGAGATCGGAACAATTTTAAAGACTGAAAACATAACCCAACTCAAAGCTAGAGAACCCATCGATTTTCAAGTACGAAACCCAAACCGAAACGGGAACCATAAAGAAAATGAAATAGAAGAACGATACTAAGACTGAAGCCGAATTGGTAAAAGTCTAGTTGAGGGGTCGACTGCTACCAAAAATATCGAGAGAGGGGTCAGACGACGCGTCTTGACATCAGTATTAATAACACGAAGGCGGAAAATAAAAATTTTAAATCGTTCAACATATAATAACGAAAAACCGAAAGATAACGCGTGTGTCCCTCCGAAACCGGGGTGGTATCCATAGTATTTTTGCGCATAGCACCTTTCTGCATTGGCGGCCTTCGGCCGCGCTTATAAAAAATTATCCTGGGTGGGTCCAACAGCGGTTTGGAGACCAAAATTATATCCGCGCAAAACACTTATGGTGAAAATTTTTTTTGTGGGTACAACCACATGAAAATCGCCAACTTCAACTACAAATAACTCCGGACAGATATGTAATTTTTCTTTTCCGCGTCCGGATTATTGTTGTCGAGGTCAATACACGTCCTTCGACACCTCTCTCGATATTTTTGGTAGCGTATTAGCAGTCGACCCCTCAACTATACTTTTACCACCGAATTCGTAGCCAGAACGAAGAACAGAAAAACTCAAAATCAGTAACGAACCCAAAACCAAAATTCAAAAATGAAACAAAAACAGAGATCAGAAAAAAACTGAAATTATTTTTACAAAAAGAAACCATTACTGAAACCGAGGCTGACATTTGAAAAATGCCTTAACAAGTTTGAAATTTGATCAAAACCGAAATAATCTCATCTTGAATATTGAAATCATCAGAACGAACCTGAACTTATTTTGTAGAATAAAGAAAAAGCGAGAGCCGAAACTTAAGAGAAACCTCAAGGATTTTGATCAGCGAAGCCGAATGCGAACCCATCACGAGAAGCTCATAAAAACGGAATGTCTTCAAAGTTCTTAGCTCTGAACCACAACTTCCTTTATATAATAAAACGACTCTTAGTTTCCTTTTACGATTGGCCAACATAATTTATACATTTCAAAATTTAATAACTTCACATTACATTTGAAGTCATTGTTAATATAACCCACATGCAAATTTCTCAAAAATACTAAAACTTTTTCAATGGACCGCACAAATCATAAAATAATACCCTCATTTAATAATACTCAACATTTAATTTGCATCAACTTTTCGTTCGCTAAACAACAAGGTGCATCGCTTCACATGCTGCTATTTATAGTATATATGATTTCGTATTGCATACCCACAATCATGCCAACAATAAAAACAAAAAAGGTTAAGGATGCACGCCCGGATATTTGTACGTGTCTAACAATCAAGTGAATTTCCGGCATTTTATTTCTTAATTACGCACCAATCCACTCAAGCAAACGTACAACACATGGAGAACTATAATCTAGACACCAACTCACACACACGCACATACACACGCCTATTTAAAATCTGTATAACATGGGTCGGATATTCAAATCTGCAAAAAAAATGGACATTAATGTGTGTTTGTGCAAGAAAATGTTCGCCTCAAACACACACACACACATATATCTCTTTATATAAACTATACCATTTTATAACTATTTTTTTTATTTGATAGATACGTATGAAAGTGCACTATATAGACCGCCTTTATCTGGCTCCAATCGCACCAAATGACCATTGACAGCTGCAGAACAGATCGTAGCAAAATTGAGACGAGTTAAAGAATCAGCGTCAGCACTGCTAGTGATCAAAGTTGGCATGTTGCATCCGCTGGACTTTCCTCATTTATTCAAGCCCAAATTACTGTTTATGTACATATGTGAATGTGTGTGTGTCTGTGTTTGTGTACGCTTGTCTTATCACATTACCAGAAATTCTTAAGCAAATGAGAAAATGCCTTAGGCCAATGGGAGCCTGTAGGCGACTTGGTATACAGTAATTTACACTAATATGGAGCCACAATTCGTATAAAGCGAATTTCAGCAAAGGGCATCATAGAAGGCAGATCTAAGAATTCTTTTATATGAATGAAATGATAATATCATTATTATATTATAACAAATTCAAAAAAAGAAAATTTTAAATTTTGCAAAAATTTCCTTGTAAATCAAAATTAAATTACAATCTTCGAAAGTCAGCATAAAATAAAACTTATTTTATTTATTTTTTTTTTTTATGAAAACTAAATTTGACTTAATGTGTGTTTAAATTTTAAATATTTTCAAAACTCGGAAAATATATTTTAAATCTACAAAAATGGAAACGGTTTTGAATTGTATTCTTAAATTTCAAGATCTTATTCAGAGCTATTGAAAATTAAAAAAAAAAAATATTTAGTGGCAAATTCAAATTCAACCTAAATTACCTTAAGTTTTTTAAGAAAAGTTGAATAATCCCATTTGTTCGGAAAATTTAGTACAAAAATGTCCATAAATATTTCGTAATTTGTTTTTATTTCTTAATTTTATTTATATTTTAGGTAAAAGTCTAGTTGAGAGGTCGACTGCTAATACTCTACCAAAAATATCGAGAGAGGTGTCAAACGACGCGTCTTGACATCAGTATTAATAAGCCGAAGGCGGAAAATAAAAATTTTAACTCGTTTAAAAGATATTAACGAAAAACCGAAAAAGACCCGCGGCTACCTCCGAAACCGGGGTGGGATCCATAGTATTTTTGCGCATAACACCTTTCTGCGTTGGCGGCCCTCGGCCGCGCTTATAAATCATAACCCTGGGCTACGCCATGCCAAGTCCGGGAGTGTGGTATAAGCGTGGCTACCGCCACGGTGATGAACATTTTTTTTTTGTGGGTACAACACAACACAACAACAACCACATGAAAATCGCCAACTTCAACTGCAAATATCTCCGGACAGAGATACAATTTTTCTTTTGCGCCTTCTGATTATTGTTCTCGAGATTAATACGCGTCTTCTGACACCTCTCTCGATATTTTTGGTAGCGTATTAGCAGTCGACCCCTCAACTAGACTTTTACCATACTTTATACTTTTTTCTGGCCAATCAAAAAAAATATTCTGAACATAGAGCCACTTTAAAGTTGACATTAAAATTTTCAATTTACTGGAAAGTTAAGAACGGTAAAGTTTCTACTTACATTTAGAACAAAAATGCCTTAAAGCTATTTAAAATAATAATTATTCAAAGTCGAAAATCAATATATGTGACCCGGTCAATGAAAAGGTGGCTTATGACTCAAAAAAGAAATTGCGAGAAACAGCTATTTTTTTTTTTTCTTTTTTTTATAGTCATAAGCCACCTTTTCATAGACCGGGTCACATATGTTACCAAGACTTTTTCAAAAATTTTGATTTTTTTGATAGTTAAAAAATTTGTTTTCAATTTAAAATAGTTCGAAACAAAATTTGAAAAGTATTTCGTGGTGTGGTGGCAGCGTGCTCCGCCTACCACACCGGTCCTGGGTTCAAGACTAAGGGAAATCAAAATTTAGAAAAAGGTTATAAAATTAGAATAAAGATTTTCTTGGTGTGGTCGCGCCTCGACAGTAATTTGGTAGAAACTCAGTGTATTTCTGTCATGAAAATTTGCTCAGTGAAAATTCTTTTGCAGATGCCAAGTTTTGATTTTTTTTTTTTTTAAAGAAAATTTGTTTTTTATTAATAAATTTTTTTTATTAGTTAAATTTAAAAACCCTGGCGCAAACTTATTATGATATTTTTTATTGCGTTTTTTTCGCTTTATAATGCAATTTGAAATTTTTTTTAGTGTTATGAACTGAAAAGCGTTAAAGAAAAAAATAAAAAAAGAGCGGGGCGCGATATACATCTGAAGAGAATTTAGGCCGATTTGCGTCGTACACTGAAGAACAGTTTTTAAAATCACACTTATTTCTTTTACAAAACTTAAAAAAAATGTGTTAAACTTTATTTTTTATTCTTTTAATTTAAAAAATTTCAATTTTTCAAAACTTTTAAATAACTTGTTACTTTTATTTCTTTAAATCGCTGTTTTTATTTCGGGCTGGCCCATTTTGTATTGAAAGTTCAGTATGAAATTCAGTTTAATTAAACGCGTGAAGAAATTTCTGAAATTTTTTTAACTTGTTTTCTTTTTGCTTTTATTAAATTGATATTTTTGAGATATCGCTTTCACTTTCATAACACCATTTTTTAAATTATTTCTTTTTTTCATGCACTAGTTTTTAAATTCAATTTTTTTTTTTTTGTTTTTTTTTTGTGATACATCGCTTTCATAACGCTCAGGCTACCGTGGTGTGATGTTAGCGTGCTCCGCCTACCACACCGTATGCCCTGGGTTCACACCCCGGGCAAAGCAACATCAAAATTTTCCAAATAAGGTTTTTCAATTAGAAGACATTTTTTCTACGCGGGGTCGCCCCTCGGCAGTGTTTGGCAAGCGCTCCGGGTGTATTTCTGCCATGAAAAGCTCTCAGTGAAAACTCATCTGCATTTCAGATGCCGTTCGGAGTCGGCATAAAACATGTAGGTCCCGTCCGGCCAATTTGTAGGGAAAATCAAGAGGAGCACGACGCAAATTGGAGAGAAGCTCGGCCTTAGATCTCTTCGGAGGTTATTGCTTTCACTTTCGTGACAACATTTTTTAAATTATTTCTTTTTTTCATAAAATAGTTTTTGTTTTCAATTGTTTTATGAAATTTTGGACTGTTTCAATTAATTAAACGCGCGCACGTTAAAAAAAATAGATTGATTCAAAAATTTTTATATTTTAAAAAAATCCCACCTCTGAAAAAATTACGCTTTTATATTGCTTTTAAATAGGCACGCTTTCTTTTAAACTTGCCACAGACTGTATTATTCATTCATCTTAGTTGTAACGGCAAGAACGTCAGCGCTTAACGTTGGTAACCCCAACTAAATGAAGTAGTACAACAAACAAATATATAAACAAACAAACACTACGCTTTACACAAATTAAGTTAACTACTCAAGTAAAGCATGTTACATGAACTCCGCCACAATAGTCAGTACCATGATTAGACTGTTACTTACATATCCTCTTTAGTCTTAAGTTGGTATTTCATTTTTCAACGAGCTTTTACTCATCTCACTTGCTTCAATAGATTTATTTATTTTTTTTTTTTTTTGTTATTCTGCTAAGTACTGTTGTTTCACTTAAATAGTTGACATTTTTTGCAACTTTTTTAGGATTATATAGAATTTTCTTTTTCTTCTTTTACTTTCTCAGTTTTTTTCCATGCATTACTTGTGTTGTTGTTTTGTTATAGTTTGCTACACTTTGCCGCCAACATAATTGCAGGCGCTGCCTTATAATACACCCATCCATTCTAACGAGCAAGCGGCTCTTGTTATTGTTGTTGATTTTTTCTTAGTTTTTTTGCTACAACTACTATCTGCACTCTACTTGAGATGCAACATCGATCGTCTGGCCTACAGTAATTCCAGCATGGAATTCTGCTCTTATTTTTATTCTATTACACACCACTTTGATCTGAACTGTGTGGTTCATTGTTCGCTTTGGTATGATTGTCAGTTTGAGTGGTCATTCGTCAGTACGCCTGCGTAGATATTGAAGTTATTTTCAGTCAGTGAGTGGGGACATTGCTTACGAAATGTGATAAAGTGTTTGCACAGTGCTTAGATTTATAAATTTTTTATTCAAGACGAATGTAGACTTAAATTTTTTTAAATTCAAATATAAATATTTTGGAAAAATTCTTCTAAAAACAGAATCTTGGATCTTTGAAACGCAAAAATATTATATGTTGGATGCTCCGAAATGGTTCACTATCAGCCATGATTTATATTTCCCACATAATTTAGACTGATTGTGTTATAAAATGTCATATCAAAAGATAGCAATGAAAATTCTAAACTTGAATCGTAACTTTCTGAATATGAGTTGCAATTATCTGAATTTAAATGGACAATTATGTATTTAACTCCCTCTTCTTTTGCTGCTTCTTATTCTTCGCCTTCTGCTTCATCTGCTTCTTTTTCTGCTTCTTTTTCTGCTACTTTTTCCATTCATCTTCTTTCCCATTCTCTTGCTTTGCATTTTCTTCTCAAACTGTTTCTTTCTCCTTCTTCTTCTCTCTTTTCTCTGTTCTTTTTCTTTTCTTCCACTTCCTCTTTTTATACCCAGCTGTACTTGTACACCGGGTATTATAACCATGATTGGATAACGGTAGGTTGTACAGGTATAAAGGAATCGAGATAGATATAGACTTCCATATATCAAAATCATCATTATCGAAAAAAAATTTGATTGAGCCATGTCCGTCCGTCCGTCTGCCCGTTAACACGAAAACTTGAGTAAATATTGAGATATTTTCACCAAATTTGGTACCTGAGCTTATCTGGACCCAGAATAGATTGGTATTGAAAATGAGCGAAATCGGATGATAACCACACCCACTTTTTATATATATAACATTTTTCAAAACACAAAAAACCTGATTATTTAGTAAATAATACATCTTGAATATTGAAATTTGACGTGTGAACTGATATTAAGACTCTTGATAAAAATTAAAAAAAAAAAATTTAAATGGCCGTGGCTCCGCCCACTTGTGATAAAATCAATTTTACAATTATTATTAATCATAAATCAAAAATCGTTAAACCTATGGAAACAAAATTCGGCAGAGAGGTTGCCTTTACTATAAGGAATGCTTTGAAGAAAAATTAACGAAATCGGTCAAGGACCACGCACACTTTTATATAATATATTTATTTTTGTTGTTATATATTGTATAACAATCTATGTAATGGTGACGGGTCTCACGTATGCGACAAAATATATGTGGGGACTACTAAATCGAAACTAAAAACGAGGATTTCCGGGCATAAAACGAATATTAAAAATCACAACAACCCTAATGATGGCAAAACGACGCTAACACAGCATTGCAGAGAAACTGGACATTCTCCCAATTTAGAAAATGTAGAAATTCCACAGTAAGAGAGGAATTACAACAAACGCTACATATTAGAGATGCTACACATCATAAATACACCCAGCGACAAACGTATAAACTTCAAATCTGATACAATTGGTATTGCCTCTGCCTTTAGGCAGCTGATCAAAAGCAACAACAATAATAGATAAGAGCATCCCCACTGTTTACCAAAGAGTTTACCTGCAGGCTGCGGCTGATATCACTTGAGCGGCGCTCACTACTCATAGCTAACTTTCTGCTTATGTTCATTTTTTGTTTATGATAACGGCTTTGTATTATTTACATTTTATTGTTATTTGCTTTGCACTGTTCGTAAACTTATATTTTTGTTACACTAGTCGACATATTACATTCAACAATGTAAGTTCTGTACTTGTGCAAGTATGTATTTTTATGATTTTAATATGTATGTTTGTTCTTTTCGTACCGAGTCCTGATGATTACTTCAGACTGAAGTCGAATTATCGACAAATTAAATAATATAATTGTATATCAAAAATTCACGTATTGTGTTTTATTAGGAATATACAAATATTTGGCCTAGAGCTCGTTTATATTTAAAAATATATAAAATATTTTTAAAAGGGTCGTGGACGAATAAAATGAGCTATATCTTTGCAAAAAAGAGCTTTATATCAATGGTATTTCATTTCTAAAATGGATTTATAACAATAAATAGGAAAAACTTCAAATTTTAAAAAATGGGCGTGGCACCGCCCCTTTTATGACTGTGCAATTTTCTATGTTTTAGGAGCCATAACTCGAAGAAAAATTAGTTCAGAATAGAACTATATGTATATGTATTATTGCGCAGCCTTGTAACACTATTAAGCACACAAAACAAACAACAACAGCATTTCAAGTGCACAGCTGGGTATGTAATGTTCGGTTTCACCCGAACTTAGACTTCCTTGTTCTTCTTGCTTTCTTCTTCCTCATTATTTCTCTCAATTTTTTTCTTGATCCAATATTATTTCCCTTACCATTATTTTTCTATTTTCTATTGCCTTTTCTTCATTTCTTTGGACTTCTTCTCTTATTTCTCTCCTCTTTTTTTTCTTTTCTTCTCCTTCGTATTCTTTCTTCTCTTTTTCCCTCCATTTCTTTGCGCTTACTAAACTGCTTTCTCAAAGCAAAGAAACGCAACAAATGTAGCTAAGGACTAGAAAATTCGGGTTTAATCAACTCAAAATTACAGCAGATGGTGCTACGAGAAATTTTAAAAAATGTTTATTTACGACTAAACCAATGTGTTCACGTTTGCTTAA
The DNA here is from genome assembly GCF_040869045.1 of Eurosta solidaginis. Taxonomy (NCBI): domain Eukaryota; kingdom Metazoa; phylum Arthropoda; class Insecta; order Diptera; family Tephritidae; genus Eurosta; species Eurosta solidaginis. Next base: position 208,983,967 of record NC_090321.1, read on the forward strand.
CTTGGAAAAAAATTCGTTTTTAGAACACTACGAGCAATAAAGCTAGAGAAATTAACGATTTGAACTCACGAAAAATCCCGGTATATAACGCTTGGATAGGGTTGTTTTGAAAATATTTGGCTTGGAAAACTTCCTAAGCTTGGAAACTTTACTCTTGCCACATAGCAATATGAATTCTATGTATGCCTCCCAATTTGGTAGATGACAAAAAAATACCCTTTTCAGCAACGGGTAACTGAAACCTATTTTCAACATTTATTAAGGCTCATAACTGCTTAATTGGTGCTTTACCGTTTAAATGGTTGTAGCGTCTATTGGTCTCACCAAGGGAATTTAAATCGTTTTCCACCTGGTCTTTCCAACGGAGTGGGGGCCGCCCTCCTCCTCTACTTCCTTCGCATAATATTACCAAGCCAGCGTAGCCGCTGTGTTTTAATTCGCTGGATTATATCGATGTCTGCATAAAGTTCATATACCAAATCATTAAATCTTCTTCGGCACTGGCCGTCGCCAATGCGTAGATGTGCGTAAATCTTTCGAAGAACTTTCTCTCGAACATTCTTAGAGGTTCTTCATCTGAGCCATATAGTTGGACGGGTACGGTAAGTGACATGTAGAGTATCAATTTCTTTTGCCGAGATAGGACTTTACTTTTCAATTGCTCATAACTTCAAGGCCAAATATATAAACACCTCTCATATGTGGCCAAAACTATTACACTTTTGCTACTCAGGTATAACCAAATATTGCCTACGTTTAGGCCTCCTTTTTTTACTATTCAATTTTTTTTTTACTACAATTTTATTCAACTTACTAACAAAAATTAAAAAATACTATTTTTAATACTTCGTTTTAAGAGTTTCTCGAAAATTTCAGTTTTCATATACATCCAATTTTATAAATAAATACTTATTTGTAGCACTGCTCTATGTCATCATCTTACACAGCTTTCTTCAACCTCATCCCACAATAAGGAATGTCTCCATTCAGGTATTTGCATAATTGGTTCTTGTAACCAATCAAGCTATTATCGTTTGTTAGTTGCAGCGGCTTAGCTTACTGCCACCAGAAAGACATTCATCCATACATACATTCATATGTACATCCATACATACATATAAACTTTTACTTATACTTGAACTTATCATCAAATACTTCGCCTTATTCATTTTTCCGGATAATCATTCACGGATTTTCAATTCAATTTGCTGTTGTAAGGGTCCACATTTTTTTCAAATTCGCGATGAAGTCGCTTTAGAATGCCGCTTGCAATTCATCACGTTTTTGTACATACATACATATATGTCTGCATCCATGCACCTACATTAACCCAGGTAGATTTGTATGGACGAAAGTTTACCGATATCGCGCCATTGATTTTTTGATAGGATTTGGACTCAGGAGAAAAAAGTTCCAATACGCATACCCAAAAAAATAATTTTCGAGCCTGCGAAATTTCATTTTTTGACTTTTTTCGACTTTGATTTTTAAGGTCTTTTTTCATGACCTACTAAAAAAAGTTTATATGTATAGCCTATCCGACCCAAAAATGTCCGCTAAAAACGTTGGCGATAACAGTTTTTTGAAAAATATTTTTTATTTTTTTCAAAAAACTGTTTTCGCCAACATTTTTAGCGGCTTTGATTTTTAAAGTTTTTTTCATGATCTACTAAAAAAATTTCCATATGTATACCCTGTCCGACCCAAAAAATAGTTTTTTTTTTTTAACTGTTATCGCCGATGTGTTTAGCAAACATTTTTGGTCAGACAGGCTATACATATAAACATTTTTTTAAGTATGTCATGAAAAAAGACCTTAAAAATCAAAGTAAAAAAAATCAAATTTCGCAGGCTCGAAAGCAATTTTTTTGGGTATGTGTAGTGGAACTTTTTTTCCTGAGCCCAAATCCTATCGAAAAATCGATGGCGCGATATCGGTTAATAAATCGACCCAGTCTATCCTACATGTATACATAATTAAGTAATATATATAAACGTACATACGTGCATAATATTTTCATTAGTTTGATGAATTATATTGGCTGACAAAGTTCATAAATATATATAAAGGTAAGGCGCGATAACCTCCGAAGAGATCTAAGGCCGAGCTTCTCTTCCAATTTGCGTCGTGCTCCTCTCCCTACAAATTGGCCGGAGGGGACCTACATGTTTTATGCCGACTCCGAACGGCATCTGCAAGGCAGATGAGTTTTCACTGAGAGCTTCTCATGGCAGAAATACACCCGGAGCGCTTGCCAAACACTGCCGAGGGGGGACCCCGCTTAGAAAATTCTTCTTCTAATTTAAAAACCTTATTTCTAAAATTTTGATGTTGCTTTGCCCGGGGTGCGAACCCAGGGCATACGGTGTGGTAGGCGGAGCACGATACCATCACACCACGGTGGCCGCCAAAGTTGATCAGTGGGTCATTTATTAAGCGTTTGTGTCAACTTTATTTTCTAATACGTAATAAAAATTTATTAACATATATAAATTTATGTTAGCTTTGCGATGTGATGCCATTTACTATTAAACATATGAACGATTAAGTGGCTCTATAGATCACATTGAACTGCATCAAGGTTTGGTTGAACAGTTACAGTACATTGTTGGACATTGTGCAATTGCGCTTGGCTTTGGATTAATTTGTTGAAATGAACATAAGAAATTTCAAAAGGCAAATATTTAATAAAAAAATTTATATATAAAATTTTGAGCATAATTTTTATATTTTGGAAATTTAAGTTTAACTATTATTTTCGAAGCCGAAGATCCTGGTTTCACGCCCCGGGCAAAGCGACATCAAAATTTTAGAAACAAGGTTTTACAATTAGAGGAAAATTTTTCTAAACGGGGTCGCCCCTCGGCAGTTTTTGGCAAGCGCTCCGGATGTATTTCTGCCATGAAAAGCTCTCTGTGAAAACTCATCTGCCTTGCAGATGCCGTTCGGAGTCGGCATAAAACATGTAGGTCCCGTCCCGCCAATTTGTAGCAAAAATTAAAAGAAATTGGAAAGAAGCTCGGCCTAAAATCTCTTCGGAGTTGTTCAAGCCTTAAAATTCTTTATTTATTATTTTCGTATATCACAAGAATTTAAAATTATTATAAATATTAAAACGAGTATTATTATCTTTTTTTTTAAGGTTTCGTGTACTTTTTACCAAATCTAAAAATATTCTTAATCTTTATCTATAGTTTAAACGTTTTGTTTTGTATTCACTTCTGGAAAAATAAAATTTCAGTTTGAAAAAAAAAATTTCAAACCTAGAAAATGTCTAACGTAAAAAATATTTTAGCCTTAAAAACAAATTTTAAATTTTGAAAAAATGTTAGCTTTGGGAAAAAGTTTCAAATTAAAAAAAAAAATAAATCTAGTTCTAAAAAAATTTTACCTAACTTTGAAGTCATAATATCGATCATAATTAAAACAAATACTCCCTAGAACCAATGTCATAACGCTTTTTTTTTTTTATTTTTCTTTGTTAATACTAGTAAAGCCATAACATTTAGTTGTTGTATTAGATTAAACTGGCCGGTCTATGAGGACTTCACATAGACTAAATGAGTCCGTAGTGTATTAGATTTTGGAAAAAAAAAAATTTTCAGTTTGTGAATAAAATTTAAAGCAATAAAAAACCTAAGTTTAGAAAAATTTAAATTTTAAAAATATATTTAGATTTTGAAAAATAGTTCTATTTCTGAAACTAATTTCACCTAAGCTTGAAGTTAAAATATCCATCATCGAATAAATATTAATATTCCCTAAAAACAAAATCATAAGTTTTTTTCTACATATGTCTATACAAATAGAAACCATTACATTCTTTAATGTCTTAATATATAATAATTCAGTTTTGAAAATATATAAAAATTTGTATCATAAAATCATAAACAGCAAAAAAAAGTAATTACAAAATAAACAAACAAAAATAATTATTTTTGTTGTTTACGGCCTTTGAATTATAACTTTTTAAATATAAACGAGCTCTAGGCCAAATATTTGTATATTCTTAATAAAACACAATACGTGAATTTTTGATATACAATTATATTATATAATTTGTCGATATTTCGACTTCAGTCTGAAGTCATCATCAGGAATTTTTGACATATTGCATTCAAAAATGCCTGATGATGACTTCAGACTGAAGTCGAAATATCGACAAATTAAATAATATAATTGTATATCAAAAATTCACGTATTGTGTTTTATTAAGAATATACAAATATTTGGCCTAGAGCTCGTTTATATTTAAAAACAAACAAAAATATTAAATTGATTTAATTACGAATGAAAGTTTTTCTATGTAGCGCAAAGTTGTTACATATTGGAAGTTGCTATTTTTCAGAAAAATATATTTTTATCGTTTAGCATGAATGAAGAAAAACAGCAAAAAAGTAAACAAGAAATTAATACTTTTCGAAATTTTTTTACTTAAGTTGCGAACGAAAAAATTTATAATTTTTAAGTTTTGTTTTAAGTTAAAAAAAACTTCAAGTTTTAAAAAATTCAACATTCAAAAACAAATTCACACATACCCGCAATTTTTTTTTTTTAATATTTTGCTTAAAATCGAAGAAATAATATTGTGATTCTAGTTACGTTTTTTGAAGCTAAAAATCGATATTGAAAATTCAACACTTTTTTAAAATTGGTTAAAAATATTCCGGGAAAAACCTCTGTTTTGTGTGTTTGATCCATGAAATCTAAGAAGATTTATTTTACTTTTCTTTAAACAAATTTTGCAAATAGTAAAATTTGTAAAAATTTTGGATCCCAAAAACCAGGCATTGTTTTCATTACCAAGTTATTTTATGAAATACTACAGTTTTTTTTTTTTTTTTCTAGAGCTTCAAAATTTTTGCTGCTCACATGCAAAAAAAATTTCAATTGGAAAACCAAAGCAAATGGCTTTTCAATCGAAATATTTTTTCAAGCGAGCAGAAAAAATTTTGAGATATTTTGAAAATGACCACTTTTAACTTTTGAAACACAAAACGTTATGATAAAAAATTGTTCTACAAAATTTAACACAAATTTTGAATAGGTTTAAGATATATTGAAATTGTACATCACATTTCAAGTTATGTTTGCGGCCTCCAAGATTTTGGAATTTAGAGCTTTTACCATTTTTTGTTTTTTGTTATATACATACATATATCCTTAAGACTTACGTCAGTTCAAACGAAGATTAAAGGAGAATAAATAGCAAATAAAAAGAATTTACCTGGCGAAAAGTTTTCTTTTTCTTCCGCAAATATAAGGAGGTTATATAAGGAGAATAATAAAAAAATTCTAAAAAATAAAAAAGGACTAAAACAGCAAAATGTTGAAAAACTATTGCGACTAATATTTCTGACCTTTAGATTTGTTTCAGACTTTTTTTCCTAATAACTATGTTTTTCGAAACCATAAATTTATTCATAAAATCCTCTTCGTTGCTAGATTTTAATGATAGATTTTAATGATAACTTTCTCAAAAATTCCCATAGTACATAGCTTAAGCACATAAATCAAGTCATACATTGTCAGATTAGTAATTTTTTTCAATGAAAGTCATATTATTTTTATTTTTACATAGCCACATACGGTCGCTGGGAGCTTCAAGTGTGCTTTATGTAGGTATATCTTCAAATTTAGTTCTAGTTTTTTGCGAATTACTGTCTTTTAGTTGTCAGTGTAGCAACCGTTCAATATGCAGCCCACCCAAGTGCATTACACAATTGTCTCATAGCCAGCTCACTGCTGCTTTGGCTACTTTCTTTAAACCAACTCAATTTTTTTCACGCATTCAACCCACATATCACACTTTTTTTGCGTAATACTGTTTTGTTGCTAAAAATATTTTTTGTCATGGTTCTGTATGGCTATTGCTGATTACCTTTTATTTCATTATTCTTTGTATGTACTTAATAACAATTTGGTGTGAGATTTTATATAAAAAATATTTGCAAAAAAGTTGTTTGCACTTGTAAAAGATTTTGTTCGATAATATTTCAATCACAAATGTGGCATGACTAGAAGACAACAGCATCGATATCGACAAATATGAATTGAAATTATAGACAAAAACAACAACAAAATCACAATAGATATAAAGTTAAATAAAAATAAGTCCAGTTCGTCCAATCAACCATTGAACAAACCAATGAACTCACATCAAACAAAAGACTTAAGCAACGAACGTGACTATGTGTTGACACTTTGAAGGTCAAGCAATCGCATTTTTTTCGCTGGAGTTCGAGTTGTAAGGTGTTTATTATTGTGATTTTTTTTTGTTTAAATAAAGTATTCGATATGTTTTTTATAGCAATTTTTTCCACTAAATCCATGCTCTACTATTAGCAGCTCTTGTTCAGATCTGTAAAGGCTTTAATTGCGTGCTGGGACACATTGTCATTTATTTATAATTGATACTGAATAATAATGACCTCATTGGCCTTTGTTGGCTAGAGTACATTGTGTTATGAAGAAAAAGAAAATAACAGTAAAAATCTAATGAATAAATGCTTCAAAAGTAAAGCAGAAGTTAATTTATTACTTAACGAGATGAGTCTAAATTAAGTTATTTAGTAAAATAGTTAAATTGAATAAATCTTAAATAGAAATACATTTCACTTTATATTTATTTTTATCAATTTCTTTTCTCTCATTTTGTTTAACAGGGTGCTGAACGTAAAACGCGTGATGAAGAACGTCGTGCTGCTAAACGTAAAATGACCGCCACAGGACGCAAGAAACTCGATGAGCTATATCACCCAGTTACCGATCGTTCCGAATTTTATACAATGCAAGATTTACAAAAGCCTCCGGTACTTTTCTCACCCGCCGATGATATGGAAAAGGTGAGTGGAGCCTGGCAAACGAATGTAATTAGCAATTTTATAATTTAATTATTAAAACATTAGAGTAGTAAATAGTTAGATTTTTAATGTAGTAAAAGTTTAAGTCCAAGCCTGTATGATTTGCATATTTTTGGGGAAAACGCTATTTACGCACAACTTGTCTTTAAACCAAGTAATTTCATATGTAAAATCATTCTGCCAGATACGAATGTAAACAACAAGTCTGGAACGAAAAAAAAACCGTTTTGGGTATATTTTTCAGTAGTTTTCGCGTGTGGCATAATTTTAGATGCGAGCGCATATAATATGGCCCGGGGAGGTAACGCCAATAAGTAAAACGACCCATGAGGTAGCACCACGTATATAACATTTACACAGAAGAGATCATCACAAATGGCTTAAACTAAAAAAAAAAAAACCGAGAAATTTTCCACTGCAAATTGAATTTCGGAGGAGAGCATTGCGATATATGCTTATAAATCTAGGATTCCTGAGAAATGGGATACCAAGCCGCAAAAGCCACTAGAATGGTGGTGATAAGATCGGTGCCTAAAGCATTGGGATACTTTCTGTACGAATGCTCGAATAAAGCTGAAACGCGTCTTAAACTCTGGATGTACTGCTGGATATATTTTTCAAAATTCAGTATGCTTTGACGAACTCTATGGCATAAAAATATGATATTCGTTAATAGGATGCCCCCTGAGTTTCAGAAATGTATTAATATAGCCTAAAAGCTAAAACTAGATTAAACAGAAACTTAGTGAGATCAAAAAATTTCAATGATATAATCCTGCGGATATCTAGTGCTTTGAAAAAACTTCCACGCAAGAATGATGTGCCAAATGTATGCTACAAATGTCAAGAAATGCTTTTATGCAATAAAAACTCCGTAACGACGAAAACCGGAAGCTTTTGAAAAAATCCTCGTCAGTCGGTAGCTGAAATTATTTAAATTTGTATATATAATTAGCAGACCGGGCAGACGTTGTTCTGCCCTAAATTTGGCCTATCTGCATACATTTTAATAAGCTTTTTCCGTCTAACTCTGCCTTATCCCTCTACACTTTTTCCTAATCTTTTTATTCACTCCTCCCTCCGTCTTTTTCGTTTCATCTCCATCTTCGTCTCAGTCTATCTCTTTCTCAGTCTCCTTCTCTCTTTTCTCTTCTCTCAAGTTTTTCTCCTTCTTCTTCATCTCTTATTGCCAGTCCCAGAGGGTGGTATGTATTTTGTTCCAGTCCCATTCCGAGACTTAGTCCCATTCCCACTCCGAGTCTCAGTCCCAGTCATAGTCCTAATCCCAGTCCCAGTCCGTCTCAGTTATAATATAGGACGTATATAGGACGTATGTAAATAGGCATGTGGGTACTATTAATTCTTGTCTTTGTTTCGGCTTCGCATGCATATTTATCAGTTTTGCCAGGTTGATGCGACTAAATCGAATATCACAATGAACTTTAGAGCTCTCAGCAACAGCTTTCATTTGATCTCCATAATACATACACATTCTAGGTGTATCCGGGTCCATGTTTTGGCCTATATCTCGAGACCCTAGTTACTCAGTGGTGTAAAACTTATTCTGTACTAAAGCATACACCAACAGCTTCAATTTTATACCCATAATGTCAAAACACATTCTAGGTGTATCCGGGTCCATGTTTTGGCCTATATCTCGAGACCCTAGTCACTCAGTGGTGTAAAACTTACTCTGTACTAAAGCATACATCAACAGCTTCAATTTGATACCCATAATGTAAAAACATTGTCTAGGCGTTCACGGGCCGACGTTTGGCTGATATCTCCAGACCCTAGTCACCCAGGGGTATAAAAATGATCCTCTACTAAATCACTCATCAACAGCTTTCTTTTGTTATCTATATTGTATAAACACATTCTAGGGGTACCCGTGTCCACGTTTTGGCCTCTTTCTCGAGACCCTAGTCACCCTATGAAAATTACCCTCTACTAAATCACTCATCAACAGTTTTCATTTGATATCCATATTGTATAAACACATTCTAGGGGTACCCGGGTCCACGTTTTGGAATATATCTCGAGACCCTAGCCTCCCAGTTGTATGAAAATTATCCTGTACTATATAGCACACATCCACGGCTTTTATTTGATATCCATATTGTATAAACGCATTCTAGGGGTACCCGGGTCTACGTTTTGGGCCATATCTCGAGACCCTAGCTTCCCAGTTGTATGAGAATCATCCTGTACTATAGCACTCATCAACAGTTTTCATTTGTTATCCATATTGTAATAACACATTCTAGGCGTACCCGGGTCCACGTATTGATTTCAAGACCCTAGGCACATAGCGAAAAAAAGGTAGACGTGGGCCGATTCTCAGACCTACCCAATATACTCACAAAATTTCATGAGTATCGGTTCAGCCGTTTCGGAGGAGTTAAGCCTCTAACACCGTGACAGAAGAATTTTATATATTAGACTATATTTTTGGTTATCGGATAAACCCTACGTTTCAGATATATTTAATTGTAGCCTTAATGACAGATTTCTTATATCGACAGAAAGCATAGTGAGACCTTAAACAGTTTAATAAGATAATTTGGCGTTTTCTCAACAAAAAAATTCAAAAATTTTAGCACAACAAATATATGCCTAAAATTATGCTACAAAGAGCAAGGAATGTATTTATGAAATTGAAAAATTAAATTACGAAGAATAGTGGAAGCTTGCAAGCGCTTTTTAAAAATACCTTTTTTATAAAAAGTGAAGTGAATTCTCATATTTTTAATTCATCTTGCAATGTTTGGTTACAGGAGGAAACAAGAGAGTAAAAACTAGAAAAGTAAATTTACTACAAAAGTTGTGGTTGCAAATATAATGGCAAAATTACTTAGTTTAAAGGCAGTTTAAGCGAAAATAATATTAAGGTCATTCAAAACAAAATTTGCTACTCTCATAATAGCAGAGATATGCCTGAAATTATGCAACATTGGCAGTATACTATAAAGTGATCAACTAAGGATGAGTTCGCATTTAAACCAAAGCACACAATATCATTTGCTATTAGGGCTGGGACTATCCGCATATTCGAATATCCGGATATCCTTTGGCACGGATAAAATCCGGACAAAATGGATATCTGGTTAATATTCGTTTGTGAAACTATCCGGATATCCGGATTTATGAATATCTTGTTAATAACCGTATTTTTGGATATCCAGTGAAAGCAACAAATTGATGTACCATATAGGTTTCTTTAACATGAATAACAATAAATTCGGGGGGGATTTAAATCAATTAACAGCGTTTTTTCACAATATAAATAAATGGGACTGTTCTTTTTTCACTTGTTTGTAAAATTGAAGCTTTTTAATTTTTTTCTTTAATATAATAATCTACAAACATATTTTGTGAATAATTTTTCGATGTTTGCTTCGTTCAATTCTGATATGCAGATATTCAACTTATATATTCCAGTATCCGGACATACGGATATCCGGATTTTACGTTTACGTATCCGAATAGCCGAACAGCGGATATCCGGATTTCCCATTTATGAATCCGGATATATGGATTACCGGATTTTTTGCTTACCTATCCGGTTATTCGAATATCCGGTTTATCCAGATAGTTGAAAAATTCGTATGCAGTTCACAGCCCTCTTTGCTATAAATTACAGGAAACGCAGAATATGTTTGAAGTAATTTAGTTTTGCTGGCAATCTAATAAGACAGATTTTTTAACGTAATCCGTAGAACATTTTGTTTTGTTTGTGGATCTAGTAGCACCTTAAAGTATGCTACACTCTCGAAATACTCTTTTTCTTTAATCCCGCCTTTAGTTGACATTTAGTACGTTTACTGTTTTAAGAAAAATGTCGGCTTATTTTTGCCAAAAATTATTTAACTATTTAAGAAAGAGTAGCATAAGTGTGATTAGTTACGTTATATTGTTAGTTTGGTTAGTTTTTTTTAACAAAATGGCATTATATTATCTCACACAATTTATCTTTTTTCTTCATTACAGAGCTTCTATGGCCATGAGACTGATTCACTAACCGGCGCACCAGATCTCAAGGGTACATCACCATTCCTGCTGCATGGACAAAAAGTGGCAGCGCCTACACTAAAATTCCATAATCATTTTCCGCCCGACGTGCAGACGTGAGTATATGTAAAAATCGTGGCGCTTTTACGTCCATAAGAGAAAATGTTAAGCGAGCATGAGTGAGAGAGAAAAATTTATAAATTAAATATAGGAAATAAATGAAAAAAAATATCAGGGGAACTAAATAATACATTAATATTAAACAAGTTTTAAAATATGTCTTTAATACAAATAAGCAAAATTATTGTTTTAAAAAAATTGTTTACGGAGGTTTCTAAGGTTTCTATTTACCATGCAAAAATATTTAATTTTTTTATGAAAAACAAGGTTATAATTTAATCGAAATATTTTCCAGCACTTTAGAAAAAATTTGGATTTTTTATACACTTTTTTTCGATTCCAATCATTTTGAAAAGTGCAAACATTTTTTCCTAATATTTTCTATTCTCTTTTTATTTATTTACGACAGTGATAAAAAGGATCACCTGCTAGATCAAGGTCTGGTACCAAGTGCCATGGGCGATTTCGTGCCACCAATTAAGCGTGGCCGCATGACACCGCCCACCAGCGAACGCGTTATGCTGTTCGTGCGACAAGAGAACGAAGATATTTATACGCCGTTACATGTGGTGCCGCCCACTACTATTGGCCTATTGAATGCGGTAAGTAAGAATTAGTTTTACCCTTTCTGCTACAACGCCGAATGCAACTATATTTAAATTGAACTAGAGGCCCTCATCCATCCAGGTTACTTTTATATGAATCTGAAGAAAACGTTTGAAAACGTTTAGATTTTAAAGAATTAAATTTTGACGAAAATTTTATTTGATATATTCATGAAAATAAAAAAAAAAATAAAAAAATGTGCATATTTTATTAAAATTTGCGAAACTAAATATAATCACATGCTTAAAAAGCTGGCAAGGTTTTGAAAAAAGAATGTTACCTAAAATCTTGGAAAAACATTCTAACTTTGAAAAAAAAATATAAAATAAATAAAATAATATGTATTGTGAAACTGACAAATTTTAACTGCCCTGCTATTTTTAATAAACAAACTGGCGTAATTATGAAAAAAAACAAAATTTCGAAAAAATATTAAAAATTAAAATTAAAAATTACAAATCAATAAACAAAACTTTAAATGTTAAAAAACATTGGCGCGATTTTAATTTTATTCTTATTTTTTTGCGTTTGTAGTATTTATAGATAAAAATTTTCGATTTTGAAAAAACTAACAACATTATTTAAAATTAAAAAAATATAGATAATTATTAAAATTTTTAATAACAATTTTCAAACTTGAAAAAAAACGTCTACAGCTTGAAATTTTAAAACACAAATTTTAATATCGCGATCTTACAAATCAGTAGGCCGATATAACAACAAAAATTGTTAATACATCCCGGGCTACGGGGAAAAAGTGTCAATAAAATATGACACTATGGCATCATTGCCATCAAACAAGTCCAATTTTCACATGCATTCTACAACAGGTGTCGCAGTGCTGTGAATATCAATTGGCACGAACCAGAATAGAAGTAGGATTAATGAAGACAAACAAAAAACGCTGTGATGGCTGAATGGTTAAAGCAGCGGCGCCTAAACGTTGCCGATGAATGAATTTAGCAGTTCCCGAAATGGATCTATACAACGAGCTTTGGCAGTTGTCTAAACTTTTAATAATTTTTTCAATTAAGGAACAATTTATCATAACAATAATAATGATAAAATAATTATTGTTAGGCCTTCAGCTCTAGTCAAACCAGCGATCTTACAAATCAGTAGGCCGCTATAACAACAAAAATTGTCAAAAGTTTTATATTTTTTCGAATCTTTTTGAAATCTTTGAATATTTATATGGAAATAATAAGTTTGTTAAGTGTGAAATCTAAAACCTCACAATTACAAAGCAATATAAATTTTTTATTAATATTTACAAAAAAGATTAAATCGTGACAAAAATTATAAAATTTTAAGGAAATCTCAAAAAAAATGTATAACAACATCAAAATCTTAAATAAAAAATAAAGTGAAAATTTTAAACTTTTGAATACTTTTATTTTTTTTTTCGAAACTTTTGTGATTACGCTAAAAATTCATAAAACTTGAACTAACTTGATTTGAAACTACAAACCTACAAAGCTGTGTGATGCAGTTTTGAAAAAAAAACTTATAAAAATTTATTTTTTACAAACTTTAATTTTTAATATTTTAGTTCGCTTATTTATTTAACCATCACTATAGCCATTTATTTCATCTTAGCTAATGAAACACAAAGACTCATTTTAAAAACAAAACAAATGTTAAAGTATAAAGATATTAAGTAAAATTGCTTAAAAAAATTATTTACCAGTCCAAATTTTTTTACAGGGGCGTTAAAGGGGATTATGACTCATTTAAGTACTCTAATTGGCCGCTTAAATCTTTGCTTTTACGATTTTCTGCATTTTAGCTGAGAAACAAATTGGTTTTAAATATGGAATGAAAACATTTTTGAAAATACAAAAATTTAAAAAAAAAAATTGTTGCAAGTTTTTTTTACAAATTCTACCACCAAAATAATTTATTTTTATTTTTTTTTTTTTTTGCATAACAATATTCTATTCGTTTGTATATAATCTAATATTTAACTGAGGTAAATATTTGCTTTAATAAATTTAATATAACATATAATTTTTAATGGTTGAATTTGTTAGTATTTTTTTTAATACAAATATTTTGCAAACCTTCTGCAATTTACTGTCTTTACGCTCTGCTTATGACCCACTAATTAATTGCATTATTTAATATGAGCTACTATATGTTAATAATTAATCAAAAATCACCTTTAATTATCATTTAACTTAAACAAAAATGAAACTTTATTATTTAGAAACAACAGCTTAATAAAAAAAACAATCGTATACACAAAACACTCCCACCACTAGTAGGAATTAGAACCCAAAGAAAAAATAACAGAGCTAAAAAGTAGAAAGCTAATATAATTCTAACTATAACAATTAATCATCAATAATAATTTAGGAATCACAACAGCAATAAGCACAAAATACAGAACAAAAACACCTACAAACAACAATAAACATTAAAAATACAATATAAGCACTTTGTAAAAGTTTAAAAAAGGCAAACAATGTTGCTTATTATTGTTTTAAATAGCAATTTATAATCATTAGGCAGGAATAGCAGACAAGAACCAGCACAGAACACAAAAAAAATTAAGCTGATGATAAACTCTTTGTTCACTCAATAAATATCAATCAAAACTCAACTAAGTAAGAGGAATTTGCAAATATTTGCTTTATTCTTTTTTCTTTTTTCAAACACAAGCACACTCCGTTACATACACACACACATTACAAAGTAGATATGTAGTGATATTTCGAAATGTTTAATAGTTTTCAAATATGTTTATTAAGTTAATAAAAATGAAAATTTTATGCGAATTCTATATGCAAATGAATCAAGTGCACGTAAGGACCAACAGAAACAATACCAAAACAACAACAAATGCATATTGTTATTTAATTGACGTTCGTCGTTGGTATGTTTAATGACTTGAACAATAATACAATAACAACGATGATAAAATAAGAAAATAAATGTGTATAGTTTAGAGTTTTGTAATGAATGTTTTATTATAACGCAGCTAGTAATACAAACATTGTTATATGCAAAAATGTATAAATATATATGTGTGTTTTCTAGTATTTACATTTCAAGCTATCAATTGTAGCAATTTTTCAAGATCAATCATTAATCGTCTGTATGTATTTATGTAAGTAATATGCATCATTGCTCCACCCATTCATAATTTTGCACACATAACGTAAACATATTTACATAGATAATCAATTACAACAAAGTAATTTTTATTTAGAATAATTACTTGAAAAAACGAAATTGTTTTAATACCAATTTTACACAGAAACTTAATCGAATCACAATTTTGTTTAACAAAATAATTAAGTTTTCCTTATCACACAGGCCATTTGCTTCATTAAGCGAACATCTGTCAACAGCCCCCAAAAGATATTATGCTTTTACAAAAACTAGTTAAAAAAGATAGGAGCTGTTTCTACCTTAACTATAAAGACAATCAAAATACATACGCAACTACTCATAGATGTTGCACTTAACCAAATATGTGCTTATTTTTCAAAAAGCCATATTATCTTTTACTGCAAATTCAGCGAAAGTAAAATTTTCAATTTTATGGTGTTTTTCTATATTTCGTAAATTGAAGCGGAGCCGCGAATAACGTTGTAAATGACAAAATCGTTTTTTTTTCCAGGAAAGAAAAAAACGTTTTTGGAGGCTTTGTGATTGTTTTTTGTTCCTGTATTGTTGGCTTGTCCAAAACAATGACATTAATAACTTATATGAAAAAATTGAGGAATTTCAATTTCGAATTATAAGTAAGCGGTCATTTTAAACTTTAAAAGTTAATTCGGCATCAAAACAAAAATGTGTTCAAAACAGAAATGAAAATATTTCAAAAACTGTGAATAAAGCTTGGTTTGCTTTGAGCCCATTTATACAATAACTTTCCAACCTATCTATTTTGTTTACTTCTTTTTAAATATTAATTTCCGAGTGTTTTCACGGTCACATTTACATAAAGAGGGCGAAAAACCATCGTGTAAGGGTGCTCTTTCAAGTAAGACATTTATATACTATCTTTATTTACTGCAGATCGATTTATAGAACTCTGCGTACTTCTCAGGCCAATAGTCCTTCATTTGACCAACACTAAATTTTTGGCAATTGAAATAGCAACTACAATCACAAACCTAAATATAAACAATAAATAAAATAAAAATTACAGCAAGTGCACTTAGAACGTTTTTCCACATTACTTATTCTGGAGCGTTTTTTTGCGGGATACTTGTGTTTTTCCTGGTTGTATATGCACTTCCACTATTTCCTAACTTTTTGTTTTTAATATCTTTCCAATTTTCAACATTACATTTCCTTTTTGTACCTCTGTTACACTTATCAATTACCTGCGACAACTACGATCGTTACAACGTTCTTCCACGGACTGACTTCTTCTAATTACTTTTTAATTGCCCTTTAGTACGTAATTTTAACTTATTTGATGCTTTAGAGATGCAAGAGAGTAACAGTAACGGAAATCTGCAAAAAAACACGTTTTGCAAAAATTGGCTTTTAAAACGTTCTTCGCGGCTCCGCTTCAATTGTTGAAAATAAATCATTTGTTACATTGACAATAAAATCCGACCCATCTAGCAAAACGTATTAAATTTTTGACTTCATTAGGCATTCAATAAAGCAATGATGGATAATTAAGAATTTTGTATGGAAGATTGAGGGCTGTAATGCAGAAAATCTGACTTATTATTTCATTATCCCTCTGTGTGGAAAAGTATTTTATATAGCTATTAACCGCTACTTCATAGCCCTGAAACGTAGAAATTAAGCATTTAAACTTTTTATGTTTTCATAAAATGAGGTATTGGGTTGTCTAAAGCTATTTAGGTATTCAATACTGCAAATTAAAATAAATAAATGTAAGGCGCGATAACCTCCGAAGAGATTTTAGGCCGAGCTTCTCTTCCATTTTGCGTCGTGCTCCTTTTTAATTTTTTCCTACAAATTGGCGGGACGGGACCTAATTATTTTATGCCAACTCTGAATGGCATCTACTAGGTAGATAAGTTTTCACTAAGAGCTTTTCATGGCAGAAATACACTCAGAGTGCTTGTCAAACAATGCCGAGCAAATTACAAAAAAAAATTTCAAAGTTTGCTATCGGTGGGCAAGAAACATACCTCTACGAGAATGTCCTCAGAATTATGTTGAATAAGATAACTGTTTGGTAGTATAATTATGTCAGCTATAGAAACTCTTTGGCGCCCCAGCAAATATTCGGAGTCATAAAAAATTCAGCAAAAATCCTAAATCATAGGGTTTACGCTCTTTATGAGCTCATTTAGGAGTCTGAAATGAACGCATTTCCCGTCTTGCAATGGTCGTTCGATATGAGCCTTATTTCATGTGTCGTATGAAGCTGAATAGGAGTCATATATGACATTTATTGTCCTCATAAATAGCTTATTTTCGGCACTTAAGGGATTCGGAAAAGACTCTTTTAGGACGATAATCAAAGGCAAATGTACATAAGTATGTATGTATATATGTAGCTCTATGACACTTACACATTTTTGGCTTTACAATTGGAGAAGCGTAAATGAAATACCAAAAAATAAGGCTTAAAGAATTCCTATATAAGTATGTAGGTCATACCGATTTCTGGCCCTTAGCGCTAATGGCAGATACATAGATGTCCGACACATTAGCCGGGACACATTGGGAAACAGTTTTGTAGTCACAAAATGTTGAAATATATAATAATACCTGCAATGTGAATATAAAAATTATTAAATAAAGAATATGCGTCCATATCAATATAGAAAATAGAGATACGTTACAAACAATGAATTCATCAAATTAAATTTTGGGCATGGATATAGCCCGCTCATAGTTATAGCCAAGAAATATTTATCTGCTTTACCAAAGGTGGGAAGAAATAAGTTATTGCGCAGAGCGAACAAGCTTACATATATTATCTGGTAGAGCTACTTACCAATTCAATGTGGCATTTGAAAAGCTTCTTGCGCACTACAGACATCATAAATTATGCCCTGCCTATTGTGTATGTAGTAGTAAGACGGCAAGTCACTATACAGAAACGTTTGCGCCAGATATCAGATTTTGATCCAGATTTTATTGACAAGAAAGTGTGATACGGCTAGGATTTTCTAATTTAGAAATTCTGAATATATCCTTTAGTTTTTATGATTAAAATATACTCGGTGGCCTTTGTTCAAATATACACCTAGTATTTATATGCATCACCGATATCGCTTGAAAGCCAAGTAACATTCAAACCATTTCTGCGGTACAATACATACAATACATATTTTAAATAACTTTTAGCAATTTTTCTTTAATAATTGAGGAGCTGTGAACGAAATGGGCCAGAAATTGCAATTTTGGGTGTAACTACCTCCCATTAGGCGGTCTATCAACGCAACGATGTGAAATATACTTCAAAAACGATGAGATTGCACTGAACATAGGCCTATGAAAAAGACGTTGCTCTGATCTTTTGTTCAATTTATTAATCTCAAATCACATTTTTGTGATTTCCCTGGGCTATATTTAGTGTCAATACAATTGAAAGAAAACTCATCATTTGTTAGTACACCTGTAATATATCGATAAGATGCTAGAAAAAATTAAAAAAAAACAAACAAAAAAATCCATAGTTATTATAGATATTATTGTTCTGGTCTTAAGCTCGAATTGAACCTTGAATCCTTTATCAATAGGCCGATAAAACAAAAACAATTGTAAAAAAACAATAGTGTTGGTATACTTACGAATTTAACCAATTACGAGATGTGGTCGATATTCAGTTTATTTATTAATATTAATTAAATAGGAATATACAGTGCAATATATTGTGAGGAAAATAATAAGGCTTTTGCATGTACAAATTACGATTGCAACTTCACGACCACATAACTTCCGATGTGACACAAGAAAAAGGAATACAGAAAATGATACACACTGAAAGAAAAAGACTGGTAAAATCAACCGATATACGGGTCAATTAAACCGAAACTTCTGTCAATTTTTATACATCGCAACAAGATGTTGAATCAACTGCGCACAAATCGTTGATTCGTAATTGATCGTTTTAGTAGTCAAGTGAACCAAAAAAGTTGTTGCGACAGCTTTGTACGAAAGTACCTATGTTGCGGCATTTGCAAGGCAGATGAGTTTTCAATGAGATCTTTTAATGGCAGAAATACGCTCGGAGTGCTTGCCGAACAGTGCCGATGGACGACCCTGCTTAGAAAATTTTCTTCTAATTGAAAAAACTTATTTCTAAAATGTTTATGTTGCTTTGCCCGGGGTGTGAACCCAGGGTCTTCGGTGTGGTAGGCGGATCACGCTACCATCGCATTACGGCAGCCTCCATATACATACGTAAATATGTGCATACATATAATACACAGCATACATAAGTACAAAGTAGAGAGCGCAGTGAGTGTCAAATTCTCTTTTTGTAATTTGCTCATGTATTGACTGTTGATCGCTGTTGAAATGACCAATGAGGTCAGTTGTGTTAACAAAAAAATCAGTTAGATTGATTAGGAATCTGTCAATTTTACAGAATTTTGTTAACTTAAGAACGACAATTTCTCTTCTGTTGAAATGACTAAACTAATTTGTTCGCTTGACAAAGAACTCGATCAAATTAAACATAATACGATCAATTTCATCTCCGTTAAGTCAAGAACAACAGAACCGATTTGTTGATTTTACTAGCACCATTTCTTTCAGTGCAGCTTTGCCAGCTTGTTGCGAAATTGAATTATTAAGCTAAATTTACATTTAGTTAATTACTTCACCAAAAAGTTAACATAAAAATTATTGTTTTGGCCTTGAGCTCAAATTCGGATCTGGAAAAAATATATTACTTTCCTTAAAGTGAATATAATACCTAGAAATATTCACACTCTTTTAACATATTTATATTTTTTTACTATTAAATTTTAGAAGAAAATATTTATTTGAGTTCCAGTTATCTCATATGTAAAATTTCATTCCATCATCCTTGTTAATAAACTTTGCATATACACCGCACAATACAAACACAAATTCCCGCTCATATGCATTTCTCATGTCATATGCACTTATACAACACACGAATTTGGCCTTTTTGATATTACACAATTGTACATAAAATGCTTTACAAATGTTTCTTGCTAGACCTGAAGCTAGAACTCCATAACACTCAGCTTGAACACATCAGGCATTATAAAACTTCTCCAAGTGAAGTTCGACACCGTCTGACATATCGAGCACTCTATTATGGAACTCAGGCTTCAAAGCGAATTAAATATTAAAAAATTGGCATACAACGAAATTTTTTATTGCTTTTAAGTAAATTAATGATTTTAAAGGCTTAAAACATATTGCATACTATTATAAACTGTTTTTTTTTTTACAATTGGGCACTAGAAATGAATTGGCAACGAGACAAAACAACAAAAAAAACTAGAGAAAAAAGTTATTTTACAAATTTGTTATGGTTATAAGCAAACATTTTTAAAATGAGTTTTTGTATAATGATCATTAGTAAGAAACATGATATTGTTTAGTAGCGAAAGTTCCAAATATTTAGCGTTTAAGCAGCTAAAAGAAAATAACGAAAAACAAATAGCAAAAAAACAAAAAACAAAAACCAAAAATACAAAATACAAATATCATTTTTCTCTCATTTTCTCAATTACAGATTGAAAGTAAATACAAAATTTCAACAGCGAGTATAAATAATATATATCGTACAAATAAAAAAGGGTAAGTAATATACATACAAACATACATAATAACAAACATAATTACATAAATTAGGAAAATTACAAAAAATAAAAAAAAACAACAAACAAAAACAACATACAGTCATGAAATAGCACACACATACATTTCGATCACATAGCATCCAAATTTTAGCATAGCCATTATTTTATGAGTTGAAACAAGAAAGAATTTTGAAGCGCATTTTCAAAGCGTACTATATAAGAAATATTTTTTTTAATACACGCAACAGCACCAATACTATTAAACAACACAACTCAACATTTTTTCATTTGCACGCCGAATTAAAATAATAATTTTTTTATTATTATTTCTTCGCACATCTAATACTATTTTTACTTATGTGTTTGTTTGTCTGGAAAATATAATAAACTGAAATCTTTAATGAACTCTCTGCATACGTCTGACAGTTATTTGTTTTATTATCTCCTATTAAAAAAATTAATACAATTTGTATAGTTATTAAAAAATAATTGCATTTTGTGTGGTATAAAATTCATAAAAAGGTTTAAAGTTTCATTTTTCATTTGACGGCTTTCACATTCATACCAATTTATTAATAAAATAGTATTAATAACTAATCCATACGGCTAAAACTAAACAACTGCATTAATTAATCGAAAATTTTAAATGTTGTTAACTTGCATAAATTTCACAATTTTTTTTTTTCAATTAGATATGGTTTTTTGTTTATAAAAAATAATAAATATTCATTTAATCAAATTAAAGCAAATAATTACAGGGCAGGATGTGCCATCATTTAATATAAATATTGACGTATTTTCCATACTTTGATGACGTGCAACTTTAGAAGGTTCCAAAGTTTATTAATTATAAAAACGAAAATTTTTTTATACTCAGCGTGCTTTTCACACAGAGTATATTAACTTTGATTAGATAACGGTTGGTTGTACAGGTATAAAAGAGTCGTAATAGATATAGACTTCCACATATAAAAATCATCAGTATCGAAAAAAAACTTGATTGAGCCATGTCCGTCAATGAACCAATAAACAGATCCCGCATTAAAAAATGAGAGAGCAAAAAATCATAGTTAGCCGTGAAATAAATTTTCTCGGCGTGACGTCACGCTTTTGACAACATGTTTTATTACTGACGCAGTGTTCAGACTTTATTCCAATCGGAGTATTTTGCTCCGTTCTTACCTCCTACTACATTTTTATCTCAAAGGTTTATTTGGGTCGAGTTGAAAACCAAATAGTATTACTACTTAATATCTTTTGGTTAAAGTTTTTATTGTATACCTATGAAAAGCTGATGGTTTACAAGTGACGATTGGATGAAATGACGTGAATTCATTGTTTGTGTCTTAAGACTTGTTCGTTCACATTTTACTCACAGTTTTTGTCCTTTTTTCGTACGGAGTGAGAAAAGAAGATGTAAAATGTAAGCAAAAAACGTGTTCGGGTGTGATCTGTAAATCCTGCCAAAATTCAACAAACAGCACTTCTTGAAGTACGTTGAGTCAGTGAGTTCAGCTAACCTTGTTTTGCGATAACAATCGCCAATTGGGGGCACCAACCGAGGTAAAATCTTCCTCCAACTGTCTCTGCCAACTCAGTGCAGGTTTTCTCTTTCCTCTGTTTACAAACTGCCGGAGCGTATTCGTTCATCCGCATAACATGCCCTAGCTAGCAAAGCCTTTGGATTTTCAATCGCTGAACTATCGTCATGTCTGCGTAAAGCTCATATAACTCATCATTATACCTCCTTCCACACTCGCCGTCGACATCACGGATAGAAGTATAAACCTTCCGGAAATCTTTTCTCTCGAATACTCCAAGAGCCATTTCATCTTCTCTCGCCACCTTCCATGATTCCGAGCCATATATCGGGACAGGTATGATGAGTGACTTTTAGAGCGAGAATATTGTTCGTCGAGAGAGGACTTTACTTTTCAATTGCCTGAAGAAGCACTTGTTGGCAAGAGTGATTCTCCGTTACAAATCATAATTTCTAGGCCGACATTGTTTTTACTGCTTCCCAAATGAACGAGATCCTACACAGTATCGAATTTATATCCGTCAACAGTGACGTAGCTACAAAGGCCACGATGACAGCAAGTTCTTCCTATTGTCCAAATTTACTGCAAGACCCACTTTTTTTTTTGCTTCTTTATCTTCGCCTCCATGTTTGACCAGCCCGGCGGGTATCCCGTCATTACTTGGCACCTTGTGGTTTTTTTGCCATGACATTGGATGCCGGGAGTGTTTTTCATCATCGGCGATCGGGGTATAGAATTCGTCTTCCCCCACACTCTGTACGTCAGTTACCAGGTCGCCATTATCGTTCCTACAGGAATCTTCCCCGGTCTTGAAACCTTCTGTCATTAAAAGAGCATAAAATATATGTGGTGAACCGAAAAGAATAATACTATTTTTTCGCGATAAATATACGGGGAGATAGAGCTCACTTTTCTTCCAGAATGTGGTGTGCTTATGGAAGCATTAATTGGCCATCCTACACGTTTTAGGCCGACTCCATGTGCATCTGATAAGGCAGTTAACTTTTTTACTAAGAAACATTTTATGACAAAAACACAACCGAAAAGTTTGCCAAGCCACCAAATCAATTTTATGTTAGTTGTTCGCCCGCTTTCAAAAAGGAAGAAAAAATATACTCCGAAAATTTAATTTTTACTCCGGCGTAGTCCTTTGTTCAGGTAACAGTTTTAAATACTCCGAAAACTGGTAGCGAAACATGAGAGAAATGTAATAAATCGAAACATTTCAAAAGCGCTATGTCATCAAACTTTTTTTTCAAATTCGATTACAAATACACCAATTCCGGAATGCGGGATCTAAGCTCATTCGATTGTGATGTCCGTCCGTCCATCCGTCCGTCTATCCGTTAACACGATAACTTGAGTAAATATTGCGATATCTTCACCAAATTTGGTAGGCGAGCTTATCTGGACCCAGAAGAGATTGGTATTGAAAATGAGCAAAATCGGATGATAACCACGCCCACTTTTTATATATATAAAATTTTGGAAAACACAAAAACCTAATAATTTAGTAAATAATACACCTAGAATGTTGAAATTTTACACGTGGACTGATATTGGGACTCTTGATAAAAATTTGGAAAATGTTTTAAAATGGGCGTGGCCCCGCCCACTTGTGATAAAATCAATTTTAAAAATATTATTAATCATAAATCAAAAACCGTTTAACGTATCGTGACAAAATTCGGTAGAGCAGTTGCCTTTACTATAAGGAATGCTTTGAAGAAAAATTAACGAAATCGATTAAGGACCACGCCCACTTTTATATAAAAGATCTTTAAAAGGGTCGTGAACGAATAAAATAAGATATATCTTTGCAAAAAAGAGCTTTATATCAATGGTATTTCATTTCCCAAGTGGATTTATAACAGTAAATAGGAAAAACTTCAAATTTAAAAAAATGGGTGTGGCACCTCCCCTTATATGACTAAGCAATTTTCTATGTTTCGGGAGCCATAACTCGAAGAAAAATTAACGAATTTTAATAAAATTGCGTACACACATTTTCCCTATAGCAGGAAATATTTCTAGGAAAAATGGACGAGATCGGTTAAAGACCACGCCCACTTTTATATAAAAGATTTTTAAAAGGGTCGTAGACGAAAATAATAAGCTAAAACTTTGTAAAAAAATAGTTTTGAATCAATGATATTTCACTTATCAAGTTTTATTGTAAGAGGAAATGGGAGAGATTTTTTTTTTAAACGGGCGGTGCCACGTGT
Source organism: Eurosta solidaginis (assembly GCF_040869045.1). Taxonomy (NCBI): domain Eukaryota; kingdom Metazoa; phylum Arthropoda; class Insecta; order Diptera; family Tephritidae; genus Eurosta; species Eurosta solidaginis. Next base: position 209,008,069 of record NC_090321.1, read on the forward strand.
TATGTAGAAAAGTAATTTATCTGAAATGAAATGAACAATTGAAGCTCACGCTGAGTATATAATGTTCGGTTACACCAGAACTTAGACACCTTTACTTGTTAATATTAATTATAAAATTTAAAAAGAATTGTTATTTAGTTAGCGTTTAATAAATACTTGCAATATAGTTAAATAGCATACAAAATGCGCCTAAAAAATGGCATTTAAAATTAGCATACGAGCACAGTTGCCAGTTGTGAAAATTTTAACCGAAAATTGTCCATTTATAAACGTTTGTTGCTGTGGATAAGGACACGAATTTCGATACCTCCAAGTCTAAATAATTTACGAACCGGAGTAGATTACAAGCCATAAAATAAATTAATACAAGGCGCGATATACTCCTCAAACAGAGTTTTGGCCTAACTTATATTCCAATTTGGGTCGTGCCCTTTTTAATTTTGCCTACGAATCGGCGGGATGGGACCTACATGTTTTACGCCGCATCTACAAAGCAGATTAATTTTCACTAAGAAGCTTTTCTTGACATAAATACAGTCGCAGCATTTGCTGAGCAATGCCGACCCTATTTAGAACATTTTTTTTCTAATTGAAAAAACCGGTTTTTAAATTTTTTATGATGTTTTGCTCGGGACTTGAACACAGGATCTTCGGTTTGGTAGGCGAAGCACGCTACCACCACACCAAGACGGCAGCCGCAAGTCACATTATTTATATTTTCGAAATAAACAAGTGAGCCTTTGGCAGTGGCTGCCAGACCCCCGATCTCAATGAAAGCCTCAGAAAGTATCTTCATTTAAGAATTTGGAAATGAAACCCAATCTTCATTTGGAACTTAGCATCCATCTTTTTAAGGTTCAACTATTGTATTGCATTGTTGAACCGCTCATTTTTATTATTAATTTATAACCGATACACTAGGTATCGAGTTTTTTTTGATTCGATACTATCGAGTACCCGACACTTGAAAAGCGATACACGTAGTGAGTACCGTAACTACGTACATGTAACTAGCGGTGGATCCTTGAAATTTTTTGAAAGAAGTCCCTATGCCAGGAGTTTTTCTTCAAAAACTCCATAATTCAGAATTTGACAAAAAAACGTCCGTTCTAAGAATTAATTTCCTGTCGTGAAATTTTTTCATAAACTCCCTATCTCAGCTCAAAATCAAGTCAAACTTGTGCAGAGATAGGGTATTTTTTCAAAAAAGGAAACAGTGCTTTCGAAAAGCTCCGTTGCCTTGTTATGTTCCACTCAACATTCGATGAACTAAACGAATGTTTGTTTAGTTTTATTGAGTGAATGATATTTGTATTTGCTTCACGGCTCCAAACCGTGTTTGAACAAAACTACCGCTTTTCAGGCTTAAAAACCCCACCAAAACCTGAATCATTTTATTTTTGTGATTACAATCCAAAACCAGTAAAGAAATGCTCCACTTATTTTAAAATGAAAATGGCACAGATTAGGAAAGAAAATACTAACAGCACTCTTAGCAATGTTGCATACGCGCTCAAATCTTTTCTAAAGAATAAATGTAAGGGCATATATTAAATAGTTGCAAAATGATTATGAACACAAAAGGATACCCAAATGTTCTAGATATGGATTGAAACTATGCGGACATAGCTCAAATTAGTCGAGAAAAAGTCTAGAAATTATTTTGAGTTAGTCCCTAAATGGTTTCGAAATGTATGTGAGCTTTAAGCAATGCAAAATTGATATCGAAGTACAACTAAAACTAGCCGTAAATAATCCCAAAATAGTTTCGAAGTTATCCGAAAACAACCCGATATGATCCTGACAACAAATTCGAGATTTACCAAAATCAGTCCTTAAATGATTTAAAGGTAATACCAAAATGATCCGAATGCAGTTTCTAAATGATTCTGAAATTATCCGAAATAGTATGGCAAACATACCAAAACTAGTTCCGAAAAAATCCTGAAAACAATCCAAAAATGTCCGCCATGGTGGGGTGGTAGATCCTACCACACCGAAAGTCCAAGATTCAAGTTCCGGCCAAAGCAATATCATCAAATTAAGGGAAATGGTTTTCAATCAAAGTTTCCCTTTGCTGGTTCGTCCCTCGGCGTTGATTTGGCAAACACTCCGATAGTACTTCTGTCATGAAAAGCTTCTCAGTGAACATTCATCTGTCTTGCAGCCGTTCGTAGGCATAAACCATGTAGGTCCTTTCCGGGCAATTTGTAGGAAAAATTAAAAAGAACACGACGAAATTGGAAGAGAAGCTCGGCCTAAATCTCCTCGGAGGTAAATGGCGAAAGTAGTTTTTTTTTTTTGCTGTACTTGAAGTTCTGCGTTGATAATCCCGAATTGTTCTCAATATTTTCCCGAAATAAATCGCAACCGAAGGAAGTGCGGAATTGATGCTTTGGTCCTTAAACTACTGCAAAATTATACAGAATTTACTTTAAAAGAGCAAAGTAACAATACCGAGATTCTAAGGAGATAGTTCCAAAATGATTCAGAAATTGCAGCAGAAATAATCCTTAACTTATCAGGAGATCCGATTAGTTCCGAAATTGTCCGAAGCGATCCCAATTACACTGCCGAAGTAAATTTTTTTGATGGCGAAATAACCAAGTGATGGATAGGGGCTGCACTGCCCACCTAAAAAGCGTCTCTTGTCATGTGACCCCGTCCCCCTCTAAAAAAAAAAGACAGGTAATCATTGCAAACTATTGGTTATCTAGTAATCTTATACACTCCATGCAGCCGTTCTGGCTCGATTGGGCCACAAGCGCAAGCGTCTTGACATCCCTCAGGGATTTATTCAATTTAAACTGCTTCCCAAAAAGCCTTTACAAATTCTATTTTTAAATTTCATATTCCACAAATTCAAGAATTATGCTTTGAAGTTTTAAAACTTTTTCTTGGTACTCACACAATGCTCGCATGCGAGATAGTGTACCGAATTTACTGCAATTCCGCTTATTTGCAACTTTCTACTAACGTTCGAATCACTAAACTGTTGAATAAATAACTCCACTATTCAATAACACAAAATGGCCTTAATTCAAGTACTTCACAAAGAACACTACTACTTCTCGACAGATAGCGTGCTTAAATCAAACTCATTGCTGATTGCTCAGATTGCGCTCTTTTATACTCTTCGATCTCCTCGTTCCATATTTCTAGGCGCTTCTATTTCTAGAATTTACTTCTCGTTTACAAGCTATAAATTTCTCAGCTATGACTACAGATGCACGATTTTTTAGCTTCTCTCATAGCCCATGCGTGAGTGATACTTGCACAAATGATTGCATACTTTTGGGAGTATCTCAGATATATGCATGTGTTTGTGCGTTACTCTCCGCTGCTTGTATTGACATATGGGTAGACATAATGATTGATTTGTTGATGTACATACAAGTCACTGCTTAGTACCGGCTTAGAGATGATAGTATCCCTTAGTGTTGCTAATTTTCGTTACAATATCGCGTGACAAAATGGGAAACAATAAAACGGACTGTGAAATATATAAGCACATCACTGTTTGATCGACTTCAAATCAATTATGTGGCAACAAAAACGCTATTGACAACAAATTATCACGGGTTACTTTGTAACTGTTAATCGCGAGTCACTATGACCGAATGAAAACCCAGCAAAAGCATCACCTATATGAGAGACACTTTGCTAAATGTTATTCCGATTTCTGATAACGCAGTTGTATAGAGATCTTTAAGCGTTTCCCGAAATTTAAAATTTTTCGGTGCCTTTTAAATTAAAACTCACTTTCTAAATTAAAAAATGCTATTTAGAAGTTACGAAATTCATGTGAAGAAATTGTAAATTTAGTGATAAATTCTAGACGTAATGCAAGTTTTAGCTAGCTCTTTGTCCAGCTTTAGGGGAGCTATATTTATTCATAAAATTGGTTAGGAAACTTTTGCAAAAGTGTAAGGTGTCCTATTGTGATATTATTTCTCAAACATGTTTAATTAGAATTTTTATAAAATTGTTCCTCCACATATTCACCAGAAAATTTCTAAATATTTTATTTTTGTCTCTCTGTCTCTCTCTTTCATTCTTTTGAAACAGGATTACTGCCAAAATTGATGACGACATGATTTCGTACTATTGCAATGAAGATATATTTTTGCTGGAAGTGCAACAGATCGAAGATGATTTATATGATATAACCTTAACAGAATTACCGAATCATTGAAGAGAGAAAAGAAAAAGCAACAAAATGTTTTAATAGATAAATAATAAGTGCATAGCTATTTTAAATTATATGCATAATGCAATAAAGATGCGGTGACATGAACTTAAAAAAAAAATTTCGCAATATGTGAAATACAGTCGCAATCAAAAGTGAGAAGGCAAAAAGAACAAATGCTAGCAAACAATATATTTGCTGCGAGAAACTCCAGAGAATGAAGAACGATTTTATTGAGATGACAACAACACAATAATTACAAAATACAGTAAAGCACAAAACAATGGACACAATAATAATTTTCATTAGATTAGACGAAAAAATAAAATAATAATTTAAAAATACTCTTATAAGTATAAATATTATATAAATAATTGTATGTTTTTTTTTTTCAAGGGAAGCTTATTTTTTGAATGAATGCTTAAATGTTAGTATAAATAAATATTAAGTGGTAAATGCTGTAAATTCGAACAAAAAAAAAATAAAAAATAACTTTTTAAAAGTAAAAAATACTTTGCTTAATATTTAATTTTTATATATAAGTGTAATTTGTTTTTGTGCACTTAGTAGCTAGAAATAAATTTGAGTATATAAGCGCTTAAATTGGGATTCGTCTGACAAAAAGTATAAACTTTAAAAATCAAAACAAAAATGTTTTCTATTCTAAAAATTTTTTTATTTTTAAGCTTTTGTGCTAGAATACAATTTTTGAAAAAATAAAAAAATTATTGGCAGTAAATTCTTATAAAATAGTCAATCCAAAAGAAGCCACTTACTTCTTAGTAATTTATTTTTTTCTTTTTATAAAGTTTTAAGTATGCAATAATTAAAAAAATAAATAATAGTAAAGAGTTAATGTTTAAAATTGTAAATCAACGAAAGTACGAAATCGCCACAAAGCTCTCGTGACACAAAACTTGCCGTAAGAGCTTTTTATTACAACATTACAACTTTACTAACTTTTTTATGCAATTCACAACTCCAGTGCTTTTTTTATACTCTACAACCGCCTTAGCAAATGCGAACAAAATTTGTTTGAAAAAAACAAAAACAAATCGTGACTTTTTAGCAAAATATAATACAAATTCATGTTTAATTTAAAAAAAGCTCAAATTGCAATTTTGTTTTAAATTTAATGCCATTTCTCACAGGAAAAAAAATTTTTTTTTTAATTTTATCTTTTGTATATTTTATTTTCCTTAAACAACTCAATAGTATTTAATCTTTTTTTGTCTATTCGTACATACATATGCAGCTGTATATGTGAATACATTTTTATGTGTATTTGTAATTCTTAGTTTTAGTTAAATAAGTTATTTTAAACGAAACTTTACTCATTCAATGTTTTTTATTATTATATTATTTTATTATTATTATATAATGCTACATATATATATATATATATATAAATATATATTGCTAAATAAAATACGAAAAAATTGCAATTTTTAAAAAAAACACCTGCAGAATTTTCTTATAAAATGCATTTAAAAAAAATCCAGTTGTAACCGACAACGCAAAAGAGCTTTAAAGCTTTCATTAAAATTATTGATGCACTGTGGTTGATGAAATAGCTTTCGTAAGCTTTTTCTTTCCCAAAGAACATTTTTCAACTTTGATGTTGCTTTTTCACATTCGAAGGAGCTTTCATATTTATAAGAGGGTTTTTCAGCTTTTGAAAAGCTTGTATTTTGGTAAAGCTTCGTTATCCCTAGTGGGTTAATTTTAATTTAAACCAAGCAAAAAACCACTGCCTTAGCGGGTGCCATCGTTATCAGCATCAGAGCTGTGTTTCCTCAAGCCACTCCCCCCAAGTTGGAGAAAAAGCCTGCATCGCATCGAGGGATACACACTTGAATCCGCCCTATTAAAAGAATAGTTTTGTTCATTTTTAACGCTTTATGGCAAAGTGTATTTTAAATTAGTTCATTTACTTCCACTTTAAAAGCTTATGGTAAGCTTTTAATTATTTTCCTTTTATTTAGGAAAAAAATATTGGTGAAATGGATTTCCAGTAAAACGAAAAGTTGAAAATACAACACTAAGCTTAAAACAAGCACTTGCGAACAATTTGCAAGCTCTTTTCATTTTGACATTTTATTCAAAAAGGATTATAGATGAACATGTTTTAGAGAAACAAAAATTCTTCACAAAAGCGAAAAAACTCAAATGAAAATTTTAATAAATACTCAGAAAATTTTAGGACGTTGGAAAAGATATAGATGAGCTTTAGAAAATTAAACAAAATTGTGAAAATTTTAAAATATAACAAATTAGCTAAAGCTAAACTAAAATTTTTCTGGAAGCTTTAAAGGGATTTTTGGAAACGAAAAGAACCTAAAAATTATTTCTAGAAAAGTTTTTTAAAAATTATAAAGGTTTGAAAATTGTAAGTTGTGAAAAATTATAATTTTTTTAACGTAAAAACAAAACTTTCCAAGTGCTTTGTAATAGTCAAAGCTATGCTTTTATTGTACTTAGAAGGAGAAATTTTTAACAAGTTCTACTTAAGAAAACCTCTGCATTTATTGCGCTCCATTCGGATAAGATAATACAAATCTCAACAAAATTAATATAAATCTTTTCTTCGTTTTTTTTTAGTTTTTGATTTTTTTTTATGTGTGTTATTTTATTTCGAAAAGTTAAAAAATGTAAACAAATTTGATAAAACAAAACTAAAATTGGTTTAGAAGAAGCTTTAAAAGAGTTGCTTAAATTGAAAAGAATATAAATAGGCGAGATCAAAAATTGCGTAAAAAAATATTATTTAAAAAAAAAGCTTTATAAAAATTTGCAATAAATTATGTTGTAAAAAACGGTTTACAAATTTTGGGATGTGAAAAAGAACAAAGCTTTAACAAGCTCTATAAAAGTCAATGTTCTGCTTTTATGGAGCTTTATTTGGAAGGCAAAAGCTTCAACGAACTCTACTAAAGTGAAAGCTTTGCTCTTACTATTCGTAACAACGAACACAAATTTATACAAAAACAAAAATAATGTTTTTTTTTGTAATTTTCCGCACATAATAAAATTGAATTCCAAAAATAAGACTTTAAAAATTCACAAGCCACAAAGCTCAAGGTTCGCTTGAAAGCATACATTTTAAATTTCGCAGAACGAAAGCCCCAACATTGTAATACCTTACTGTAAAGTAAATTAGGCTTTATTAAAAAAAAACGTATATAATACTTTTTAACTAAATTACTTATGTAAGAAGAAACTGCATTTTTTGTTGGAAACATAAAATGCAAAATAAATGAGAATTATATAATTTAATAATGTAAGGAACAGTGAAACAAATTGGAGCGCATTGAAATAAAATGTTTACAAAAAAAGACAAGTTTTAAAAGCATATGATGCAAAGACGAAGGGGATTCTATACGAAAAAAAGTATACAAATAAGGAAATTTATTTACGAAGCTTTAGCGCAGTTTCAAACCATATAAATAAGTTTAGTTGAAAGCTTTCTACGAAAAAGCTGCAACTGCATCTCTAATTCATTCGATCCCGGGGTACCAAACGAAATTGTATTTAAAGCTTTTTAGAGTTTTTAGAAAATTCTGCTCTATATAAGCTTTTTCTAAAGCTTTGCATACTTGATTATCCAAAGCCCTTTACATCTCTATAAATTCTATCAAAAAAATCAAAACGAAAAGGATAAAAGCGGCGTACTTTGTGGTGCTTTATTTTAAAATCAAAAGCTCTATTTCATTGCATTAGATAATTTATTTAGGAGCTACATCGCTTTATAGTTTAGCTAAATTGGAAAACTGTAATTTTCAACAAATTTGTGTTGCCATAAGAATATTAAGTTAAATAGTGCTTTTATTAAAACATAACTAAAAGCTTACAGATTTTGAGCCTAAAAACATACTACAAATAAAAATGAAAATAAAAAAGTTTCATTATTTACACTTAACCACTTTAAAATAACAACTTAACATACTAACAAAAATAAAACAATAAATTCAGTTATTCTTGCCGTACATTAGCTCAATTAAGTCAATATTTTTGCATTTTTATATAAACGAAAGTAATAAATAAAAGCAATTAACATTAATAAATAAAAACTTTTTTTTTACTAACACTGATGCTAAATATTTAATGCATAATATATAATTTAAGCTTAAATAATTTATTACGTATTATCAAATTACAATATACTCATTTAAGTTTATTCCCAAATTGTTTCGACTTTAAGTAATTGAAATTATGCACCCTGTATTCCCTGTCAGCCAATTGTAGTAATGTAACCTTTATCGAAGTAATTTGAAAAAAAGAAAAATAAACAATCACTGCATCACTGCAAGTCTATTATATACCTGCATGGAGAAACAGAGAGTAAAGAGCAATGTAAGTAAATAAGAGAAGGCTTGGCAAACATAAAAATTGTTAAAACTCTTAGAATCGGGTTTTCAGTGCAAGTTTAGAGCACAGTTAAAGTTGACTAGAGTTTAAGATTGCCACTTTGGCCGCTTAAACTGAAATGAGCCGTAAGATTTTATGTGTTCGACCAAAGTGGCAAGTTTAAGCTCTACTCAACTTTAACTGAAGTTTAAATTTGCACTGAAAAATCGGTAACATTTTATTATTATATACATACGTACATATATGATTATAATTTACATACTATTATTATTGCGTAGTTTGTACCTTAAGCATACATATTTTACAAGAACATATACATATATATTTTTATAAACATATAAATATATATGGAAAATATTAAACATAAATAAGTAAACAAAAAAATTAAACAATGTTTTTATTTCGCGTAAAAACGAAAAAGGAAAATGGTTAGGAAAATTATAAAATTTTCTCAGCGTTGGAAAGACAATGGCAAATAATGCCGCCGAACTATCGAATAACGACTTTGATCATTCCTCAAACGGTTTTAAAGTCCGACATTGTTATCTGCGAGCAACTTTTGGGTGACACGAACGTAATGTTCTGGGGCCAAGTTTATCCAAAATATAGATTAACCATTATGGCGATGTAAGAATAGCAGAATATGTTTTTGAAAACACTCGTAGAGAACGGCGTGTATTAATACCCACATTCACAAATAATTTGCCAAATCAGATTCTTTCGCCAATTTTTTCTATAAAAATGATTTTTTCCGAATAAAAGTATTATCTGCAGACTGCAAACAGTAGAACTGTGTACCTCAGAACTTTCGTAAGTCAATTTGAAAGAAGTTTCGTTGTCCATAATAAAACAAAAAAGTTTTGGTTGCCAATTTGGTCTCATAGAGCCTACATGCAAGAGAAATACATTTAACGGCGGTTTTTCACTTGGTTTTGCAACTTTTTTATAGATTTAAATACCTTTTATCCGCTTGATTCGTGCCACTTACACAAGTGTGATTTTGGCTTTTTTGTTGACATGGTTCGGTTTTTCCTTACTAGGTATAGAACATTATTCTTTAACTGGGCTTCTGCTGATCCCTTTGGCTTGACCTACAATAACCCTTCTTTGAACTGCAAAGTCATCTTGAGGCAGTGTCATACGATAATCCTGTGGGTTTTTTCAACTTTTTGTAACCAACATTGTCCAAACGTACAACATTTTTTTTACGTAGCTCTTCCTTCTTACTCATTTTCCTCGTTTTTGAAGACTTGACTTCCAAAGCTAAAATTTTTTAAATTGTTATGATCATCATTCAAAAACATATAAGGAGTTCTAAATTTGCGGAACCTTCTGTACCAGTCCTTACCGTGAAATGCAATCAACCAGAGTTCTTATAGCAGGATGCCCTTTTAGGCCAGAGAGTTAAAATTCGTAAAAATAGAAGAAAGAAGTTTTGTGTTAGACGCTGCAATGAAAACGGTCCAAATATTACTCAAATTTCAGGATACTCGGTACATGAAAGTATCGAGTAAAAAATGTCGGTAAAAGTGTCAATAAAATACAAATAATATAGTACCGAAATTTGCGTCACTAAAACCCGCACAAGCCAATGTCAATTCTGCGCAAGGACTGTGAAGCCGTCAAAACGCATTTCTGGTTGCACATCATTAGTCGATGAGGGCTTATAGTGAGCCATGTACCTCCCGACGATCGTGAGGCACCGCTCGCTTTGCAGCTCAACCGTCATCACTACAATATTGAAAGTACAGAAAATAGGTAAGAACAAAGCAACAAAAGTAATCCTAACAAGGATACAATCAAACTTTGTCCTTTCTCCCATAGAAGGATCTAAGGTTATTCGAAGCAATTTTAAGCGTGCTGCAAGCTAATCTGAGACACCCCAATCATTGGGCCGGAGGCGCACCTGACAGGAGAGTAAGGTAAAGTACTAAGTAAAGCGGTGTATTGAGAAAATTATCAGCTTTTTTTCCTGCTACCAAAGCCCAACTAACCTCAGCTAGCAGTTTAGACACATCCGATTGGCGCTCGCGGCTCCCGTAAACTTCGAAACCAATAAAATCATCAACTACTTCAGGCACTTAATAACAGCGGGATATGTAGTTTTTTTCTCCATGTGTTATTTGACGACCATTTCGTATAGTCGCCGCTTAATGGGTATCCACACTTTATCACATGTCTCACAACATCTACCAAAGCAACTTGAAGGTGATCTGTGACCACATTTCTCACAAGTTATGCTTTAGGGTATTGTTGAGAACCCTTTCCTATTCAGCTCAACCTGCTCCTGTTGATATAAGGTTCATTCAAATCATATGAACGACTTCGCCGGTCTTGTGATTCTGGTTGCCATTCCATTTTTCCACGCCTTCAACTACCTTTTATCAGCAAGGTGCAGTAGCGTAGTCGGTAATGTATATATGTATGTATATGTATGTATATGTATATTCAGGTTTAGTCTCAAAAAATGATCAAGGTTCTGCTCAATGTTCCGTTTTCAACTGACATCGGAATCACAGCTGATGAGGTCATTGATGAGTTATCTAAAAAAAACCATTGCAGATTCTCTATCCCCCCCATGTCCCAAGGCTATCTACGCTACTGGCAAGGTGCCCAAGAACTTTTTCGAATTTTCGTAAGCTTTCTCTATTATTACATAAAATAAAAGCACGATTCGGCGGAACGGAGCCTACATATTTTCCATCTACGCAGAGACACAATCGGAGTGCCTGTGAAATCACTGCCACCAGGGGCCGACCCCACTTAGAAAAACGTTTTTCTAGTTGAAAAGACTTGTTTCCAAATTTTGATTTTGCTTTGCCATATCATCCCAATCGATAGATAAAAACAATTCTGATTATATCGTCAACAACGCAAGAGCATTCAGTTTGTCTCCGCTCAATGAAGATCTGATGTAGTTTTTCGTGGGTTTTAAAACAGAAAACAATCTCTATGCGCTACAATTTGCAATAGGAATTGAAACAAAAATTCGCAACGCAATGTCAGCATTAGGGTAGGAGATCTGCAAATTATCCTTTCTCAGCATTTTGAAATGTTGATTTGAAATGTTCTTTTCGATTAAGTATGCCTTGAAAAAGGCCATTTAATATCCCAAATTTTCCTCCAGATCTTGGGTGTAGTATTTGCTCAATATAGTGGATTTCTTACGTAATTTTTCGTTGCTTAGATGTTTCATATCAGTGATAAGAGAAAATTTAGAATAGATTTTTTGATATGCCTCTTGTCTTCATGCAATTCTGCAAAGTACAATCCAAGATAACGTTTAACGTGTTGACATGAAAGTTGTCACGGCCACTCAGTTGGATACAAAATTCGCATTTTCACCATGACGTACATTTGGATTTCTTCTACGCATCCTCAGTGTTTTGTAAAGAGAAAGCGCTATCTTCGTACAGATCGAATTCTTCACGAGTATCAGAAACAGCTTTGATGAGTCCGTTGAACAAAATGTTAATATCTGAAATAGTCGTATTCACATTTTGTTATTTCTTGCTCACCGCATTAATTGACGTTAATAGGGAGCTCCATTAACCTTGCATGAATGCAGTCTCCAAAGGTTCCAGTTGAAGTGAATTAGAAGTTGTATGAAATTGTTTACGACTGCTATGCGAAGTGCATAGCAAAGAATGAATTATTTATTATAATATACAGACAAAAATACTATTTTAAATGCAGCAAAATCCGAATGCATTTTTTTTTTTTTCATTTTTTTATTTTTGATTAATTGACTCGAATTTTGCCGCCCCTCAACTTTCCCGCCCTAGGCTCTATCCTATGTTGCCTATATGGTAAATCCGCCACTGCCCACGATTTTCGGTATGGTGGACCGAGAACGCTACCATCACACCACGGTAGTCAGAAACAATAGCAATGGGAAATTAAATATTCTTCACGTTTTCAATTGTCTTGTAAAAATTGAATGCAATCCGCTAAGCTTGGACAATCCCAATTCGCAATAGCAACGAACATGTATGACTAGTTGTTACACGGTTAAAAGTTTGAGCCTAAATCTGAAAATTTTTTTTGTATTACCTATATGACCAAAACAAATTTGGTTTCAAATATAGATTATACCAAAATGAGTACACACATCTGGGTTTCTATTTGAAAGTAGACTTTTCTACTCTTGCAGTTATCAAAAACAAAAAAACAAAAACGAGTCGCCCCTCGGCAGTGTTTAGCAAGCACTCCGAGTGTATTTCTGCCATGAAAAGCTCTCAGTGAAAACTCATCTGCCTGGCAGTTGCTGTTCGGAGTCGGCATAAAACAATTTGTAGGAAAATTTAAAAGGAGCACGACGCAAGTTGGAAGAGAAGCTCGGCCTTAAATCTCTTCGAAGGTTATCGCGCCTTACATTTAGTTTTTTTTATTTTCTTTGGCGTTGAAATGAGTGCAGATGTGACAGGATATGCGCAAACATCAATATCACAAACATATTAAATAAATAACCGTATTTTCTTATTGTTACTCATATTCAAGTTTTTCATTCATTCAATCGCACATAGTCGGATGCACTTGAGTTTGAACAAACAATATAAATGTCCACTTAAATCTAAGCGATTATTTTGCAGCTATGTAATGAATAATGAATGGGCCACATTCCCATAATGTTTTATTGATGAACTGTTGCGGCGATACCAATGCTCCACTCCAATCTTAGTTATGCGCTGGTGAATTTATGTCTATGTAGTTATGTATGTATGTGTGGTGGTGCTAGTTCCTCGATATTTTTTTATAGTGTACGTAGGTGCGTAGCTACATACAGAAATGTACAAACATATAACACTTTATATAGGTGGCATCATTTTGTGGCAATTTTCCCACATTTAAGTTGGGATTTAACCCAGCAGATGAAATCAAATGGAGAATAAATAGATTTTGCCAGCAAGTGCTATATTGGAGTGATTTAAATAAAAACTGTCCGGCATAATTAAAATCCGAGAATATTAATGCTGAGCGTTTCTTCCGATTTGCGCCGTGGTCTTTTTTCCTGGCCGTTAACCCAAGAGCTTTAGTGTCGTAGACGACCACAATAACATTTCCGTCTGCCGATTTCTATCCATCTACCCCATCCTTTCCCAATTAGCTTTATTATTGCATTTACCCTACTATTCGTCTTTTTTTATTCTTCTCTCTCGCCCTCTATCTATCCCTTTATCCCGAATTCGCCACTATCTTTCAATCTTCGTTTCCCTTCCTTTCTTTATCTCTTGGGCTCTACCTTAATTTTTCACCTCGTACTCTTCCTTCCTTCTTTTACTTTTCCTTCCCATTTGTATTTCTCTTACTACCCCCGATTCCTACTTTCTATTTATTTTTCTAGTAGCGATGAAGACACTCCCCGGGTACAGTCCGACCATTTTAGGAACGATTAAATATGACCACATTGAATCTTCTAGATAACCCCTCCCCCACCAACTAGTTCCAAACGGAGCTAAGAGTCGGCAGAGCTTCATATGTGTTTAATACATTAATATTTGTAACTGGCTTCGAATCGGCGAGGTGAGTTGACAATTGAGTTGGAGAAGCTGTTAAGTTGTAAACCTTTGCATTGCACTTAACAACCCACTGAATGCCCAATTTTTGTCCTCTTCTCTTCCCATTCCCCCTCTCCTTCTTTGACTAAATTTTCTTTCCTGTGTTCTTTCTCTTCATCTTTCCTTCCTCCCTCTCCCCTTCTTCAAACCTTTGCACTTTCTCTTTTCCTTTGTCTTTCCGCTGCTATTTCCTTTTCCTCTAGCTTTTGCTTACCTAATGGATTTTCCCTTCCCTTTTCCCTCTTATTCCACCACACACTCACCTGCCTTTCCCCATTCCTTGATGTGTATCTCATCTTCTAAATTTCTCTATTCTTCTTTACATAGAACTTTTCTCTCTCTCTTTTTCAACGTTTTCCTTCCCTTTGCTTCTCACCATTTTCTTTAACTCTAATCCCACTATCTTTTCTTTGTTATTTACCTCCGCATTCTCTGAGGCTCCTTCAATCTTTCCACTCCCCTTACCATTTGTTCTTTTCTTCCGATGCGTCACTCTGCTGCTGTCAATAAATGCACAACAACTGTAAAGTAAGCAGCAACACCTACATTTAAACAGCAAAGCTTAGAGCGAAGAAAAAAGAGAAACAGTCACGCATAGGTGTAATCAGCTGAGCGAAGATGACATTACTCATACATATACATGTATATAGCTCAACAACCAACTATGAGATACAGAAGCGAAAAATATATAAGCAACTATTCGAGAGGCTGTTCGCGAAAGGTCTAGACCCTTAGGGGCGTGACACCTTGCACTTCCCAATAATTACATATTTTTTATACCTTTCATGAAAATGAAATGGTATATTAATTTCGTCACGAAACCTAAAATTGTAAGTCCTTAAAGGAAAATAGATAGACCTACCATGAAATATACTGAAACAATCAGGATGAAGATCTGAGTTGATTTAGCCATGTCCGTCTGTCCGTCTGTCTGTTTGTATGCAAACTAGTCCCTCAATTTTTGAGATATCTTGATAACCTTTGGTGAGCGGGTGTATTTGGGTACCCGATTAGACATTTGTCGGAACCGGCCGGATCGGACCATTATAGCATATATCCTCCATATAACCGATTTTTCAGAAAAAGAGGATTTTTTGTCATATCTTCCTCAATTTAATAGATTGAAGCTCCAAACTTCACCATATACTTTCGTATGTTGCACCTATTGTTGTATGAAAAAATTGATGAGATCGGTCGTATATATAGTATATATCCCCAACAACCGATTGTTCAGATAAGAAACTTTTCGAAATTACTGCCCTATTTTAAGAGCTAGAGGCTTCAAATTTGAACGAATGCTTACGTATATAGCATATATTTTTGTCTGAAAAGATCATAAAGATCGGTGGTATATATAGTATATATATGGTGGTATATATAGTATATATATATAGTATGTATATATATTTTCGCAATTTCAGCCCCATTTTAACAGCTAAAAGCTTCAAATTTCACCGAATATTTACTTATATAGCATATATTGTTGTCTGAAAAAATCATAGAGATCGGTTGTATATATAGTATATATCTCATACAACCGATTGTTCAGATAAGAAACTTTTCGCAATTTCTACCCCATTTTAACAGCTATAAACTTCAAATTTCACCGATTGCTTACATATATAGCATATATTGTTGTCTGAAAAAATCATAGAGATCGGTTGTATATATAGTATATATCTCATACAACCGATTGTTCAGATAAGAAACTTTTCGCAATTTCTACCCCATTTTAACAGCTATAAGCTTCAAATTTCACTGATTGCTTACGTATATAGCATATATTGTTGTCTGAAAAAATCATAGAGATCGGTTCTATATATAGTATATATCTCATACAACCGATTGTTCAGATAAGAAACTTTTCGCAATTTCTACCCCATTTTAACAGCTAGAAGCTTCAAATTTCACCAACTGCTTACGTGTATAGCATATATTATTGACTGAAAAAAATCATAGAGATCGGTGGAATATTTATTATATACCCCATATAAACTGTCATTTTTGCCCCTTTTTTACGGCTAGAAGCTTCAAATTTCGTAGTCATAGTTTTTACACGCAGTCCACAAAAAACCTGAAACTTTGCATCCTCACACAAAGTAGTACCTACCTATTTTTTATTATATATTTATCTTAAAAATCGTTTAGGTATGTACATCTGTTCACTATATATTTCTTATCTTATACAACCGATTATTTGGAGATTACGGACGGGATAAGATTATTGTTCAGCCCCATTCATGAAATGTATGAAGTCTTCGGCACAGCCGAAGACAGTCCCGTCCTTACTTGTTTATCTGTCAGATATTCTTACCTAAACCTGCCCAAACGGATAGCCACAATTTTGAAACATTTCTAATACTTCGCAGAGCTTCATATGTGTTTAATACATAAATATTTGTAACTGGCTTCGAATCGGCGAGGTGAATTGACAATTGAGTTGGAGAAGCTGTTGAGTTGTAAACCTTTGCATTGCAAAGGCATTTTACTTTGCTATCCGGACTCAAGAGATCAGTAGTGTCCAGCATACCAACTTGCTCTAAGTACCAGCAGTCTACCACATTCGATCAAAATTGGATAAGTACTTTGGAGGACACATACGTACATACAAACATCACACGAGCAAAGTTTTCTTGGCTGGGAAATACTTTTCAACTCGCATCTTAACGCGCCTGTGCAGACATCGCGCATTGTTTACATCAATTAATGTTATTAACACAGCACAATTTACTTTTACCTTTTTCGTGTGCGCAAACAATTGAGATGCGTCATTTACGCACAAAAGCTTTGAAATTAAACTTTTTTATTTATTTGATTGGATTGTATCGGTCACAATGATGTGCTGTAGCCTACAAACAAGGGGAGTCGCTTAGCAGTTATAATGATACCCGCCGATTATTGAATACGCACCTTAGGTGGGAAACGACTTTCTGTGACCTTAAGTCACAAGCGCACTTAAGTATTTATATATTTAGAGAATTTTGCAGTTGCCTTAGATTTGGACTCCACATGCAACGCTCATATTTGGCTCTTTTCAGCGGCTCATCTTATTTCAAATCTCGTCACATCTAATATGCTCCCAAATGATTTATGTCGATGGACAATAATGAGCTAAGAGACTGACAGCTATCCGCACATATATACGAGCACACAAGTACTTCCTGCACCGCAAAGTCACTTCAGCTAAGTGACTTGCGGTTTAGCAATTAAGCTTAATACACTGCTGCGCGCCCTCGTTTCTCTGCCTAGTACTCTAACTAAATGCCAATTGATTTATTAATTTATGTGCTTTTAATTTTATAAAAATTATTTCTCGAATGATATTTGTAAGTGGCAAGCAATAATTGTGGTGGCATAAACCGCATTCTTTGTTGTTGTTGTTGTTCATCACAAATGCCGCTGTCATAAATGCCACAAAATGCAATCTCTTAACCAAACATTTATTTAAAACTTTTGATTGTTGGCAGTTCAAAAAATTCAACGCTTAGGCACCAAAGTGATTATTGTTTAAGTATTTTGTTTTTGTTATTGTTATAATTTTGTTGACGGTCATTAACATGATTTGACGCTGGCGTCAATATTTCCAACAATGGAATGTGGTTGAGTGCATACGACAACTCATCGCAAGAAATTCAAACAAAACTGTATAACACTTCCTTTATATAAAACGACCAAAATACAGTAGCCAATATTTCCCTAAATAAAAACTAGCCTTGATAAGTTTTGATTTTGAATTTTAGTGCTGCTGGTGCTTTATTGGGTTAAGTACCGATTTATTAAATCAGACAAAAAGTTGTGCATACTAATGTGAAAGATAAGTCTTGAAATGGCTCAGTGGAATGTGGTGCAGCAGATAGGCCATGGAGCGAGAACAGCAAGGTGCCACAAAAGTTTTAAAGAAATGCCTGGGTCGATGAATGTAGGAAACTAGCCTAGAACACTCAGGTTGATGCAACCATCCTTTGCACATGATACTTGGACATTCATGAACATCCTATATTGATTCCTTTCAGGTATACGCAGTAAAACTACTCACCTAAGTTGGGACTAGGTTCAACACCTTCCCGGAACTAGATGGTACAGAGCATTCCCACTGCAAGACTGACAATTTGTGAGATGAACGCAAGTTAAATATAAATGTTTCAATGTGACAACTCTTGGTCGAAAAAAATCCCAAGTGGCTCCTGTGCATAAAACCGGCTACCGCGGGATGCATCTGATCTGTTTCTCAATCCCCTCTTAATATTAAAGTAAGAGCATCATTTTGTAGATTATGCATGATAAATGGTCGGAAGCTCGGAGTCTCGCTGGCAACCGTATTCTAAAAATCAACAAATTAGTGCCGAGTGAACTTAGTAAAAGCTCTCTATAATCTCATTCAGATTTCCTAGAACGTTCTCACCAGAGACGGATTGCAGACGCACAACCGAACTCATTGAAGTCACAAAGACAAATTGTTTGCAGTAGTAAATGTCTACGAAAAGGCATCTCTGAGTTAGAATCATCGAGTCACTCCCAACTTTACTTTTGAACTTTTGTTTATAAAAAGCGAAAGCACTTCGGTCTCAGTTTTCTCCATGCATATTCAAGATCAAGTTCAGGCTTATCTGCTATAACATTGCTACAGCGAAGCTGGCTAGGTGATTTTTTTTTACATCTGACGTCACTTTTATTTCGTGTGGTATTACAAAGGAGCTTTCCTAATACACTTTTCCTACCGGGGGAAGATGGCATTTAACTTAGTCTGACCTAGAGATTGTTCTCCTTTAAGGAATACTACCTAGCATCCTTCCTAGATATAGAAGGAGCGTTAAATAACATCAAACCCGATTCAATCATTAAGGTACAGACTGATCTGGGCATCGAATATCAGCTGGTGAAGCTTGTGCACCAATTGCTGATATCAGGGTGGAGTCCTATCCCCTCTGCTGTGGGTCTTGGCGGTGAATACGCTGCTTAGGGACATGGAGGAGGAGTGTGGCTTTAAAGCTATAGCGTATGCTGACGACCTTGCTTAGGTGATAAGTGGGAAGTTTCCAGAAACTCTCTGCGATATGGTGCAGGTGGAACTAAGAAGGGTAGAAGTATGGGCCGCTGATGGTGGTCTGAGCGTGAACCCAAATAAAACGGAGCTGATGCTCTTTACGAGGAGGTATAAGATACCACCTCTCTCAATTCCGGTGTTTGCGAACACAGTGTTAAAGATAAGGGAGTCCGCCAACTACCCCTAGATAGCTCACGCTTGAAAGGAAATTAAACTGGACACAAAACACCACGGAACGTGTCCGCAAGGCCACGATTGCCCTCTACACATGTAAATGCGCAATTGGACGGAAATGGGATATATCCCCTATGATAGTGCATTGGATATATAAGGAGGTGGCGATATGGTGGCCCGCCCTGAATAAATCCTCGACGGTTCTTTCTCTTCAAAAGGTGCAAAGTGCTGCACTATTGTGCACAAGCGGAGCCATCCGCACAAATCCAATGGAGGCTGTTAAAGTAATACTGAACCTACTACCCATAGATATAGTAGGCATAAAATATGCAGCATGTGCAGGTATTAGGCTGAGGAAACTGACCACATGGTCTCATTGCAAACATACTGAAATTCTTGACAGATTCTGCATACCAGAATGGACAGATTTCTGCAAACCACATACCAACTTTAACAAGGGATACGAGATATTAATCCCTGAGAAAGAACACTGGGTGTATGACCCTGATTGGCCCAATAACAGCATTTAGATCTACACAGATGCATCTAAATTGGATAACAAGGTCGGAGGGGTTATCTATTCGGAACGATTGGACATACAAAGATAGTTTCGCCTTCCGGATCACTGTATCGTATTTCAGGACGAGCTTGTGGCCATACAAGACGCTGTGGACTGCCTAAGACAGAAGGCCGTCTCTCTGAGGCACATTTATATTTTCTCAGACAGTCAAGCAGCAACTCTGTCACAACTAATTCTCAAACTGTAGTAGGATGTCGCAGATCACTTAACGTGATGGCTGAACAGTTTACTCTGCATCTGTTATGGGTTCCGGGGCATAGGGGCATGCCAGGTAATGAGATGGCGGATGAGCTTGCAAAAAAAGGTATCTCCTTTCCACTTCCGCCATCCTGGAAGAGGTTGGGCATGCCGCTCTCCACCTGCAAGCTCAAGATAAAGGAAGCTCTACTGATGCAAGCGGGAGCTAGGTGGAAGCATCATGATGGATGCCATACGCCAAAACTCACATGGCCGCCGGAATGCAATGAGAAGAGATCGCGTGAGCTTCTCACCCTCCGTAAGAGGGATCTCTCCTTAGTTGTAGGTCTTCTCGCTGGTCACGTCTGTATTGTATCGTATACGGAAAGGATTGGCGCTCCAGTTAATGATTACTGTAGAAGCTGCGGCAACGGAGAAGAACCTGAAACTGATAGGTATCTACTTTGCGAATGTTCAGCGCTCGGTAGAAAACGGCAACGTTTCATGGGCAAGATGTTTCTTGTAGATCTGACTGATATAGCTTAGGTCAATACAAGACGCTCAGTTAGCTTCACAAACTCAACGAAGTGGTTTGATTAGCAGAGTTGGAACAAATCCGTGTGGTTTCACAATGGGCCTATTAAGGTCTAAGTGTGCCGCTCCGACGGCAGCCACTTGAACCTAACCTAACCTAAGCTAACCTAACCTAACCTAGCCTGATCTGTATTTTCTTCGGCTTCTTAGATTGGAACATTTTCGTCTCTCTAGCTCACCGGAAAGTTCCATTAATAATCAATTGCTAGTCTTCCTACTTAGTTTTGTTTGAATTTTTAAGCACCTCAAATTTTAGCGAAATTCGTTACCCTTACACACCACGGTAATCGGCTTGCGAGCAATCATCAGAAGCGAGTCAATCACTTATCGGAAAGTTACTTAAAAAACTATCGCGACTTAACATAAAGATAGAAAAACCAGACGACGCACCAAAAGTGCGATCACCAATTGCAACTGCGACAACAAACTGAACTGCATTGCACAGTATAAGCGGTGACAACCAAACGTTTGTGAGATGAAGAGCCGCTGCGGTGCACCTGGGTTAATCGTGTGTGCGTGTGTGCACTGTGTCAAATGGAGTCATTAAATGCGACAATTTCATTTTAATGATGCGACACTGCGACAGTATGACAATCGTAATCGCACAAAACAATTCAACATATTTTGAAATTCCTGTCACTGACTGAGACAACAAACGGTCAATCGCATGATTGCATTTTCGCATAGCTAATATACTGCTAGGACATATTTATTTTTAGACATACTAACATATGTACATATAAATTTATAACGCAATTTTAATTGCTTTGTAACAACTTTGAATATAAGAAAGATATAATGGCATTTATGTGCAAAGTGAGAGATGGGTTATTGTCATAGTTATTTATGCAGTTAAATGTATGTATGTATTGGTGTCTAATAGTAAATTAATTAAAAAGCAACGTTTCGTTGTGCTGACAATGTTTCTTTTTTTTAATTTCGAATAAGTGGCAATTTTAATTGGCAACCCTATTCATGAATGTCCCTATTGTAATGCGGAGTGAAGTACCTTTCGTTTGATACCCATATCGGCATATCTCATGCAATTTTGTTTTTCATTGCGAATAGGTGGCAACCCTGAATGGCAACCCTACTAAAAAATTTCCCCATTGTAATTCGGAGTGAAATACCATATCGGCATATCTCATGCAATTTTGTTTTTCATTGCGAATAGGTGGCAACCCTACTAAAAAATTTCCCTAGAGTAATTCGGAGTGAAATACCTTTCGTTTGATACCCATATCGGCATATCTAATGCAATTTTTCTTTACTTTCGAATAGGTGGCAACCCGAAACGGCAACCCTACTCAAAAATGTCCCTATTGTAATGCGGAGTGAAATACCTTTCGTTTGATACCCATATTGGCATATGTCATGCAATTTTTTTTTATTTCGAATAGGTGGCAACCTTGTGAAACATTTTTAGTGGCAACACCTAGGTAGAAAATCTTAGAAGGTGATACATTATCTCTGTGCCAATCATTTAAATCGGTTGAGCCGTTCCCGAGATCGTTCGGCTATACAAACAAACAAGAATTGCTCGTTTAAAGTTATAAGATATATTTTCAAACCAAAATTCCAAAGAAAGCTATTATATACTACCCTTCATCCTAGAGAGGGTATGCAGATTATCTATGATTAGTATAAGGGAAGCCCTAAAAGCGACCTCGACATCAGCATTTCATGCCATTCTACACATACCGCCGGCTGACCTAATGACTAAAAACATCGCGTCAGCTACTGCAACAAAGCTTAAAGCCTCGTGGCAGCTTGAGTGCAGAACTTATGACCACAGCTGTATAGCGCCAACTAATATCGGGCAAACGGACCATGTTGTCATATGCCTGAGCCTTCGAAAGTGATCTGGGACCACAATTGAGCCGGGGGTTGACACTATAGTACGGTACAGAAATGGCAGAACATATTATATACGTACATGACGATGGTTCGAAATTAACAGAAGGGCTCGAGTCTGCCATTTACTGTGTCGATCCAGAAATAAACAGATCCTACCGGCTGCCAGATTACTACAGCGACTTTCGGCTGGAAATTATAGCCGTGAATAAAGCAGCAAAAATTCAGGAGGAAGCTTGCTTAAGCTTCAGTAGCGTCACAGCATAGTTTGATAGTCACACAGCGATTAAGGCAGTTAGAGCCCACAGCATTGGAAAAACTTCACTCGGGCCAGACCATACATCTGTCACGTAACCTCTATCCAACACTAAAAATGCCATTGTAATACGAACCTGATCTAAACTTACGACAACCCTACATACGCTACAATTATCGTTGATGTACAAAAACGAGAGGAGAGTCGTGTAGTAGCCGCCGTGAAGAAAAGTTGAACCTTCAGCAATCAACGATCATACATTTTTCAATAAACATATATTTGACTAAAATATTATTCATTAAACTCTGTGAATTCTTTTAAAAGTTAATTAAAAACGCAAACTAATATTATCCACGCTTACATGCGTAGCCATCCATGAATTCAGTGTTACTTTATTTTAATACGTGAATAGGTGCGTGGTAAGGTAAGTGCGAAAACTACTAAGTGACAATTATTCAGAAGTAGGGATCGAACTCCCCTTCAAACGCAAACGTTTAAGAAAATAAGAAAAAATGCTTTTCGTATAAGTGAAGTGAAGTGCTGTAGTGAAAAGTCCGATAATTGCATATATAAGATTATATGTACAAACGTTAAGCATGTGCGAAATGCTTTAAAACGAATATACATATGTACGTATATACATATGTATTTGTGATTGAGACTCCCATGAACGTTTGCATGTGAGACTTGCAAAAAAACGTTTCAAATCGTATATTTATGCTGTTGTGGGCATACGCTTTGTCCATCGCGAATGCAGTTTTGTCGTGCGCGATTTGAAATAACGTCGGTATGTATCCGAACTTTTGGAAGTAGCAGCGTTTAAGCTACAAAACGAATTTGGTCAAAGTTAAATCGGTTAATTTAAACAAATTTTCACTACACGCATATTCGTGCATAATAAATAAATGCATGTAAAGAAAAAAGACGACCTTACCACACGTTATACCACACGCTAAAATAAGTTAGAGAAAACAAAATAGTGCTTTTGTACGAATGAACTTAAAGCAAACGACGAAAGTAAAGTAAAAGCTTGCGATCTCTTTTACACTCTCAACAAGTTAAAATAAGTTAGACAGAACATAATAGTGCTTTTGTGCGAACGAAGTTAAAATCAAACGATAAAACTGAAGTAAAAGCTTGCGATCTCTTTTACATTCTCATATGAAAGACAAAATTCTAATTAGATTTTGTGCGAATAAGAAAAACAAACGAAACAAAACTAAAAAGAGAAATTGATTATCAGAGTAATAGTGTTCACTCTGTTTAATAAGTGCATTAGCTACCACGATTGAAAGGGGTTGATTTTACGTATTATAATAATCAAAACAAAAGTGCAAAATGTCTTTACGAAAAATGAAGGTGCAAGAATTGAAAAACGAATGTAAAAAATTTGGTTTGTCTACGTCCGGACGGAAAAACGAATTATTAGAACGTTTAATGCAGCATATGAATGGTGAAAATAATGAAAGCGATGAAGAAACGTTAATGCAAAACGATTTCTCGGTAATACAGCGCGTTTCTAATTTAGAAAGGACTATAGCGGAATTGCATTTGCAATTATCAACTCCAAGACCGAACGCCGTGTCAAGAAATTTGGAGCGTATAATATCGTCGTCTCCTGTACCAGCAGTGTACACTACCGCGTCAAATTATATACCACCACGTACCTCGCAAGCCATTCCTTCGCAATGGGAATCGGCAAATACGGGTTATGCAACAAGTGCTGTGCCAAATCAAAATATACGAAATAATGCAATATATACCAGTGTGCCAGTGTCATACAGCAACGTGCGTAATGCTGTGCCACCACAAAATGTGCCATATGCTTATGGGCATTACACTCCCGGTTTATATAACAATTCGCCTTATCAAAGTCATATTCGTGACATAATTGAGCTGTTGCCAATTTTTGATCCGACTTCAGATAAATCGTTGAATTCGCGACAATTTGTTAAACGTGTAGAACTATTAAAAGAAACGTACCAATGGAATGAAAGTGTTTTACTTTTTGCATTACAGCAAAAAATGCGTGGTTCAGCCAAATTGTGGATCGACGCGCAACAATGCGTTTTTGTTTCGTGGCCACAATTTGTGAACAAGTTTTTATTAGATTTTCCGCATATCGACAACGAAGCCGACGTGCATTTAAAAATGTCTCAAACGAAACGTCAAAACGCGGAGACACCGACGGAATATTATTATCGAATGTTGGCGCTCGGTACAAAAGGTGGACTACCGGAGCCCTGTATTGTGCGCCATATTGTTAATGGGATTAACGATATCGATTTAAAGAGAAAAATATCTAACGAATATAAGTGTTGTCAAGACTTACTCCGTGATATAGTAAGCTATTGCATTTATAATGAACCGAAGACAATTGAAAAGAAAACGAAAAACTTTGTGCAACTGGCGCGAAATAATACGAATACGCGTGAATCGAATATAAACGAAAACAAACAAAAGACAACGCCGCGTGTAAGGGTAGCATTGGAAAATGTAAAGTGCT
This sequence comes from Eurosta solidaginis, assembly GCF_040869045.1. Taxonomy (NCBI): domain Eukaryota; kingdom Metazoa; phylum Arthropoda; class Insecta; order Diptera; family Tephritidae; genus Eurosta; species Eurosta solidaginis. Next base: position 209,033,369 of record NC_090321.1, read on the forward strand.
ATAATTGTGCAAAATTCGGGCATTATTCTACTAATTGTCCAGAGCCACAGAAAAAGCCACGTTGTGCTAATTGCAATCGTACGTCGCATACCACCGATAAGTGTCCATCAAAGGCAAAAGATATAAATAAAATTTTAGAAAATACAATGCGGTGTGAAAAATCTGAAAATATCATAAAAATTATTTTAGTAAACGGACAAAAAACGAAATCCATCGTGGATCCGGGTAGTACATGTACTCTAATAAAAAAATCATTCGCCGAAGAAGTAGGAGTGTGTGAAGAATATAACACCAAACTACACGGTTTTGCGGGTGGTGAATACGTTTGCTCGGGAAAAGTAAGAGTTCCTCTTGTGATCGATAACAATAAAATTGTTTCTGACTTACTAATAGTTGACGATAATTTAATTAAAGAAAATGTGCTTTTGGGTAAAAATGTTTTATGTCGCGCTGATAAACGGTTAGTTATCGAAGGTGACAAATGTACAATTGAACGTATACAATTGATTAACGCGTGCGGCGATTTAAACGAAAATGAACGTAAAACGCTTGATAAACTGATAAACAATTACGGCGATGTATTCGCGAATAATGTTTCCGAAATTGGAAAATGTGCTATTGCCAAAATGAGTATTAAATTGAATACTGACGTACCTATATGTCGACTTCAACATGTTGATGCGCTTAGCCGCATGCCAAACGAACGCAGTAGGGAAATTGAACCAGCCGGGTTAGTACTGAAAGTAACCGCAAACGTGGAGGATTGGTTGCTAACGATGCAATTACAGGATGAAAAATTGCACAACATTATATCTGTGTTGAACGGTACAAATAAAGCTGCTGAAGCGAATCAAATTAAACTAGAATATCAACTTCAAAATCATCGACTTTACCGAAAACAGCCAGACGGACTTAAGTTTGTAGTGCCAAAAGCTGTACGGTGGCGTATATTACAATACTGTCATGACAAAGTAGGGCACCAAGCAGTAGAAAAAACGTTAGAGCGCCTTAAGCAGGCGTATTGGTTTCCGCAAATGCGAAAATATGTAAAGCAATATATTTCCGCATGTGTCGATTGCTGCTATAAGAAACAACGCTCAGGAAAAACCGAAGGTAGTCTCCATTACAGCGAAGCTAAACCTATTCCTTTTTATCGAATACATATCGACCACATGGGTCCATTTGTGAAAAGTAAACGTGGAAATTGCTACGTACTCGCGATTTCCGATTCATTTAGTAAATTTCTCATAGTTAAAGCTGTTCGAGATACAAAAACGATTCACGTACTTAAAACACTCAACGAAATGACTAGTTACTTTGGACTTCCATCGCAGATCGTATCTGATAGGGGTACGGCGTTCACGTCCAAAGCATTTGAGTCTTATTGCGACAATAACAACATACAACATATAAAAACCGCAGTGCGCACTCCAAGAGCAAACGGTCAGGTGGAGCGCGCCAACCAGCTTATACTTTCATTTATACGAACAACAACAGAAGAGCCTAAAGACTGGGATTTAACGCTCCGAAACCTGCAATGGTCCGTAAATTCCCAGAAAAATTCAACAACGGGTTTTACCCCGAATCAACTTGTATTTGACTTCAACCTTCGAGATGTTATCCAGAATCAAATTATAGCCGCAATTCAGGATGATATAGAAACAAAACCAACAACGACAATCACCGATAAGCACGAACAAGCCGCAATTAATATAAACAACGAACATGAAAAGTGGAAGCAGAGATTTGATCGAAAACATGCAACACCGAAAATATACGTCGAAAACGATCTCGTCGTCATTGAGAACGAACCATCGTCTGTAGGCGAATCACGAAAACTGGAGCCGAAGTATCGTGGCCCCTATATTATTCGAAAAGTTTTGGGCAACGATAGATACCTCATCGAAGATATACCTGGTTATCAAGTCACGTCAAAGAAATTCTGTTCAGTATACACCGTCGATAAAATCAAACCGTGGTGTAGCACTTGCCCAGAATTAGATATCGACGATTCAAGCGACGAAGACATCGAGGCCGATATCTAGTCAGGAAAGGCCGAGCTGTCACGTAACCTCTATCCAACACTAAAAATGCCATTGTAATACGAACCTGATCTAAACTTACGACAACCCTACATACGCTACAATTATCGTTGATGTACAAAAACGAGAGGAGAGTCGTGTAGTAGCCGCCGTGAAGAAAAGTTGAACCTTCAGCAATCAACGATCATACATTTTTCAATAAACATATATTTGACTAAAATATTATTCATTAAACTCTGTGAATTCTTTTAAAAGTTAATTAAAAACGCAAACTAATATTATCCACGCTTACATGCGTAGCCATCCATGAATTCAGTGTTACTTTATTTTAATACGTGAATAGGTGCGTGGTAAGGTAAGTGCGAAAACTACTACATGACACATCTGTAATGGGTTCCCGGTAATAAAAGAATAAAAGTTAACGAAAAAGCCGATGAGTTGCCAAAGGAGGCTGCAGAACTCGCTGTATCTGCGGTAAACGTACCAATCCGTTTGGGAGGAATCAAAAGGAGACAAGATTTGCATATCGTCCATCAAGCAGGAAAGACATGGACAGAAGCGCCGGTCTGCAGATTTCATAGATAATGTGCAAATCCTACAATATTAGACTCACAAAGTGGCTCAAATCTCTGAAGAGAGAAGCTTAAGGCTTACGATGGGCAAATTGAACACTGCCTTCTGGATTTAAATGCTAATAAGTTAGGGATCGTCAGTATCAACAGATGTAGGAAGTAAAAGGCGCAGGTGGAAACGGTTAAACATGTTCTGTGCCAAGTGCTCGCCGGCTCGAAGCAGCAATTAAGCTAGGTCCTAGAAAACTTTTAATATTTGCCAAGTGAACGCAGTCATTCTATAATATAAATCCTAACACCTGATTTGGGCTCCTCCGTTTGGTCGTTCAACCTAACCTAAACACTACAAACTTGGTTCACAAATTTTTTAAGCAGTTTTTATGCTTCATTTAGAATTTCGTCACTGGCATTTTCATGGAAATTGCTCGCAATATCTTCTGATAAGTCCGTTTTCCACTTTTTCCACAGTTGCAGTAGGTCTTTTTATCTGCAAGTATTAATTAATATATCCCAGAGCTCTCTTGATTGTAGGACTGAATGGTGTTTTGTACATTGTGCTGAAGAGAATATTGCTTGACTCATATTTGGCTTTATTCATATATCTTTGAGTAGACAAGACTAATAAGCCCGTAATCTTTTGATATGAAGACTTCTTGAGCCGTTGTCCAATCGTTCCACCGGCCAGGGGCAACATAACCCATTTAAGCTGGGCAATTTAAACAAGGAAAAAGTTCGTCCATTCTATTTCAGTTTTGGCAAATGTCAATAATCCTGGTACTGCTCGCTCCGTATTTGGAACGTTGATGTTCTTACGCAACTCTAGCATACCATCTTTCGATGAGAAGAGTGTGTTAAGTAGCACATCATGGAACTCTTCCCAGCTATATGACCATTCTCCGTTGTCCTTTTTTCCGTCCCTGGCCTGTATCTCCCTTACATAGGATTTTTTCTGTCTCGCACGATTCAGCATTCTATTTCTACACAGAAATATTTCCAGGGAGCCCTCATTGACCTGTCGATGTCGCGTTGATAGATCCTCAGCCGATCGCTATATTCGTCCCAGCTCCAATCAGTTTCCGCAGCCTTTTCCAATTTACTGCACCATGTTGGCTTTCCTTTTCCCTTGAAACTTTTTGAAGGACAATCTCTGTTACACGTATTTGGAAGAGCTGTTCAATAAAAGTTGTTGTACTCCTCCGGCTCCTCTACGGTGGCAATTTATTGAGGATAACGAAGTCTAACTGCTTCACATTTCTAGAGTTTTTACCATTCCGCCGTCCTAGGGTTTCTAAAGGTTTTCCCCTTCTCTACCCTCTTTGGAGGCATACTGAAACTACCAATACCATGGTCTGAGAAGGAGGGCCTCCCAAGGACCCTCTACTCATGCCCTGAAATATCATGCCCAGAACTTCTCTTACTTGACGTTGGCCTTGCATGTTTAGGAACGCTACTTCTGTTCGCCATCTGTAGGCTACTCTATAGCATATATTAATAACGGCACACACCTCTATCATTAGTATCGTCCCCTTATCATATGCCGTGATACGCCTTCGCATCCATGTCAAGCCATACTTTATACTCTTCCCGTTCGTACAACTTTTTAAACTCTTCTGGAGGGGCTCTCACGTAATGGGCCATTTAGCAGGATACCAAGATAAGAGATGGTTATTTTTCACGCTGTATTGCTACCACCACCATGTCTATAGTGCTGAAGTTAAATACCATCCACAATGCTTTTCCTTTCATTTCCTTTCAATGACGGCAGCTCTAACCCTGCTTTCTGTCATTGCGTAATAAACGCTGATTCCGCGCGCTGTGCCCAAAAACCTTTCCTCCATATGAGAGATATGGCACTTGTATTAGCGCCATATCAAGTGAACCCACCTCCCTCTCCAAATTTTCCGCCAATTTGGATGTAGATGGGACTACTTTTTGGACTGCAGCATCTTCAACCATTCCCAAACCCTCAGGGACTCGTTGTACCATGCTAATGTCTGCGTAGGGAACATTAATTTTAAATACTAATTTTTTCTCAACACTGCAAATGACTAATTTTATCAACATCATCAGAATACGCAAAGCACGTCCTTTATCGCATTACCTTTTTATTTAACCTCGAAATTGCAATGTATTAAGTAGAGTTTATGATTTTGTGACTCGAGAAATCTATTACTCCATTTTGGCGAAATTCTCGCATTTCCAAATACTCGCGAGGCTTTCAAGCTTCTCCAAATTCGGTGCATTGCCATCATTAGAAGTAGAGCTTACGGTTTCTTTCTGAAACTCTCGCTTCTGTTCGAAAAGAAGTTGTAAGCTCACTATAATACCGCCAATGCAGCGATTAAATTTATTGTCGAGAATATCGTGAGCCTAACGATTACTTCTAGAATCTTGCGAGAAGCCGACACTCGCTAAAAATTAATTTTCTTGTCTAAGCTCTTTTATTGTTTCGATTAACTCGAAAAGACTATCCCGTATGGAGCACCTTTGATGGATTAAAAAATGTTTCTCTATAAAAACCCATTTATGAATAAAACGCAATTTTTCTAAATTTTTTCAATTGTCTTTGCGTTTTTAATTTATTATAATTTTTTTAGTTTATGTTTGTATGTTTTACAATATATACTCATTTATGCATTTCCAAATTCTAAATTTTAAATTAATTATAAATTAATTATTTTCTTTTACTGATAATTCATTTCAGTTTTTTGTTATTAAATTTTTCGTTTTTATTATTTTTTCGACATTTATTTTCATATGCATGCTTAACTATATATGTAGTTATAAAGTTTTTTACTGTTATTTTTGTCATATATTTTATTTTATCTTATGTATAATGAGTTTGTATTGCAAAGTGATTTATTGAAAAATGTTCTTTTAATCAAATTTTAACGTAATGTTTTTGTATTTTTTTCTTTCCTAATTTCACATACATATTGATGGCAAAAGTGGTGAATTTCTTTGCTGATTTGGGTGGCTCAATTTTTTTATGAAAAAGTTTTTTTATAAAATGCTTAGAAAGAGTTTTTGCTTCTTGCTTTTTTTTAAATTTTTAAAGTAGTTGGTTTTATTTTATGTCATTTAAATTGTTTCCTAGTTTCTTGAGTTTAATGTTTTATTTTTAATATTATTGCTACTTTAAATATTTTTTTTATTATATATTTTACTATACGTATTTAAATGTATTTAATAAAAAATTTCCTGTATTATAAAATATTTTTTGTGTATGGTTTTTTTAAGTGATTGAAAATGCTTTATTACTCTAGAGTTTTTCGTTTTGCTATCGCTCCGGCTCTGAACACGAACAGAACATAGAGCAGAGCAAAGTCATAGCCTTTCTTACACTCCGCTACGAGCTATATTCTGCATAACAATGCCTAACAGAGCAAATAGCAATACATTTTTTTTGCTCTTGCTTTTGTTTGAAGTTTTTATTCTGCTATTTGTTCCGCTCTAAAACACGACGTAGTTCGTAGGTGTGTATAAATCACTTTTTTATGCTACGGCTCTGCTCTATGCTCTGTTCATGGTCAGAGGGGGAGCAGTAGCAGAGCGTATTTTTTCGCTGCTACGTTGCTCTGAAGTAGCAAATTCCGACACTGGTTTAGGACTATACCAATTTTTGTCCTAAATGAGTCCTAAATATAGCCAAAATGGATTTCTCTCCATAAACTTTTCATTTATACTCCATTGATAAATTTGATATACTGTTTGAAATTTATTTTTAGAAATACTTACATATATATATTTTTAATGTTCTTTCGCGCAAAACCGTGCGCTAAGTCGAGTTAGATCAAGTAAATTGATTTCTATCGAAGGATATTTTGGGTGTTTTAGGAGCTGCACAGTAGAGTAATTTGAAAAGTTTTGTTTTGTTTGGATACCGACCCAGTCTAATGGTAAGCTGTCGCTGGATACCGGATGGTGAAAAAAGCTGTCACTAAAACTTAATTGGCGTCTTGATGTATGCACGTATGTATGTATGTTTGGCTATTGATTGTATCTGTCACGAAAAGTATATTGACTGTTATCAAAGTGAAATGGTTAACCGATTATTCGATTGGCAAAAAATTTCTTGGTAAGATAATCGATTATCAATGGTCGACTAGTTGTTTGCATAAAATGAGTGAAAAATTCGACGTAGTGGAGTTATTGTAAGCCATCTGCAGCTTACATATTTTGTATTTTGCTTTTTTGGCATTCTCGGAACAACACCTTTTTCAGTTTATATTCAGAAAGTAGCGACTTATATTTAGAAAATTGCCATTCATATTCAAAGTTACAATTCATATTCAGAAAATTTACAATTGATATTCAGAAAATTCATGTTCAGAATTCCATTTCATATTCAGAAAATTCAAATTCATATTCAGAAAATTAAAATTGAGATTCACAAAACTCCAGTTAATATTTATAACTTCCATTTCATGTTCACAAAACTTGTATTCGTATTCAGAAAGTTGTACTTGACATTCAAAAGGAGCAATTGGTATTAAGGACGTTATATTTCATATTCAGAAACTTACAATTCATATTCAGAAACTCTTTGTTGATATTCAAAAACTTCGAAAAAATTGTAAAATGCCTTTTTATATCTTAGATTCAATGCACTGTTAGACTTTGATTACTTAGAAATGGAGGCAGATCCTTTACAATCTTGAAAGGCATGGCGGAGCATTTGGGTTTTTTATAGTAAGGCAGGCTTTCTAATTTCGCCATTTTTGCAGGGAGAGTGAGTGTAGGGATGATATATAATTTTTAAATTTTGGCCACCACGTTCTAGCGTCAGCGATTTCCAGCTCCGAGTACTCGTGTTTAATAGGAAATATTTTTAAATTTTTAATCTTGTTTATAAAAATCTTATTAAAACATAAAATGTTTACATATGTTAATTAAATTTAACTACATTCATTTTATGCTTCATTCATTTGCCTATGTCTAGATAAAATTTATTTATATTAAGCTAATTTAATTAGTAGCTTTTTGTTTTTAATACGAAATATTGATGTACTCGGTTGTACGTGTGTCAATCAATTCCTTTTGTCTATATTAAGTAATACATTGCGTGCGTCTTATGCAAACTAACATACAATTATGTATTTTTTAACATACATACCTACAATTTATTAGCTATAGTTAATGTATAAAACTACAACAGTTAGCTAAACGAAGTTTTTGTTTTTTACAAATACAGTTTTATATACCTCAACAGAGGGTACCTTCTCCAGATTTTCGTATATAGCATTGTAATTGTTAGCCGAAACCAGGCGATCCGATATTCTTTACACGATAGTTATATGGCACCACTTCAAACAGTTGGGTATTCCTAACCACATACCATACGTCGTTATATGTAGAAATACTTACTGTGATATATTGATAAAGCGCCTTCACAAGCTTGTGGTATCGAAATGAGTTCGGTTCTCTATTTCACTCCTAAACCATGTTCACTGTTAATGCTGGCTTCCGAAGTGGAAGACAAATCTGTATCTGTCAACGGTTATAAAACGGCGCCGGTGCTTACTGAATGGATTTATTGTTGTAGGATGAACAGAGTGAGGTGAAGTTATTTGTTATTTAGTTTTAAAAATCTCTATTAGCATTGCACCTCTGTTGATGATAAATTTACACAACTTATTTCTGTCATTATTTTCTTTTCTGTTGTTGTTGTAACTAGTCGAAAAGCACACAAAATTTTTGCGCATTGGCAGTGATTTCAAGTATGGATTAATGTACGGGTACGTGTCCAAAAATTTCTTAAAATGTAATTTATTTACAGAAAACTTTTATATGTATATTTTTGGGAGAAAATGAGGAATAAATAAAATTAAAAAGAAAGTTAAATAAATTTAGAAATAAGTTTTTAAAGACACATAAAAAGACCTTTGGAACATATTTTCAACCGCCTGAAGTTGTTGTTTAAGAGATGAATCACTCGAATCAAAAAAAATATTTAATTTAATGCATACGGTCTAACGTCTCCCCGCCGCACCTTAGTTTAATATGTCAACGCTAATCGAAAGGTAATGCGATACATGTTTTCTGCAGTCGAATCTGAATATATCAGAATTGACCTAGTGGGTCCCAGTTCGGCGCTAGGATCAAAAACGGTAAATCGCTAGTGATATTATGTCCAATTTTTGGGTGTAGTGTCGAGGTACGGCCTGTTAGGTTAATTATGGTATTTCAAAAATGTCATATTTCAGAATTTTTTTCGAAAACGCGTTTTCTCAGAATTCGGTTAGGTGATAGCAGATTTCTTAGTGAAGCTCGGATATCAGATGTTCTGCAGACAAATTTTGAAATAGCGCGATTTTTTCAAGTTTACTGTGATAAGGCGTTTTTAAAACAGTAGGTGTATTTCACTTAAAAATACGCTCCAGGTCTTGTCAAGCACACACAAAGAGAGCGCAATACCTCACAACAAAAAAATTTAGCAGCTCGATTATAAATGACTAGCCGGAGAGATTACACAGAAAATTATGTTAATCAGACAGTATGAGCGATATAAGATAAGACCTCGACACTGACTGTGGTTACAATATACCCGAAAGACTACTTAATCCTTACCTCGATATCGGAGACATACTCCAAGCCACTAATTGCCGGGCTAAAAAATATTTTCAGATTAGCCTCTATTTGATGAAGTGCGCACACACACAATTCGCTGGAAATAATTCTCACTGAACACTGCTTGATAGGTAATCAGTCGTTGGAAGGGGTTTTGATTCTACGAACAGTGGAACAGCTGCAGAGGTAAGTAGACTAAGTAGAAAGCTTTTTTCTACCAACCGTTTTCCATGATTTTATGGAAAAGGGTGACCGCTAATGTATATTGGATAGCTAAATTTATTGACTCCGCGAAGTGATTCGAACCACGATGTCTGGAACTAGGCTGCTGTATATCTCTGATTTATAAAAGTATCAAATACCATCGAATTGAACTGACGGTGTCTTGCCCCATAACAACATATGTCAAACACATTTCATAGCAACTACTGAAGATCGGAATTACATATTGTGGCGAAGATTGTGTCCCCTATTCCCCCCGTAGATCCGCGCCTGACGTATACGCTGCGGAGAGACACGCACAAACACATGCATATATCTTTTCTGAGATGCTCACAAAAGTAGACAATCAAGGTGCAAGTATCACTCACATATACACGCGCATATTAGAAGCTATAAAGTGCATCTGTAGTTGTAGCTAGTAATTTTATAGCTGGTAATTAAATTACATTATAGAAATGCCTAGAAGTATGCGAACGAGGAAATCGAAGAGTATAAAAGAGCAAGCTGAGCAATCATGGAGTAATTGATTTAAGCACGCTATCTGTTGAGAAGTAGAAGTGTTATTGTGAATATTGGAGGTATTTATTCAACAGTTTAGTGATTCGAACGTTAGCAGAAGGTTGCAAATAAGCGGAATTTCCCAAAATTCGTTACAATATATTTAAAAAAAACCAGCCTGAAAATATGCAATATTTTAGCTATTATTAATTCTGCCCATCGGCAGAATTTGCTTGAAGTTTGATTCAGGGGTACCTCTTCAAAAAGGGCAATATTTTCAAATTTTTTATTTCCAGGAAGTGAACCAGGGACGATCTTTTCTAAAAAGACGCATTTATGGTGTGATTTCTTTGAAATTGGTTACAGTGGTACCTCATTCACCCAGTAAATATTTGAGAAACTTTTCAACTTGGACTTTCATTAAATTGGACCAAGGGCGACCTTTTTAAAAAAATCAAATTTTTGATGCAACTCGCTAAGAATTTGGTTCAGGAGTGCTGTTTTGATAAGGGAAATATTTGCAAAGCTTTACTTTCCGGAAGTGGACCAGGTGCCCACCTTTTTCAAAAAAAAAAACTTATTTATGGTGCAAATTGTTTAAAATTTGGCTATCTAAACTTTCGAAAAAGTTAATATTTGTGATACTTCTCCTTCCATGGCCGACCTATTATAAAAGTGAGCATATGGAAAGGCGAAGATCAGAGGAAGAAGAAGAGGAGAGGGAGAGAAGGGTGGGAAGTGGCAGAGGGAGAAGTACGCGTAGAGGGCATGGGAGTTGGAGAATATAAATCATGAGTTATAATTTATCTAAATTGGTTTTTCAAATAAAGACTGATCTAAGAACTTGGTGTAACTGCGGCAGCAATGCCCCCGGTAATAGCAGTTTTTAATAAAAAACAATAAAAATAAGAAAACAAAATTTGTTAACTTTTTATCAAATCAAAATTGTAGTTCATATATTTTAATATTTTATCAAATTTGATCTAGATAATTTAAATTAAAATAATTTTAATAAATACATTCACAAATTTTTAATATTTGTTTCTTAAATTTATGGTATTTTGTTTGTGCTTTTTGGTTTACATTCTTGTTTTGTGTACATATGGCTTTGAATTATTTTTATTGTATATATAATTTTTATCTATAAATACTTATTTTACTTTTGCTAGCTTAACGTTTTCGCTAGAGGATTTAGTTTAAACATTTATTTTATAAATACTATAAAATACATTTAAATACATATATGTTATACATAATCTTAGCTTAAATACTTATACTTATATAATCTTTTCACTATCTATTTTTATAAAAAACAAATAATATTTAATTACAATAATACAATCGTCAAATGCATCGGCTTTTTGCGTCAAGTGTTGCCACTCGAAAAACTTGATATCTTCAAATTCCACCAAAACTGTGGACTAAATCATCTTTGCAAAAGTAGTCACTGAGATACGAACGCATAGCGGGGTTGCAGGGTGTCGAAAATTTACTTTTATTCTTACGATTTCTTTTTTTAAATATATCTTTATATATAAAAATTACGTGTCACATTGTTTGTCCGCGATGGACTCCTAAACTACTGAACCGAGTTTGAATTTGTTTCACACCCCGTGTGTAGTTTGATCTAACTTGAAATATAGGATAGGTTATAGCTCAGTTTATAGTTGCAATATTATTTTATTGCAAATTTTTTTATATGTTTATCGTAATAATAAAATGTTACGTATACGCACCGGCACTCATATTTTCAGGTGGTGCGGATATACTTCCGCGTAATTGGTTGGTGTTTAATTAAACAACGTGCCTATCAATAAAAAATATTATAGCGAATGATAACAAGTATAGCACATCACCAGGCTCGACGAGAGGGGGGATTAGCTGCGGGCCCGGGGTTTCTGAGGGGCCCGCGATTTAGAGGTACTATGACATTCAGGAGAGTCTTTAGTTGTTCCATGTGCAATTTTTAAGCCGAATTTCAAGAGCAACGAAAATCTGCATTTCGTTTTAATATTATAGTGAAGTGTGAAAAATAAAAATCTATATATATAAAAAGAAAGGCTAAAATGTGTGTTAGTTGGTCGCCGGTGTTTGAAGAGATGCGTCGGTTGCTTTTGTTCAAACTTTCACACAAGTTGCGTATATCTCACGCGGGTGGTTACTACATAGGTTTGGTTGCGATGGACGTACAGGGTCTCGAGATATATGCCAAAACGTGGGCCCGGATACCCCTAGAATGTGTGGGTAAATTGGATATCAAATGAAAGCTGTTGTTGAGAGCTCTAAAGTAATTTTCATTGTGATATTCGATTTAGTCGCATCAACTTGGTAAAACTGATAAATATGCATGCAAAGCCGAAATAAAGACATGAATTAATAATACCCACATACCTATTTACATACGTCCTGTTCGATTTGCCTGAAATTTGGTATATCAATTTGCCTATATTAGTATTTGCGATCCTTTTTCCGGGAAGAAGACCAGAGACGGACTGGGACTGGGATTAGGACTAGGGCCGGGACCGAGACTCGGATTGGGACTGGAACTGAGACTCGGAGTGAGACTGGAACAAAATACATACCACCCTCTGGGACAGGCAATAAGGGATGAAGAAGAATGAGAAAAACTTTAGAGAAAAGAAAAGAGAGAAGGAGACTGCGAAGAGATAGAGGAGTGAATAAAAGGATTAGGTAAAAGGGAAAAGGGAAAAGGGGGGAGGGCAGAGTTTGATGGAAAAAAGCTTATTAAAATGTATGGAGATAGGTCAAATTTAGTGCAGAACAACGTCTGCCGGGTCTGCTACTAGACCTTTAAATTTCAACGAATAAAACAGTTTGGAGGATCTTTGAAGTACGTTTTCCGTACTTAAAAAACTATAAATAAATAATTTTACCAATTTTTGTAATAACTTTTTGAGATCTTTTCAAAACTTGCAACTTTTTGCAAAATGCGCCTGTCTCAATTGTTTTTAGTGTTACTCAACCTAAAGCCAAATTATTCCCCTACAAAAAAATATATGTAGGTAATTTTCTCGGGCAATGCTAATTTTTCTGTGTTTTTTTTGCTTTGAAACTTATTGCGGCAACGTAAATTTTTATGGAATTTTTTACATTTAAACTGTGATACAATGCCCAATATAAGTCCAAAAAACCATAAAAGTTGACGTTGCCCCACAAAGTTGCCTGCACATTTTTATAAGGGGTACATGGTGTCTATTTGGAGCAACAATGAAATAAATCGAACCCGCCTGTATTACATAAACATAATTTTAAATTTCAATTTTTTTTGGTTTATTTTTTTGTTGCTAAATTTTTTGCAATACAAATCGATTTTGATTTTTGCAGTGATGCTTTATATAAAAAGTGTTTACACCTACAAAAACTGTCCAGGCCATGTTTTTATACCTTTCATGAACATGAAATGGTATATTAACTTTCGTCCGATATTTGTAACGTTGTTGTATAGAAGATAGACTCGCCATTAAGTATTCCGAATTGATCAGGGCGACGAACTGAGTTGATATAGCCATGTCCGTCTGTCTGTCCGTCGGTCTGTCTGTTTGAACGCAAACTGGTCCCTCAAATTTTGAGATATCTCAATGAAATTTGGCACAAGGATGTATTTTTGTATTATGTTAGACACTTGTCGCATCCGGTAGGATCGGACAACTATAACATATATCTCATTCCTGCCGCAATTTAGAAAGTATAAACGAAACTCGGTGATATATATTTTAATATATCATAGAAGATTTTCTGAAAAAATCACTTTGATCGGAGCTATATATAATATATATCCCATACAACCGATCATTCCGATAGAAAGATTTTTGGCAATGTCTCCCTTAATTTTCAATATAAAAACGTTAAACTTGATGATATTTATTCTAATATATCGTAGAAGATTTCATGAAAAATCATTTCGATCGGAGCTATATATAATATATATCCCATACAACCGATCGTTCAGATAGAAAGATTTTTAGCCATTTCTTCCTTAATTTCCAATATAAAAACGCCAAACTTGGTGATATTTATTCTAATATATCATAGAAGATTTCCTGAAAAAATCATTTCGATCGGAGCTACATATAATATATATCCCACACAACCGATCGTTCAGATAAGGGGGTTTTTTGCAATTTTTTAATTTATATTTATCTTAAAAATCGTTTAGGTATGTACATCTATTCACTATATTATTCTTATCTTATACATCCGATTATTTGGAGATTAGACGGGATAAGATTATTGTTCAGCTCCATTCATGAAAGGTATGAAGTCTTCGGCACATCCGAAGACAGTCCCGTCCTTACCACGATGGTTCCCATAAGTTTCAAAGCAAAAAAAAGCCCAGAAAAGTTGACGTTGCCCCACACAATGATTTACATATATATTTTGGGCTGTATTTTGAGCAACACTTGCAAGAAGTTGCAAAATTTTAATACGTTCAAAAAAATTATTACAAAAATTGGTAAAATTTTTTACTTATAATTTTTTTTTTTTTAAATTACTATATGAATCATCCAAAACTTTTTTTGTACCTTGAAACTCAGTGCTCTATATATTTATATATATATAACAAGGAAGATAAGGCAAGTTTCCACACCCTGTATCACCGCTATCGGTTCGTATTTCGGTCACTCCCATTGGAGATATCAATTTTTTTTAGTAGGAACTCTTGACGTGAAAATCACCACACATATGTGATGTAATTCTTTATCATAAAGTGATACATAAAGTTTTTAATATACATAGATGGGCAGTTTGCACTAGTATTGAAAATCTATTAAAAAGAATTAGAGTACAGTTCTACAGCAAATTGCTTTAAAATTTAAAGCATTTTATGGAAATCTCATTTCAAGTCTTGTAATGTACTATGCATGGCACTATTCCTGTCATTATTTTCTTTTCTGTTGTTGTTGTAACTAGTCGAAAAGCACACAAAATTTTTGCGCATTGGCAGTGATTTCAAGTATGGATTAATGTACGGGTACGTGTCCAAAAATTTCTTAAAATGTAATTTATTTACAGAAAACTTTTATATGTATATTTTTGGGAGAAAATGAGGAATAAATAAAATTAAAAAGAAAGTTAAATAAATTTAGAAATAAGTTTTTAAAGACACATAAAAAGACCTTTGGAACATATTTTCAACCGCCTGAAGTTGTTGTTTAAGAGATGAATCACTCGAATCAAAAAAAATATTTAATTTAATGCATACGGTCTAACGTCTCCCCGCCGCACCTTAGTTTAATATGTCAACGCTAATCGAAAGGTAATGCGATACATGTTTTCTGCAGTCGAATCTGAATATATCAGAATTGACCTAGTGGGTCCCAGTTCGGCGCTAGGATCAAAAACGGTAAATCGCTAGTGATATTATGTCCAATTTTTGGGTGTAGTGTCGAGGTACGGCCTGTTAGGTTAATTATGGTATTTCAAAAATGTCATATTTCAGAATTTTTTTCGAAAACGCGTTTTCTCAGAATTCGGTTAGGTGATAGCAGATTTCTTAGTGAAGCTCGGATATCAGATGTTCTGCAGACAAATTTTGAAATAGCGCGATTTTTTCAAGTTTACTGTGATAAGGCGTTTTTAAAACAGTAGGTGTATTTCACTTAAAAATACGCTCCAGGTCTTGTCAAGCACACACAAAGAGAGCGCAATACCTCACAACAAAAAAATTTAGCAGCTCGATTATAAATGACTAGCCGGAGAGATTACACAGAAAATTATGTTAATCAGACAGTATGAGCGATATAAGATAAGACCTCGACACTGACTGTGGTTACAATATACCCGAAAGACTACTTAATCCTTACCTCGATATCGGAGACATACTCCAAGCCACTAATTGCCGGGCTAAAAAATATTTTCAGATTAGCCTCTATTTGATGAAGTGCGCACACACACAATTCGCTGGAAATAATTCTCACTGAACACTGCTTGATAGGTAATCAGTCGTTGGAAGGGGTTTTGATTCTACGAACAGTGGAACAGCTGCAGAGGTAAGTAGACTAAGTAGAAAGCTTTTTTCTACCAACCGTTTTCCATGATTTTATGGAAAAGGGTGACCGCTAATGTATATTGGATAGCTAAATTTATTGACTCCGCGAAGTGATTCGAACCACGATGTCTGGAACTAGGCTGCTGTATATCTCTGATTTATAAAAGTATCAAATACCATCGAATTGAACTGACGGTGTCTTGCCCCATAACAACATATGTCAAACACATTTCATAGCAACTACTGAAGATCGGAATTACATATTGTGGCGAAGATTGTGTCCCCTATTCCCCCCGTAGATCCGCGCCTGACGTATACGCTGCGGAGAGACACGCACAAACACATGCATATATCTTTTCTGAGATGCTCACAAAAGTAGACAATCAAGGTGCAAGTATCACTCACATATACACGCGCATATTAGAAGCTATAAAGTGCATCTGTAGTTGTAGCTAGTAATTTTATAGCTGGTAATTAAATTACATTATAGAAATGCCTAGAAGTATGCGAACGAGGAAATCGAAGAGTATAAAAGAGCAAGCTGAGCAATCATGGAGTAATTGATTTAAGCACGCTATCTGTTGAGAAGTAGAAGTGTTATTGTGAATATTGGAGGTATTTATTCAACAGTTTAGTGATTCGAACGTTAGCAGAAGGTTGCAAATAAGCGGAATTTCCCAAAATTCGTTACAATATATTTAAAAAAAACCAGCCTGAAAATATGCAATATTTTAGCTATTATTAATTCTGCCCATCGGCAGAATTTGCTTGAAGTTTGATTCAGGGGTACCTCTTCAAAAAGGGCAATATTTTCAAATTTTTTATTTCCAGGAAGTGAACCAGGGACGATCTTTTCTAAAAAGACGCATTTATGGTGTGATTTCTTTGAAATTGGTTACAGTGGTACCTCATTCACCCAGTAAATATTTGAGAAACTTTTCAACTTGGACTTTCATTAAATTGGACCAAGGGCGACCTTTTTAAAAAAATCAAATTTTTGATGCAACTCGCTAAGAATTTGGTTCAGGAGTGCTGTTTTGATAAGGGAAATATTTGCAAAGCTTTACTTTCCGGAAGTGGACCAGGTGCCCACCTTTTTCAAAAAAAAAAACTTATTTATGGTGCAAATTGTTTAAAATTTGGCTATCTAAACTTTCGAAAAAGTTAATATTTGTGATACTTCTCCTTCCATGGCCGACCTATTATAAAAGTGAGCATATGGAAAGGCGAAGATCAGAGGAAGAAGAAGAGGAGAGGGAGAGAAGGGTGGGAAGTGGCAGAGGGAGAAGTACGCGTAGAGGGCATGGGAGTTGGAGAATATAAATCATGAGTTATAATTTATCTAAATTGGTTTTTCAAATAAAGACTGATCTAAGAACTTGGTGTAACTGCGGCAGCAATGCCCCCGGTAATAGCAGTTTTTAATAAAAAACAATAAAAATAAGAAAACAAAATTTGTTAACTTTTTATCAAATCAAAATTGTAGTTCATATATTTTAATATTTTATCAAATTTGATCTAGATAATTTAAATTAAAATAATTTTAATAAATACATTCACAAATTTTTAATATTTGTTTCTTAAATTTATGGTATTTTGTTTGTGCTTTTTGGTTTACATTCTTGTTTTGTGTACATATGGCTTTGAATTATTTTTATTGTATATATAATTTTTATCTATAAATACTTATTTTACTTTTGCTAGCTTAACGTTTTCGCTAGAGGATTTAGTTTAAACATTTATTTTATAAATACTATAAAATACATTTAAATACATATATGTTATACATAATCTTAGCTTAAATACTTATACTTATATAATCTTTTCACTATCTATTTTTATAAAAAACAAATAATATTTAATTACAATAATACAATCGTCAAATGCATCGGCTTTTTGCGTCAAGTGTTGCCACTCGAAAAACTTGATATCTTCAAATTCCACCAAAACTGTGGACTAAATCATCTTTGCAAAAGTAGTCACTGAGATACGAACGCATAGCGGGGTTGCAGGGTGTCGAAAATTTACTTTTATTCTTACGATTTCTTTTTTTAAATATATCTTTATATATAAAAATTACGTGTCACATTGTTTGTCCGCGATGGACTCCTAAACTACTGAACCGAGTTTGAATTTGTTTCACACCCCGTGTGTAGTTTGATCTAACTTGAAATATAGGATAGGTTATAGCTCAGTTTATAGTTGCAATATTATTTTATTGCAAATTTTTTTATATGTTTATCGTAATAATAAAATGTTACGTATACGCACCGGCACTCATATTTTCAGGTGGTGCGGATATACTTCCGCGTAATTGGTTGGTGTTTAATTAAACAACGTGCCTATCAATAAAAAATATTATAGCGAATGATAACAAGTATAGCACATCACCAGGCTCGACGAGAGGGGGGATTAGCTGCGGGCCCGGGGTTTCTGAGGGGCCCGCGATTTAGAGGTACTATGACATTCAGGAGAGTCTTTAGTTGTTCCATGTGCAATTTTTAAGCCGAATTTCAAGAGCAACGAAAATCTGCATTTCGTTTTAATATTATAGTGAAGTGTGAAAAATAAAAATCTATATATATAAAAAGAAAGGCTAAAATGTGTGTTAGTTGGTCGCCGGTGTTTGAAGAGATGCGTCGGTTGCTTTTGTTCAAACTTTCACACAAGTTGCGTATATCTCACGCGGGTGGTTACTACATAGGTTTGGTTGCGATGGACGTACAGGGTCTCGAGATATATGCCAAAACGTGGGCCCGGATACCCCTAGAATGTGTGGGTAAATTGGATATCAAATGAAAGCTGTTGTTGAGAGCTCTAAAGTAATTTTCATTGTGATATTCGATTTAGTCGCATCAACTTGGTAAAACTGATAAATATGCATGCAAAGCCGAAATAAAGACATGAATTAATAATACCCACATACCTATTTACATACGTCCTGTTCGATTTGCCTGAAATTTGGTATATCAATTTGCCTATATTAGTATTTGCGATCCTTTTTCCGGGAAGAAGACCAGAGACGGACTGGGACTGGGATTAGGACTAGGGCCGGGACCGAGACTCGGATTGGGACTGGAACTGAGACTCGGAGTGAGACTGGAACAAAATACATACCACCCTCTGGGACAGGCAATAAGGGATGAAGAAGAATGAGAAAAACTTTAGAGAAAAGAAAAGAGAGAAGGAGACTGCGAAGAGATAGAGGAGTGAATAAAAGGATTAGGTAAAAGGGAAAAGGGAAAAGGGGGGAGGGCAGAGTTTGATGGAAAAAAGCTTATTAAAATGTATGGAGATAGGTCAAATTTAGTGCAGAACAACGTCTGCCGGGTCTGCTACTAGACCTTTAAATTTCAACGAATAAAACAGTTTGGAGGATCTTTGAAGTACGTTTTCCGTACTTAAAAAACTATAAATAAATAATTTTACCAATTTTTGTAATAACTTTTTGAGATCTTTTCAAAACTTGCAACTTTTTGCAAAATGCGCCTGTCTCAATTGTTTTTAGTGTTACTCAACCTAAAGCCAAATTATTCCCTACAAAAAAATATATGTAGGTAATTTCTCGGGCAATGCTAATTTTTCTGTGTTTTTTTTGCTTTGAAACTTATTGCGGCAACGTAAATTTTTATGGAATTTTTTACATTTAAACTGTGATACAATGCCCAATATAAGTCCAAAAAACCATAAAAGTTGACGTTGCCCCACAAAGTTGCCTGCACATTTTTATAAGGGGTACATGGTGTCTATTTGGAGCAACAATGAAATAAATCGAACCCGCCTGTATTACATAAACATAATTTTAAATTTCAATTTTTTTTGGTTTATTTTTTTGTTGCTAAATTTTTGCAATACAAATCGATTTTGATTTTTGCAGTGATGCTTTATATAAAAAGTGTTTACACCTACAAAAACTGTCCAGGCCATGTTTTTATACCTTTCATGAACATGAAATGGTATATTAACTTTCGTCCGATATTTGTAACGTTGTTGTATAGAAGATAGACTCGCCATTAAGTATTCCGAATTGATCAGGGCGACGAACTGAGTTGATATAGCCATGTCCGTCTGTCTGTCCGTCGGTCTGTCTGTTTGAACGCAAACTGGTCCCTCAAATTTTGAGATATCTCAATGAAATTTGGCACAAGGATGTATTTTTGTATTATGTTAGACACTTGTCGCATCCGGTAGGATCGGACAACTATAACATATATCTCATTCCTGCCGCAATTTAGAAAGTATAAACGAAACTCGGTGATATATATTTTAATATATCATCATAGAAGATTTTCTGAAAAAATCACTTTGATCGGAGCTATATATAATATATATCCCATACAACCGATCATTCCGATAGAAAGATTTTTGGCAATGTCTCCCTTAATTTTCAATATAAAAACGTTAAACTTGATGATATTTATTCTAATATATCGTAGAAGATTTCATGAAAAATCATTTCGATCGGAGCTATATATAATATATATCCCATACAACCGATCGTTCAGATAGAAAGATTTTTAGCCATTTCTTCCTTAATTTCCAATATAAAAACGCCAAACTTGGTGATATTTATTCTAATATATCATAGAAGATTTCCTGAAAAAATCATTTCGATCGGAGCTACATATAATATATATCCCACACAACCGATCGTTCAGATAAGGGGGTTTTTTGCAATTTTTTAATTTATATTTATCTTAAAAATCGTTTAGGTATGTACATCTATTCACTATATTATTCTTATCTTATACATCCGATTATTTGGAGATTAGACGGGATAAGATTATTGTTCAGCTCCATTCATGAAAGGTATGAAGTCTTCGGCACATCCGAAGACAGTCCCGTCCTTACCACGATGGTTCCCATAAGTTTCAAAGCAAAAAAAAGCCCAGAAAAGTTGACGTTGCCCCACACAATGATTTACATATATATTTTGGGCTGTATTTTGAGCAACACTTGCAAGAAGTTGCAAAATTTTAATACGTTCAAAAAAATTATTACAAAAATTGGTAAAATTTTTTACTTATAATTTTTTTTTTTTTTAAATTACTATATGAATCATCCAAAACTTTTTTTGTACCTTGAAACTAGTGCTCTATATATTTATATATATATAACAAGGAAGATAAGGCAAGTTTCCACACCCTGTATCACCGCTATCGGTTCGTATTTCGGTCACTCCCATTGGAGATATCAATTTTTTTTAGTAGGAACTCTTGACGTGAAAATCACCACACATATGTGATGTAATTCTTTATCATAAAGTGATACATAAAGTTTTTAATATACATAGATGGGCAGTTTGCACTAGTATTGAAAATCTATTAAAAAGAATTAGAGTACAGTTCTACAGCAAATTGCTTTAAAATTTAAAGCATTTTATGGAAATCTCATTTCAAGTCTTGTAATGTACTATGCATGCTAATGAAAACTGCCCATCTATGTTTTTCAAGTGAATATTAAATTAAATTTTTAATTATAAAACAAAGTCGTTTTTTACTTTTATTTACAAAATGTTTCGATGTAAAAATTCAATTTGTTTTTTGTAATGGCTGTTTCATGTGTGTTTTTGTTGTTCTCCTTCTATTGCTATATTGTTAGGTATTTCTTCGTGTATTGTTTTTTTTTTTGGTTTTTTTTTTTTTTTTTGTTTAAATATATGAAATTGCAACATGCAGCTCGTTATTAAATGAAGATTTTTTAGAGTTTTTCATGCTAATAAAACACCATTTTTGGCGTTAATAAACACTTCAATTGTTAAAAAAAAACAATTCAAGTAAATACTTTTACTTATTTCACTATAATAAATAAAAAAAAAAGGAAACAAGTTAAATTAACTCGGAATTTTTTTATTTTTTCTTATTTTATTTATTTTAAACCTAATCTCTTTGTTTACGTTAATAAGTACTGGAATTTTAAGAACACGCATTCGTTTGGTTTTTATATTCTACCATAACAACAAAGCTCCAGAGTAAAGTAAAAGTTTGTATGGCATCTGAAACATGTTAAGAGCAATATTTATTCCTAAAGATGCGAAAACTATTGTCAGATAAGCGCTTATTGTCGTCTTTGTCTTTACGTTTGTCTGTATGTTTGTCTCTTCCTAATAAGTTTCGCAAATCGGAACAAATTTAGCGCTAAAAAAATGTCCGTTATTCTACTCGAAAAAGCAGATAACCAACTTCCCAATCAACGTTGGGTTAGGTTTATTTTAATGACCAAATTGAAAAATCCTATCAATAACCAGGACCTATTTTATTACTCCGTCCTCTTGGAAAATACTAGGAGCTTTCTAGGACTAATGCCACTTGCTGCTTCTAGATCTGACAGCTGTATCACTCCTAATAGCTGGAGTTTTAGCCTGGAAAACTCAGGGCACGATCACAAAACGTGCTCTATCGTTTCTTCCTCCAACCCGTACTTCCTACATCTGCTATCACTGACCAAGCCCAATTTAAAGGCATGTGACGCCAGAAGGTAGTGTCCTGTCAGAATACCCGTCATTAGTCTACAATGCTCCCTTTTTAATGAATGAAGAAATTTTGTTAGTCTAAGGTTGTAAGATCTACACATAATGTTCGAAATTTTACAGACCACGCCTTTCTAAATCCTTCCTTATTGCAACAAGTATTTTACACAGCCAAAGAGATATTGAGATTTCATTTCAATGCTTACTATTTGGCGCTGTCAGAGAACACTATTTTTCTTGATACGCTGCAAACATGTTTCCGTCAATTGAGCGATAGAAATTTTGTTTTATGAACGGCGAGTTGAGCCAACTGCCAAATTAAATAACTCTCCTTAAATCGTAAGGAAAAGGACTACTTTTAACTTTTTTTATACGCTTCACCATAAAAGTAAGAGGAAAAATTATATTCAAAACCAACATTTAAAAATATCAAAGAACTGCCAGACAGACGAATAAACACGTTAAGCAAATGTAGCGACATATATTTCTGCTCAGTAGTTTGACGTAAAATTTCAACCGTTGAGTGGATCGTAACTCCTCAGCGATGCGTTCAGAAAGTTATCACTAAACGACTGCTCAACATGTGTGCTTGCTGAAAGCGCCCTTGATGCGTGCCTTCGTGATTCAATACTGTCGAGTACCCGATACTTGTAGAGCGATACATGATGTGATATGAGTACCGTATCGATACTTTGCATTCAATATCGTGTCTCTAACCACATATAATATCAGCCGACAAATTTTAGACCTTGTCTCAAAATTTTTAAATTGGTTCTGGTTGCGAGATCATATTCTAAACTGCCGTCCATTGCAAAAAGGCAGTAAAGTGTAAAAAGTGAATTCAGAGGAATATGTACTACCAGTTTTACATTTGTTTAAATTGATTAAATACTGAAATAAGACGCGAACTCCTTTTATGTCTTGTAAATCTAAAACCAGTAAAATGAGACTTACGTACTTCTGTTTTTCATAGAATAGATGGACTTACACTGCTGTTTTGCTATGAAATGTTATAGCGCTTTCTTTTCTGAAATAAATTGTTGCCTAAGTAAATGGTTAAACCCTAATAGAGTTACTCCTAGCCCAGAAACTTTTCAACATTTATAGTACATGCAAAGAACATAAATGGCTAACCCGTGTATTAGCTGATTTTCGCAAATGCGCTGTCAATGATAATAAAAATTAATTATCAATTATTTCCTTCACTTCAATTTTCTTCGCTAAAAATTTGTGAAGTTACGAAAATAAATTGTCACGATCAGCTGGTTTAGCGGAGTTGCACTGCCACACCGCCGTTTTATGCAGGGTACAGGTGTAACGCTTTGGCGTTGCGAACAAGCACCAATTTTCACAAAAGAATGGAATGCCCCGCAAAGGCCTTATCTGATTTTTAGAATAGAACAAAATATATTTACAATCCTTGCGCGGCGTACAAAAAGCGTAACACTTTTTCCAGAAAAGAAAACGCCATTAAAATATATCATTTCGATGTATAACCAAATTTCATAGAATAAAAGCAGTTATATTTATTTAAACTGCTTTCTTGCCTTTGAAAATTTGTTTACTGCTTTTTTGGTTGGGAAATTTAAAATATTCGAAATGTTAAAAAAAATTTTAAAATTAATTTGAATTTTTGAATGAACTTTACTGCCTTTCCACTGTGGACGACAGTATACTAACTAAACTTTTTCGCCACGGAATCTTCTTTTTATTTCAAAACAATATATTCAATTTGAAAGTGCAACTATTTTCTAGTAAGATCTAGTTTTATTGTTCGGAAGACTCCCTTTGCGATTTTAGATATTATTCTTTAAAATGTATTAATGGTGACTTAACCATAACCAGATAAAACAGCTGATCGAACCAACCTTATGGAAATCAATGTAATAGATTAATGGTGCCATACCTTAACGCCCTAGCCATAACCGTACCATAGCCAAACAATTGGTTTTTGGTTTTTCGCCATATCCATAACTTAAAAATATTTGAGTTGGTGAATTTATTAACTTTTTGTATATTTTATTTATTGTTTTACATATGTTTTAATTAAGAGACTTATTTTTTGCGATATATGTTTGTAATTTTTTGCGTTTTCTTCATTTTTATGAAAATTTCACGATTTTTAGGTTAAGGCACCAATAACTGATGCCACTTGATATGGATAAGTAAATATATGGCTATGACTATGGCGTTATGACTATGTCACCATTAACTGGCCCTTTCGGTTTGCGTTAGATTTCTCCATACAAAATTATTTCACAAAGTCTATTTTTGTGCACGCTATTCCTTTGATAACAGCATGTAGGCGTGTTCAGTAGAGCTGGATTCGATTCGATTTTTTTAAGAATCGATTTTTTCGATTCGATTCTAGAAAAAAATCGATTTAATCGATTAAATCGAACTAAACAAAGTTTATTTAAATTTTGCTTATTCTTTGTAACAGTGTAATTGCTTACGCACTTAACCATTTACACGACTTTTCCCGACAAATAAAGCTGGACAGTTTCTCTCTCGTTTCGTTGCCTGCCGACAAAATTGGAAGCATCAAGGAATGCCACATGGGTCTTCACTTGATCCTTTCATCGGAGTGAGATAATTAGTATAGTCTTTGCCGAAATGTCATACTTTTTGCGTTTTTTTGAATCTTTTATTTCAAAATGTAGGGAAACGAATCTGGGAACATTAATCAATACACTTTCTCCTTTAACACCTTTTATTACAATATGTATAATATTCTCGCTTCGTTAACAGCATTAGAATCCATCTATGTTCAGCGTCATATAAAAAGAAGTATACGTTTTGCAGCTTTTTAATCAATGAGGTATACGGAACTTTCAGTTGACAACATAAAGCAATTTGTGTCATGGTTTGCGTAGTTTCAGTTAAAAACTTTATGGAAGTATTTTCTTAGCTTATTGAAAATAAAAAGGAATAAGGAATTTAATTGGCGAAATGCCATAAAAATTGCCATTTCTGTTTTCGTGCTTGCTGCTATGTCATAAAAAGTATTGATTTTATATATTTTTATTTGCTAAAAGTGTGTTTCTTACACTTAAAGAAAAATACTGGTAAAATCAACCGAAATACGGGTCAATTCAACCGAAATTTCTGTCAATTTTTATCCATCGCAACAAGATGTTGAATTAACTGCGCACAAATCGTTGATTCGTAATTGACCGTTTTAGTAGTCAAATTAACCAAAAAAGTTGTTGCGACAGCTTTGTACGAAAGTACCTATGTTGTGGCATTTGCAAGGCAGATGAGTTTTCAATGAGATCTTTTCATGGCAGAAATACGCTCGGAGTGCTTGCCGAACAGTGCCGAGGGGCGACCCCGCTTAGAAAATTTTCTTCTAATTGAAAAAACTTATTTCTAAAATGTTTATGTTGCTTTGCCCAGGGTGTGAACCCGGGGTCTTCCGTGTGGTAGGCAGAGCACGCTACCATCACACCACGGCGGCCGTCATATATACACGTAAATATGTGCATACATATAGTACACAGCATACATAAGTACAAAGTAGAGAGCGTAGTGAGCGTAAAATTCTCTTTGAAATTTGCTCATGTATTGACTGTTGATCGCTGTTGAAATGATCAGTGAGATCAGTTGTGTTAACAAAAAAATCAGTTAGATTGATTAGGAATCTGTCAATTTTACAGCATTTTTTTAACTTAAGAGCGACAATTTCTCTTCTGTGGAAACGACTAAACTAATTTTTTCGCTTGACAAAGAACTCGGTCGAATTAACCATAATTCGATCACTTTCACCGAATCTCCGTTAAGTCAAGAACAACAGAACCGATTTGTTGATTTTACTAGCACCATTTCTTTCGGTGTAATGTTACTCGTGAAGGCAAAACGTACCGAGGAACTGGGATCTGAATCCGTTATCTTCAACAATCCTAAAGGGTTGCATATCTGTGGCAAACATTCTAATGAAAGCACAATCCAGTTGTTTTCTTCGCTCATCTACAGACTGAGAGTTTCTTATGTTGTTGTTATTAGGTTCAAAAAAGGATTCTATAGGAGCTGTTGATGAAGACATTTCCATCCATTAGTTTTCAGTTCGTACTGAACACAATATCATACCACAACATAGATAAACACATGTTCAATATATTGCTTGCCAGAAGTGCGAAGAAATTTCTCCATCTTTCTCCTTTCTCTCGAAGCCACCACCACAATAAAGTTAAATTTATAAAAACAAAAATTACAGAATATGTATTTCCTCAAGCGTCCGTAAGTAGATGGTGATGAAAACTTCGATGCCTAAAGAATCGAACGATTTAAAAAAAGAAATCGACATTTCTAAAAAAAGATCGATTAAATCCATTAAGAATCGAATCGAAATCCAGCTCTAGTGTTCAGCAAATAAAACTATATTAAACTAATAAAAGAAAACGTTTAAGGTAAAAGGAACTATATCCACTATTCCATCTACTACATAACCCCAAACCCAATACAAAAATGTCCACCTGAATATGTGCTAAATATTTTGTTTTTTTCACACCGATAATGAACGTAGAGTACAAACATGTATATATAAATATATGACAAATAAATATCGGGTGAAAACCAAATGGTGTTTTTGAGGAAAATGATATATATACAAAGTTTTTTAGTGAAAAGTAGATTGCGTGGAAAAATTATTTTTAAATGTAGCCGAAAAACGTAATTTTTGTACCTTTATGTTAGAATATGTCCTTGAAAACAAGAATTGGAATTAAACATCGGATTCGGTATTTAGATTAAGCGAACCGAAGACTTTTCGAATATTATTAGCTTTTTTCTGGGTCTAGAATTTTTCTTAATTTTGCTGGCCTTTGTAATCGGAGGAATAATGCACTCACCTGCATAGAGTCAAAATATGGCTGACATGCCTAAAAGTATACTTCAAAATTTCCTTGCATGAAGAAAACCACAAAAACCTAATGACCTTCAAAGGAGAATATTTGAAGTTTCCAAGAGGAATTTGTCAAAAAATAAAGCAGCACTTCAAGCAAAATAATTGCGATGACTTGGTTAGCAAATGAGCTGTGTCGAATTATTTAAAAATTTCTGGAAAGACAAGAAACTGGTTTAGACAAAAAAAAATCCAAATTGGAAATTCACCAAAATATATGAAAACGAAATACTCTTTAGCCCTGAGCTCCATCTCATTGATTTGAAATTTGAATACAAATTTGGTTATTGAAATGTTGGCTCTTAAATTAAATTAAATTTGCATGAGATCCATTTTGTGCATATTAATGACTTTCTCCGCCATACTCTTTGACTCTTCTTGTCAGTAAGAATTTAGAGAGTCGCTGGGTTTTCGCTTTTACTTTCTAATGTCCGGGTGGCCTTTGTATATTTATTCAAAAGTACCTATTTTAAAATGTTTGAAATAACGAAAATTTAATTTATTTAATTATTCTAGGAGTAATGTTTGTCTTATTAATGTAAACGGGTCATCGAAGTATATAGTACATATCTTAATCACCTTGCACATTCCCTCGTTGTTTCCGTTTTTGTGTGGTTTCAGTTTTATTCAGTGTTGCAGCTTCAGTCACTTCAGTTTATGTCACATTGGCAGTTTCAGCCACTGGTCCAACTTCAATCATCGTTAAAGTTTAATTCACGTAGGTAGGTAGTTGAAATGACTGCGACCCAGGTCGCCCAAGTAGCTATTTAAAGCCGTTTTGATGCCATGTAACTCGTCTAAAAACCTACGGAATATCACGGTCAATTTATTACAACCAGCCAGAGTTGTTGATAAAATTAAGAATATTCGAGATTGCTATCACAGATAACCCTCTGAGGTCTTCTAGAAACGGGGTTCCAAGGAACCTTAGCCGAGCTTTAGCTAGAGCCGGGCATTTACACATAAAGTGTTCTACTGTCTCCCTGGCATTTGGATCTTTGCAGCTTCGGCAGTACTCGTTATACGGAATGCCCATCTTTTCCGCATGTGTACCTACTGCCCAATGTTCGGTGTAGACTGCTATCAGTTTGCGAGTGTTAGCTCTGGATTTGTTCAGAAGACTTCTCGTCCTCTTTCCATCATAGTTTGGCCAAATGGATTTTGATATCGCACAGGTGGTGATGTTATTCCACTTTGTTTGTGCTTTCTTCAAGTAGAAGCTTTGGATATTCCCCTTGGCTACTGCTAAGGGTATGCCTACTTCGACACTGGTTATTTCCTCGTTCATCCCCGATGAGCCCCTGCGTTCTAGCTCGTCGGCCTTCTCGTTACCCTCTATCCCCTTATGACCCGGGACCCAGATAACGCGTAGTTCTAGATTGGTGGATAGCTGGGATATGAGTCGCTTACAAGCCCACACTAATTTTGAGTTAATGTGTGGCGAGGAAAGCGCTTTTATCGCTGCTTGGCTATTCGACAGGATGCAAACTTTACCAGCTACATTCAAGCCATTGATTTGCAAGCTTACCAAAACGCTAGGATTTCTGCTTGAAACACGTTGCAGTGCGATGGGAGTCTGAATGATGCAGACAAATCCAGGGACTCAGAGAAGACTCCCGCCCCCACTCCCGATTACATCTTGGAGCCGTCAGTGTAGATTTGGATGTCATCGACCCTTATGCCCGGGTTTCTCTTCCACTCGTTCCTGCTTGGAATGGCGGTGTTACAACCGTACTCAAACTTCAGTTTGGGGGGAGGTAATCTGTCTCGGTACTACATGTACCATCCGGAAGTATCTTTAGGATACTACTATGCCCTTGCTGAGTATCCTTCCAGTCAGTAAGTCACGTACTCAGTTGAAATTACTGTTTCAGTTCAGACTGGGTTCTAATCACGGTTTCAGTTTGCACCATGGTTACACTATCAGTCAATCGTTTAGCTACAATTAGGGTTTTAGTTTAAGTCACGGATTAAGTTTTAGTTTCGGTTTCAGTCCTGGTTATGGTATCAGTCACGGTTTTAGTCTCAGTTTATGTCACAGTCTCGGTGTCAATCATGGTTATATTATTACTCACTGTTACAACTTCAATCACGGTTTAAGTTAAACTCACGGATTAAGTTTAAGTAACTCTATCGTTCCTATCTTGGCTATGGTATCAGTCGCGGTTTCAGTGTCAGTGGCGATATCCGTTTGTTGTTGTTGTTCTAGCGATAAAGAAATTCCCCGAAGATTTTGGTTGTCAGGTTTAGTTACTGTTTCAACCCCTATCATTGCTTCAGCTTCAGTCATGTTGTCAGTTCATGTCACGGCTACAGTTTTAAACACTGTTTTAGCTTCATCAACGTAAAGAGGTAAATAGAGACCCACGCTATACCATGGCCGTGGGTAAGAGGAAGAAATTACTGCTTTAAAAAAAGAAAACCAGCACAGTTGGCAGGTACAAATTCAAAGCTGTGAAGGATTTTGAGCAATTCAGAAGCAGCGTTAATTAAAAATTAGCCTCCAATTATCACTTCAGATCGAGGTATGAATTGAGGATAAAAGTGTATCGTGGCAGTTAAGTTTACCTCTCAAAAAGATTTACGGACCTTTTTATTAGGCTAACAGCGAGTTTCGAAAAAAAGCAATACGGCGGTCATGTCATGATCAACTACGATTATGCTTCTATCTACAAGCTATTCAAAACGAGGACTTGAGCAGGTGAGGGAAATGAATTGGACTGATTAAGACAGACAAAATCTCTTTTTTTAATCGCTGTTAAATTGAAACTAAAAAATATTTAAAAAACTCCTATCAAAAAACTTAGAATAATGTACACTATGCACTAGACTGGGTCGATTTGTTAACCGATATCGCGCCATCGAGTTTTCATTAGTATTCCGGCTCAGGAAAAAAGGTCCACTACGCATACCCAAAAAAAATTATTTTCGAGCTTGCGATTTTTTGGGTTTTGGAAAGTGTTTTGGTCTAAAAATTAACCCTTTCGCGATTTTTTTTTTCGCAGGCTCGAAAATTATTTTCTTTATGGGTATGCGTAGTGCAACTTTTCGATGGCTCGATATCGGTTAACTTTCGTCCATACAAATCGACCCAGGTTACTATACGCATTTGCCAAACTCTCTTCTTTACTCACTTCTCTTAAAATATTTTTTTTTTTTGACAATCACCAGGCTGACTAGATTTTGTTTCCTTTCACGATCTTATGCAATTTAAGTGTATAATCTAGAAAACCTACTTTTGCGTTTTCTTTTTTAATTTTTACAAATTCATTTTCCACATTGATATTAATTACATATAACTTCTATCATTTTTCTTTTATTTCTAAAAACAATTTCTTGCTTTATGCATTCATTTCTCAATTCATTAAATCCTAACCAAATGTTTTAAACATTATTTGTGCGCATACAATTCGTTTTCCAGTTCAATTCAGGGGGTCGATTCACGTTCTGTGAAGTGGTGAAATGAAAAAAAGGTCATACAAAAGTTTGTTCAAATGTATGAAAATTGGTTTTCATTTTATCCCTTCACAGAGCGTGAATTGGCCCCCATTACCGTATTACATTTTACGATTCGTGATCGAAGCTCATTTTTTAAATCACAATATCTCTGGAATGATGGATCGGATTTAAGAGCATATGTATGTGAAATAGCGACAAATAATACACGTTAGACCCATCGCTTGTTATAAGTTTTAGAAATAGTTTGACAGTTGCATAGTTATCGTTTGAGTGAAAATGATTTTCAGTCACTGATCGTAATACGTAATACGGCCCAAGCGGTCGTAACGTGTTTTCCGTGATCGAATCGACAATCGTATGAAATAAGTTTACGTTACTTATCGTATGAGCGGCAATATTGGTATTGCGACATACGTTCATACCTATATGACACTACTTATACGATTTCAGTATTGGTGTAAGTGTGTAAACTATATTTCAAAAAAACTAACGAAATACAAGAAAAATAAAACCTAGTTCATTAAAAACAAACGAGCGAATTTGTATTTCGACAGGTTTTTTTAACATTCGACCATTTTTTCTTTACTTTTTCTGACAAATGAACATTTTGTTTTAGTTTGAAAATTCTGTGCATAAAAACACAACTAAGGCTGGGTGCGAGCTCGCCTAAATTTTAGTTACCTAAGCTAATATTCCGGCGGCCACCGTGGTGTGATGGCAGCGTGCTCCGCCTACCACACCGTATGCCCTTGGTTCGAACCCCGAGCAAAGTAACATCAAAATTTTAGAAATAAGGTTTTTCAATTAGAAGAAATTTTTGTGGGGTCGCCCCTCGGCAGTGTTTGGCAAGCGCTCCGAGTGTATTTGTGCCATGAAAAAGCTCTCAGTGAAAACTCATCTGCCTTGCAGATTCCGTTCGGAGTCGGCATAAAACATGTAGGTCCCGTCCGGCCAATTTGTAGGGAAAATCAAGAGGAGCACGACGCAAATTGGAAGAGAAGCTCGGCCTTATGTTACTTCGGAGGTTATCGCGCCTTACATTTATTTTTTTTTTTTTTTAAACTAATATTCCACTGGAACTTTCCAGCACTGCAATAATTTAGGAAAAAGCTGTCAAAGTTGTGCGTGTTGATTTGAAAACCTAAATTGTTTATTTCTGTTAAGAAAATAATAACAATACGGGAAATTTGGTATTTTTGATGCGTTTTCACGCTTAAATAGGACCGAGGTCAATTAGGGTCCACGGTAAGTACCTATCCCAAGATAGCAGTTCAAGAAAATGCAGTGGCTCCGTTTTATAAAGCTTTTTTTCGGACATAGTGGGGCACGTGCACAATGACCTTTTCCACAATCTCGAATTCAATACTGTGATGTCGGTACGCCTCCAATAACTTCTTTAAACCAATTAGTGCACTTGGCTGCCAAATATATTCAGACTGCGGTCCATATTTGAGAAGGATCAAAATCTTGTGTCGCCAACATCAGCTTGAATAAATTTGAGCTCACCATCACGTACAATCGATCATCGCTCTGCGATCTATGATTTATTTAAATTGAATGGACAAGAGCCATTCATATATGTATATTAAGGCGGGTCGATTTAAAAATCGATCATTGCTCTGTGAAAATCGTATTCTAGGGATCAAAATAAGAAACTTTGCCGAAGGAACTATACCTCTAAAACGAATTCTGATGTCCCCCCCCCTTTGGGTCGAACTTTTGGGTAGGGGCAATTTCAATTTTACCTGCTGTGTCTTGTGGTGGCTTAAAAAAAAACAACACAAGCAATTTTACGATCTGCAATTGTGTCACAGTGATACCTTCATTTTTTAAAACGGTTGAATAAAAAACCCACACAACTATGTTTACGACATGCAAATGCATCACAGTGATGCCTTGGTTTTAAAAGGGGGTTGTAAAAACGCTAATTTCTAATAATTTTTTTTAATTTCTTTTCTATTACTAAGTTATATTCATTTTTTCATTTACATATGTTCTGACTAAATAAATTTCTAAAGAGAAAAATAAACTCCAAAAAGAAAAAACATAGGCATTTCAAAGTGGGATTTTTCAAAATGTGCCCCTACGATCCAAAGGGGGGGACATCAGAATTCGTTTTAGATGTATGGTTCATTCGGCAAAGTTTCTTATACTGATCCCTAGAATATGATTTTCACAGAGCAATGGGCGATTTTTTTGCCTCCCCACAAATCGACCCGGCCTAATGTATATACATATTTGCATATAGAATATTGAAAAATCAATATTTCTGTTTTTGAAATTTGACAATCGAATTTAGGTTGAAAAGTATGCTCATAAAAATTTTAAATTTTTATTTTGCACTGCCTTACCTAGAAATTTAGGTCAACTCGCACACGGCCTAAAATCAACTTTCTTGTGGAAAAGGTGAACCATCAGAGACCGAAATGTTATTTGCATTGTTTTTATTGTTAAAATTGTTAGTGAAAAAATAAAATCTACGACATAAACAAAAACATGTCAAACTCACAAATTTTGGGAGAATAGTGGTCTCGATATGTCATGGTAGAAATTGTTTTTGTATTTTGAAGTTCCGATAAAGTTTCGTTAGTTTTTCTGGCTTGGAATCCAAGACAAATTAAAGTAGTGTCATATAGCTATCATCATCGTATCGTAATTTCTGACAGTGTGTAATAGATTTGACAGGAAATTGTAATGAAATATTGAAAATAAATTACATTCAAATATAAAAAATATTTATTCAGATAGAAGTTTTAGGATGGAAAAATGGTGTATTGATAATAGTGATTTCTGATTAATGGCCAAGTTTGCCTTAAAACTAAGAGATCAGGGACATAAGAGCCATTTTATGTTTTTGCAGAAGTCTGCGCCCACCACACCGAAGATCCTGGGTTCACCCCCCCAGTCAAAACAACATCAAAATTTTAGAAACAAGTTTTTTTAATCCTCGGCAGTGTTTGACAAGCACTCCGAGTGTACTTCTGCCATGAAAAGCTCTCACTGAAAAATGATCTGCCTTGCAGATACCGCTCGGAGTCGGCATAAAACAAGTAGGTCACGTCCCGCCAATTTTTATGAAAAATTTAAAGGAGCACGACGCAATTTGGAAGAGAAGCTCGGCCTAAAATCTCTTCGCAGGCTATCGCGCCTCACATTTATTTATTTTTAATTTTTACTGGCGGCATTTACACCTATTCCTGTTTATTATCTTTTCTTTATTGGTTTGCTAGTGAGATAGCAGATGGGTGCCGGAAAAATATATTTACTTTAGCTGATTGGCAAGGCGTACCTCCTGACTGCTGTGGGACAGTGTTATGCAGTGTCAGAGTGGAAAGTAAGCTGCCAGAGATTCGCCGAAAAAGGCCCAACACTGGCAAATGCGGTGGACGTAGAAGTTTTCTCACGTGAATTTGGAGACATTTCTAAACCAAAAGAATTTCTGCTGAGACATTGTCGATGACACACATGTGCACCTCCATAAGCAGCGGTTTTGTTAAGATTTGTATACATCAATATATCGGTAGCGTGGACAATAACCCGGTCATGTGAACGATGCGTATTTGACCTACGGCGTCAAAACAGATATTTTCTATGAAATATTAGTGATTTGGGATAATGGCGTTCTCCTGGTTTTCTGTATACATGTGCATACATCTTTACAAAACTATAATATTTACAAAAAA
This sequence comes from Eurosta solidaginis, assembly GCF_040869045.1. Classification (NCBI taxonomy): domain Eukaryota; kingdom Metazoa; phylum Arthropoda; class Insecta; order Diptera; family Tephritidae; genus Eurosta; species Eurosta solidaginis. The sequence goes on from NC_090321.1 coordinate 209,067,797, forward strand.
ATTTAACACTACTCGAAAATTTTCTTGGTATCGAATAAAATTTTTTGATTTCGACAACTCTTTTAGTACGTTCACTGATCTCACAATGCCAAAATATGATACTACTTATTCGTTTACGTATAACACGATATCGAACCAGCAATTTTACAATACGAGTATCTCGATCACGGAAGACATGATGCGGGCCAAGTTTCTTCTTCCTTTACTTTTAGTTTTGCTCATTATGCTTCTAAATCAACTCTTTGTTTTTTCTTTTACACTTAACAACTTCTACAAATCGCCTTTTTCCTTTTTATTTTACTTCATTATTTGTGTTTTCTTCTTTCATTTCTTACTTGCTATTGTCTTAAGCAACATATTTTATCTAATTTTCTCTTTTAAGGATTTTTTTATTGCTTATTTATGGCTTCTCTTTTTTTTAGCATACTTTTAGGTGTTTTTTCTTTTCTAGTGTTTAAATTGGAAAAAGAAAGAAAATGAAACCAAAAAAAATTATACTGCAGAGGTAAAGCCACCTACATAGGATGTTGGTGTACATCATTCATCTTTTTAAAATACGATCGATAAATGGATTGACCTTTTTTTGGTTTATGTTTTACTATAAAAGTCGGAATTAATTATTATTTTCTGAGTTGTTTTAATTTTTCTCAAAATATAAAACTCTTTTTTTGTGGTTTTTACGCTTGGGGAAAAATTGTCAGTTTTAGAGTTTTTTATTTTGCTCAGAAAATAACTGTTATTTCCAGAGGAAAATAAAAAGCCCAAAAAATAACTGTTGTCAGCCGACCTAAAAAAATCTCAAAATTAAAAACTCGTAACATAACTGTTACATTTAGCAAAAAATAATATTCAAATGGTTGCTATTGTTTTTTGACCGAAAAAAATCGAAAAATTTAAATTTTTTCTGACCTGAATTCTGTCACCTAAAAATATTTTTATTTTCCAAGCGAAACAAAAAAACTCGAAAATTAATTATTGATTTCTGAACGAAATCAAAAACCCCAGTTATAGCAGTTATTTTCTAAGCGGAAGGAAGATCTCAAAATATAACAGTTATTTTCCAAAAAATAAAAAACTCAAAAAATAATATTTGTATTTCATATGATATTAAATACTCGAAAAACAACAGTTATTTTTTAAACTAAATGAAAAACTAAAATTTAATTATGATTTTCCGAGCAAAATAAAAAACTCACAAAGAAAATCTCAGGGCTTCATTCTGTATTGCGAACGATAGCTCAGACGAACGATTCGCCTTCAAACGATTTCGTATAGCAATGGTATTCTCTATCATTTTCGTTCGGTCTTTTCCTTTCTTAGATAATTTCAAATCGGAAGGCGAAATCAGTTATCAAATGAAATGTTGCCATCGTTTAACATAGTGCAAATATACAAGCGTTTCATCTCTGAGGCGAAACGAACGTTCGTTTCGTAATAGAGGATGACGCCCTTAATTTCCAAGCAAAACGAAAAATTGTTTAGCCAACATTTCGATTTGGTTGTTTGTGTGTATGCAGAATGTTTTTTGCTCCTTATTTTATGCTATTTGTTGTAGTAATAGTGTCTTATAACGTATCCTTAGACCTAAGAGCTTAGTATTTAATGCTTGTTCACGCTTAGTCCTTAGTCTTGACCTATAAGTACTAGAACTTAAGCTTAAAAGCTACCTCAAGCTCAGTTGTTGCGTTTCGCAAGCTTTCTGCGAACACACTTTATTGTTATTGTTTGTTTGCTGATGTTTTTTTCTCCGCTCTTGTTTCCTTACCTTCACTTTTCTCTCTGCTCTACTTTATTGTTGTTGTTTGTTTGCTGATATTTTTCTCTCCGCTCTTGTTTCTCTTACCTTCACGTTACTCTCTGCTCTACTTTATTGTTGTTGTTTGTTTGCTGATGTTTTTCTCTCCGCTCTTGTTTCTCTTACCTCCACTTTTCTCTTTGCAGTACAAAGCAAACTTTCAAGCATTTTAAACACTTTTATCATTTACTTTCGCTCAGTTAACATCGTCTGCTCAGCAAACATGATTTCCGGTTCTCTATATATCTCTACCTCTCTCTCTCTACAACTACACCTACCAATGCACTCTCTTAAGTAGGACTATCCGTCGTGGAAGCCGCTGCTGATAAGCTGCCATCCTGTAGTTGTGCTAGCGCTTTGAATTTTTGTGAGTTGAGGAATCTGTAAAAACAAATCAAAAAACCGCATTTTATTCACTATTTATTCGACTCGAAACTTGATTATATTCACCTTGGATATGAGTCTCTATGCATGAGCGTGTAGATTTGTATTTGCGCCTCGTCAAATGTATGCGTTGTCGGTTCAACCATATTACGATTCACAATTTCACGTACTCGTGAATCGAGTGATACTTCTCGTGGTGACAATATCGAAATGTAGTCTTCGTATATGAGACGCGCCTTCTCTTCAATCGCTTCGGGACTACTCTCTTTTTTTAGCTCTTCGCAGGCAAGCCAAAATAGGATGTTCTCTTCACTGAATTCACTACGTAGAAAATCACGAAATACTTTGCGTCCAGCTGGGATAGGGAACAAGGACAAAAATATATGTGTTTATATAAGAAAATATACAAGTTTTATCCTTTATACATAAGCCGCCAGTCCTTGCCAAGCTCGAAGTTTCTTTACCAGTATAGTTTTACAGTATTCCAATAAGTCTGTATCGCAGAGTCTTCCTATCCTACCACTCATTTTCCAAGGTCTCTCTAATTTTTTCCACTTCGCCTCCTACATTTTCAGCACCCCATCCTAATACCTCTCTCTGAATCCTTTACTATCTCATTTTCCCTTGGTCTGACACCTTCCTCCCATTTTTCTTCCTCGCCCTCTTAAACTCATTCTTCCATTAAACCATAAATATGATTTTTTTTAAATATATTGGTTCCTGATCTACTTTCTGGAAAAATGTGTTTGTGGTAATCCAGATATAATGCTACCTATTAAGCACACTACGCCAATGGTCGGGTCCTCATGCATATTTTGTCATTATTTTCCAAATAATAAATCAATGCTATGAGCGACTTAATGAGCCATATTTTGTCGATCTGCTTTCTATTAATAAAGCTGTTTCGTAATCAGCACAGATTTATCAAAGATATTGAATCTCTTTCATTATGGATTAGAGGTTAATCTAGGTTTCGGAATGACTTAACTTTTTTACAATGCGCCACTCACAGCAGAGCGCACACTCCAAGACAGTGGCCAGTGGTATATGACACTTTTTTGTGAATCCGGGAATTCGCGCGGGAAACAACCTTCTGAGAATATTCCCCAAGGCTGCATATGATATGCCAGCAATTCATAGAATAATCTGGCTAGACCCTCTACAGAATACTCGGGCTACTGCTTGTAAATTGGTAAGCATACGCTCACGGTTCAAGAGCCTCTCTAATCCCTAGATAAAGTTATAAAGTTATAAACATCTACGCTCACGGTATGAATGATGTGGTATAATGTATGGCGGATACAGAATGTATGCGTAAGTGTAGTCACTCTAATGTAGAAACAATGTACGTGGTAGGGTTATTATGAACAACCTCAGCCATCAAATTAAGGTAGAGCGAGGCGTGTTTTCAATTTGCTATCGAAGTATTAACGGTTTTTTATCGATGAGTTATCGCTTTGTTATCGCCTGTTTTCATCCATTCCTTGTCGACGACTTATCGGTTCTTGAAAGGTGTGTTAACGGCATGTTAAACAGGAGTTATCGATTTGACATCAATGTGTTATAAATTGGCTATCGATAACAAAACTTATCGGTTTTTTATCAAAAAGTGTCCGATTGTTTATCGAAAAGTTGTGAGTATCAAAGAATGTGATCGGAAAGTTGTGGGTTTATCATTGAAATTTTTGAATTTTTCATTGATATGTTGTGGAAAAGTTATCGATATATTATTCAAAACTTATCGATATGTTATCGAAAATGTATCAAGTTGTTAACGAAAATTTATCGGAAAGTTATAAATTTGTTATCAACACCTTACAATAAAATAAACAACCACGAATAAAATTAATGAATTACTCTCAATAAAAGTATGCTTCTATAAAAATAATTCACATCGCTTTCATCTGTAAGCAGCTTTTCGTTCCGGAAATTTCACTGCAATCAGTTAATATCAAAGTTGCTCTTATTGAAGACAATATTCAATACAATCTTTGTTTATATTTCGTTTCAAGAAAGAGCTGAACAAAAGTTAATTTTACCTATATTTTCTTAGAGGCATAGCATGTAAATCACATTCAATCAAGTATTTTCGGGTTCAAAAAATTGTTATACCGTTTATGAAAATGAAATGGTATATTAACTTCGTCACGCACCCCAATAAGTATACCGAAATGATCAGGATGAAGAGCTAAGTTTATTTAGTCATGTCCGTCTGTCCGTCTGTACGTCTGTCTGTATGTATGCAAACTAGTTCCTCAATTTTTGAGATATCTTGATAAAATTTGGTGAGCGGATATATTTAGGTGTCCGATTAGACATTATATATCCCCCATAAAACTGATTTTTCAGATAAGAGGATTTTTGTCATATCTTCCTCAATTTATAAGATTGAAGCTTCAAACTTCACCATATGCTTTCGTATATTGCTTTCCATAATTACTGCCCCATTTTAACAGCTAGAGGCTTCAAATTTCACCAAATGCTTACGTATATAGCATATATTGTTGTCTGAAAAAATCATACAGATCTGTGGTATATATTGTATATACCCCATATAAACTGTCATTTATGCCCCCTTTTTTACGGCTAGAAGCCTCAAATTTCATCGAATACTTACGCTTACGTCATATATTGTTGAAATATGTGATTCGTGGTCATAATTTTTACATGCAGACCACAAAAAACGTGCACCTTTGCATCCTGATACAAGTACCTACCTATCGGCACAGCCGAAGACAGTACCGTCCTTGCTTGTTTACAACGAGTTAATGATAAATTACTTAATTCAGCTATTGAATGAAAGTGGCATCGCGCGTCAAAATAAATGTTCACACATTTTTATTCATCATATATTATTGTGAGTGTATGGGTTATACAAATAAAAGGAGAACATTTGTTCTGCACGCGCAATAAAGAAAGAAAAAATAAATAAACAAAAGTTAAGTGTGTTTGTTTGCATTTTTTTTTTTTTTTTTTTTTTTTTTGTGAACAATTATTATTATTTATTTAGTGTGGGTGTGTGTAACTACTACACACGGTGGATTGTATTAACCTTTCAGTTTTTCGAAGAAACATTTATCCGGATTCGATAGGAATTCACTATCAAAGCCAGCTTGAGGAATAAGGGCAAGTTATACAAATTTCGAATTTCGGGATATTATCCTCATAGAAAGGAAAAGTGGAGTTTCAAAAGCAGGATTCTATATAGCGGCAGTGGGAGTGGTTGTGAAAGTGGGAGTGAGAATAAAAGTGAGAGTGATAAAGAGAAGCTAATAAAAACCAAACCAAAATAGACAACTAACCTATTATATTTTTACAATGGGAATGAATACAACAGCGAATACGAGAATAGCTGTGGCAACTTTTATAAATTTTGGCCACCTAAATTCATGTTTTATTATTTTCAATAATTTAAGAAAAAACTTCCATCAATTAAGTAACTAAAACTGAGCAACTGAAAAAAATTCGAAAACTCGAGAAAACTTTACAAAAATTTCGAACCTTTTGTTTAAAACTTTTAACATTTTTTGGAGCATGCAGTATTGTTGGACACACTCATACAAAATAAAAGTTAGAGGTCTCCCAAAATTTTATTGACCAGGGTTGCGAGATTCTAAATAATTTTTGATTTAAAATCCAAATTCAAATCAAAGATACTTTTTATTTTTTATTTGATTCGGCATCCAAATAAAAATTTTTTTATTTGTTATTTGATTCTTCAGGCGAATCAAAGACACTTTTTACTTTTTATTTGGTTTTTCAGCCAAATCAAAGATACTTTTTACACCTTTCATGCAAATGGAGTGATACATTAAGTTTTGTTCGAGTCTCGAACTTGTAAGTCCTTAAATAAGAACAGATAGATCAATCGATAAAAATACGGACTTAGTCAGTATGATGAGCTGGATTGATTTGGATATGTCGAGCTCTCTGGCCTCGTCATAGCTGATCCCTCAAGCTACAAATAGCTATAGTCGCTTACGAGCCGATTATGCTAGAAAGCTTGGCTAGGCCAATCTGGCGTAGGTTAAGATAAGAAAAATTCCTGAGTCTGAGATTTTGCAAAGTTGTAGACTTTCAAGCAACAAGAACGCACCGTTTTCGTAATACGCAAAAAATTTCTTGTTTTTATATGCAACTGCGAAAACGCGTTTCAACCCATTAAATATCTTATGTCGCCCCACCATCCCGCCTCATAGTGTTTTTCAATCAGACAAATATCTTAGGAGATATTCGTACATTTATCGAAAAAGTAGCGCTTAATTAAGAACCGTATAGTACTAAAATTGATATTTGCAAAATAAAGTGTACACAACGAAAGGCTTAATGAGCACGGTTTATATAACACTAACAATTACGAGTTTTATCGAGTTGCTCTTTCTAGATCTCACAAATTCGATAAAATAAAGCATGAGGAACGTATTTTAGGTCTTGGGCTTCAAAATATCTCCTGCTCCATGAGAAACTTGGCACTAAATGAAAGAGAAAAGGGATACCGATGGAAGTTCAGACCAGAAGAGAGATCATTTTGCAGGAGGGAGGAAAAGGTCGCAGCTCGAAATCGCATCAGAAACGTCAAAACGTGTTACCGAGTATGGAGGTGCACTAAAAAAAAAAAAAGTATCCCTATCATTATAATACGCGATGTGCAAAAATTAAACTATAACACGGTATCATTTTCGTGGCATCAATACAACGATAAATATTATAAAAAGTATAATTAAAATTAGCAATTTTGTATCTTGGCTATTGATTTGCCCATGGAAAATATTTGTTTCGCCCTTAAAAAGTATCAAAATGATACATGTGTTAATTTCCTGGTTTCATTATGATAACATTAAATAGTTGTAGTGATTTATTTATTTTCTTTCAACTAGTAATTACAAAAGTAAAGCAAAATGAATTAAACTATAAATATATAAAAATGAAAATAAATAAAGATTCCAGACAATAACAAAAAATGTTGTGTGTCTTAATATCACTTATAACTAAAAAAGTCATTTATGAAAATTCGTTGACAATAAGTTCTCTATATTTAAGGCAATTTCTTATATAAACAAAGAGTGAATTATACACTGAAAGAAAAAGACTGGTAAAATCAACCGAAATACGGGTAAATTCAACCGAAATGTCTGTCAATTTGTATCCAGCGCAACAAGATGTTGAATCAACTGCGCACAAATCGTTGATTCGTAATTGACCGTTTTAGTAGTCAAATGAACAAAAAAAGTTGTTGCGACAGCTTTGTACGATAGTACCTATATTGCCATATAAATAAATAGATGTAAGGCGCGATAACCTCCGAAACGATTTTAGGCCGAGCTTTTCTTCCAATTTGCGTCGTGCTCTTTTTAATGTTTCTTACAAATTGGCGGGACGGGACCTACTTGTTTTATGCCGACTCCGAACGGCATCTGCAAGGCAGATGAGTTTTCACTGAGAGCTTTTCATGGCAGAAATACATTCGGAGTGTTTGCCGAACACTGCCGAGGGGCGACTCCGCTTAGGAAAATTTTCTTCTAATTGAAAGAGCTTGTTTCTAAAATTTTGATGTTGCTTTGCCCGGGGTGTGAACCCAGGGTCTTCGGTGTGGTAGCCGGAGCACGCTACCATCACACCACGGCGGCCACCATATACATACGTAAATATATGAATCCATAAACTCGCATGCTTGCTACATTTACATACATATGTACGCACTTACTAATCGAATTTCAATTCGGCGTACATCAAATATGCTGGCACACATTAAACTTTATACACTGTATTATTTTGTTTTATTAAATGCACTTTCCCCAAATTTTATATTTTATAATTTATTTAAATTATAGTTTTGAACTTCGCTTTTTAAATAGAAATGAAAATAGTAGTCACAAAACTGATTCTCAATTCTCAACTCAGCTCATTCTCAATTTCTTCTCTCGCATGTTGTTGCCACACTTTATTGTTTCGAACAAAACTTGTAGTATAAATGTTTGACATAACATTTTAAATAGAGAACTTGTAAGTTATAGAAAAGTAAAGAATTAAATCGCAGGAAGGTAATTCACCACTGGAGTAACTTTACATGTAATTCGGCAAGTTTAATTTTCATAACACTTTAAGTTGAAACGATTCCAAAACAACTCAAACTATTATGTTGTCGGAAACATCAACATTAATAAAGGATTTCTTTTATTATCTTGTTAGATTCGTTCGCGTAAGTGAAAAATCATAAAAACTTGAACAAACTGTTACTAACTTTGGGAAAATCTTGTTCGTTCAAGCAAAACTTTTGCAACAAGAGGGCGCAATATTGCATTTCGCTTGGAAGTGAAGTTGCAAAATTGTACCCCATATCAATTTGTGTTGATAACTGAAAAACTAATTTTTAGTTGTTTTTCCATTTTGTGTGTTTTTTGAATTTGATGGTTTTCTTATTTTGGTATTTTTTTTTTAACAATTTCTCTAGTAAATTTGGTATGCCCATATTAAGCGATTCGGAAGAAAAGTCAGTCGACACTTTCATAAACGTTTCCCCACTTTTTTACCCAGTTCGACCCTTGTCTCACTGTCTCCTCTGCTACAACTCGGGGCAGTCTATTTGCTGGCAAACTTAAACAGCGCGCAATATAAAGCATGTGAATGCGTAAGGTGTGTCTGAATAACGACGATAAACCTGATTAAAGGTGTAACATATAGTTTGGTGTATTAGCTAGTAAAAAAATTTACGTTTTTAAAAAGAAGCGAAGTAGTTTCTCTACGCATTCAAACTTATCAAGACCCCAGGCTTGCGCACCATAAAACACAATGGACCTACATGCTGCCTCGAAAATTTGCATCTTATTTGAGATACAAATGCGAGGGTTATTTATATATTTTGACCAGGTAGCACTTATCGCTGTTTTAACCTCAGCTAATTTTGCCTCGAGGTGCTTTGTAAAGGATAGTTTGTAATTCAAGAGTCATTTACACTCTCAATAAACTCGCTACCATAAGACAAACGAAAAGAAGGACACCTACTACATTCCCTGACCACTAATATTTTAGATTTGGTCAGGTTAACTCTCAAACCCCATTGCGTACTATACACGTAAAGCTCATTTATCATTTTATGTAAGACAGTGGCAGAGTCAGCTAAAGGAACGATATCGTCGGCGTATATAAGTACATTTACTGTTGTGTCAGCAACCTTTACACCGCCGGAGAGACTGCCACTTAAATCGTTGATGTATAATGAGAACAGTGTTGGACTCAGCCAACAACCTTGCCGTACACCGTGGTTAACAGTAAACGGATCTGAAAGCACTCCATCCATCCATACCTGACTGGCTGTTTCCTCATAAATGGAGCGCAAAACCTCTATAATGGGCCTGGAGAGGTTGAGCTGTGCTAACTTATAGAAAAGCATATTCCGCGGAACTGTGTCAAAAGCACATGAAAAATTAATAAAAAAGGCGAACGTTTTCTCCTTTGCACCAAATTTATAACATTGAATACTAAATTGATCATAACACGCATTATATTTGTAAGTAGTCTATTAACTTGATAAATGCAAGTATCAAACTAATATTCATCCATTCAAATGCATAAGCAATATCAAATTGATACTGTGAACGCATCATTATACAAGTATTGTTGTTCGAAAATTCGAAAAGCGAGACTCGTGCGTAAGACGAAAGATTTCGTGTATAATTATTTGTCGTTTTTTGACGCGAAGAGTTGTAATCGTTTTATTAAAGTGATCAAATATTTAATAATATTAACACTACCAATGTTATGAAGTTGGTAATAAAGACAGAGTTTTACACGTTAATAGTTTAATACGTTTCGAAGGGCCCCCTATTCATATGTATAACAATATAACAATATATATATAAATGGAATTTGTTTTATACGAATAAAGAAGTTTTAAAATTGAATTGAAGTACTAAACGACTTTCTGTTTGGAAAGCTGTAATTTTTTTTAGCAAAATAAGTGGTATAAATTTTACAAAAGTGACCGTCAATTCAATATACAATAAAATATCAAATTGATGCCGTAAAAGTATCAAACTAATACCAAAAAATTTCACAATAGTAAGTATCAATTTAATAAGCACAAGGACCAATTGATACTCAGTTTTAAAAGAAATAAGTTTCAATTCTACACCAGAGAGTATCAAAATGATACTATTAAAAAAGTACTAAATTAATAGCAACTAGTATCAAATTGAAAAGTTCGAAAATATTGTAACGAATTTACTGAAATTCCGCTTACTCCAACCTTCTATTAACGTTCGAATCACTAAACTGTTGAATAAATAACTCTACTATTCAATAATGCAAAATGACCTTTATTAAAATACTTCACAATAACACTTATACTTCGCAACTGATAGCTTGCTTAAATCAAATCAAACTCAATCGTGCCTCAACTGTTGCTGCTTTTATACTGTTTGGTTTCCCAGTTGGCATATTTCTAGGCGGTTCTATTTCTAGAATTTATTAGTTAGTTACCAGCTATAAAATTACCAGCTATAACTACGTTTATAGCTTCTCATATGCGCGCGTATATGTGAGTGATACTTGCACAAATTATTGCCTACTTTTGGGAGTATCTCAGATGTATGCATGTGTTTGTGCGTTGCTCTCCGCTGCTTGTATGGAAATATGTATAGACATAATGATTGATTTATTGATGTGCATACAAGTCACTGTTTAGTATTGGCTTAGAGATGATAGTATCCCTTAGTGTTGCTAATATTCGTCACAATATCATTTGCACAATTTCCAAAATGTCAATAATAAAAGACCATTGATGAAGAAAAAAGATAAGCCACAATTGCACATTGATGCCTCGATGGCATCGCCCTGTTGATAACTTTTTTTTGAGTGTGGAGTGAAAGTACCTACAATAACAACAGTCGACATTTTGGGATAAAGCCAACGTGTAAGGCTAGACATCTCAACCAAACATATCCAAAATAATAAGAAGTATCTTCGATTTGAATGCCGAGTCATATAAAAAATAAAGAGTATCTTTGATTCGGCTGAAGAATCAAATAACAATAAAATAAAATGCCAAATCAAATGAAAAATAAAAATATCTTTGATTTGAAAACATTTTCAAATAACAAATACATTTCATTTTTGGATTTGTGATCTATTCAAATAAAAATCACGCAACCCTGCTATTGACTTTTGAAAAATTTTATTTCTGAAGGTTGTTTTTTTATATTTTCTTACATAAGAAGAGTGCAAAGCTCTTTTTATAGTCAGCTGAGCAGAGCTCACATAGTATATTAATTTTGATCGAATAACGGTACCCCGTAATGGCATAAACTAATCGAGATAGATATAGACTTCCATATATCAAAATGATCTGGGCGAAAAACGAAATCCATTTAGCCAGGTCCGTCCGTCCGTCCGTCCGTCTGTCTGACCGTGAATACAATAACTTGAGTAAATGTTTAGCTTTCTTGATGAAATTTGGTATGTAGATTCCTGGGCACTCATCTCAGATCGCTATTTAAAATGAACGAAATCGGACTATAACCACGCCCACTTTTTCGATATTGAAAATTTCGAAAAACCGAAAAAGTGCGATAATTCATTACCAAAGACAGATAAAGCGATGAAACTTTATATTTTTTAAAGTAAATTTTAAAAGAAATTGAATATCTTTACAGTGTATAAGTAATTTATGTCAAAATATGGTGCAATAAAATACAAATATAGAAGAAAATTTCAAAATGGGCGTGGCTCCGCCCTTTTTTATTTAAAATGCCCTAAGACGAACAAAAATTTACCAATCCATGTGAAATTTGGTAAGAGCATTGCTCCTATGATGATAACTGTTTTCTGTGAAAATGGGCGAAATAGGCTGAAGGCACGCACAGCTTTTATACACAGTCGACCGCCTGTCCTTCCGCTCGGCCGTTAACACGATAACTTCAACAAAAATCTTCATATCTTTACTAAGCTTAGTTCACGTACTTATCTGAACCCACTTTATTTTGGTATTAAAAATGGGCGAAATCCGACTATGACCACGCCCACTTTTTCGATATCGAAAATTTCGAAAAATGAAAAAAATTCCTTAATTCTATACCAAATACGAAAAGAAGGAAACATGGTAATTGGATTGGTTGTTTGACGCAAAGTATACATAACTTTAGAAAAAACTTTGTAAAATCAAATGCCTTGAAATCATAGCAGGAATACTGTTCGTGGTATTACACATATAAATAAATTAGCGGTACCTGACGGATGATGTTCTGGGTCACCCTGGTCCACATTTTGGTCGATATCTCAAAACACCTTCACATATACGACTAGGGGCCACTCCCTTTTAAAACCCTCATTAATACCTTGAATTTGATACCCATATCGTGCAAACACATTCTAGAGTCACCCCTGGTCCACCCTTATGGCGATATCTCGAAAAGGCGTCCGCCTGTACAACTAAGGCCCACTTGCTTTTAAAATACTCATTAACACCTTTCAGTTGATACCCATAACGTACAAACACATTCTAGAGTCACCTCTGGTCCACCTTTATGACGATATCTCGAAAAGGCGCCCACCTATATAACTAAGGCTCACTCCCTTTTAAAATACTCATTAGCACCTTTCATTTGATACCCATAACGTACAAACACATTCTGGAGTCACCCCTGGTCCACCTTTATGGCGATATCTCGAAACGGCGTCCACCTATAGAACTATGACCCACTCCCTTTTAAAATACTCATTAACACCTTTCAGTTGATACCCTTAACGTACAAACACATTCTAGAGTCACCCCTGGTCCACATTTATGGCGATATCTCAAAAAGGCGTCCACCTATAGAACTAAGGTCCGCTCCCTTTTAAAATACTCATTAACACCTTTCAGTTGATACCCATATCGTACAAACACATTCCAGAGTCACCCCTGGTCCACCTTTATGGCGATATCTCGAAAAGGCGTCCACCTATAAAACTATGTCCCACCTCCTTTTAAAATACTCTTTAATACCTTCCATTTGATATCCATGTCCTACAAACACATTCCAGGGTTACCCTAGGTTAATTTTCCTACATGGCGATTTTCCCTTATTTGGTCTCCAAAGCTCTCAGCTGAGTATGTAATGTTCGGTTACACCCGAACTAAGCCTTCCTTACTTGTTTTTTATATAGAAGAAAATCTGAAACACCTTTCTAAAAAAACTTGTCAAAAATTTATGCCAATTTTGAGAGACATATAACTTCTAATTTGTGACATTGCATGCTTAAAAAAATACAGAAAATTCTAAATAAAAGGTTCGAAAATTTCATTAAGTTTTATCGAATTTTCGAACTATTTCAAATTGGTTTACAGAGTTTTGTTACAAAAGTTATGGAAAATTTTTCTTAAATTACTGAAAATAAAAAAGACAAGTTTAATTAGGGAAATTTGATAAAAAAAATTTACTGCTATTTTCGTATTTGCTTTGCAGATGGCACCAATATTTCACAAATCAATGCTTAAGATGTGGCTTTTTCTTAAATTTATTTATTCACAAAAACAAACAAATCTTACTTCAATACCAAAAGCAGCAACAGAAGAAAACTCATGGGCAAAGTAAATAAAAATGTCAACAAATTTTCAGCGAATATCACCAAAATCTAGGTTAAATAACACAAAACAATTGTCAGTGAGGTAGGCATACAGAAAATAGGCAAGCAAGGCAAATAAACAAAGAAAACTGCCAACAATGAATAATGTATCTAATTGCAGCGCTGTTTACCATCGAATTATACAAGATATAGTAAAGCGGTTACTATCTTTCATCAAGTTTCTCAAATTCATTTGCTTGTAGACAAAGCTGGTAATCAATTCTGTGTATTTGCATTTCAACCGCTGTGTATTTTGATTATCTCACATGAATACATACATAAGCACAAACATACATATATGCATACTCAACTATAATATACTGTTATCACAATAATGAAGCTCATGGAAAATAATAATGCCTGAATATTGATTAATAATTTGGCTAACAAAATTATTATTTGGCGGCCACCGTGGTGTGATGGTAGCGTGCTCCGCCTATCACACCGTATGCCCTGGGTTCAACTCCCGGGCAAAGCAACATCAAAATTTTAGAAATAAGATTTTTCAATTAGAAGAAAATTTTTCTAAGCGGGGTCGCCCCTCGGCAGTGTTTGGCAAGCACTCCGGGTGTATTTCTGCCATGAAAAGCTCTCAGTGAAAACTCATCTGCTTTGCAGATGCCGTTCGGAGTCGGCATAAAACATGTAGGTCCCGTCCGGCCAATTTGTAGGGAAAATCAAGAGGAGCACGACGCAAATTGGAAGAGAAGCTCGGCCTTAGATCTCTTCGGAGGTTATCGCGCCTTACATTTATTTTTTATTTTTTATTTAACAAAATTATTACTGCTGCTTTGTACTGTATGAATATAACGTATACGCCATGGCATACCCTTTTTTATGAAGGGCATTTGTTTGTATGTATTTATATATTTATGCCTGTAAGGATGACAAAATGCACAGGTCGAAGTGAAGACAATTGCCAAGGTTTTCGCTTACCAAACTCGCTGGCTCAAAACTTTTTCTAACGGTAATAGCCCTTGATAATTTAGAGGTTTTCAGTATTTAACGTCGCGGCCATAACCGTTTAGACGGTTAAGCGCCAATTAAGTAAGTAAGTAATACCACTTGAACCTAGTACAACTATGAACATGTGCAAACAATTAAATCTGATTTAGTTGTTGAAAGAAAAAAATATAAGCTTAATTTGATACATATGTATGTGACCTTGAGGAAGTAGAGATAACCCCGTCTTTGGCTATGCCGAAGGGTGGATATGAGAAGTATAACTGAACCATAATGTTGTTTAATTGTTGATAGTTACATTAGTAGCCCAAAGAGGACATTTGGTACACTGATATCTACCACAGAGGATACCTGAACAAGTTTCACACCTATTTGAAATTTTGTTTAATTAATGAGACATACCAACATGGTTATCAAACTATGGATTTTTAACGTTGATTTCTAGCTAAGGTTGCCGTTTAAACTTTTTATATTTAGAGTAGGGTGTAGTCACAGCACTTTAAAGTAATGTGAGAATAATTTTTGTTATCGATGTGTTAACGCTTTGCTATCGGTTCTTATCGAAAGGTTATCGCTGTGTGTATTATCGACGAATTGTCTTTTTGTTATCCAAGTGTTACAAGTTTGCTAACGATAAAAAAGGCTACCAATGAGTTACCGATTCTTTATCGACGATTTTTCGATTTGTTAACAAAAAAATATCGATTTTTTACCGGAGAGTTAACAATTTGTTATCGAAAATTTTATCTAGCGATGGCTAGACTCCAGCTAATAAGGGCGGCGGGATTGCCAAATCTCGAGACAGCAAATAACCTAGGTCCTAGAAAATGTCGAGTATTTGCCAATAGGACGGAGTCATTCTTTAACTTAATTTCTAATACCTAACTGGGGTTTCGCCGTTTAGTTGTGAAGAAATGCTGGTCACACTATGCACAATTCTGTCTATGTGAGGGAGTTATTGACTAGCCAGTTCAACCTAAACTATCCTATCGAATCAAAAGTTATATCTTTGATAACCAAAAGTTACCCGATTTTTTATCGGGGTACTGCCGATTCGCTATCAAACTGTTGTCGATTTGGTTTCGATGACTTATCGGTTTAGTTATGATACAGATATCAATAAAACTTCAATATAAAGTCCATAAGACTTTTCTAACCTATCGATAAAAGGCAGTTAAGAAACCAAGAAAAAGACAACGACTTGGCGATAGCAAGCCTATATCAAACTGATAGCTCGACGATAATATTACACTATCGGTTATAGGTGAGATCACCACATGTAAATTTTCTACCAGACTACCAGACCCTGTAGATACTGTTACTTTTTTTCCATACTATCGCTCTCTCTCACTCTGTTTCTCGCTCCCCCCCCCCCCCCCCCCCCCCATTGCTTTTTGAAGAAGGCTCTTTATCAATTTCCTACATGGAATGGCTCTACAAAAAATGTTAGTGGATAAAGCGAGGCTTGTGAGAACATTTGGGAAAAAAAAAATATTGTACTAGCATTAATTAATCTACTATTTACTTACCCGCATTTTTCATTAGCAAATCAAAACTTTTGCCCCAACTTCTTATATCCTCCAGACTAGGCCTACAATATGAAAAAAAAAACAAAAACAAATAAATCAATATGTAAATAATTAAACTATGTATAAAATAAATACATAGTAAACAGCAGCGAGCACGAAAATAGCAGGGACGATTTTCATCATGTTTCCTTTTTTTATTTTCCATAATTTAAGAAAAAACTTGTGGGAGTTTCTATTGTTACGGTCACAACACTTTGTGTAAAACTTTAATAGTTTTAAATAAAACTTTTAATGTAATTATTGAATTATTATATGCAAAATGGCTTCAAGATGTGAGGAGTATAGCAATGGTGAATGAAACAGCACTTTTTGTCTGTTGCGTGGAGTTTTTCTTTTGTTTCTCACTAATTTTGAGTCGATTCCAAATCTGTCATCAAATTTCTTCTAGCAGCTCAAATTTTTGAAATAAGGGTATCATACAAAAACACACTTCTTTCACTTTCACTTCATAAGACATATAATCATAAGGGTCTATTGGGTTACTTATGGGACGAGTTCGTTTGAGTTGTAAAAAACTGTTTAGGAAACAGGAAGTTACTTAACTTCTCTGAGCATATAGACTAACTAATTCTACACTTTCAACATATTGGCGTCACTTAAAATTTCGAACTTTATATTTATAGTTTTCTGAATTTTTTGAATGTGTAGTTCAATCAATTTAAGCCTAACAAGGTACAAGTTATAGGTTTTTCAAAACTCGCCAAAAAATTGAGAAAACTCTAAATTAAAAGCTCGAAATTTTCACAAAATTTTTTCGAACTTTTTTCCAAAACGTTTTTGGGTAGCATAGCTTAAGTGACAAAATTCATTGAAGTTTTCTCCGAAATCATCGAAAACAAAAAGGGGAAATATTAAATTAACGAAATTTGATAAAATCCACCCCTGCTGTTGTCGTGCTCGCTACTGTAAATATACACAACTGACCATATGTTTTGTATTTCTTTTTTGTATACTCACTGTTCACCGTCTAATAACAGATCCACGCTCGCTGGATCACGTCTTGTGGGTGCATTGTCTTCTGCGTTTTTTATTGCCAAACTACAAAGAAAAGAGGAAATTTTTTTTATATAATAACCAAAAAATATCAAAACAAATCATAGTTAAACATACTAAATATATATAATGTTCACAATCTAATCTACAATATTTTCTTCTTCTTCCACCTTTTCTATACTAAATACATAAATAATTGCTTTTCCATACAAAGTCAACAATTTTTCGCGTATAAAATTGCTATTCATTGTTTCTCTTTCTGCTCTTTCTGTTGTTGGAGGTAAGCGCTTGCTAGCAGCTGTTTGACTATTTAATATAAAACTAAAACACAGATACCATTTACGGAGCAAACGTAGTGTTATGTAAATTTATTATGAATTTAATTTGAGCTCAGAAATCGGTGAATGAGAGCAAATGACAGCTGACAGAGGTTGAGCGGTGATGTGAATTTGTGGTTGTGTGTGTGTGTTCGCCGGGTAAAAGCTCATGTTTACAATTATGAATGTTTGTATTAAAAGTGAGAAGGAATTTGAGTTAATTGGCACAATAAATATAGATATTTTTTGACAAATGTGTTAAAGCGAACGAGGTACTGATAAATGTACATTAAGGTGAACCAAAAAAAATGTTTATGAATTTCTAAACTTCCTTTTTGTTATTATCCGAGGTATCGTTAATTGATGTATATTGGAACGATTTTCCGTCATCCCTTGTCATTTTGGAGGCAAACCAGTTTCGGCATTGTGCCATCTTCAGTGGAATTTAAAAAAAATCGAGACTGAAGCTGACACAATATCGAAACCAGGGCTTGTATCGTATTTTACGATCAGCGATCGAAAACCATTTGCACTCAAACGATATATGAGTCGTTTATTTTGAAAGTGGTTTAAGTCCATTTTTTCTTATATTGAGATTTTTAAGGATTTGTGTTTGATTTGTTTTAAAAATGTTGTTAAGTAATATTAATTTTTTGTATGGCTTTGTGACATTAACGTGAACCAAAAAAAACGTTTACGAATTTCTAAACTTCCTTTTTGTTTATTATCCGAGGTATCGTTAATTGATGTATATTGGAACGATTTTCCGTCATCCCATTTCATTTTGGAGGCAAACCAGTTTCCGCATTGTGCCATCTTCAGTGAAATTTAAAAAAAAATCGAGACTGAAGCTGACACAATATCGAAACCAGGGCTTGTATCGTGTTTTACGATCAGCGATCGAAAACCATTTGCACTCAAACGATATATGCGTCGTTTATTTTGAAAGTGGTTTAAGTCCATTTTTTCTTATATTGAGATTTTTAAGGATTTGTGTTTGATTTGTTTCAAAAATATTGTTAAGTAGTATTAATTTTTTGTATGGCTTTGTGACCTTAACATGTTAGAATATCTAACGTAATATGTTTTTTAAACTTGACTATAAAAATAAGCAGTGTGTTCAGAACCTAAAATGAACTTAAACCACTTTCCAAATTAATAAAATGACTTTTTTGTTCGTGAAAAGGAATAAGTCCACCTATTTTTAAGAAATTTAATAATAAAAATTGTAAATATTTTATCTTTGATGTAGATGAATGTAATAGCTTTAAATTAAATAAGGAAGTTTTCAAGTTAGATACAGATTTTTATTTATGTAATTAAAAAAAAGGTTTTTAAAAATAAATATTAATCCATTTTTTTTTTAATTTAATTTACATTAATTTATTTATTAGGGATTATATTGAAGGTTTTGCCACATTATTTCTCCTCATTTATATTATGTGTGAGGCTATTAAAATATTCACGATGCATAGGTTATATATACCTTATTAACTCCATAATATCCTTACACTTAAGAGTTGAAATGGGACATAATTTTTGTATAATTGTGTTAATTTTATTTTGTTGAAGATCCTTGGTCTTTCCCGACAAGGTAATAAATCAAGTATTTTGAATTATTTATCCACTTCCCTAGATTCTTTATAAAGCATTTTATAGGGTGCATTTTTTATAAATCGCATCCAACGTATCCTTAGCCAATTTACAGGTTCGTCACTAGAGTTTTTTAATCTTTTGTGAGTTGCTTCTTTCAGATAACAATTAATAATAATAAATTTTAAATAAATATTAAGTAATAACCCACCCAGCATTTTTTTGAAATTATTAAGCATATTAGAGTCTTTTTCGAGTCTCCATCATGATCAAAATAAGCATATATGCGCTCATTTTCTGATCAGAAAAGACTCCCTCGTCGGGAGAAAATGGTACCCTACGCGCGACTACGCTTGTGAGCCTCTTTTAACCCATATTTCTAATCAGTATTTAGCCTTTTTCGAGTCATATTTGCCAACATTTATGAGTCTTGTGGGAATAATTTTTAAGTGTGTTTTAAAGCTTTTGCGATAAAAAGAATACTCGAAATCGACTCAATCTTATGAATGAAATATGATTTATTGAAAAAACGTGTTAATAAGTATTTTAAAAGGGAGTGGGACTTAGTTCTATAGGTGGGCGCCATAAAGGTGAACCAGGGGTGACTCCAGAATGCGTTTGTACGATATGGGTATCAAATGAAAGGTGTTAATGAGTATTTGAAAAGGGAGTGGGCCTTAGTTCTATAGATGGACGCCCTTTCGGGATATCGCCATAAAGGTGGACCAGGGGTGACTCTAGAATATGTTTTACGATACGAGTATCAAATGAGAGGTGTTAATGAGTAGTTTAAAAGAGAGTGGGCCTTAGTTCTATAGGTGGACGCCTTTTCGAGATAACGCCATAAAGGTGGACCGGGGGTGACTTTAGAATGTGTTTGTACGATATGGGTATCAAATTAAGGGTACTAATGAGGGTTTTAAAAGGGAGTGGCCCTTAGTTGTATATGTGAAGGCGTTTTCGAGATATCGAACAAAATGTGGACCAGGGTGACCCAGAACATCATCTGTCAGGTACCGCTAATTTATTTATATATGTAATACCACGAACAGTATTCCTGCCAAGATTCCAAGTGCTTTTGATTTCGCCCTGCAGAACTTTTTTATTTCCTTCTACTTAATATGGTAGGTGTCACGCCTATTTTACAAAGTTTTTCTAAACTTAAATTTTTCGTCAATAAACCAATCCAATTACCATGTTTCATCTCTTTTTTCATATTTGGTATAGAATTATGGCATTTTTTTCATTTTTCGTAATTTTCGATATCGAAAAAGTGTGTTCAGATAAGTATGTGAACTAGTTTAGTAAAGATATATCGATTTTTGCTAAGGTTATCGTGTTAACGGCCGAACGGAAGGACAGACGGTAGACTGTGTATAAATTTTTGTTCGACTTATGGCATTAAAAGTATTCTAGACAAATTAAATGAAAAAAGGGCGGAGCCACCCCCATTTTGAAATTTTTTTTATTTTTGTATTTTGTTGCACCATATCATTACTGGAGTTGAATGTTGACATAATTTACTTATATACTGTAAACTTATTACATTTTTTTTTAAAATTTGACTTTAAAAAAATTTTTTTTTTAAGTGGGCGTGTTCGTCATCCGATTTTGCTAATTTTTATTTGGCTCACATATAGTAATAGGAGTAACGTTCCTGCTAAATTTCATTATGATATCTTCAACGACTGCCAAATTACAGCTTGCAAAACTTTTAAATTACCTTCTTTTAAAAGTAGGCAGTGTTACGCCCATTGTCCAAAATTTTACTAAGCTTCTATTTTGCGTCATAAGGTGAACCCACCTACCAAGTTTCATCGCTTCATCCATCTTTGGTAATGAATTATCACACTTTTTCGATTTTTCGAAATTTTCGATATCGATACCCGGGTCCACGTTTTGGCCCATATCTCGAGACCCTGTACGTCGATCTTGAATTCGCTGCAAATCTCACGGAGCCCGAGACCTTTCCAACGAATGCAAAACCGTGGAAATCGGTTCGTTCGTTCTGGAGTTATAGCGTCGCCCCACTTATTTTTATATTATAGATTATACTCAACGTTAAGCAGTACAAACGTGTAAATAAATGTATGTACATATATGAATAAATTTGCTGCAATGTTAATTATTTATTATATTGTGACGAATATGAGCAACACTAAGGGATACTATCATCTCTAAGCTGAGGCTGAGCAGTGACGTGTATGCACATCAATAAATCATTATGTCTATATATATGTTCGTACACGCAGCAGAGAAGAGACGCACAAACACATGCATATATCTTATCTGAGATGCTCCAAAAAGTAGGCATTTATAATTGTGCAAGTATCAGTCACATCTACACGCGCATATGAGAAGCTATAAACGTACTAATTTTATAGCTGATAACTAAACCGTAAATTCTAGAAATGGAAGCGCCTAGAAGTATGCGAACGAGAAATCACAGAGTATAAAAGGCAGCAACAGTAGAGGCACGACAATCAGTTTTGATTAAGCAAGCTATAAGTTTTGAAGTATTAGTGTTATTGTGAAGTACTTTAATAAAGGCCATTTTGCATTATTGAATAGTGGAGTTATTTACTCAACAGTTTAGTGATTCGAACGTTAGTAGAAGGTTGCAAATAAGGGGGATTGCACTAAATTCGTTACAATATAAATGTTTTGTGTTGTTATTAGTTTGTCCTGAAAACGATTACCGACGGTAATTCGAAATATATTGACAGAACGAAAAACTTGTGTTTTATTAGTTTTGCAAGAAAAACATAGACCTCGAGCCAGAAAATTGGAAAGTTAAAATAAAATAAAATAAAATAAAATAAAATAAAATAAAAAGTAAAATAAAATAAATGAAGAAATGGAATTATATGAGAAACCAGAAAAAAATTTGAATATAAACCGAAAAATAAATTGCTGCAAAACAATAACTAAAACTATAAACAAGACCAGAATGAATCTGAAACTGGAACAGAAACGGGATTTAGAATATAAACGAAAACTTAAACACAACTTTGAACCGAGTTTGACACCAGAATTCAAAATGGAATCCAAAATCGGAGCAGACAGCATTAAAACTATAATTAAAACTTAAAGCATTAACTAGTTCCCAAAACCATAATTCGAAGCGACACCCTTATCGAAATTGAATGCAAAATCAGAACAGCACTGGAGCATAAGCCGTGAATAAAACTAGAACAGAGAATGGGGATAGAAATTAAGCCGAAAACCGAACCAACAATAAAAGGAGACATCGGAACAGAAACAGGAATAAAAACCAGAACAATCAGCATAACTATAAGCGTAACCTAATGCTATTGAAATAGAAACCGAAACATAAACTGAGTCATAAGTAATAAGCAGTAACATCGACTCAAATAGAAACCAGAACCGAATCCGAAACTTGAACAGAGACCGAGCAGAAATTGAAACCAAATGCGGACCGAAAATTGGAACTGCATTGAAGCCAAGCTCGGGAATGAATTTCGAAGAAAATTAGAACGGACACTGGGACAGAGATTAGAACCGAAGCCGCGCTTTAAATATAACCGAAACTGTAATAGAAACCCAAACGAAACTATGACTAAAACATATACTGAACCAGAAGTATAACTAAAAACCCAAAGGGTAACGAATGTGAGATTAAAAACCAAACCAGAGCCAGAACGCAAACTGACTTAAAAGGCAAAATTGAAATTAGAGTACAGAGTGCACAGAAATTGTGGCCAAAACCGGAATAAGAGTTTGAAATTCGTAGCGAAATTGAACCCAACAAAACCAAGAACAGAAACTTTGGCTGAAATAAAAATTAGAACCGAAATTGAAACAGAAATGAAGTTGAATCATAGCTATAACTGGAACTATAACGGAAACTGTAAAAATATGTGACAGAAAACGAAAAGAAAGTGAAACTTAAACTTTTGATATGAGAGAAAGATTCCAAGAGAGTTTCACTAAAACACTGGAAGATACTTTTAAAATTGTTGTTGAAAATGCAAAACAAATATCTCAGCGCATCATACGGATGAATGCTTTTGCCAATGAAGTAGCCTGTCCAAGCAATTTGCATAACAATTATAAAGAAATTGCTTTTATTGAATAAGAGGCAATTACATTTGTTCTACTTGGTTTGGGTACAAAAAGCTTTTTACATCAATTATACAGCAATTTGTAATTTCATGAATTTTTATTTACTCAAAATGTACAATTACATTCCTACAATATATTTGTATTGAGACTAAAGACTGAAATTTAAAAATTATTAAATTATGCCACCTTAGAACCGGCATCACGCTAACAAATGAAAGCAATGAAAAAAAAAATACATGGAAATACACTTTAACATGCTATTTGTTCCCGTACACAAGTATGCAAATATATATGTACATGCATACATATATATTTACATATTTCTTTGATGGCACCCGATGGAATATTTGCCTCTAGTGCCGGGAGGAATGGTTTTAGAGTGCACGAGGGGTGTTAAGTGTGGTAAGGGTAATGTTTGGTTTTATCTGAAAAAAAAGAACAAAAACTGCTTTTATGGAAAATTATTGTACACTTGAATTTTGCATATACGTGGGGATAAAGAATGTTCGT
Source organism: Eurosta solidaginis (assembly GCF_040869045.1). NCBI lineage: Eukaryota > Metazoa > Arthropoda > Insecta > Diptera > Tephritidae > Eurosta > Eurosta solidaginis. The sequence goes on from NC_090321.1 coordinate 209,091,628, forward strand.
TTGGTTGAAAGAAGAAAGCAAACGCAATTTTTGATCAGGTTAAGGATACGAACTACATAAATTTAGAAATTTAGTTTGCAACAAACTGGGCCCGTATCGTGTGTTACGATCTGCGAATGAAAACTATTTTCGAAATCACAATAGCTTTAGGGTAACCCTAGAATGTGTTTTTATATTATGGGTATCAAATTAAAGCTGCTGATGAGTGCTTTAGTAGAGGGTAATTTTCATACCCCTGGGTGACTATGGTCTGGAGATATAGGCCAAACGTGGACCCGTGTACCCCTAGAATGTGTTTATAGGATATGGATATCAAATCAAAGCTGTTGATGAGTGCTTTAGTAGAGGTTAAGTTTTACTCCGATAGGTGACAAGGGTCCCGAGATATAGGCTAAAACATGGACCCGGAGTTTTTGCATTATATTTATATTTTATATTTATTTATTTATTACGACTCTAAGAGCATAGTTCAAAACTTAAAAATATGATTGCATTAATTAACAATGTGTACATAATCTAAATTTTTAAATTAAAAAAATTTTAATAATGACACATGTAAAACTAATCATTTAAATCTCAACGACTATATCATTTAATCGGCCTAGATTTGGTGTAGTCATACAACCGGCTGCTAAATAAGTTTCCATCACAATTTTTTATATATTCAGGTAGTTCCATAACAATATTTGCGTTAACTGGTGACGTTGGCGATCTCATTGGCAATCCTCTTATTTGTGTGTATATTTGATCTTCGTATTTAAAATAACGGTTTTCCTGAATACAAAATTTCAATATTTCCATGAATAGTTTTTTCGATATTTTATTGTACTTTTCTATTATTGTCCATTTCTCTTGAATAACCTCAAGATTTAGTTGTATGGGGACGCTCGGAAAAAGCGATACAACATCGAACGAAATTAGTTTTCATCATTAATAAGAGTATTATTTATTCTTTCCTTAAATTCAAGTGTATCAGTGACATTATAACTAGAATTTTCTGTTGAATTTTTTTAAATATTTGTAATGAATTTACATAGACCGAACGACGCTGATCCAGTGGTTGAACATATCGGCCTAAGGGGTGTCCCTTCCTTTCCGCGGTTGGTATTTTTGACTTTGTTCTATTAAAATGTGTTTTAGTGTGTTTACTGGTTTATGGGCTATTTTTATTTTATTTTTATACTCAGCTGAGCAGAGCTCACATAGTATATTAATTTTGTTCGCATAACGGTACCCGGTAATGACATAAACTAATCGAGATAGATATAGACTTCTATATATCAAAATGATCTGGGCGAAAAAAGAAATTAATTTAGCCATGCCCGTCTGTCCGTAAACACGATGACTTGAGTAAATATTGAGGTACCTTAATGAAATTGGTATGCCACTTCCTGGACACTTATCTCAGATCGCTATTTAAAATGAACGAAATATGACTATAACCACGCCCAATTTTTCGATATCGAAAATTTCGAAAAACCGAAAAAGTGTGTTAATTTATTACCAAAGACGAATAAAGCGTTGAGACTTGGTAGGAGGGCTTACCTTATGACGCAGAATAGAAAATTAGTAAAATGTTGGACAATAATTTACTTAGTTTATTTTATTTTATTTTATTTTATTTTATTAAATATTATCTTAGTAAATATTTATTTTATTTTATTTTACTTCATTTTATTTTATTTTTTTTTTATTTTACTTCATTTTATTTTATTTTATCTTACTTTATTTTATTTTATTTTATTTTATTCTACTTTATTTCATTTTATTTTATATTTTAATTTGTTTACTATTAAGAATTCATGATAAAAAAAAATAAAATAAAATAAAATAAAGTAAACAAATTAAGTATTTATGTTTGCTTGTTTAATGGTGTGTTCAATTTATACTTATTATTAACAATTCATGAGCTTAACACCGGCTTATAATAATTGAATATTCAATTACTATGTTTTTTTTTTCGCGGTAAATATTTCTTTCCTTCTTTTCAGTTTCTCTTAGAAAAAACATAGTAATTGAATATTCAATTATCATAAGCCGGTGTTAAACTCATGAATTGTTAATAATAAGTATAAATTGAACACACCATTAAACAAGCAAACATAAATACTTAATTTGTTTCCTTTATTTTATTTTATTTTATCTTATTAAATATTATCTTATAAAATTTTTATTTTATTTTCTTTTACTTTATTTTACTTCATTTTATTTTATTTTATTCTGCTTTATATCATTTTATTTTATATTTTAATTTGTTTACTATTAAAAATTCATGAGGTTAACATCGGCTTATAATAATTGAATATTCAATTACTATGTTTTTTTCGCGGTTCGAATCTCGGTGAAACCTTTGATAACATTACGAAATTGCCCGATGATTATTACGTTGGCAGTTTTCGAAATTTATCCATCGCAATATGCCAGTAGATGTTTCTTTCCTTCTTTTCAGTTTCTCTTAGAAAAAACATAGTAATTGAATATTCAATTATTATAAGCCGGTGTTAAGCTCATGAATTGTTAATAATAAGTATAAATTGAACACACCATTAAACAAACAATCATAAATACTAAATTTGTTTACTTTATTTTATTTTATTTTATCTTATTAAATATTATCTTATAAAATTTTTATTTTATTTTCTTTTACTTTATTTTATTTTATTTATATTAATTTTATTTTATTTCATTTCATTTTATTTTGTTTAATCTATTTAGTTTAGTTTATTTTATTTTATCTCATTAAATATTATATAATAAAATATTTATTTTATTTTACTTTATTTTATTTTACTAATATTATTTGTCTTTCATATATTTTTTTACTCATTAACTGTTTTTTTGATTTTCAATATGTCTTTTGTTCCAATTCATTTTATTTCAATCTTTTTTCACTTTTTTTTTTTATTTTTTAAACGCGTGTAGAAAGTTGTTTGAACCAACAAAAATTCGACCACAAATTAATACAAACAAATAAGGAAAATGAAACGTTCCTATCACCGTCAAATCATACTTGCACACATACCTTTGTTTAAATTTTTTTATCAAACTTCGCCAATGCTCACTCATAACGACTGCTACTCGTACTCCCAACACTAAGTATCACATCTCGAACGCGCTAACCGAATTTGAGATTACTTTTTTAATATAGATTTCGTAATGTTTCATTGTATTGTTTCTTAATTTTTTTGTTCGTTTCACTAAAGTTCATCAATAATTAGCCATATTAGCACTATCAGCTGCATCTGTACAAAGACACAGTCCTGCTAAGTGTTGTCGCTATAGTAAACTATTAAAATATATTCAGCAAAAATTAAAAATCATTTTTCAACTTTAATACAATAAACAAATTGAAATAAAAAACCACGAAAAAAATGTTGCACCAAAATGTTACTCATACGCCGTGTCAGCTCAAATTATTTCTAACCACTAAGGTAATATAAGCGGCATCGCATTGTGGTACACTTTCTTGCTTAAAGATCATAATTAAGTTGCCACAATCCGCAGTCGGATATTTTATTAGTGCCACTTGAATTTTGAGCCATAATCATGCTCACATACATAGACACATACACACAAATAAAAGTAATATGAATATTACTTGTACTAAAGTGGGCACTCATCTTAACAACAGCAACACCAACAAACTTAGCTTGCGCTACAAAACACTCATTATACTTGACGAAGGCAAATCTGTAAAAAACAAAACCACCAACAACAAAAAAGTGCCGCTGATTCAAGCGACTCTAACGAACAACTACAATACAGAAGCCGCGCGTCAATAGACGTGCATACACACACACACTCGAATGTCAAGAACAGTTGTACTTGTTATGTGACCATATGCTTCCTTATACATACAAATATACAAATATACATACATATATGTATATGCAAGTATCACAATGCCATTTGTTTTACTACTTAAAAAGCATTCACGTTGCTTTTTTTGTTTTTTTGGTATTGTTTTGGCACGTGAAAGGACAATATTGACTTGGTGGTTATGAGGGATCTAAGCAAATATTCGTAACGTGCATAGGTATAAGAGGGTAGATATGCACGCTAGTGAGTGCGTGTGCAAAAGACCATTTCTAGCGACTACTTGTTTATGTAATGACATGTAAATATCTGTATATGAGATTGACATGTGCACTTCTACCTGTTGCAAGAGATCTACAAACAAACCCCGCTGTGTGAGACTTAAGCCCATGTTTGAATTAAGGTATTTGAAGATAAATTGGTGAGATGAATATTATTATTTTAAAATTTCACATCGAAACCATATACGACAGCAAATCTGTCATAGATTGGTTTACACGCACTAAGTCAAGTGCTAAGAATTTTTGGGTACAATATGCACCGAACTGCTATAAATTCACATGCCACAGCAATTTTGATCGCGAGGCGAAGAGAAAGTTTAAGGCGAATCTTCATACTCAAATAACGGCTCTCATTTCCTCTCTCACTTCACATTACTCCCAAGCTGCAAATAACGATTTACGACTTTTCAGATTTATGCTATGAATACATCCAGACGCATGAACGCGTGGCTCCAGAAATATTGCAACCGACAAAATTTACGCATATTTTGGTGAAGGTTGCTGCTGATCTTAAGAATTCTCGATTGTTCTGCGCCATCTGCATCGTTCTAATCACTGAACGGTCAAATGCTTAAATAAACTCAAATGTTCTGTATATAAAATTCACTACTATAGCACTACTATGAGAGGAGATCTTCACAATTTAATGTATTCGCGTACTTCAATTCGCGTATAGCCTTTTCGGATAGTTGCTTATTCATTTCTTGTTTCTGTATTCCATATTCGATTGGCTATATACATACATATTTATCTGTTTATTGTTGTGTGAGTTATGTTGTCTGCGCAATTTGTTGCTGTGTATGTGTGTGAGTAATATCTATGCTCTTTGTTGCTGTTTAAGAGGTGATATTACCCCTTGCGATTTGAAAATTTGTTTAGAACAAAGTGAAGTTTAATGTTATAAGAAAAGCATCAACAGGTGGCGCTTTCAACGAAATCTTTAGAAAATATTTATTGTGTTTCCACTTCGCTCATAATTAGTATATATTTAGAACATACAAATTTTAAATAATAAAGGGATGAGAAATCAAACTTTTAACACTAGCTTTATATAAATGGACCAAAAAACCAGCAAATTTTATACAAATTTCATCATAATGAATTCACCTATACAAATTTCCATCAATTTGGCTACTTTAGTTCTAAGTAAATATGTATGTATGTAGATATTAGTTTTTATATAAAATAAAAGGTGACGCATAGTCTGTGTCATTGACTGCATTTAGCAATGCACAAGTGTAAGTACACATACGCATGTGAGAAAATACTAATGTGAATAGATATGTAAAAGAAACAAGAGCAATAAAGAGAGACATAAACAAAAACAACAAAAATTACTAACAAAATGAAAATTGATTACCCAAAACTCTCAAAGCACACAATGTGTCATTAAGTGGCACGCGTTTTGTACACAGATACACACATGCGTATGAGTAGAGCTGCAAAGGCATCGATTTTCTTTTTAAGTGATATCTAGGAGACAAAATATCGATACTTCGCGATACATAGTAAGTTTTTGTTTTTCATATTTAAACTTTGAAAATCAGGCACTCAAACTGTTATGATACAATTCTCTTAAAACTCTTTTTAAATTATTGCAATGATATTAGATATATTGGCGATACAAAACCGAGATCTAACTAAAAACTTATAAGTCTCAATAAATCAGAGTCTGTTTGTGATAAATGAAAATAGTTGATACCCTTGTCATTTTGATCCAGGTCTTGGCAAATTTAGATAAGTGCGCAGTGGCACCCTACCCCGTTCTCTCCCTGAGAACAGGTTTTTTAAAACGTTAAAACTTTAAACCTGTTTCATAAAAGGCCAATATAATTTGGACACATGTGGAATAGCTCGAGATCGAAGGAATTTTGGATACTTTCTTATCCGTCCTTCTCAGAATCGTTTTTAAAAATCCTTATAACCTTGTGTCTATGTGACCTTGATCAATGATATTTGTAATATATGTAATACCGATTGGGGCTCAAGCAATTTCAGTAAAGTACTAATAGGGTTTTTCTGGGACTAGTTAATTGGTATCCAGTAATGCACCTTCAGGTTGACTCCTGTGTCCATCCTGTGTACTCTTTCGGGATTTCTTCGATAGCATTTAGTATTTGAGTTCATGTAAGTTTTGAAACTATTTTCGGATAGTTGTGGAACTATTTTCGATATCACTTCGAGACTCTTTCGATATAATATCAGTATTGTTTTCAATATCAATTTAAGACTGCTTTAAGAATCATTTACAAAATGTTACTTGATAGTTTTCGAGATTATTTACAAATACTTTTGTGATCATTTCGGGACTGTTTCGGTACCATACCGATATAAATTTGGGCTCGTTTTCGGGATCATTATCGGGATAATTTCTCGGACGTGTCAGAATCATCAGGAATGTTTCGGTATAATTGATGTGTGCTTTTTTTTTTTTTTTTTAATTATTTAAAAAGTCTTTTGTGGATAATTTCATGATTAGTCTCGTGACTATTTCGGGATTATTTTGAAAATCATTTAGTAACCATTTCGGGATTCGAGATAGTTTTGAAGCTAAATATTACAAAAGCGTGTTCCTATTCATTTCGTCGCTTGATATAGCGGAACTGTTTTTTGAGAGATCAATAAAAACCATTTATAAATTTTAGACGTTGCCCATTTTTCAAATTTTTTGTTTCGCAAATTTGTTATAACAAAAGTCTAAAATTTTTATATTGGATCTTTATGGAGATATAATAAAATAGTGATTGCTGATGTACGAATGTGTTCACAAAAAGAGTAGCAACAATTATTAAACATTTAATGTAAAGTTGTTTATTTTATTCAATTTTGTTAATGCAAAAAAACTTTCAACGGATTATTTAACAAAAATTATGTTAATTGCTTTCAAAAACGTATTCTGATAATTTAGGATATTATATTTTTTAAAAATGTCTATTAAAATAGAGAAAGTTTTCGCTAGGAATTTTCAAAAAGTTTTAGGTATATAAATTTCAAAAGGTATGCTCAAATTTTTCTGAAAATTCCTAAAGAAATATTTGATATTATTGTGAAAAATTTTAAGCATTTAATTTTCTTGTCAGGTATTTTCGAAAATTTTGATTAAGCAGTTTTCGAAAAATTTTGAAAGATTTATTTCACGCAATTTTTATTGCAAATTTTCAAAAAAATTTGAATATCGACAAATTTTAAAAATTCTGGCTTTCGAAAATTTTTAATAAACTTTCAAAACTTTTTGTAACAAGTTTTAGGAAAATTTTAAGTTTATTATTTTACAAGTGCAAGGTTCATTCTTTTGTCAAGAGCTTAATGTAAGCTGCAAGTTTAAGTTGGCTGATCACTGAAGTGTATTCCAAGCGGAAGTTGCTGCGATTAAGGATGCGGTGGATGAAATGCTATCCAGTGCTACTACGGTTAGAGAATTTAACATCTACTCTGATAGCCAAGCGGCTATCAAAGCCTTGAGCTCAAATACGGGGTGGCCTGGGAGTGCCTGACCACGCTTGCGATTGCATCGAATTATTTTACAATTAAGATTATCTGGGCCATAGTTATATCCCAGGTAACTGTCAAGCGGATCTCTTAGCCCGCATCGGTACAACTGAACCGGATGAAGATGGCTGTAAGGATTTCGGGATTCCGTTGGCCACCTGTGGATTTCTCCTTCATAGCTGGGCCTCGAGTCAGCTCAGCAAACGTTGGGCGCACCCCACGTCTTGCAAGGTAGCAAGATCTTTCTGACCGAAAGTGGATGGCAGGAGGTCTGTTGAAATAATTGGGTTTACTAAGGCTCACCTATCAAAGGTTATTGGGGTATTGACAGGGTACTGTCCCCTGGGTATCCATGCGGTACGTCTCAATATACTGGAAACTCCGTCCTGCTGTCAAGTGAAATCACCAAATCACTGTATGCTTGATTGCCCAGCTTTTGCCAGAACTAGGTGAAAGTACTTCGGTCGCGACTCACTTGGATCTCCCGAGGATTTATGCAAAGTTGAGATCGGTATCATTCGGAGCTTTATCGTTGCTACCCAACGGTTCTCTAAGTAGCTAGATCTAAGTCACCGTTATTTTTGGTGTATGTGGTATCACACGGACTTTCGTGTTGTCCAAGTGAGCTATCCTTATCAGGGCAGCTGCCACCTAACCTAACCTAAGGTTCAGTATTTATTAAAATTTTTGGTAGCAATTGTAAATTTTAGGAAATCCTTAGACTTCAGATTTAGGGTTTTCCCATACAAAATATTCCCACATAGGTAAAAGACTAACCCTTTGAAGAGAAGATTGCGAAAAATCAATGAGAATTTTGATTAAACTACAAAACCGTATAGTAAAAATTTTTATGCGAATTCCTTGTTTGGAATTTTTATGACGATTTTAAAAAAAATGGAATTTTTTAACTTTTTCGAAAACATTTTTTAAATATCCTTACATATCTTGCAGTTCATAATTCAGATCTTAAGTTATATTTGATACATTTTTATACTTTTCATGATCATGAAATGGTATATTAACTTTCGTCCGATGTTTGTAACGTTGAGAAATATAGAAGATAGACTCACCATTAAGTATACCGAATTGATCAGGGCGACGAACTGAGTTGATATAGCCATGTCCGTCTGTCCATCCGTCTGTCTGTTTGAACGCAAAGTAGTCCCTCAAATTTTGAGATATCTCAATGAAATTTGGCACAAGGATGTATTTTTGTATTATATTAGACATTTGTCGGATCCGTTAGGATCGGACCACTATAACATATAACTTAACAAAGGGGCAGACACACTTACTTGTAAGAATGTGCTGACACCACACTTCAACAAACACAAGCAAAGCCAACGATCCGATATCATATTGTGTAAGCAGACAAAATGCAATTCATGGGAACTGCAGCGTAAGCGATATGATATGCGGACAAAATGCAAGCCGTGTGATTCGCCACACAAGCGAAAAATATTATTTTGGCCAACCGTGGGAAGTGCAGTGTCAGCAATTATGAAATCACTTAGATTAATGTAGAAGCTTAGAGCTTAGGTTAAGTGAATGATAGAGTCAGTCTGTTCTTGACATTGAGGAAGAATAAATGGTAAATATCGTTAAGCGGAAAAAGCTTTTTTTATTTGGATCTTTTCAGGTTGCAATGGGGCCGCGGGGCGGCCCCCAACTTTAACTTTTTGGAGCCTTAGTCCTTGGGCTCCTTAACTGGCGCCCGAGCAGGGACCCACTGGCAAGTGGGTCCTTCAAAAAGGACCTCCTTAAATGTGAGGTCCATAGTGATTAGTGACAAAGTGATAGTGATAGTGGAGTGCTAAGAAAAAAAATAATAGAAATTTTACCGATAAAGGAATAAAAAAATATAGAGAGGCAAGACCTCAGCTTAGATAATTTAAGGCTTGTACAGCCAATAACGAAAATACCAAAACCGAGATTCACCTTCGAGGGGACCCTCCGGTTATAACGATAGCTTAACTCTGCGATTCCCTTCGGGACCCTCCAGGGTATAAAAGCTCCTCTCCCCAGGAGAGGTAAAACGAATAATAAAAAAAAACAAGTGAATAACAAAAAGTTGAGTGAAAAGTGATGCTACACGCAGTAAATTACTACGTCCAATCCTAAAAGCCCTCAGAGGGCTATACAGGAATAATATTAAAAGAAGCGAGCCTGTGACCCCTAAGATCCTCTGGCGCGCGAATAAAATTCAACACGAAAATTGAAAAATTTTATAAGTGAATTATCCTACGGCCCCACTATTGCTATTCCAAGTGCACGTATAATCACACTGGCTGGGTGAGTCCGTATACCTATACTTCTAGGACGGACCTCACCATACCAAAGGCCGAAAAATGGTTAACGACTCCTGTGACCGTGTCATGTACACAAAATTTTTTTTGCAATATGCAACTTGCCGCTCCTTTCAGGATACGGCAAAAATTTCCTGCTGAAAAAGTTAACCCGAGCGTACACATAAGAACACACTTGGGCCGGCTTTAAAAGTTAACCTGAGCGTACACATAAGAACACACTTGGGCCGGCTTATCCTTTTGTGAAGTTTCCAGGGTACACATCAGCGCACACTGGAAACGGTCACTCGTTACTTGCGATACTTTCAGCGTACCCATAAGAACACGCTAAAGATTCGCAATATGTCCAGGGCGTTGTGGAGCAACTGTGCCTTAGTAGGTTGCCTTCAATCTGATTGTCGACGACTAAAAAGGAGTGACACAGCCTCCCCTGACCAAAACCATAATTATTTAAAGACTAATGTACTGTGAAACGCCAACTTGGTACATGTCGCCGTTGCCATAAGAACACGGTAAAAGTTTCACAAATGTAACTAAAGTCCTCTTTTTCTTTGCAGGAAACTGTCAAAGTGTAAGGACAACCTTAAAACTAAAACAAAAAACAAATAAATCGTCTGTGCTATAAGGACTATCCCGTCAGGTGATCGCGAACGCCAGTAAGTAACAAAAAAAATAATAAAAAACAATTTTTAAAGAGCCACCGTGTGCCAAATTAAAATTTAAAAATATATTTTTTAATCCCAAACTAAAATTTTTTTTATCTAAAATGAACGCTTTAGCCACGAAAGTTAATGAACTTAATGGGGGCATTAATGCTCTGCTCGAGCAGATTAGGCGGCTTGAGACACGCCTTGGGGGTATAGAAAGCAACGGTGTTGCTCTGAACTCTAGGCTAGGGGAAATTGAATGCAATAACGCGAGTTTAGAACAAAATCTTGCCAGAATCGATGAGCGATTGGGAAGAGTAGAACAGGGTGGCGTAAGAACGCAGCCACAGGGGGTATTGGCAGCGGTGCGAACACCACTGTCGGAGCAAGACCTAAAGGATATTGGCAGACTCCCCGACTGCGTGAAGGAGCTGCAAGTTTTTGAAGGCAGCCCTTCTCAATACATCTCTTGGGTTCACAGCGTTGAAGGAATTCTGTCGGACTACGACATCGTCAAGGAAAGGCCCCTGTATCGTGCCATCCTGCAACATATTAGGCAGAAAATCCGTGGCTTTGCCGATGCAGCACTGGTAGCGTATAATGTTTTCGATAGCAATTGGGTAGAAATAAAAAGGGTATTATCACTGCATTACGCAGACAAAAGGGACATTAGGACTTTAGAGCACCAACTGAATCAGCTAGCTCAGAGAGGTTCAATATTAGATGATTTCTACGCAACGGTCAATCATCAGTTGTCTCTAATAGTGAACAAAATCAAGTGCGATGACTATAGCCAGGAAACCGTGTCGGTCCTTGTGGAAACGTACCGTAACAGGGCACTCGATGTTTTCATACGGGGCCTCATTCCAGAATTGTCACGTATGCTTATAGTGCAGAAGCCAAAAACACTGCCAGAAGCGTACACGGCCTGCCTTGACATCCAGAACCTAACGTTAAGGAACACAATAGTCCATGCAAACACTCCAAATAGAGTAATTGTCCCCACCAATACCCTGTCGCAAGTTACTCAGAGACCACCGTTACCTCCTCGATCACGGTCTACATACAACTGGACGAATCAAAACAATACTCAATGGAATGGCCGGTCATCCTACAACAGATTCCAAGGCAATCAAGGGACGAACACCGCACCTCCTGCTAGACCCGCAGCCCCAAGACCTGCGGAAAGAATGGATGTCGACGACAGTGTTCAAACCAGACAGGTGAACTACATGAACCGACCGACGAATTACAACGCCTTCAAAAGGGGACCTGCATCATCGATTGAAAAGATGCCCAAACAGCAGAGGCTCTACAACATGGAAGCCAACAGCGCAGATGTAGAAAGCGGACTTTCAACGTATGCTGAATCGACAGAAGACAACTTCCAGCAGGTAAATTTTATGGCGGACGGGCCACCAGCCTATTTCATATGAGCACTACCGCGCAATCCAGTATACCCTATCTCACTTGTTTGACACCAAACAAAGTAGCCCTAAAGTTCTTAGTTGACACAGGGGCAAATAAAAATTTTATAAAACCTGAATTGGCAACTAATACAGTCCCAGTCAATCCACCTTTCTCAGTAACCACCGTAGCGGGACCTGTAGTAATAAACAAAAAAATCAGCGGGAGATTTTTCCAGAATGCTGGTAACGAAGCTATGGTGACCTTTTACGCACTTCCTGGTTTAAGCTCGTTTGATGGGATAATAGGCGATGACACCCTCAAAGAACTGGGTGCCGTCATAGACAGGAAAAAACATGTCCTTACAATAGATCCCAATATAAGAATTCCGCTCAAAAACAAAGTCGTAGGAAGCCTAAATTTTTTCGAAACTGGCGATATACCCGACGCAATTCTCCCAAACCTAAAAGCCATGATAGAAAAGTATTCTCATTTGTTCGGTCCACTTAACATCAAATCAAATATTAAAACCACAGTTCGAGCTGAGATAAAGACTACCACGAATGAGCCCATATACACGAAAAGTTACCCATATCCTGCAAACATGAGGGAAGAGGTAGAAAAACAAATTACTGAGTTGCTTGAAGAAGGAATTATACGACCATCCAAAAGCCCGTACAATTCTCCTATTTGGGTAGTTCCGAAAAAACCCAAACCCTCTGGTGAAAAGCAGTATAGAATGGTAGTGGACTTCAAACGTCTGAATGCAGTCACCGTGCCAGACGCCTATCCTATCCCAGATATTAATGCAACGCTGGCCAGTTTAGGGAACGCAAAATATTTCACAACTATAGATCTGACCTCAGGCTTTCACCAAATCACAATGAAAGAAACAGATATACCCAAAACAGCGTTTTCAACAATGAATGGAAAGTACGAATTTCTGAGATTACCTTTTGGGTTAAAAAACGCTCCGGCTATATTCCAGCGAATGATTGATGACGTTCTTAAAGAGTATATAGGGAGGATATGCTACGTGTATATCGACGACATTATTGTCTTTGGAAAAAGTACCGACGAACATTTAGTAAATTTAGAGATAGTGTTTAAACGGCTTGCGGATGCTAATTTGAGAGTGAATTTGGAAAAAACTAAGTTTATGAGAACGGAAGTAGAATTTCTGGGATATGTAATAACATCCGACGGGATGAAGGCAGATCCTTCAAAGGTCCAAGCTATAGAGAACCTCTCATCCCCAGAAACGCTTAAGGAACTAAAAAGCTTTTTGGGAATGACGTCGTATTACCGAAAGTTCATTCGAGATTACGCTAAGGTTGCTAAACCCTTGACCAATCTCACACGCGGTGAGAATTCGCAGGTCAAGGCAAACCAATCTAGAAGAGTGCGTATCAAAATGAATTCCGAGGCCCTTCAGGCCTTCGATACTCTAAAAAAACTACTCGTTTCCTCAGATATTCTCGCATTTCCAGATTTCGAAAAACCGTTCAACCTTACCACCGACGCCTCAAACTATGCCATTGGTGGGGTGCTATCCCAAGGAGAAACAGGGAAAGATCGACCCATCGCCTACATCTCAAGATCTTTAAGCAGAACAGAGGAAAACTATGCCACAAACGAGAAGGAAATGTTGGCTATAGTTTGGGCTCTAGACAACTTGAGATCCTACCTCTATGGGGCGAAAAAAGTTAGAATTTTCACTGACCACCAGCCTCTCACTTTTGCGTTAGGAAGTCGAAACTATAACGCCAAGTTGAAGAGGTGGAAGGCTAGAATAGAAGAGTATAACCACGAATTGATTTACACTCCTGGTAAATCGAATGTCGTGGCGGATGCTCTCTCCAGAATTCCATGCCAGGCAAACCATTTGACAGCACCATCGGAACCCAAAGATGCACCAACAGAAGCTAGAAGTGACGAGGGGACAGCTCACAGTGCTGAACAGGATTCTTCGGACCTTATTCCACACGTTGAAGCCCCTTTAAACGTTTTCCGAAACCAAATAATTTTTACGGAGGGGAATGCAATGACTTGTGTTGAAAACCCACATCCAGGATTCACTCGTCATTATGTGAGACTAGATGTAATTGAAAAGTCCAGCTTAACCAAAGCCTTGAAGGAACGCCTAAACCCGGCACTCATAAATGGAATAAAGATTCCAGAAAGTTACTTACAACTCCTACAAGAAGTATATATAGAAAATTTCCTTTTATACAAAATTAGGATAACTCAGAGGGTGGTCGAGGATGTGGCCAACGAGGATAGGATTTGCGGTATAATAGAGACAGAACATAGGAGGGCCCATAGAAACTCAAAAGAAAATAGGGAACAAATCTTGGAAAAGTATTATTTTCCCAAAATGGCTAGTAAGATAAAAAATTTCACTTCTAACTGTGAAACCTGCCTTGCTAACAAGTATGATAGGCATCCGGCAGTACCACCGATAAAAGAGACCCCAGTGCCGAAATATCCATGCGAAATAGTGCATGTGGACATTTTTGAAATTCAAGGGGAGAAATTTTTATCTTGCATAGACAAATTTTCAAAATTTGCCAAGCTTTTCCACATTAAAAATAAAGCATCCGTCACTCTCCGCGCTAAGCTAGCCAAAGTAATACACTATTTCACAACTCCTAAAATGATAGTCACCGACAATGAGAGGGGATTTATGACTCCATTGGTATGTAACTACATAAGAGGTTTGGGAATCGAACTATATCAGACTCCAATTCAAAGAAGTGAAGTAAACGGCCAGATCGAAAAATTCCACTCTACCATTATTGAGATTTATCGGTGCCTCCGGAAAGAAATTAATAACGCTAGACCAAAGGAATTGGTGTATATTGCTGTCGATCGTTACAACACAACAATACACTCTGTAACAAAGAGGAAGCCTAGCGACATATTTTTCAACAGAACCGAAAGAATTAACTACCAAGGCCTAACCAACTTCAAAAGTAGGGTCCACAAGGAGATTAGGGAACAAATCAAGAGAAACCAGGAGTTAAGAAATCTCCGATTGAATAAAAAAAGGAAAAGAGCTAAGGAATTTAGGCCAGGAGATGAGATTTACGTCAGGGATAAACAGATAAAATCAAAACAAAAGGCACTTTACAAAAAAGAAACGGTTGGTAAAGACAATACAGTGACATTGCTCACAGACACTGGCAAAAGGATTCATAAAGCGCAGATAAAAAATACGCCAACATAAAAAAAAAAAAAAAAAAAAAAAAAAATAAAAAGGTCACCACGGGAAGTCAACAACAAAAAGATGTCCCAATAAGGGACCCAAAGATTTGAAATTCTATAGCACAGACGACGCGAAAAAGGCGTCAATTTCAAGATCAAAGATCTTTTCTATAACAAACCACATAAGCGATTAAAGAGGCAACATAAAATATTGCAAAAAACAAAAAAAAAAACAACAACAAAAAAATACAAAAAAACAGAGGAAACGATTTTTCGTTTAAAAAATTTTTTTTAATGAAGCAATATCTGCCCACAAGAATATTAATTACACGCTTAATAAAAGAGGCAAAATAAAAAATAAAATTTTTTCTTAAGAAATCTGCCCACAACAAAAAACTAATTATGCGCTTACTAAAAAAGGCAAATTAGACAAATAGAAAAAAAAAAAAACAAGAAAAAAAAAAAAAAAAACAAAAAAAAAAAAAAAAAAAAAAAAACTTTAAAGAAGGGGGTAAAGAGGAAACATTTCAGTAATTCTTAAAAATATTATCCTCTTTCCTCAGCTTCTTTACCACGAGTTTTTGTAAGGCGGCAGGATCCAAGGGTAGTAGCCTTTAACGCTACCTTTCAAACAAAAGTAAAGAATTACAAACTACCTCCCTTTCATATCCATGCTCTCGGATCCTGTGGACCTTCCAAGTACCACGATGGGTAGCCGGGGACGGTGGTAGGATATAGGAATACATTTAAACGCAACAAAAAACACATAAATAAAATAACAAACTTCAAAAAAGCACACAAAATTTTTTTTCTAACTCTTCCCTTAGTGTGGAAAGATTTTTTTATTATACAATAGAATGTTCTTTAAATAATAATAATAAAAGGAAAAAATACGAAAGAAAACAATATTTACATTATGTAACCATTTATTATTAGTTCACCGTCCCTGGGATAAATAATAAAAGTGCCTAAAAACAAAAAATGGTCAATACTAATCTTACCAACACTAATGAGTTTTTTTTCTCTCCATAATGGAACACAGTTTATTTTTAATATCTGGCGTGTACGGCCTCAACATCTACAATTATGGCTCCCCACTAGTAACTATTGAGCACGGGCGTGGTTGGATCCTGAACGGACACTTCAGTTTAGTCCATGTGGTCGACCTAAACTACTTCAACACGGCTTTGGTCAAATTGATGCAGTCAACAGAGCACGATATTACAAGCAGGGCTGTGCGGACTGTGCTACAATTCCACCTAAATCAAACTAAGCTGCGTCTCGACGAACTACAAATAAGCAAATCACGAAGGGTACGTTCCATTGACTGGATTGGTTCAGCATGGAAGTGGATAGCTGGGTCTCCAGATGCAGCGGATTGGGACTATATTCTTCGAAGCATGAATGACGTAATAATAAACAACAATCACCAGTACCGGGTCAACGAAAAACTATTCAACGGTACCCGCGAGGCAATCGAGAAAGCAAACGAAGCGATGCTCCACATTAACGCTATAAGCAAAAACATTAGCGAGGAGAATATCGAACTACTTGACCTAAGCAAAGTCCTTATCTTGAAGGAACAGGTGTCAGAAGTCGTCCAAGCGTGCCAAATGGCGAAATCTGGCGTAATCAACACAAATCTTCTTGATCAAGACGAGATTGGAAGGCTCATAATGGAGGAAGATTCCCTACCATATCAGAACACCATTGAAGCCATAGAGTACGGGTCGGCCTCCGTGTATTCAAACGGTAGCACACTTTTGTACGTACTCTCAATGCCAAAGGTAAAACCAGATGGCTACCGACTCCTAATAACACGGGCCGCTGTTATAAAAGGACAACACGTTGACCTCAGCTATAAAAAAATGCTAATAAACGAAGTTGAAACGTTTGGGGTGACCGAGGATTGCCCTTCGATCAGCAACACAACAATTTGCTCTCCCAAATCCCTGACTAAACTACGGGAAAACGGGTGCCTAGCTAGGCTAGTTAAAGGTGGCGATGCCAAATGCCGCTTTGAACCAGACAACACCAAAACCGTCGAGATGATCACAGACTCAACAATATTTGTTACAAACTTTGAAGGCCTATTACAAGGGAAGAACTACTCCACAACCCTAAATGGAACGTACGTCATTATTTTGAACAACGAAACAGTCACGGTGGGAAATCAAACATTCACCAGCAGATCAGTACGCACAGCGCAGGCCCTGCCACCGCCCTTGGTAAACATCACGAGCGAAGGACTAAAATTGAACCTTAACTACATTCACGGCCTGAGCATGGAAAATATTAATCAGCTTAAACAACTTGGCATCAATTTTCACTTTTCGCTAATTTTTGACGCACTTGCCTTGGCCGTTCTAGCAGCCGTATGCTACATTATCTGGAGAAAACTCACTACTACAATCAACTTTCCTAGACTAAATCAGACCACAGATCAGGACCAGCCAAGCCATGCAAAGGATCCTTCTGAAAAAGGAGCTCATCTGCGGGACGCAGATGTTTAAAGGGGGGGTACTTAACAAAGGGGCAGACACACTTACTTGTAAGAATGTGCTGACACCACACTTCAACAAACACAAGCAAAGCCAACGATCCGATATCATATTGTGTAAGCAGACAAAATGCAATTCATGGGAACTGCAGCGTAAGCGATATGATATGCGGACAAAATGCAAGCCGTGTGATTCGCCACACAAGCGAAAAATATTATTTTGGCCAACCGTGGGAAGTGCAGTGTCAGCAATTATGAAATCACTTAGATTAATGTAGAAGCTTAGAGCTTAGGTTAAGTGAATGATAGAGTCAGTCTGTTCTTGACATTGAGGAAGAATAAATGGTAAATATCGTTAAGCGGAAAAAGCTTTTTTTATTTGGATCTTTTCAGGTTGCAATGGGGCCGCGGGGCGGCCCCCAACTTTAACTTTTTGGAGCCCTAGTCCTTGGGCTCCTTAACTTATATCTCCCATACAACCGATCGTTCAGATAAGACGATTTTGGTCATTCCTACCGCACTTTAGAAAGTATAAACGTGAAACTCGGTGATATATATTCTAATATATCATAGAAGATATCCTGAAAAAATCGCTTTGATCGGAACTATATATAGTATATATCCTATACAACCGATCGTTCAGATAGAAAGCTTTCTGGCAATTTCTCCCCTAATTTCCAATATAAAAATGATAAACTTGGTGATATTTAGTCTAATATATCATAGAAGATTTCCTGTAAAAATCATTTCGATCGGAGCTATATATAATATATACCCCATACAACCGATCGTTCAGATAAGGGCGTTTTTTCCATTTTTATTTTATATTTATCTTAAAAATCGTTTAAGTATGTACATCTGTTTACTATATATTTCTTATCTTATACATCCTATTATTTGGAGATTACAAACGGGATAAGATTATTGTTCAGCCCCATTCATGAAAGGTATTAAGTCTTCGGTACAGCCGAAGACAGTCCCGTGCTTACTTGTTTTTTGCTGTTTTCCAGCACTGCGTCGCGTATATTTAGATATAAAAATTTAGAAAAATAACATGAAAGTGTTTTTAAGCGGATTCGTACCTCGGCAGTGATTTGGCAAGCATTCCGAGTGTTATCTGCCATGAAAAGCTTCTCATTGAAAACTCATCTACCTTGCAGACGCCTTCGGAGTCGTCACAAAACATCCGCCAATTTGTAGGAAAAATTGGCAAACTGGAAGAGAAGCTCGGCCTAAAATCTCTGCAGAGGTTATCGCGCCTTACGTTTATTTTACTTTTTTTTAGAAAATTAATTTTCATTTAAAGTATGTTTGAATCCATAGGTGAAGAAAAGATTCACACCTCATGCACGTTATCATCGATTTAAGTACAATAAACCTCTGCAAACAATCGATACATCGATATATTAATATACAATTTTGTGCATATCTAACATGTCGGCATTTTTATGTGTATGTAATTATGCGTAAAAGTAACTCAATAAAAGTTGTCTGAAAATCCAATTTGGTTAAAAGCATATAAATATATATTATACATAGATACATTTGTACTTATGTTTGCAAACAAACAAGTGTTTTGAATTCACAAATAAATATTCGTGTGGCTACAACATTTTTACGAAGAAAAAAATAAATTTTAAATAAACAAAAATCTAAACTAGCGAAAAGATTTGTATAGCAAAAAAAATTTAAAAACTTAATTATCCATATGTACGAAATTAACACGCACAAAAAAATACCCCAACGCACACTCCCACACATGCAAACACTCGCGCGCTCTATCAAAGGCACCACATCATGATATTTTACTTTTCGCGTTTTTGTATCAGACGCGTTAACTGGACGAACGAAAAAATTCAACTAAATTCCACTGAAAGCAAGCGATGAGTTAAAACATTGGCATTAAGCAATGACAAATACGACGGCTGCCATAGTAACAAAAGAGTTTTGCGAGCGTATGAAAGTGCATATGTGTGTGTGTGTGTGAGTGAAACTATGAAGCGGCCACATGTGGCGCGTGGTTGTTGTTTGGGGTCAATCTTTTCAATTCAGGTATGCCTTGTATGTAAGCAAATAGTCCATGCTTTTACTTGGTAGACCGGTAGTAAGCTGTCAGATTTCGGTAAAAGTGATACAAAGCAAGCTGAAATTTTACTTTTACAAATATATTGTGCATAGCGTTTTGCTAGAAATTGAATAGATCTCGAAATAATTTCGATGTATATTGGAACGATTTTCCGCCATCCCTTTGGTTTAGAGAAAAAACCGGTTTAACGTTGTGCCATCATCAGCATCGATTTTCGTTCTGATATGTTTTTGTCGTTTGTTTTGTATTTATAGTTCGTAGGTACATTAGAAGATATTGTCAAAATTGATATTTGTGTATATTTATGTGTAAGTGCTGTGTGTTCATTCAGAACCGCGGGTGGTTTTTACTGATGAATTTTTGTGGCTGACTTGGGCAGGTAAAAGTCAGTAATTCTAGTCGGTTTACCTTTGTTTGTGGGTTTTTTGCTTATGGTGCGTGTTTTGTGTTTATTTGTTGTTGTATGTCTGTTGTAGCTGTGTGATTACTTTTTTCTTGTAAACAACCTTGAGGCTTTAAATCAAGTATTTTGTCAGAAATTGTGTTTATCTCTTCTTGTTTTATTATATCGTGGAATTTTTCCTGTTTGTTGATTCCCATGTTTTCGAGTACATTCAGACGTCGGTTTTTTGCTTGTATGTGAAGGACATGATTTCGATTTGATGTGAAATGATACAGAGATAGACTCGAAACGATCTAGAAATAGTCTAGAAATATTTCCAATAAATCCCGACATAGTTCGGATATGATCCTTAAAACAGACTCGAAATAATATCGAAATGATTCTTAAGTGGTCCCGGAAAAGTCTAAATCGATCTCGTAAACAATCCCAAAATGAACTGAAAACAGTTCCAAAATAATTTAAAATTAAAAAGAATCCTCAAAGATAATCGCCAAGTTAGCTCGAAATCGCTTTGAGAAACTCCTGAAGACAAAACCGAAGTAGGCCTTAAATGTTCCGAAGATAGCCTTGAATTTAATTTGAAACCCTTCCAAAATTATTCTGCATGATTCTGAAAAAGTCCCAAAATCATTACGAAATTGCCCAAAAATTATGGCAACCTTGAAGTAATTTGAAGATGATCCCAAAATATTCCCAAAATGGTCTCGAAAACTTTTAATACAACCCTATAATGATCCCGACAAAAAAACCGAAATTGCTAGAAGCAGTCCAGATATAATTTGAATATGAACTCTAAAGCATTATCCTAGAAGTCATACAGAAACAATTTCGATATGGTCTTTAAAACAATCTATAAATATGCACACAGCAAACTCTAAACTACCCGAAGTAGAACCGACACGATCGAGAAATAATCCTGGAATTATGACCATACACTTCCAAAAAAACTCCCATAATACTATGGATATGATCCTTAAAACAAATCTCGAATTAGTCCAAAAATTATTCGAAAATGATCCTAAAATTTTACTTAAACAGCCGAATCGGGCCCGAGAATATTCCCAAAAGGATCTGGAGATTGTTCTGAAATAATTATAAATTTCGAAAGCAGTCCCAAAAAATATTCCTCAAACAGATCGTGAAAACAGTCCCAAACTACTTGGCTCTAAAATGGTCCGGAAATAGTCTCGAAATAAACCTGAAATTAATCCAAAGGCAATCCGAAAAAGTTTCGAAACCATTAGGAAACAGTCCGAAATGATTTTGAGATTCTCTCGAAATGTTTCCGGGGTGGTTCTGGAAAAAACCCAATACAGCCCTCAAATGATTCCGAAAAATCACCGAAATGATCTGTAGATTGTCACGGCAAGTTCCAACTTGGTATCCATAATAGTCTCAAAATGATATAGAAATAATCCCAATTTCAAAAGAGTTCTTAAATAATTGGGAGATAATGCCGAAATCGTTCTGAAATAATCCTACTATAGTCCCGATATGATCTAGAGATATTCCTTAAATAACCATTTAAATCCTCGAAATGATCTAAAATAGTATCCAGAGGGTGCCAAAAACAATCACAAAAGAATCTCTAATATTGGATGATAGTTCCGACATAATAGTTTAAAAAGTCCCAGAATAACATGAAGATATCCCGGGCATGGTTCCAAAATAGTCCTTAAATATTCAGGACATAGAAACCAAAATAATTCCTAAATGATCCCGAAAAAGTTCGAAGCTAGTTTCTACGCTGAAAGTTGTCCGACCTACAACGACCCAATTCCCAGTTATGATGCTACTAAAATGGCAACTGACCCTCGGACCAAAGGAATATATACAGAGCAGCCAAGTAAACAAAAAAAAGTTAAAAGTGTTTATTTGCGCTAATGAGTAACTCAATGTGCACTCGTCATGCGCCGGTATTGTTCATAACTATAAAGGTTGAAAATATATTTTTGTTAGTAACAATTTAGTAGTTAGCCACAATAGCCACCGCAAAGAAATACATTCAAACAATGTTGCCGCAAAAAATGTAAGATGCAGGGAAAGCCAAATCAAACGAAACCACAAAAACACACAAACTTACATGCCCGTGAGCACATTCCTACGAGCTTGTTTGCCCTTTGCTAGTTATTTTTTTGTTACAACCATCCTCACCGCCAGGGGTTTTATTAATTCATTGGATCCTGTTACCAGTGAGCTAAGGAGCTTAGAATATACAATGAAAAATTTAATGTCTAGATTACTGCAGCGCCTTTCAGGCGGAAATTTTAGCCGTTAAGAAAGCAGCAGAAATTCTGGAGGAAGCTTGATAGTCAGGCCGCGATTAAGGCAATAATCTCACACAGTACTTCATCAAGAAATATCCTGGAATGCAAAGAAAAGCTGGAAAAAATTCGCTAAGGCCGGACCACACCTCTTTGCTTAGTTCCCGGTCATAAAGAAATATAAGCAGCAGGGTGCAGCACTCGCTGACTCGACGGTTGACGTCCTAATCCGATAAAGGGAAATCAAAAGGAGGAAGGAGTTGCATATGTGCAATCAAGCAGGAAAGGCGTAGACAGAAGCGCGGGGCTGCAAAATTCCTAAGATAATATGAAAATGCTAGGATAGTAGACTCACATTTCTGAAGAGAAAAGATTTAAGGCTGACGATGGGCTCTACTGGACAATGCCTTCTGGTGTCCCATGCTTATAAGTTATGCCTTGTCAGTAAGAACAGATGTAGAAAGTGCGAGCTGCAGGAAGAAATGGTTGAGCACGATCTGTGTACATGTCCTGCGCTTGCCAGGTCAAGGCTCCAGCTATAAGGGGCCCCAGAGTTTCCAGATCTCGAAGCAGCAATTAAGCTAGATCCTAGAAAACTTAAAGTATTTGCCAAGAGGACGGAGTTAATCTCTAACATAAGTTCTGGCACTTGATTGGGGTTCCTCCGGTTGGTCATCAAACAAATTCTGGTAACACGGAGGACATAATCAGTCTATGCGAGGTGTTTATTGGCCAGCCAGTTCAACCTAACATAACCTATAAGAGGAAGGTCCCCGGCTAGTTGATGACTTTGTGAGAGCAAAGGCTGACAGAATCTAAATGCAAGAATATCCGACCGAAATCGAAACCAAATCTGACTACAAAGTTTTGAATCGAAGCAGTTTCCTAAACCAGCGTGAAAATGGTTTCCTTAGCAAACTAGAGTCGCTACTGAAACCACACCGAGCTGCTTGTCGATAAAAAAAAACCAGTGAGAAAACAAAATCAGAGCTGAAATCCTAATCAGATCGGAAACCTAACACTGGACTGGTGTAGAAAACAGTATAGATATCGAGCTCTTCACTGGAGTCGAAACCAAGTCCAAACACAAAGTTTTGACTCAAAATAATACCGATAGCTGTACGCAAACCACAACCGAGTATCTGATCGCATTCGAGTTTTACGCTGAGCTCGTAACCGAAACCTTTACTAGAAACTGGATTTGATACCAAACATTTAGTTGGAACCGAAGCCGATATTTTTACCGAAACCAAAAAACTAATTAAAAAAAGTTGTTCCTAAATTTTTGATGTTGCTTTTGCCGGGACTTGAACCCAGGACCTTCGGTATGGGAAGCGGTTCACGCTATCACCACACTGTGGCAGCCACCGGATTGGCTCAATAGAGAATTATCAATTCGAATCGAAGCTAGATCCGCGTCAGACCATCAGATTCGAAACCCTAAGGCAGAACCAAAAAGGAATTCCTTAACAGAAACACACCCAATTTCGACCCCAAACAGAATTTTGTAGCGAAACCTTATTATTCACAGAAACAGAGGTGAAACCGGAAGCAAAACTAAAACCAGAAAACTCAACTTCTTCACCTGATACAAATCTGAAACCAATTTCGTGGCATAAGTCTGGGCAGAAAACGAACACTTTATCTTCATCTATAAATATTTTTTATGGTTGACACAAAATTTCTAGCACCCAGATATTTTTTATCGCACAGTACCTCGATGCCACAGCTCTAATAGAAGAAGGGTCTATTACTATCGATCAGAATAGAATCTACGCACATCCCTGGTTCCCGAAAGAGGTTCTGCACAGCCACAACGCACAGCAAAAAAAGGAACACTCTTCCAATTCGCGTCGTGCCTCTTTTAATTTTTCCTACAAATTGGCGTTACGGAACCTACTTGCTTAATGCCGACTCCGGCATCTGCAAGACAGATGAGTTTTCACTCAGAAGCTTTTCATGGCAGAAATACACTCGCAGTGCTTGCCAAACACTGCCGAGCGGTGATTTCGATTAGAAGAATTGTCTGCTAATTGAAAAACTTGTCTCTAAAATTTTTATACTGCTTTGTCCGGGGCGTGAACCCAGCAACTTTGGTGTGGTAGGCGGAGCACGCTACCATCACACAACGGCGGCCGTGATACAATTTATTAGGAGATAAAAAAATCATAGATAGATCTCAACTTTACCCCTTATCTACTAAAATTTAACTCAATAACTTTCACATTCAAATGGCATACCTGTACGCAGTTTCAAGCACCCTGTATACGAATTACAGGCAGGGGTTAAAATTAAAATGAGCTCAGTTTCCTTAAGCATCCTCATTTATATTTGATAGTAACTTTACCGCAATAACATCCGTAGCTTGTACAGACAGCAACAACAACACCACCAGCAAGACCACCACTTAAATATCCCAATGTCTGTCTGTGTCGCATTCAACATGAATAACTAAAATATTTGCCAACATTTTCCGTACTTGCCGCCGCTTCATTATTGTCAAATAATCAAAAATGCTACCATAGTTCATGGACGGAGAAAAGTCTACACACACATATACATCTATGAATATGTAAATACCACAAAAATTAGTCATACATTTATACTTTAGAGCTGCAAGACATACGTACGCTCTCTATGTGAATACAAAACATATATCACTCATCACATATATGTGCACATTCATACACACAAATGTTTATGAAAAATTTTTATTAGAGCATTTAGCGTAAAGCTTATAAAAAGCTAGCAAAATTCCAGCTTTTTTTTTTTTTGTTAATATTGTGTGTAAATATGTTTGCATTAAAATATACCAAGCATTGCGAGATTTTTCGATTATCTTTAATGAGCTTTTCATTTATGCTTAAGCAATTTTATGAATGAATTGTTCGTTATGGTAAAGGCTTTTTTAGGGGGGTGCTTTAGTTTTTTGTGTAGCGTATAAGAGCTTTTGCTATAAGTAGCGTTGCCAGAGGAATTAATATAAGAAATTTTCAAGAAATTGTTTATAGTAAGGGAAAATTGCTGTCATTAAAGGCCTGATCGACTACTTCGAGCTCTCTTACCCCTAACAAGGCGCAGAATCAGGGCTTCTAACAGTTATGACTTCTAATATAAAAATCAAAACCTAATATCTATTTTTTACTTGTATCAGAAAAGTTAGATTTTGACTGTTATATTTTACTTTTATTATAAAGGTCAAAAATAATAGTTAAAAGGTGATTTTTATTTTAAAAGACAAAAATAAAAGTTAAAAGTTGACTTCCATTGTAAACGTCAAATATTATACTTAATTAAAACAAATTCGAAAGTAATAGCCAAAAATTAAATTAAAAAATAGTTAAAAATTCACTATTTTATTAAAGTCAAAAATATAAATCAAAACTTAAGTTAAAAGACTTTTATAATCTGAGTCGAGTGTGCAAATAAAACTAAATTATTTCACTGTTTTCCCAACGTTTTGCTAATCTTTTTTGCACACTCGGCTCAGATCAGAAAAGCCTGTTAACTTAAATTTTAATTAAAACAAGTAAGGAAGGTTAAGTTCGGGTGTAACCGAATATTACACACTCAGTTGAGAGCTATGGTGACAACATAAGGGAAAATAACGATGTAGGAAAATGAACCGAGGGAAACCCTGGAATGTGTATGTATGACATGTGTATCAAATGAAAGGCATTAAAGAGTATTTTATGAGGGAGTAATCCTTAGTTCCATAGGTAGACGCCGTTTCGAGATATCGCCGTAAAGGTGGACCAGGGGGGACCCTAGAATTTGTTTGTACGATATGGGTATCAAACGAAAGGTGTTAATGAGTATTTTAAAAGGGAGTGGGCCTTAGTTCTATAGGTGGAAGCCTTTTCGAGGTATCGCAATAAAGGTGCACCAGGGGTGACTCTAGACTTTGTTTGTACGATAAGGGTATCAAATGAAAGGTGCTAATGAGTATTTTTAAAAGGGAGTGGGCCTTCGTTCTATAGGTGGTCGCTTTTTCGAGATATCGCCATAAAGGTGGACCAGGGGTGACTCTAGAATATGTTTGTACGATATTGGTATTAAATTAAAGGTATTAATGACGGTTTTAAAAGGGAGTGGTGGTAGTTGTATAGGTGGTCGCCTTTTCGAGATATCGCCATAAAAGTGGACCAGGGGTGACTCTAGAGTACGTTTGTACAATATGGGTATCAAACGAAAGGTTTTAATGAGTATTTTAAAAGGGACTGGGCCTTAGTTCTATAGGTCGAAGCGTTTTCAAGGTATCGCAATAAAGGTGAACCAGGGGTAACTCTAGACTTTGTTTGTACGATATGGGTATCAAATTAAAGGTGCTAATGAGTATTTTTAAAAGGGAGTGGGCCTTCGTTCTATAGGTGGTCGCTTTTTCGAGATATCGATATAAAGGTGGACCACGGGTGACTCTAGAATATGTTTGTACGATATGGGTATCAAATGAAAGGTGTTAATGAGTATTTTAAAAGGGCGAGGGGCTTAGTTCTATAGGTAGACGCATTTTCAAGATATCGCCATAAAGGGGACCAGAGTGACTCTAGAATGTGTTTGTACGATATTGGTATCAAACTAAAGGTATTAATGACGGTTTTAAAAGGGAGTGGTGGTAGTTGTATAGGTGGTCGCCTTTTCGAGATATCGCCATAAAAGTGGACCAGGGATGACTCTAGAGTACGTTTGTACAATATGGGTATCAAACGAAAGGTATTAATGAGTATTTTAAAAGGGACTGGGCCTTAGTTCTATAGGTCGAAGCCTTTTCAAGGTATCGCAATAAAGGTGAACCAGGGGTAACTCTAGACTTTGTTTGTACGATATGGGTATCAAATTAAAGGTGCTAATGAGTATTTTTAAAAGGGAGTGGGCCTTCGTTCTATAGGTGGTCGCTTTTTCGAGATATCGCCATAAAGGTGGACCACGGGTGACTCTAGAATATGTTTGTACGATATGGGTATCAAATGAAAGGTGTTAATGAGTATTTTAAAAGGGCGAGGGGCTTAGTTCTATAGGTAGACGCATTTTCAAGATATCGCCATAAAGGTGGACCAGGGTGACTCTAGAATGTGTTTGTACGATATTGGTATCAAATTAAAGGTATTACTGACGGTTTTAAAAGGGAGTGGTGGTAGTTGTATAGGTGGTCGCCTTTTCGAGATATCGCCATAAAGGTGGACCAGGGGTGACTCTAGAGTGCGTTTGTACGATATTGGTATCAAATTAAAGGTATTAATGAGAGTTTTAAAAGGGAGTGGTGGTAGTTGTATATGTGAAGGCGTTTTCCAGATATCGACCAAAATGTGGACCAGGGTGACCCATAACATCATCTGTTGGATTTCTGCCAAGATTTCAAGGGTTTTTTATTTCGCCGTGCAGAACTTTTTCATTTTCTTCTACTTAATATGGTAGGTGTCACAACCATTTTACAAAGTTTTTTCTAAAGTTATATTTCGCGTCAATAAACCAATCCAATTACCATGTTTCATCCCTTTTTTCGTATTTGGTATAGAATTATGGCATTTTTTTCATTTTTCGTAATTTTCGATATCGAAAAAGTGGGCGTGGTCATAGTCGGATTTCGTTCATTTTTTATACCAAGATAAAGTGCGTTCAGATCAGTAAAGATATGTCGATTTTGCTCTAGTTATCGTGTTAACGGCCATGCGGAAGGACAGACGCGCGACTGTGTATAAAAACTGGGCGTGGCTTCAACCGATTTCGCCCATTTTCACAGAAAACAGTTAACGTCATAAAGTCTATGCCCCTACCAAATTTCAAAAGGATTGGTAAATTTTGTTCGACTTATAGCATTAAAAGTATTCTAGACAAATTAAATAAAAAGGGCGGAGCCACTCCCATTTTGAAATTTTCTTTTATTTTTGTATTTTGTTGCACCATATCATTACTGGAGTCGAATGTTGACATAATTTACTTATATACTGTAAAGATATTACATTTTTTGTTAAAATTTTACTTTTAAAAAAAAATTTTTTAAAAGTGGGCGTTGTCCTACTCCGATTTTGCTAATTTTTATTAAGCGTACATATAGTAATAGGAGTAACGTTCCTGCCATACTTCATCATGATATCTTCAACGACTACCAAATTACAGCTTGCAAAACTTTTAAATTACCTTCTTTTAAAAGTGGGCGGTGCCACGCCCATTGTCCAAAATTTTACTAATTTTCTATTCTGCGTCATAAGTTCAACTCACCTACTGTTAATAATTAAGCACAACCAATGGCAAGATGGCAACACTAACATTAATTTGCTTTATATCATTCTCTTGTCATTCGTAGTTATCCATCAGTATAATGTTGTTTTGATTTTGATTTGCTTGGTTTTTTGTGCTTATCTATATTGCGCACATGCTCTTGTGCAAGTAAAAATAATTGAAATAAAGTATTGGAGTATACTAATAAAGTTACATCGTATTCTTTTATTTAACAGCGATAAACGTTGTCGAAGCTAATATATCTAACACCTACCAAATTTCGTTACTGTATCTGTCTTTGGTAATGAATTATTTCACTTTTTCGGTTTTTCGAAATTTTCGATATCGAAAAAGTGGGCGTGGTTATAGTCCGATATCGTTCATTTTAAATAGCGATCTGAGATGAGTGCTCAGGAACCTACATACCAAATTTCATCAAGATACCTCAAAATTTACTCAAGTTATCGTGTTAACGGACGGACGGACGAACATGGCTCAACCAAAACTACTTATTGAGACAATGAGACCAACTTCGAGAATATTTCAGAAACCTTTTGGAACTGTTTCGGGATATCACTAGGATTTTTACGGGATAATTTCCAGATGGTCTTTAGTATTGTGGTGATTTCGAAAGAGTGATGTCGCTTATTTCGGGATATATTTGAGGATCTATTAAGGACTATTCTAGTATCATTTGGGGATCCACCGGAAATTCCGAAAATTTCTCTGATCTGGAATGATTACGAGACAGTCCAGACAAAATTTCAAAACCACCACGGCGCCAACGCGAAATAGACCCGCAATGGTTCTGATTATCGGGAAGCTGTTGTTTTATTCCTCCTGATTTGGCGTTGTTTCAATTTGTTTACAAATATTTATAAACAAATAATTTAAAAATTGCTTGCAAAAAATGCGGCAAACAAGTTTTTTTTCGGCCACTGAAAAGTTCTAAGCCATGATATCCACTACACAAGTTGTTTACAATGTTTTTATGAGCTCAACCGTTCCTGAGACACGATACGTAAATCGCGAGATCTAGGTTAAGCCTGGTAGTATGAACTCCTACAGAGGCTCTCAGATAATGGAACCTACTCTTCCTTGGCCTAAATTGTTATAATTGCTAGGAACAGATTTGATAGCACCTTTGTGACAATAATGCAAATGGGAGCTAAAGGCGGTGACACAATGACATTTTTCCTATGAATGCGTTTAACACAAGCTTATGCATTCCAATAACATCGCCACAATCAACCAAGATGTTGCGTTTGTAAATATGAAGGAACCTCAGACTTGGCAATTGAGTATAAGTTGTAAACATTCTGCCTATACAACAAAAATGCTTGCTAACATATTTTGTGTTGTCGTTGTTGTTGTTGTAGCGATAAGGTTACTCCCCGAAGGGAGTGTTATCGATGTGATGGTCCTTTGCCGGATACATATCCGGTACGCTCCGGTACCACAACCCCATTAAGGTGCTAGCCCGACCATCTCGGGAACGATTTATGTGGCCACATTAAACCTTCAGACCATTTCCTCCCTCCCCACCCCCAAGTTCCATGAGGAGCTTGGGTCGTCAGAACCTCGTCTGTTAGTGAAACAGGATTCGCCGCGGATAGGTGAGGTTGACAATTGGGTTTGGAGAAGCTATATATTGCGCTGGCAACCTGAAGGGTTGCGCTACCCAGTCCCTTGAATCTGGTATTTTAGTCGCCTCTTACGACAGGCATACCTACCGCGGGTATATTCTGACCCCTAACCCGCTGGGGTCATATTTTGTTTCGTATTTGATTGTTATATTGCAGTTTTTAATTGTGAAAAAATTAGAAAATTTACTAACCAGTGGGAAAAATAATTTCACTTGCAAAGTGCGCCAACACCCTTAGCCAAAGCAAATGTCAAATTCTTCTTCTTATGATTTGCTTGGAACAAAATTGGGGAGTTGGCTACTTTTCAATATCAGATGGCGCTAGTGTCGCTCATTCTACCATTCTCCATAAAAATACATGCAATCTACTCATAATGCATAAGCATGTGTTAAACTCATCTATATGAAAATATGCTTATGTGTCGGGGCTTTTAGCCTCAACCTTAGCAAGGCGGCCATTATAGCATTTACCAGAAGAAGAACACTGGTTGGAATGAGACAAATCCTAAAGATAGAGTACGATTGGTGGTAGTCACTTTCGACTCAACCACTACTGCGGAGATAGCGCGTCAACAACACCATATCACTAGAGCAATAATGCCCAAAGATCCTAAGATCATGATGATATACGTGATGAAAGTAAAGCCCATAAAAGTGGATCAGTTGCGTGGGCATCAAGATCAGCTCTGATGACCAACCGCGGTAATGATTGTGCTACCGGGAGCACGTTACTGAAAATTGCTAAGAAAGTCTTCGGCAAAGGCAACGTGATACAGGGATGACACCAGGAGGCTGATTCGAATTGAAAAGTGTTTTCGAATAGATCTGGGAACAATTTCACGTGGGACACTTGCAAGCTAAAAGCGCTAAACACAGAATGACACTCTCATAAATTACACGGATAATTAGAAAGCACCATAGGGCGATGGAACGGGGACATTCGGCCCCAGAACCAAAATATTCATAACACTCGGAAAATATCCGAGCATTTTCCATAATTGTCACCATAACCTTTAATGCAACTGTAAATATAACGTTCGCAGTAATTGTCATATTTAATATCACCACGTCTAAAATCGCGGCAGTAATCACAATCATAACTCTCACTTAAAACGTGGTGTAAAATAACGGAACTCCAAACAGTAACCGTAAGAATAACCATACGCATAAATTGTAAGAACAGCAGTTGAAGCTTCAACCGTGCACGCCTCTTAACTGTAACTTTAAGCCTGAACCGTAGTAAATGAATTATTAATTGTAACCCTAACTGTAAGTGATGTGGTAGGCTGCCTTCGTCATATTCGTCGTCCCTTCATCACTATCATCATAACCATTATGACTGCCATCGTCACCATCATATCACATCACTAACGCTATTATTACTATGCGTCTTCCTCTTCGTCTCTTTCCATAACTTTCTTTTAACTTTGTTTTCTCTTTCCCGATTCATTTGGTATTCTCTTTACTTTTCTGTCCACTCTTTTTTCATATTAACTCTTCCTTACCGACGTCTTGTCTATCCGCTACTCCAATGTTTTCCCTTTCATTTTTACACACACTTTATTTGCTCCGCCTTATTCTTATTCCGATTTGGTTTATGTATACTCGCTAAGCCTTTCTTTTGATATTTAACTGAAGTTTCACTATTGTTCCTAGAATAGTTTTGAGTAACTCGCAGTTTCTATCAAGTCTTTAGCGATGATGTTTACACTTCAAAAAAAGGACAACTATCAGGTGCGTGTGGTATATCAGTGCTTTCCTAACTCATGGTAGGTATCCCTATTTGCTCATATTGAGTTCAACTCACACTACCATAAACAAAAAGTTTTCGAAGTCTTTAAGTATTTAACCCTGCAAATCTCTCCACTTCACCAAATGTAAACTTCGAGAAAAGAGAGAGCAGTCACTTTACACTGGAATAAATTCCGTGAGCGTACTCCATTCCAGCATCCACACTCTCTACACTTTCCCATATTCAAATTAAACACAGCAACAAAAGTTGAATACATACAAATATGTAGTTATGTATTGATGTTAAAATTGGAAAAAAGGCATACATGGTGAGAGGTGGGATGCAGCTAAAATTCTTCCTTGCGCATTTTCATTTAAACTGATGATAGCAATTAATTAATACTGCTTTATTAATAATTCACTAATGGAGAAAATTTCCTTTTAAATTAAATATATTTTTATTTATGATTGTCCGGTCATAATAAATGAAATAAATATTACACACCGAAATGGTTTTCCACTTATTATCAGAAATGTCAAAGTATTATTTGTCAGGTACAACTATTTTTATACCTTTCATGAACATGAAATGGTATATTAACTTTGGTGCGATGTTTGTAACGTTGAGAAATATAGAAGATATACTCACCATTAAGTATACCGAATTGATCAGGGCGACGAACTGAGTTGATATAGCCATGTCCGTCTGTCCGTCCGTGTGTCTGTTTGAACGCAAACTAGTTCCTCAAATTTTGAGATATCCCAATGAAATTTGACACAAGGATGTATTTTTTATTATATTAGACATTTGTCGGATCCGGTAGGATTGGACCACTATAACATATATCTCCCATACAACCGATCGTTCAGATAAGACGATTTTGATCATTCCTGCGGCAATTTAGAAAGTATAAACTTGAAAATCGGAGATGTATATTCTAATATATCATAGAAGATATCCTGAAAAAAATCACTTTGATTGGAGCTATATATAGTTATATCCCATACAACCCATCGTTCAGATAGAAAGATTTTTGGCCATTTCTCCTTTAATTTAGAAAGTATAAACGTGAAACTCGGTGATATATATTTCAATATATCATAGGAGATTCGGCGGCCACCGTGGTGTGATGGTAGCGTGCTCCGCCTATCACACCGTATGCCCTGGGTTCAACTCCCGGGCAAAGCAACATCAAAATTTTATAAATAAGGTTTTTCAATTAGAAGAAAATTTTTCTAAGCGGGGTCGCCCCTCGGCAGTGTTTGGCAAGCGCTCCGGGTGTATTTCTGCCATGAAAAGCTCTCAGTGAAAACTCATCTGCCTTGCAGATGCCGTTCGGAGTCGGCATAAAACATGTAGGTCCCGTCCGGCCAATTTGTAGGGAAAATCAAGAGGAGCACGACGCAAATTGGAAGAGAAGCTCGGCCTTAGATCTCTTCGGAGGTTATCGCGCCTTACATTTATTTATTTTTTTTTTATCATAGGAGATTTTCTGAAAAAATCACTTTGATCGGAGCTATATATAGTATATATCCCATACAACCGATCGTTCAGATAGAAAGATTTCTGGCAATTTCTCCCTTAATTTCCAATATAAAAACGTTAAACTTGGTGATATTTATTCTAATATATCATAGAAGATTTCCTGTAAAAATCATTTCGATCGGAGCTATATATAATATATATCCCATACAACCGATCGTTCAGATAAGGGGTTTTTTGCCATTTTTATACTCAGTTGAGCAGAGTTCACAGAATATATTAACTTTGATTGGATAACGGTTGGTTGTACAGGTATAAAGGAATCGAGATAGATATAGACTTCCATATATCAAAATCATCACGATCGAAAAAAAATTTGATTGAACCATGTCCGTCCGTCCGTCCGTCCGTTAACACGATAACGTGAGTAAGTTTTGAGGTATCTTGATGAAATTTGGTATGTAGGTTCCTGAGCACTCATCTCAGATCGCTATTTAAAATGAACATTATCGGACTATAACCACGCCCACTTTTTCGATATCGAAAAACAGAAAAAGTGGGATAATTCATTATCATAGACGGATAAAGCGATGAAACTTGGTAGGTGAGTTGAACTTATGACGCAAAATAGAAAATTAGAAAAATTTTGGACAATGGGCGTGGCACCGCCCACTTTTAAAAGAAGGTAATTTAAAAGTTTTGCAAGCTGTAATTCGGCACGTTACTCCTATTACTATATATGTGCTAAATAAAAATTAGCAAAATCGGATCGCCCACTTTTAAAAAAAAATTTTTTTAAGTCAAATTTTAACAAAAAATTTTATATCTTTACAGTATATAAGTAAATTCAACTGCAGTAATGGTATGGTGCAACAAAATACAAAAATAAAAGAAAATTTCAAAATAGGCTCCGCCCTTTTTCATTTAATTTGTCCAGAATACTTTTAATGCCATAAGTCGAACAAAAATTTACCAATCTTCGTGAAATTTGATAGGGGCATAGATTCTATGACGATAACTGTTTTCTGTGAAAATGGGCGAAATCGGTTGAAGCCACGCCCAGTTTTTATACACAGTCGACCGTCTGTCCTTCCGCTCGGACGTTAACACGATAACTTGAGCAAAAATCGATATATCTTTACTAAACTTAGTTCACATACTTATCTGAACCCACTTTTTCGATATCGAAAATTACGAAAAATTAAAAAAAATGCCATAATTCTATACCAAATATGAAAAAAGGGATGAAACATGGTAATTGGATTGGTTTATTGAGGCAAAATTTAACTTTAGAAAAAAATTGTGTAAAATGGGTGTGACACCTACCATATTAAGTAGAATAAAATGAAAAAGTTCTGCAGGCTGAAATAAAAACCCTTGAAATCTTGGCAGAAATACTGTTCGTGGTATCTATGTATATATATAAAAAGAAATGTACATTTTGATTGTATGATGCAGGAAGGAGAGATGATGGTTAGTTGATTTTGAAATCCCAAATCGGTTTAGCCATATATATATAAAAATCAAATTCTGTGTGTGTGTGTTCGCTATGGAAACGTATTTCCCACACATCAATCATCACCAAATTTTGGTTCTGGGTTCCTTCGATCAACGGGAAGGTTTTAGGCTAAAAATAATTTCGATATATAAAAGGGGCGTGGCACCTCCCATACAAATGGAATCTTTGGTACTGCATACCTTTGAAGGTATACATGCCAGAACATTGAAATTCAATGAGGAGTTATATGAGGTCAATCCATAACACCACCAAGAAAATGCGGAATTTTGAGAAAGGGGGCGTGGCACCTCCCATACAAATGGAATCTTTAGTAATGCATAACTTTGAAGGTATACATGCCAGAACATTGAAATTCAGTAAGGAGTTATATGAGGTCAATCGCTAACACCACCAAGAAAATGCGGAATTGGAAAAAGGGGGGCGTGGAACCTCCCATTGAAATAGAATCTTTGGTACTGCATAACTTTTAAGGTATACATGCCAGAACATTGAAATTCAGTAAGGAGTTATTTGAGGTCAATCCTTAACACCACCAAGAAAATATGGAATTGGGAAAAAGGGGGTGTGGCACCTCCCATACAAATGGAATATATTATACTGCATATATCTGGATGTCGTAATGGCAGGATAATTAAAATTGGTAAGGAGCTATGTGAAGTTAAGTCCTAAAACCTCCAGTAAAATGTGGAAACTTAAGTTATTTTAACACCTAGAGTTTGACTGCATTGTTGAGTTTAGCTGTTATGCCTTTTGGATGTTTAGTAATCTGCCGCTGTTAGAAAAATTGTTTAGCTTCAGTCTATCTACATCTTCTATAAAAATCAAATTCTGTGTGTGTGTTCCCTATTAAAACGTGTTTGCTATACTTCGATCATCACCAAATTTTGGCTCGAGGTTCCTTCGATCAAGAGGAATGCCTGCGTATATATCAACTTTGAAAATTGGCTCACCAGTCATGCTTCTTCGGAATATATATCAAAGAAACAATCATCAGCGGTAAAAGCAATACAATAATATAAAATAAAATACAATAAGATACAAGAATAAAATGTTTTAACAGAAAATTTCACCAAACTTGCGTACAAAATTCAATTCAATTTACAGAATAATAAATTAAATTATCAACAAACAAAACAGAAAAAATATCGCAACATCCATTCGATCTCGGACGTTACAACGTGCGCCTGGTAAAGCTAGTTATATATATAAATAAATTAGCGGTATCCAACAGATGATGTTCTGGGTCACCCCGGTACACATTTTGGTCGATATCTGGAAAACGCCTTCACATACACAACTACCACCACTCCCTTTTAAAAGCCTCATTAATACCTTGGCGGCCACCCCGGTGTGATGGTAGCGTGCTCCGCCTACCACACCGTATGCCCTGGGTTCACACCCCGGGCAAAGCAATATCAAAATTTTAGAAATAAGGTTTTTCAATTATAAGAAAATTTTTCTAAGCGGGGTCGCCCCTCGGCAGTGTTTGGCAAGCGCTCCGGGTGTATTTCTGCCATGAAAAGCTCTCAGTGAAAACTCATCTGCGTTGAAGATGCCGTTCGGAGTTGGCATAAAACATGTAGGTTCCGTCCGGGCGATTTGTAGGGAAAATCAATAGGAGCACGACGGAAGAGAAGCTCGGCCTTAGATCTTTTCGGAGGTTATTAAGCCTTACATTTATTTATTTATTTTTTTTAATACCTTTAATTTGATACCCATTTCGTACAAACACATTCTAGAGTAACCCCTGGTCCACCTTTATGGCGATATCTCGAAAAGGCGTCCACCTATAGAACTAAGCACCACGCCCTTTTAAAATACTCATTAGCACCTTTCGTTTGATACCCATATTGTACAAACGCATTCTAGAGTCACCTCTGGTCCACCTTTATGCCGATATCTCGAAATGGCGACCACCTATACAACTACAACCACCCCCTTTTAAAACCCTCATTAATACCTTTAATTTGATACCCATTTCGTACAAACATATTCTAGAGTCACCCCTGGTCCAGCTTTATGGCGATATCTCGAAAAGGCGTCCACCTATAGAACTAAGCCCCACGCCCTTTTAAAATACTCATTAACACCTTTCGTTTGATACCCATATTTTACAAACGCATTCTAGAGTCACCCCTGGTCCACCTTTATGGCGATATCTCGAAAAGGCGTCCACCTATACAACTAAGGCCCACGCCCTTTTAAAATACTCATTAAAGCCTTTCGTTTGATACCCATATTGTACAAACGCATTCTAGATTCACCCCTGGTCCACCTATATGGCGATATCTAGAACAGGCCTCCACCTATAGAACTAAGGCCCACGCCCTTTTAAAATATTCATTAACCCCTTTCATTTGATACCCATATCGTACAAACAAATTCTAGGGTCACCCCTGGTCCACCTTTATGGCGATATCTCGAAACGGCGTCCACCTATGGAACTAAGGATCACTCCCTTTTAAAATACGCATTAGCACCTTTCATTTGATACCCATATCATACAAACAAATTCTAGAGTCACCCCTGGTCCACCTTTTTGGCGTTATCTCGAAACGGCCTCCACCTATGGAACTAAGGATCACTCGCTTTTAAAATACGCATTAACACCTTCCATTTGATACCCATATCATACAAACAAATTCTAGAGTCACCCCTGGTCCACCTTTATGGCGATATCTCGAAAAGGCGTCCACCTATAGAACTAAGGCCCACTCTCTTTTAAAATACTCACTAACCCCTTTCATTTGATACCCATATCGTACGAACAAATTCTAGGGTCACCCCTGCTCCACCTTTATGGCGATATCTCGAAACGGCGTCCACCTATGGAACTAAGGATCACTCCCTTTTAAAATACGCATTAGCACCTTTCATTTGATACCCATATCATACAAACAAATTCTAGAGTCAACCCTGGTCCACCTTTATGCCGATATCTCGAAAAGGCGGTCACCTATACAACTACCCCCACTCCCTTTTAAAACCCTCATTAATACCTTTAATTTGATACCCATATCGTACAAACGCATTCTAGAGTCACCCCTAAGGATCACTTCCTTTTAAAATACTCATTAACACCTTTCATTTGATACACATGTCATACAAACACGTTCCAGGGTTACCCTAGGTTCATTAGCCTACATGGTTATTTTCCCTTATGTTGTCACCATAGCTCTCAACTGAGTATGTAATGTTCGGTTACACCCGGACTTAACCTTCCTTACTTTTTTATTTTATATTTATCTTAAAAATCGTTTAGGTATGTACATCTGTTCCCTATATATTTCTTATCTTATACATACGATTATTTGGAGATTACGAACGGGATAAGATTATTGTTCAGCCCCATTCATGAAATATATGAAGTCTTCGGCACAGCCGAAGACAGTCCTGTCCTTACTTGTTCACATATTTACATATTTGAATTTATTTCAAAGATGTAAATTGGTATTAATCGGCCAACAAGGCGTATGAGTAACTTTTTTTCAAGAAAGTAAGAACAATGTTACCAATTCAGGCTTTTATTTAATGGACATACATTCATATGCACACATGTAGGAAATTTTCTTAGGCTTCAAATAAGCTGAATGAAGATTTTAACGTTGTACAGTGGTCGATTTGCCTTCCGCGGCACAAAATTAATAACAACCAAGGCAAAATGTATATTTAATAGGTTTTTGTCACGAAATCAGAAAAAGTCGAAGAGCTGATATAATGATCATAAAAAGTAAATATAAATTTGATTGAAATGATTTCAATGAAAGTTTTTTTTCTTAAAAAATTTGGAAAAAATTCTTCTATCACCAAAAATACAAAAGCAACTATTCGGTAACTGAGCTATCTATCTACATATGTAGTCTTTTAAATATAATAAATTATTTATTTGCAATTAAATATTTTTTTAGTACGGAAATAATCTGGGACTGGAGCATTTTTTTTTTTTAATTTCATGAGTTGGTTTCTCGAAATTCGGAAAAAAATTAAGAATTAAAAAATATTTTTTTTAATAATAATTAATTTAAAAAAATGTATATATTTTTAGTAAACTTTTTTTTCAAATACCGAAATAATATAAAAAATAAACTGTTATTTGAAAAAAAAGTTGACGTTTTAATTAGAGAACACAATAAAAGTTGTTTATTTAAAGCAAATTTATATGGACAGAATACACATTTTTGGAAATTCAGAAAAATATTTTTAATTTTTTACTTTTTTGAAAACAAAAAAAATTCTTGAAGAGATTTTAGAAAAACCCCATTTTCTTTTTTTCAATAAAAGGGTTTTTCTTGAAAAAATTTAAGAAAAGTTTCTTGGGTAATTACAAAAACAATTATTCAAAATGTCTGACATAAAAAATATTCATAAGTCTTTCTCTTTCATTGTCTTTTAAATATAATAAATTATGCACATATCTTCAATAAAATAATTTTTAAATACAGAAGTAATAAAAGAATTAAAAATGTTTTTAAAAGGAAAAATGTTCGGAAAAAAATTAAGAATTAGAAAAAATCTTTTTTTTTTAAATAATTAATTAAAAAAAAAGATTACATATTTTCAATGAACTTTTTTTGAGGTGCGGAAAAAATCTAAAAACTAAAAATTTAAATAATTTTCTTGCCGGCTTGAGGTCCAATTTTGTAAATAAAATTTTCAAAAATTGTTGAGTTTTTTCTTCAATATATTTCGGTTACCTACTGTAACCGTCTTCAGGATTAAATTATTTTACGCGTCTTCACTGCTCAACGCGGAGTTTTGTACTGACGGTACGTGCGTGCGGTTACAGTAGGTAACCGAAATATATTGAAGAAAATAACTCAACAAATTTTTGAAAATTTTATTTACAAATTTGGACCTCAAGCCGGCAAGAAAATTATTTATTTAAAAAAGAAAGGTCGCTAAAAACTTATAACTAAAAAATTTATTTGAAAACAAACTTTTTTTAACTTTTCGTTTTTAATTAGAGAACACAATAAAAATGTATCCTTATTGTGTCTTCGATAGGTTTTCCGAATTCGTAAAAAGGTCAGGAATTTTAAAATCTTTATTCAGAAAGTCATTTTTATATTTTTTTTTTATAAAAAATATTTTTTGATGAACACGATAAAAGTCACTGGTTTGGTATCATGAATTATGTATCTTTAGTAAATTTCGTTTCAAAAACAGAGGTTATCTAAGATTAAAAAAATTTGTTTGAACAATAAATTTTTAAACGTTGGGTCTACTCGATGGGCGTAAACTATAACTCACTTAATAAAAAGGCAGTACTCCTTCTGCCCAAAGCAATAATATGCGCGCACTTCCTTTGTAACTACAGCGAGCAGGGACCCTTCGTTTTGTTGTTGTTCTACTATGCAAGTAGAAGCGACTAAAATTGATTTGCGGTGCTTTGCTTTTGTAGCTTACCATTGTCCAATTAAATAAAAGAATACAATACTTGCTGTACAATTATTTGTATTTATTGAGTTTTGGAGAATTGCTAGTGCTTGGAGTGTTGCCCAAAATAATAATGTGCATACACGTCCGAACAGTTCCCAAGCCCAAAGCCAAGTGAATTCTGTCGATCATCAAATATATATCTATACATTGAAATATAACGAGGATTCCTAATTTGTGTTTGCAAATATGCATTCAATATGATTATATACGTAGTTTACGAAAACCCTACAAGGTTGTATTTAGCTTCA
This sequence comes from Eurosta solidaginis, assembly GCF_040869045.1. NCBI lineage: Eukaryota > Metazoa > Arthropoda > Insecta > Diptera > Tephritidae > Eurosta > Eurosta solidaginis. The sequence continues at coordinate 209,132,318 of NC_090321.1, forward strand.
GAACATAAATTTATCTATTACAATTAAATTGGTAACATATAATTAATACAAGTCAAACAAATAATGATGATTTCAATTAAGTACGAACATACATAAATATACGATTGCTTCAATTTTGTTTTATTTATTTAATTCAATAAAATTCATTTGAACACAATAAAAATTAATAATCATTATCTGAGCTGTTATTTTCTGATAGATCATCATTTCAAACTTTTGCATAATTTTTCGGATTACAAAAAAAATTAATTCCTTGAATCGGTTTTTAAAAGTTCGGAAAATTTTTAAAAGTATAAAATTTTTTAGAAAACAGTTTTTTTTTAATGAACACAAAAAAATCACTTTTCTGGTATCTGTGCTGTGCGTATTTTATTTATTTTTTTTTCAACAAATGTACCGTAAAAATTTCGAAATTTTCTTCTTACTAGAAATATTCTTAAGGCAAACATTTTTGTTGTGGCTGTTTTCGTCAACACGTTTTATTAGGTCTGATATGTCCATAATTAACTTTTTTTAACAAACCAACTTCTAATATCTAAAAATGTTAGGCCAACTTTGTTTTTTATTTGTTTTCAGTATTTAAGAAGAAGTACATAGTTATTCGTCCAGAAAAAAAATCTTGTATCTACTAGAATGAAGTATGAGGAAAAAATAGCAAAACTAGAATTAAAAAAAAAAACTCCGAAATTTTTGTACTGAATTTTCTAGACGAATTTAACGAGTAAAAATGTCATGTCGAAATATTCCTCAAGCACTTTGTCGATATATTTTTTGTGCGCTTTTTCGTCAAAATTGTTTGTGTACATTTTTTTGTCAAAATATTTTATAATCGACAGTTTTCGCCGAAACATTTTATGAAAATTTTTCATAGTACTTTTCCAGTAATAATACGCCCTGTTTTATCGAAACTTTTGTATGCTTTTTTGTTGGGATTTGTTTTTTTTTTTTTTTAGTTTCTACCGATAAAATTTTATGAATATGAAAGTTTTTGTATACGTCTATCTTCTACGAATTTTTTAAATGTGCTCTTTTTATCAAAAAGCTTTTATGATTTCTTTATCGAAATTTTCGTATGCATCTATTTTGTAAACATTTTTTATGCGCCTTGCTCGCTATCAAAAATATAAAGATTATTATTATTATTTTTGTTTCAATAACTTGCAATACTCGGCAGAGCGATCTTGCTACAACTCTAGTTTATCTCTATAATTTGAGCCGCTACCGAGAACAAATCGACCACTGTTCAACTCAACGTTCTTAACTTGCGTCTCAAAATTTATTTTCAATTTTTTACAAACCGTTTTTTGGGGAATACACACAAATAGTAAATATATGCAAGAGAATATGCCTATGTGGGCATTGTAATAATATTAGATTTAGTGTAACGTGTAGTATTTTCCTCTGTTCAGTATGTATGCACATATAAATGTAGTTTTAAGTATTGTTGTTATTGCTTTTAGCTCATCCATCACAGCAGCTGTGCTATAAAATGGAGTATAATGCTTAAATACTGCTGCGGTTTTGGTGAATATATTTATTAGAGTATGTGTGCTGACACACACATGTAAGCTCCGATAGGTAGATACACAAATTCCATCTTGAACGACCATGACCGCACAAATGTTATACGAACAGTCTTAAAGAAAACAGCGACCAATACAATGTTTAGGTAAACTAAGTGAAAAAACAACAAAAAATAAATAGACACAACAGGAAAACATACAACCCGTCTAACAGGTAAAGCTTACAAGTGCTGGAGCAAGCGAGCATAAATACCTTAAACTAAAAATCTGATTGAGTTTCTTATTTTCCCAGTTCTTTTAAATAAAAAACAAATAAGGAAGGCTAAGTTCGGGTGTAACCGAACATTACATACTCAGCTGAGAGCTTTGGAGACAAAATAAGGGAAAATCACCATTTAGCAAAATGAACCTAGGGTAATCCTGGAATGTGTTTATATGACATGTGTATCAAATGAAAGGGGTTAATGATTATTTAAAACGTAGTGGGCCTTAGTTCTATAGGTGAACGCCTTTTCGAGATATCGCAATAAGAATGGACCAGGGGTGACTCTAGAATGTGTTTGTACGATATGAGTATCAAATTAAAAGTATTAATGAGGGTTTTAAAAGGGAATAGCCCTTAGTTGTATATGTGAAGGCTTTTTCGAGATATCGACCAAATGCGGACTAGGGTGACCCAGAACATCTTCTGTTGGGTACCGCTAATTTATTTATATATGTCATACCACGAACAGCATTCCTGCCAAGATTCCAAGGGCAGATATAGACTTCTATATATCAAAATGATCTGGGTGACAAAATAAATTCATTTAGCCATGTCCGTCCGTCCGTCTGTCCGTCCCTCTGTAAACACGATAACTTGAGTAAATTTTGAGGTACCTTGATGAAATTTGGTATGTAGGTTCCTGGGCGCTCATCTCAGATCGCTATTTAAAATGAACGAAATCGGACTACAACCACGCCCACTTTTTCGATATCGAAAATTTCGAAAAACCGAAAAAGTGCAATAATTCATTACCAAAGACGGTGGTACTTGGTAGGTGCGTTGACCTTATGACGCAAAATAGAAAATTAGAAAAATTTTGGACAATGGGCGTAGCACCGCCCACTTTTAAAAGAAGGTAATTTAAAAGTTTTGCAAGCTGTAATTTGCCAGTCGTTGAAGATATCATGATGAAATTTGGCAGCAACGTTACTCCTATTACTATATGTATGCTTGATAAAAATTAGCAAAATCGGAGAACAACCACGCCCACTTTTAAAAAAATTTTTTTTAAGTCAAATTGTAACAAAAATTTTATTATCTTTACAGTATAAAAGTAAAATATGTCAACATTCGACTCCAGTAATGATATGGTGCAACAAAATACAAAGATAAAAGAAAATTTCAAAATGGGCGTAACTCCGCCCATTTAATTCGTCTAGAATACTTTTAATGCCATAATTCGAACAAAAATTTACCAATCCTTGTGAAATTTGGTAGGGACATAGATTCTGTGACGATAACTGTTATGGGCGAAATCGGTTGAAGGTGCCTAGTTTTTATACCCAGTCTACACAGTCGACCGTCTGTCCTTCCACTCGGCCGTTACCACGATAACTTGCGCAAAAAACGATATATCTTAACTAAACTTAGTTCACGTACTTATCTAAAGTCACTTTATCTTGGTATACAATATGGCCGAAATCCGACTACGACGCCCACTTTTCCGATATCGAAAATTACGACAAATGAAAAAAATGCCATAATTCTGTACCACATATGAAAAAAGAGATGAAACATGGTAATTGGATTGGCTTATTGACGCAACATATAACTTTAGAAAAAACTTTGTAAAATGGTTGTGACATCTACCATATTAAGTAGAAGAAAATGAAAAAGTTCTGCAGGGCGAAATTAAAAGCCCTTGGAATATTGGCAGGTATTACATATATAAATAAATTAGCGGTATCCAACAGAAGATGTTCTGGGTCACCCTAGTCCGCATTTGGTCGATATCTCGAAAAAGCCTTCACATATACAACTAAGGGCTACTCCCTTTTAAAACCCTCATTAATACTTTTAATTTGATACCCATATCATACAAACACATTCTAGAGTCACCCCTGGTCCACCTTTATGGCGATATCTCGAAAAGGCGTCCAACTATAGAACTTAGCCTCACGCCCTTTTAGAATACTCATTAACACCTTTCGTTTGACACCCATATTGTACAAACCAGGCATGCTTAACGAACGAAACGATATCATTTCGTTACTATAATCAACGTTAATAAACGAAACGAAGTCATTTTGTTTCGTTTATTAACGTTAAGAACGACAAATTAACGTTAATTTGACGATCTTAACGTTAATAAACGAAACGAAGTGACTTCGTTTAGTTTATTAGCGTTGATTATCGTAACGAAATAATATCGTTTCGTTCGTTAAGCATGCCTGGTACAAACACATTCTATAGTCACCCCTTGTCCACCTTTGTGGCGATATCTCGAAAAGGCGTCCAACTATAGAACTAAGGCCCACTCCCTTTTAAAATACTCATTAACACCTTTCGTTTGATACCCATATTGTACAAACGCATTCTAGAGTCACCCCTGGTCCACCTTTATGCCGAAATCTCGAAAAGGCGACCACCTATACAACTACCACCACCCCCTTTTAAAACCCTCATTAATACCTTTAATTTGATACCCATATCGTACAAACACATTCTAGAGTCACCCCTGGTCCACCTTTATGGCGATATCTCGAAAAGGCGTCCAACTATAGAACTTAGCCTCACGCCCTTTTAGAATACTCATTAACACCTTTCGTTTGACACCCATATTGTACAAACACATTCTATAGTCACCCCTTGTCCACCTTTGTGGCGATATCTCGAAAAGGCGTCCACCTATAGAACTAAGGCCCACTCCCTTTTAAAATACTCATTAACACCTTTCGTTTGATACCCATATTGTACAAACGCATTCTAGAGTCACCCCTGGTCCACCTTTATGCCGAAATCTCGAAAAGGCGACAACCTATACAACTACCACCACCCCCTTTTAAAACCCTCATTAATACCTTTAATTTGATACCAATATCGTACAACCACATTCTAGAGTCACCCCTGGTCCACTCTTATTGCTATATCTCGAAAAGGCGTTCACCTATAGAACTAAGGCCCACTACGTTTTAAATAATCATTAACACCTTTCATTTGATACACATGTCATATAAACACATTCCAGGATTACCCTAGGTTCATTTTGCTAAATGGTGATTTTCCCTTATTTTGTCTCCAAAGCTCTCAGCTGAGTATGTAATGTTCGGTTACAACCGAACTTAGCCTTCCTTACTTGTTTGTTTATACGCTTCTTTATATTTTTTTTTTAGAAAATCCCTTATGACTTTTTTTTAGTTTTTGTGAAAATATTGCATCTACGCCTTTTTCTTCAAAATATTTGTTGATCAAAATTTATTTTTATCCACCTTTTATTATCTAAATATACTTCAACATAAACTAAATGTCAAAATAGGCAAAAGGATGATATCGGCTTATAACCATTTACTATTGGCATGCTAACGTGATACTATAGAAGTTATGAAGTTATAATCTGCTTGCTAATGCCATTCTATTGGCTCTATTTTGTCAGGTGTCATCCCACATTAAAGAGGGAAAAGGATTAGCAATTGATTGTTGAAGAAGAATGAACTTGTGGTTATTGACGACAAGGTAACGGATTGTGGCAGTTTTTGGAATAGGCGCCGCAAAGGCAAAAAAGGACTAGTATGTATATACAAGTGTTTGCTACTATGCTATCTATGGTAAGTACAAGATAGGCATTGAATTACCGGGTAATACCCGGGTTTTCGGATCTCTTTAGCTCAATTTTCGTTTCGGCACTCCCAACATCTGAAGCTGCTCGCACACACTTTGCTTGGCCCTACATTTTTGACACCCTTTCTCATCAGGATAATATGTACTTGTCAACATTGCCAAAGTGAAAGTCGGAGAAAAAAATCTAATTTCGTTGTGTTTATAGGATGACAAAAAAAATGTTTTCCTTTCTAAAAAATCTCGATAAGTAAATATTTAAGCTAGAGCAAACATATTGTTACGAATATTAGCAAAACTAAGGAGTGCTGCCAGCTCTAAGCAGATGCTAAGCAGTGACGTGAATGCACATCAATAATTCATTCATAATGTATCTACATAAACGAAACAATAACTGTGTCTACATATATGTACCATGTACGTGTACGAGCAGCAGGGAGTCAATGCACAAATACATGCATATATCTGAGATACTCCTATAAGTATGCAATGAGAAAAACTATAAAATTGTGCAATTGTAGTTACAGCTGAGAAGTTTGAGAGCTGCTGGACTAGTAGATTCTCGAAGCGACTAGAAGATGCGAATGTTAAAATCAAAGAGTATAAAAGGCGACAGATGCAGAGGAGCTGTAATTCAGTTTTGATTAAGCACGCAATCTGTGGGGCAATAGTAGAGTTATTTATTGTGAAGTACTTTAATAAAGGCCATTTTGCATTATTAAATATTGGAGTTATTTATTCAACAGTTTAGTGATTCGAACTTAGCAGAAGGTTGCAAATAAGAGGATTTGCAAGTAAATTCGTTACAATATGTTAAATAAATAGATTTTCAAGCATTTCCCATAATGTGCACATAAGTATGTAATACTTCCTAAGCGCCAGCTACCTTCCTGTCCGCCTACTAAATGTTCTCCATTTCTCTGTACCTGTTACCAGACCAGCGCTTTAATTCCTCGCCCATTATAAAAATTGCTAAAGAATTCTGCTACGCAAGTTAAAAGAAAATTCGTACAGCTTTTCGGCCTCATACGCCTACGCCCGTCCATTTAACAACAGACTAACACTTGAAAGCCTGACTAACTGATTGAATGACCTGTACCCCAACTTTTATTTGACTGTGTGTCCATTAGCTCACTCTCATTTATATCTTGCGATACGCACTCAGTTTATCTTTTATTTATCTCTTTGTCACATTTTCATTTTTTCCAAGTCTTTTCACACTTCATTTTCTGTGTACTCAATTGAGTTGAGAGCAGCACTGCGTATACGTAACATTTTGTGGTTGAAATGTTTGCTGCGGTCTGTGGGTTGTGCCTCGTATTGTACTTAATTCAATCAAATCAACTCACGCAAAAGTTTATATGTACTATATATGTATGTATATACGATTGTGTTTCGTGTACTCGTTATGTTGCTTGTCACTTTTATTTTATTTTTATACACACATATGTATGTATATATGTATGTATGACCGTAAGCATGTATGTTTAATTGCTCTGTAATATTATCTGCACCTTTTTCTTAATTACTCTTAATAGAAATCCGACAATTTTGAGTTTTGTTGTCACTTTCGCTATTACTCGGTTTTCTTCTTGCACAACGAAGTTTGAATGTCAGCGCAGGAAGTGACATTTATTCACTAAACTTGTACAGATCTAATTAAGCAAAAATACCAAAAGGCTCAATGGTAGGAGTTTAAGTAAATCACACTGTCGCATATTTTCAAGGAGGAAAAAGCAAAATAAAAAATAAGATAACTACTTGGCGCGACTTACATCCAAGCAAGTTTAGGCAGAGCTGCCCTTCTAATTTGTTTCATCATACTTTTGAACTTTTCCTACAAATCGGTAGGATGGGACTACATATTTTATGCCGACTCCGTATGGCATCTGCAAGTCCGATGATCTTCCACTGAGAATTTTGCAGAGCAGAAATGCCCTCGGAATGTTTGATAATCATCTCTTTTCAATTCAAGAATGCTGTCGACCCAAAAGAAGTAGTGATGGTACTGTTTTCGGCCTCATATCTTTCATGAAAGAAACTGATCCGATGAAATTTCAAAAATTCCAAAAATCTGAAGTATCAGTTGTATGGGATTTATATTATACGTTTGTGTAATATATGATCGATCTTAATAGGTTTTTCAGACAACAATGTATGCCTTATATGTACACATACTGTGAAATTTCATACTGCAAGAAAATGAAATAAGAAGAAGTGACGAAAATCCTCGGTTTTGTTACAGATATGTACTATCGTGGTATAACGCTCCCGAATTTACAGAATGTCTTCTTATGTCGCCAATAACATTACTTGCACATTGAGGCAAGAACACTACCTATGAAGAAGCGAAACAAACTTCAGAACAAAGAGTTTTTATTGAATTCTTAGTTGAGGCCTCGCCTCCCGAGGATACAAGTGGACATCTTTGCAATATTTCGAAGAAATCTGGCACACTAGAATTTAGCCGCTTGTATCACATTAGCAGAGACTCAACCTCAACACACAAAGATCCGGCAAAGTTCAATGCCGATAAATGCACGGCGAAGCTCGTTGTCAGTGTTCACTTCCCGAAACTCGCATTAGAGGAGACGCGCGTCACTCTGCACAACTTTGGTTGGTTTTCAACTATCGTAATAGTCGAGAAAGTCCGAGTCAGAAAATTTTCCTATGCGAAAGTTTATGATATCTCGGTGTTCTCTCTTGCATTTTCATGAAGAATCATGAATCCCTCTTATTTTTTGAACTTTTTTCAAAAAAATTCACAAATAAAAGAAAAATCTACTTTTATTTTATGAGTCTCAAAATAAAAGTCAAATCTTAAGGACAGAAAAAAAAGAAAGTCCGACCGCATTACTAAAGACCAGCTCACCCAAGTGAAGCGAAGGCACTGTTACAAAAAGATGAATAGAAGACGACGAAGGCCAAGAGATAGTTGAAGGTCAACAGAAAGACGAACATAAATATAACAAATAAGGAAGGCTAAGTTCGGGTGTAACCGAACATTACATACTCAGCTGAGACCTTTGGATACAAAATAAGGTGAAAATCGCCATGTAGGAAAACGAACCTAGGGTAACCCTGGAATGAGTGGGCCACAGTTCTATAGGTGGACGCCATTTAGGGATATCGCCATAAATGTGGACCAGGGGACTCTAGAATGAGTTCATATGATATGGGTATCAAATTAAAGGTTTTAAAAGGGAGTGGCCCTTAGTTGTATATGTGAAGGCGTTTTCGAGATATCGACCAAAATGTGGACCAGGGTGACCCAGAACATCTTCTGTCGGGTACCGCTAATTTATTTATATATGTAATACCACGAACGGTATTCCTGCCATGATTCCAAGGGCTTTTGATTTCGCCCTGCAGAATTTTCTAATATGGTACCCATTTAACAAAGTTTTTTCTCAAGTTATATTTTGCGTGAAAAAACCAATCCATTCGCAATATTTCATACCTTTTTTCGTATTTGGTATAGAATTATGGCATTTTTTGAAATTTTCGATATCGAAAAAGTGGGCGCGGTCAAGGTCGGATTTCGGCCATTTTTAATACCAATATAAAGTGAGTTCAGATAACTACGTGAACTAAGTTTAGTAAAGATATATATTTTTGCTCAAGCTATTGTGCTCTGCTCAGCTGAGTATAATAATTGCAATGGTGTGGATGAAAACGAAAAGAAGATATCCCATATAAAGATAGATACGAAGATCCGTGCAACGAATCTCATAAGCTATACGCTAGCGCAGGCCTATCGCAATAAAAACAGTACCAGGTCTCATTCAGTCCCCTCACAGTGCTTTTAACTGGCACTTTTGAGATTGTGATGTACAATAATATAGCAATTGCTCGTCTTTGCTGGTTTTAAAAACGAGTTCTTAACTGGTTCAGTCGTAGGTATTCTGATATTGTTTAAATACATTTACCTCAGACCTAAGCGCTGTTGGTACAGGTATGGCTACCAACTGCCTTGCTCTGAACTCGACTAGCACCAGTTTCGAGGACGTCATTAAACCTGTAGTGCGAAACTGCCGCCTTGCGTGACTATCTCCAATTTTTTCTGCAGGGCTATTACGAATGTGAGGACGAAGGCAAGGCAAAGAATATATTAAAATGCGATTGACTTATGGGGATTACTTTCGTTATAGTTTGTTTGAATAAAAAGAATTACAATTTTTAAAATTAGAAAAATGTATTGAGTAGCTAACAAATGCGCTTATTTTCTATTCAAAGGAGCATCTGTTTTTAAAACACTGTACTGCTTAAAATACTTGAAAGCATGGTATAAATATTACAAGGTAAAACCGGTGAGAGCCGAAACCACGTTTAAAAAATTTTTAAAATTCTCACTGTTCTCACATTTTTATACTCAGTTGAGCAGAGCTCACAGAGTATATTAACTTTGATTGGATAACGGTTGGTTGTACAGGTATAAAGGATTCGAGATAGATATAGACTTCCATATATCAAAATCATCAGTATCGAAAAAAAATTCGATTGAGCCATGCCCGTCCGTCCGTCCATTAACACGATAACTTGAGTAAATTTTGAGGTATCATGATGAAATTTGGCAGGAACGTTACTCTTATTACTATATGTCTGCTTACTAATAATTAGCAAAATGGGAAAACGACCACGCCCACATTTAAGAAAAAAAATTTTTTAATTCAAATTTTAAAAGAAAAGTTAATATGGTGCAACAAAATATAAAAATAAAAGAAAATTTGAAAATGTGCGTGACTCCGCCCTTTTTCATTTAATTTGTCTAGGATACTTTTAATGCCATAAGTCGAACAAAAATTTACCAATCCTTGTGAAATTTGGTAGAGGCTTAGATTCTAGGACGATAACTGTTTGCTGTGAAAAAGGGCGAAATCGGTTGAAGCCGCGCCCAGCTTTTATACACAGTCGACCGTCTGTCCTTCCGCCCGGCCTTTAACTTGATAACTTGAGCAAAAATCGATATATCTTTACTAAACTCTGTTCACGTACTTATCTGAACTCACTTTGTATTGGTTTAAAAAATGGCCGAAATCCGACTATGACCACGCCCACTTTTTCTATATCGAAAAATACGAAAAATGAAAAAAAATGCCATAATTATATACCAAATACCAAAAAAGGGATGAAACATGGTAATTGTATTGGTCTATTGACGCAAAATATAACTTCAGAAAAAAAACTAGACACCTACCACACCCATTTTACCAATTATTAAGTAGAAGAAAATGAAAAAGTTTTGCAGGGCGAAATCAAAAGCCCTTGGAATCTTGGAAGGAATACTGTTCGTGGTATTACATATATAAATAAATTAGCGGTACCCGGCAGATGAAGTTCTGGATCACCCTGGTCCACGTTTATGGCGATATCTCGAAAAGGCGTCACATATAGAACTAAGGCCCACACCTTTTTAAAATACTCAATAACACCTTTCATTTGATACCCATATTATACAAACGCATTCTAGAGTCACCCCTGGTCCACGTTTATGGCGAAAGGCTTCCACTCCTTTTTAAAATACTCATTAACACCTTTCATTTGATACCCATATCGTACAAAAAAATTCTAGAGTCACCCCTGGCCCACCTTTATGGCGATATCTCGAAAAGGCATCCACCTATGGAACTAAGGCCCACTCCCTTTTAAAATACTCATTAACACCTTTCTTTTGATACCCATATTGTACAAACAAATTCTAGAGTCACCCCTGGTCCACCTTTATGGCGATATCTCGAAAAGGCGTCCACCTATGGAACTAAGGATCACTTCTTTAAAATACTCAATAACACCTTTCATTTGATACCCATATTATACAAACGCATTCTAGAGTCACCCCTGGTCCACGTTTATGGCGAAAGGCTTCCACTCCTTTTTAAAATACTCATTAACACCTTTCATTTGATACCCATATCGTACAAAAAATTTTGGAGTCACCCCTGGCCCACCTTTATGGCGATATCTCGAAAAGGCATCCACCTATGGAACTAAGGCCCACTCCCTTTTAAAATACTCATTAACACCTTTCATTTGATAATCGTATCGTACAAACAAATTCTAGAGTCACCCCTGGTCCACCTTTATGGCGATATCTCGAAAAGGCGTCCACCTATGGAACTAAGGATCACTTCCTTTAAAATACTCATTAACGCCTTTCTTTTGATACCCATATTGTACAAACAAATTCTAGAGTCACTCCTGGTCCACGTTTATGGCGATATCTCGAAAAGGCTTCCACTCCTTTTTAAAATACTCATTAACACCTTTCTTTTGATACCCATATTGTACAAACAAATTCTAGAGTCACCCCTGGTCCACCTTTATGGCGATATCTCGAAAAGGCGTCCACCTATGGAACTAAGGATCACTTCCTTTAAAATACTCAATAACACCTTTCATTTGATACCCATATTATACAAACGCATTCTAGAGTCACCCCTGGTCCACGTTTATGGCGAAAGGCTTCCACTCCTTTTTAAAATACTCATTAACACCTTTCATTTGATACCCATATCGTACAAAAAATTTTGGAGTCACCCCTGGCCCACCTTTATGGCGATATCTCGAAAAGGCATCCACCTATGGAACTAAGGCCCACTCCCTTTTAAAATACTCATTAACACCTTTCATTTGATAATCGTATCGTACAAACAAATTCTAGAGTCACCCCTGGTCCACCTTTATGGCGATATCTCGAAAAGGCGTCCACCTATGGAACTAAGGATCACTTCCTTTAAAATACTCATTAACGCCTTTCTTTTGATACCCATATTGTACAAACAAATTCTAGGGTCACCCCTGGTCCACCTTTATGGCGATATCTCGAAACGGCGTCCACCTATGGAACTAAGGATTATTCGCCTTTAAAATACTCATTAACACCTTTCATTTGATACCCATATCGTGCAAACAAATTCTGGAGTCAGCCCTGATCCACCTTTATGGCGATATCCCTAAATGGCGTCCACCTATAGAACTATGGCCCACTTCCTCATAAAATACTCTTTAGTGCCTTTCATTTGATAGACATGTCGGTTCATTTTCCTACATGGATATTTTCCCTTATGTTGTCACCACAGCTCTCAACTGAGTATGTAATGTTCGATTACACCCGAACTTAACCTTCTTTGCTTGTTTATTTTGGTTTTGATTTCATAACAGAAATATAACACACTGTAATATATTTGGTAATTCTATCCGACAGCATGACACTCTTAATACACTTCCAAAAATATCAAGAGGGGTATCAAAAGACGCGTTTTTGATCCAGGATCCCGAATCCGGGATCTGTTATTTACAAAAGAAGTTTTGAAAATTTTCATGTGGTTGTTGTAATTTTGATGATTTTGTGGTACCCACAAAAAAATTTTGAACATAAGTGTTTTCGCGGATATAATTTTGGCCTCCAAACCGGTGTTGGACCCACCCAAGGTATTTTTTTATAAATCTAATGCAGAAAGGTGTTCTGCGCAAAAATACTATAGATCCCACCCTCGGGTTCGGAGCACTCCGGGGTCATTTTTCTGTTTTTCGTTAATATCTTCTGAACGATCTAAAATTTTTATTTTCCGCCTTCGGATTATTGTTGTCTAGGTCAATACGAGTCTTTTGACACCTCTCTCGGTATTTTTGTACGCGTATTACCAGTGTCATGCTGTCGTAAATATTTTTGAGTTCTAACATTAATATTATGATATTTTATCCAAAACCGAATTTTTTATTGATGGAAATAACTTTTTTTGGTGGGAAAGAAATCTTAACTATCAACCGCATTCCAGAATTTTCAATTCAAGAATTGTATTGTGGTTTCCCGCATAAAGAGGCATCAGGCCACGATCCTCCTCCAAGAAATTTTCTTCAACAAATTGTTTCGAAATTTATCTGCGTCTGCGCCACGAGAAGAAAATCCCGACTTACCGCCAAGGTGTACGGAAGAGATACATATCTACTAATAATAACAATTTGGTGTGATATATACCTGAGGAGTTTAAGTTCTAGCTTTCCATCAAATTCAAAGGCTACGTATCGTGTATTCGTTTTTCTATAAACTGGCTCACCTAAATACATGTTTTGTGCCGACCCAAAAATTTATCTGCTAAGGCGGACGAACTTTTGGTGCCAAGGTAATGCCGAGGGAAAATCAATACCATTTATACAAATTTCCTTAAATATTTTTCATGGATAGGCCAACACACTAGCTCTACACCACGCCGGCAGACTATGACCGTTCAGCCGGTAAATTTAGCCTCCACGAACTATGATACTCCAACTGGACGATGATGTTTAGTTAAGCTGCGAAGAGCTATCGCGTTTTTTCTGGCGTGGGCAAGTTATGCGAAGATCTCCACTGGGTTCGGAGAAGCAGGTGGGAGAAGACTTTGATCTCTCTTGGTGCCCGCTGTTGTCGTCAGATATCGCGAAACAGCGTTAGCTGGAGTGGTTTGTTACGCAACGGCCGCATCTGATAAAGTGAAGTTTCGGCATATTTAATGGTTAAAGACGTATCAACCAAGTGAGGAAGGATGAATGAAAAATCAATAGGGGTTGACTCCAACATTCGCTTCTTAATTAGAAGAGGTTAAGAAGTGAGGTCTTTTCTTTTGTCCCTTTGCAAAAATAGGACGTGTTGAGGCATCCATTATATTGGTAACTCATTTTTTCGCCATATACATATATACCGATTTCAAAACTTTTGGAAATATTTTTTCACTTATTTCATAAGCATTTTATTTTTTGGGATTTAAAAAAAGTGAAAAATGTCAAACCAACAATTTTTTTTGTGTTTACTTTGGTTTGGCATTTCCACAAAGTTTAAGAGAGTGATTTTAACATTTTTTTAAAAATCAATAAACCATTATGGCCGCCAAGAAGAGTAAATGGTTTTACCTGGTAATATTTATACCATGCTTGAAAGCTTGAAGTCGGTTTCATCATACTTATATACAATTACTGACAACTAAAACAGTTTCAAGAGTTACTTAAAAGACAAAGTTATAAACTTGAGCAAGTACGCCATGTCGTATGATAAACTTTTGTTTGCTGTAATTTAGATTGTAAAAGTAGCACCACGTTCTTTGTGATTTTTTTTCCAAATACGGTAGTATCAGACTATAAACTAAGTTCTTTATATACTATTGTGAAAAGAATCTCAATCTTATATATGTAGTTTCTATTACTTGTAAAATAATTTTAAATCCTCGCTTTGTAAGATAACATCGAGCACTTAAAATTTAATTTAATATCTACTTTAATAAATTGCAATTCTTTTACTCACCACTTTGACCTACGTTGTACAACAACAACAACAACAAAAGATGAAATATTGTGCGCGTAGCGAATATCCAAGGTATGTGCGTTAAAAAGAATGTTAAGAAAAAAGGAAATAGAAAAATTTTAAGAAAATAGAAAATATGTCAGTTGTATGAAATTCAAAGCAATGGATTTTCTTGAATATAGCACATCAGCGCAATGGCAACAAAAACTAGAATAATGGTGCATTATATTATCAAACCCGCATTTGTGTTAGTCCCACAACCTATAGCTCGAGTTGGTAATACTTTATGATTTTCATTTCATTTTTGGATTTGCACATGCAATTACTAAGAACTATCAGTACACTCACCATGAACATGAGCAACAACAACACCAACAAAAGCAGCATGGCTTCTGTGATTGTTGCTGTTGTCGTTGGTGTTGTGTTGTTTTTGTCGCCATCGTCGTCGTCATTGTTGCTATCGTCATCGCAGCCGCCGTTGTTGTCGTCGTCGTCATCAACGCTGCTTCGGACAGAAAACTCGCTGCCGCATTTCCTGTTGAGCTGGCACGCGAACTGGTTGTTGTACTTAACATGCCACCCACGTGAAGGTTGCCGCCACCGCTATTGCTATTAATACCACCACCACCACCACCTGCATTCGATGTGCTGTTATTTCCGCTGTTATTTTGTGTTGCCGCTGCCACCGCCGCCACGGCAGCTGCTGAAGTGGCGGACGAGCTCATGCCACGTAGGTGGCATCCCGATGGCAGTTCTGACACTGTACAAGACATTCTACGAAAATGAAAGAGAAATATTTAAGAAAGGTGAAGAAAAGTGTTGAGCCTACATAAGTTGTTTTGTAAATATATAGCGGTGTGCAAAGAAATAGTTATATAAGCAAATGGACTACTATGGAACCTACATTATTATAATTTTTTTCTTTTGGGTTTTTTTCTGACGAAAACAATGAATATAACTTCGATGTTGAGATCATATAATTTCAAAAAAAAATTTATTAAAACTTCCAGTATCAAATTAATTGCCAAAAATTAAAAAAAGGAAAAAATAAAAAATATTTTCTTTCGAAAAAACTTTATATGTCGAATTTTTGGAAAATGACAGCCCTTTGAACGTTTAGCATTCCAAAAATAACTATAAAGGCATTTTACATTGTTTTACAGAGCACTTTGGTTCAAAATTCATAAATTTGTTTTCGCTGTCTTTTGTGACTATACAAAAGCCCATGATTGATATTAATCTAAAAGATATTCGCATTCTACATATTGAAGATTTGGCAAAAATTGTGTGCTATATTTACAATCTACACTTGTGTGCACACAATTAGCAGTTAAGCCACTATCACTATTTATCCAAATTTTATATCACTTATTATCAGCATAATTTCTTTTATTCATTTTCGTTAGTTTTACCTACAACTAAGTTGAAAAACTTCTATTATATTATTTTACAAAAGAAAGAATAACGAAAATTATAGAAAAATTATTCAAAAACATTTTCGAAAAATTTCGAAATTTTAAAGTATTTTTGAAAAACTGTAGGGAATTATAAATTTTTTATTACATTTTCTAATTATTTCATTCATCAATTTATTTAAATCGAGACTTAAGGAACTAATTCGAAATGGGTCTTTGAAAATTCGAGAAATTTTTGAAACCCTACATACAATTTTTAATTTTATAATATTTTTGTTAGTGAAATCGGCATGAAAGTTTTAAATTTGTTATCAAGTTCCACCACAAAGGACAGACTAACGAAAATTTACTAAAAAATATTTTCAAAAAATTTCGAAAACTCGAAATGTTTTTGAAATTCTGCAAAGAAATTTGAAATTGACCAATTTTTGTTTTAATTTACTAATTCATGTTTATATAAAAAAAATTTGATTACTATTAAAAACTTAAAAAAAATGCAGAGTTTTCGGAAAATTTAGAAAAATTTGAGGATTTATTGGAAATTTACATAAAATTTTAATTTTTTTATCAAATTTTATCGGCTTTTAATATTGGTTAGTTGTATACAAAAAAAATGCAAAGAGTTTTCGGAAAATTTAGAAAAATTTGAGGATTTATTGGAAATTTACATAAAATTTAAATTTTTTTATCAAATTTTATCGGCTTTTAATATTGGTTAGTTGTATACAAAAAAAACTAAAGCTAAATAATTCAAATCAAAATCAAATTCGAAAATGTTGAAAGATCAAATAATTCTAATCAAATTCTACTTCGAAAAATGTTGAAAGCTCAAAAAAAAGTTAAATCTACATAAAAATTTAAAGTCAGTAATCACATTTTATCAGTTTCTGATATTTTAGTATTTTTTGTTAATTTCAGAAAAAATCAATATCAAAAACATGTACACCTCATTCCAAATATTAAAAAAAAACTTCAGATTTGTTTCGAAACTACAATTTAAAATTTGTCATCCACATTTTATCTGTTCCTTCTTTTATTAATTTTTGCTAATTTTAATGACGAAAACTATATAAATCGTATGCAAAAACATTTTCGAAGACATTGGATCAGACTTTTATCTTTTACTAATTTTCGCTAGTTTCAAAATAAATCAATATCAAAAAACATAAACGCCTTAATCAAAATACTTTCGAAAAGCTTCGAAAATGTGGGAATTTTTCTAGAATCTACATAGCAATCTAGCAATTAAAAGTTTCTTATCTGATTTTTTCAAGCAAAGGAAAATATATAAAAAAAAACCACATAAATCTGATTCAAAACCATTTTCACAAAGCTTCGAGTATGCGAAAAGCTTTTGGAAATCTGCATAAAAATTTAAAATCTATACTAGGAACTTTCACAAACTTTAGGATTCTCAATATTTGTATTGATTTTTGACAATTTTTTTTTTTCGGAAAAGATTTTTAAATTTATTTGCCATAACTGATATTAGAGAAAAATTGCAAAATGTGAACACGGCGATGGTTACAAGGATATTATTCCGAATTTCATCTCTCCATCAGCTAGATTTTCGGGAGCTAAGTTTTGATATTGAAATCTCCAATCAACCAATCATACCTCATACTGCTGTAAAAGCAACCTAAAAAATATCCTAAAGAAATTAAATTTGCAAAAACCAATAAATCTACAAAATTTAAAACCATTTTGAATTACAAAAAAAAATAATTCAGAAAAATACCATTTAAAAAGATTTATATATTTCTCAGTAGAACAATTTTTTTAAGTATAGTCCGGTAACTTCAAAGAATTGCGAGACTTAATTCCGTCCATATTTTACTCTGCTGTTTAATTGCACAACACTGTAGAGGCATGCTCGTACAAAAATACAGTAAAATGTCAGAGCAACATGGCGTATGCGCAACATATTTCTTGCTTACTATCAAACATTTCTACATCACATACATTGGATACTCACAGAAAATGTATTTATAGTCCCGTTGCACGTATGTACGCTCCGTTTCAACGTTTTGGCCTGCTCTCTCGACTCCGTTTCTTAGCTGCGACGCCCCTCCACTTTACCACTCACTAACTATTGCTGTACTTGTTGTTTTCGTTGCCCGCCAACGTGTCTATTTTGTTATAAACCTGCTTTCAACGTCGGAAATGCACTTTAAATTCTCGCGCCACAAACGGCAAAAACAAAATTAGCAGCAGCAGCAGCCACCTTCGTAGTAATGGCACACCTGCAATCCACTGCTCCAGGATATTAAGCTTAGATTTTTGTACAATTTTTACTGGCAGTTGACAGCACGTAGGTGGTTGAACAGAGTAAGTCGAATAGAATTTCTGTAAAAGAATTATAAGGAAAGAATGTTAAGTGAGTTGAGAAAATGGAATTTCCGCCAGTTACTTTGTTGTAAGTTCAAGTTTTTATTGGCTGTTGAGCAACATAAAAAATGGCAAATGCTGTAGTTTTGTGATTTATGAGACGCTTTATGTCGGTAGAGTAAAGGTATATGAAGGCAATGTACAAATATGTAGATTATTGGGTGTGCCGTGATTCCAGATGGCACTACTTTGACGGATAAATATCTAGAACTGTTCGACAGTGGCTGCTTCGGGTACTATCCGAACTGCCTTAGGAAGCTCCAGTTGCTCGAATCGAGTTTTCTGTATTTAAAGCCCTTATCTGTGCACTTTGCTTCAGGGAAGGCAAGAATGGAAATTCAGTCCCCTGTCCCTGTCCCATTCCCATACTGAATAGAGCGAAATATAAAGGTGAAGATGATAAAATAAAAATTAAATTGAAGTAAAGTAAACAAAGTAAGGTAAAATAAAATAACATGAAAAAAAATAAAATATATAAGAAAAAATTAAGTCAAATATAATAAAATAAATCAAAACAAAATCAAGTAAAACAAAATTAAATAAAATAAAATAAAATAAAATAAAACAAAATAAAATAAAATAAAATAAAAGGTATATAAAAGAACAGCAACAAAAAGGTAATACTAAGAGACCAATTGCAAAGCGAGCAGCGGGGCATTCATATGGCTTAGTGGATAAAGGCATCTGCCTTTACACTAGTATAAAGTATGAATATTGGAGATTTCGAGCTTAATAGTCAGTTCGCGATAACCTACCTGATGAAGAAGTGAAATGCAGAAACATGCCCTAGTAACCATCGCCGTTTGTAAACTTTGTAATTTTTCTCTAATATCAATAACAAAAACAATTGTATAAAGCAATATGAGCATGTCTCGCTAATTCAATACACAAAGTAAAAATGTAATAAATTAAATTAAACTAAACGAAATGAAATAAATTAAATTAAATTAAATCAAATAAAATAAAATCAAATAAACTTAAAAAAAAAATAAAACAACAAAAAATAAAATAAAATAAAATAAATAAAATAAAATAAAATAAAATAAAACAAAATTAAATAAAATAAAATAAATTAAAATAAAATAAAATCAAATCAAATAAAATGAAGTAATATAAAATTTAAAAAAAATAAAATTTAAAAAAAAATAACAATTTTTGTTGTTATATCGGCCTACTTATTTGTAAGATCGCGGTTTGGAATGGAGTTCAAGGCTTAACTATAATTATTTCATCATTATTATTGTCATGATAAATGTTTCTTAAATGAAAATGGATCTAAATATTTTTTTCTTATATTCTTATTTAAACAAAAAAAATGTTTTTATTTAAGAAAAAATTTATCATAACAATAATAATGATAACATAATTATTGTTAGGCCTTGAGCTCTATTCGTAGCCACGATCTTAAATAAAATAAAATTAATTTAAATATAATTAAATTAAATTAAATAGAAGAAAATATAATAAGTTAACTGAAAATAAAAATAAAATAAAATAAAATAAATCTAATTAAATTAAAATAAAACAAAATAGCCGATTTAAATAAATTAAAAAATAAATAAAATAAAATAAAATAAGTCAATAGAAAATAAAATAAAATAAAAAAATAAAATAAAATAAATCTAATTAAAATAAAATAAAACAAAATAGCCAATTAAAATAAATTAAAAAATAAATAAAATAAAATAAATCAATAGAAAATAAAATGAAATAAAATAAAACAAATTTAAATAAAATAAAATAAAACAAAATAGCAAATTAAAATAAATTAAAAAAAAAAATAAATAAAAAAAAAATCAATAGAAAATAAAATAAAATAAAATAAAAGATATAAGTTAATGAAAGTATTTCAATTGTATGTTCTCAGTATAAGCGTCCGCAATTTTGAGCTTTTTGCCTCCAGTACTTTTTCCTCGATTTTTGCTCCAATTGTGAATCGAATATTTATTTTGTTATTATAGTACATCCTGGTTCACATACATAAATTTCTTTGAGTTTTACGGTGCTTGTATCAACTAGAAAATTATTTAGATTTCTATGAGCTGAAATACTTTCTAAGCAATATCCTCATAAAATTAATCAATTAATCGAGTCTGCACTAATTGCAGTGTACACCTCTTTCTTACCAACGCTGTAAATAGCTAGAACATATATGTATATATAGGTACTACAAACATCCAACCAACACAGCATGTGCATGTGTGTGTATGTCATTTGCTGATTGATACCACCAATATAACCGCACCAAAGGCAGCAACAGCCGTCATTCACTCAAACCAAAACAAATGAAACAAGACACAATGACAGCACACTGAAACAATGTTTTAAGGTGTGTCTCCCATTAAATGTGCCTTATGCCCGTAAATAAGCGAGGAAGCAATTTGTATGCATTTCTGAATGTTCAATCAACTCAAGTAGAAAGTGTGTATGTATGTACATGCATGCTATTGTGACAAATTTACCACAGCAGAACAAAAGGTATAGAACTTAAATAAAAAAGAAACAAATTAAAAACGAAATCAAAAGCAAATAATGTGAAATCTACAAAAACAAAAGTTAAAAAACACAAAAAAAACAACAAAGAATTGTTAGTGATTGCTTGCAATAAACAAGAAAAAAGTATTGGTCTGCACCTATAAGATGAACCACATTGAACCACTGAACAACAATGGACATTCGACTAAGCACAGGATGTTAAACGTACCTATACCCATATGCAAACACACAATACATACATACCTTTAAGCTAGTATACACTTGATTTGGTTTTTTGTGTTAAATTGAAAGAGAGGCAGTTGTATATGTTGATATGTATGAATATTTAACAATGCAACAGCATAATTCTTCTAACCAAATTTTGTACGTGTTTTTACATAGATTTGTTTGTATTGATATCAGTGAATGCTATTGTGACAAAGCACTGACCACAACTTGGTCACTCAACTGACTTGATAGCTTAGTTGAACAATAATTTATCGAATTGAACTGTTGCTCGTGGAATTTTGAGTATAAGTGTATTTGTGTAAAGATGTATTGAATGGGAATGCAAATGAGGGATTGTTAGAAACTTGTATATACTTGAGAACAGAATATTCAAATGAAGGTTCTACAGATGCAAACATCAGTAAGGGGTAACTAATTCCTTCTATTATCTGTATTTCTTCCGGATTCAAAGGGAATTTTAAGTTTATACGTTAATAAAATTGTATTTTATAACATTTTCTGCTTTATGCTGATGATCTCAAAATTTAATCGGTTGTTTCGAGAACTGAGGACCCTATGTCTCTGCAATCTAATCTCGAGAGAGTTAACTCTGGGTGTGAAAGGAATCGCCTATTTTTAAACATTGACAAATGTTTTCAGATAGTCTATTCAAGAAAGTTGATTACAGTGAATTCGACCTACTCGATTGCTGGTAATCAACTGAAATCAGGTTAAAGACCTAGTAGTATATGCTGGGCCTTGTACGCCACATTAGCTACGGTTTTTCCTATCCGTACACCCTTAAGTCTCTTTATACGGCCTTGGTTAGGTCACGGTTTGAATATGCTACTATTATTTGGCAACCTTTTCATAGTACCCACATAAATAGAATTGAGCGTCTGCAAAGGAAATTTATGAAGTCTGCACTAAGCTTTCTCAACTTCAGCGAACCTATGCCATCCTATAAGCCACGTTGTTTGCTTTTAAACTTAAATCTACTAGTGTATAGGAGATTACTTTTATCTTGCTCTTTTATTCTGAACGTCCTTACCGACGTTGTAGATTGTCCTGATATTCTTCGGAAAATACCGTTCAATACTCCTTTTGGAAATTTGAGGCGTTCTGGTTTATTATACTCAGCTGAGCAGAGCTTACAGAGTATATTAACTTTGTTCGCATAACGGTAATCCGTAACGGCATAAACTAATCGAGATAGATATAGACTTCTATATATCAAAATTATCTGGGCGAAAAAAGGAATTCATTTAGCCATGTCCGTCCGTCTGTCCTTTAACACGATAACTTGAGTAAATTTTGAGGTATCTTGATGAAATTTGATATGTAGGTTCCTGGGCCGTCGTCTCAGAACGCTGTTTAAAATGAACGAAATCGGACTACAACCACGCCCAATTTTTCTATGTCGAAAATTTCGAAAAACCGAAAAAGTGCGATAATTCATTACCAACAACGGATAAAGCGATGAAACTTGGTAGGCGCGTTGACCTTATGACACAAAATAGAAAATTAGTAAAATTTTGGACAACGGGCGTGGCTCCGCCCACTTTAAAAGAAGGTAATTTAGAAGTTTTGCCAGCTGTAATTTGGCAGTCGTTGAAGATATCATGATGAAATTTGGCAGGAACGTTACTCCTATTACTATATGTATGCTTAATAAAAATAAGCAAAATAGGAGGACGACCACGCCCACTTAAAAAAAAAAAATTTTTTAAGTAAAATTTTAACAAACAATTTAATATCTTTACAGTATATAAGTAAATTATGTCAACATTCAACTCCAGTAATGATATGCTGCAACAAAATACAAAAATAAAAGAAAATTCAAAATGGGCGTGGCTCCGCCCTTTTTCATTTAATTTGTCTAGGATACGAAACCGAAAGCCCTTCGAATCTTGGCAGGAATACTCTTCGTGGTATTACATATATAAATAAATTAGCGGTACCCGATAGATGATGTTCTGGGTCACCCTGGTCGACATTTTGGTCGATATCTCGAAAACCCTTTCAGATATACAACTAAGGGCTACTCCCATTGAAAACCCTCATTAATATCCTTAAATTGATACCCATATCATACAAACATATTATAGAGTCACCCCTGGTCCACCTTTATGGCGATATCTCGAAAACGCGTCCACCTATAGAACTAAGGCCCACGCCCTTTTAAAATGCTCATTATCACCCTTTGTTTGATACCCATATTGTACAAACGCATTCTAGAGTCACCCCTGGTCCACCTTTATGCCGATATCTCGAAAAGGCGTCCACCCATAGAACTAAGGCCCACTCCTTACTAAAATACTCATTAACACCTTTAATTTGATACATATATTGTACAAACGGATTCTAAAGTCCCCCCTGGTCCACCTTTATGGCGATATCTCGAAAAGGCGTCCACCTATAGAACTAAGCCCACGCCCTTTTAAAATACTCATTAACACCTTTCATTTGATACCCATATTGTACAAACGCATTCTAGAGTCACCCCTGGTCCACCTTTATGGCGATATTTCGAAAAGGCGTCCACCTATTGAGCTAAGGCCTACGCCCTTTTAAAATACTCATTAACACCTTTCATTTGATACCCATATCGTACAAACAAATTCTAGAGTCACCCCTGGTCCACCTTTATGCCGATATCTCGAAAAGGCGTCCACCCATAGAACTAAGGCCCACTCCTTTCTAAAATACTCATTAGCACCTTTAATTTGATACCCATATTGTACAAACGCATTCTAAAGTCACCCCTGGTCCACCTTTATGGCGATATCTCGAAAAGGCGTCCACCTATAGAACTAAGCCCACGCCCTTTTAAAATACTCATTAACACCTTTCGTTTGATACCCATATTGTACAAACGCATTCTAGAGTCACCCCTGGTTCACCTTTATGGCGATATCTCGAAAAGGCGTCCACCTATAGAACTAAGCCCACGCCCTTTTAAAATACTCATTAACACCTTTCGTTTGATACCCATATTATACAAACGCATTCTAGAGTCACCCCTGGTTCACCTTTATGGCGATATCTCGAAAAGGCGTCCACCTATAGAACTAAGCCCACGCCCTTTTAAAATACTCATTAACACCTTTCGTTTGATACCCATATTGTACAAACGCATTCTAGAGTCACCCCTGTTCCCCCTTTATGGCGATATCTCGGAAAGGCGTCCACCTATAGAACTAAGTCCACGCGCTTTTAAAATACTCATTAACACCTTTCGTTTGATACCCATATTGTACAAACGCATTCTAGAGTCACCCCTGTTCCACCTTTATGGCGATATCTCGGAAAGGCGTCCAGCTCTAGAACTAAGCCCACGCCCTTTTAAAATACTCATTAACACCTTTCGTTTGATACCCATATTGTACAAACGCATTCTAGAGTCACCCCTGGTTCACCTTTATGGCGATATCTCGAAAAGGCGTCCACCTATAGAACTAAGCCCACGCCCTTTTAAAATACTCATTAACAACTTTCGTTTGATACCCATATTGTACAAACGCATTCTAGAGTCACCCCTGTTCCACCTTTATGGCGATATCTCGGAAAGGCGTCCACCTATAGAACTAAGCCCACGCCCTTTTAAAATACTCATTAACACCTTTCGTTTGATACCCATATTGTACAAACGCATTCTAAAGTCACCCCTGATCCACCTTTATGGCGATATCTCGAAAAGGCGTCCACCTATAGAACTAAGCCCACGCCCTTTTAAAATACTCATTAACACCTTTCGTTTGATACCCATATTGTACAAACGCATTCTAGAGTCACCCCTGGTTCACCCTTATGGCGATATCTCGAAAAGGCGTCCACCTATAGAACTAAGCCCACGCCCTTTTAAAATACTCATTAACACCTTTCGTTTGATACCCATATTGTACAAACGCATTCTAGAGTCACCCCTGTTCCATCTTTATGGCGATATTTCGGAAAGGCGTCCACCTATAGAACTAAGCCCACGCCCTTTTAAAATACTCACTAACACCTTTCATTTGATACCCATATCGTACAAACAAATCTAAGAGTCAGCCCTGGTCCACCTTTATGGCGATATCATAAATGGCGTGCACCTATAGAACTATGGCCCACTCCCTCTTAAAATACTCTTTAATACCTTCCATTTGATAAACATGTCATACAAACACATTCCAGGGTTACCCTAGGTTCATTTTCCTACATGGTGATTTTCCCTTATTTTGTCTCTATAGCTCTCAGCTGAGTATGTAATGTTCGGTTACACTCGAACTTAGCCTTCCTTACTTGTTATTATTTAGATTTTTTTATATCGGACATCTATTAAAAGGTGATACATGGCGTATGAGTAACATTTCAACGTAACGTTCATATGAATTTTTGCTCTATTTAGAAATCAGGATGTTTCGAAACCGCAAATTTCATATCATTTCTGTAACATGTATGTATGTACAATCTTTGATGAAGGTATACATATCGTATGACTAGTTCAATAAGGAGCTAACTCAAAAACCTGAAATTTCGAAGTTATGACTACCTTCGGGCTGCCCAGTGCAATACCTACCGTACTGTATACTCGATTGGCTAATATCTCCACTAATAAGCGAAACACTAATCATCGGCCTAAACACCCGCGCTGTTAGCTCTGCTTACTCCAAACTGGAAAAAGAAGTGGTAAAGATGGGTTTTATGGTGAATGAGGACAAAACGAAGTACCTGCTGTCATCGAGCAAAGAGTCAGCGCATATGTTGGCAGCCATAATTTCGAAATAGTAAAAGACTTCGTTTATTTGGGAACCAGCATCAACACTAGCAACAATATCAGCACTGAAATCCAACGAAGAATCAATCTTGCTAATAAATGCTACTTTGGACTAGGTAGGCAATTGAAAAGTAAAGTCCTCTCTCGGCGAACGAAAATCATACTCTACAAGTCACTTATCGTACCCGTCCTGCTATATGGGGCAGAAGCATGCTGGGGGAGTGTTCGAGAGAAAAGTTCTTCGAAAGATTTATAGACCTCTACGCGTTGGCGATGGCGAGTACCGAAGAAGATTTAATGATGAGCTGTACGAGCTATACGCAGACATCAACATAGTCCAGCGAATTCAAACGCAGCGGCTGCCCTGGCTAAGCCATGTTATGCGAATGAAAGATGATGCTCCGGCCAAGAAAGTGTTTCTATCGGAACCAGCCTATGGAAGCAGAGGTAGAGGGCGGCCCCCACTCCGTTGGAAGGACCAGGTGGAAAACGATTTAAACTCCCTTGGTGTGACCAATTGGCGCCGGTTGGCGGAGCGAAGGGCGACTGGCGCGCCTTTTTGGACGGCCATAACCGTTTAGACGGTTAAGCGCCAATTAAGTAAGGAAGTAATAAGCGAAACAAGGCTTTGTAGAAAATAAAAACTGCATTGGCGGATATGAGCAAGGCAGTCCGTTGTAAGCGTTTTCCGAATATTGAAGGTTTTTACGTTGATCGCTATTTTTGTCTAGATGTGCCATATGTATTGAAGCGCGTATACGAATTTTTTACCTTATTGAAATGCATATTCGTGTTGTTGAGTAAAAGCAGCTTAAGTCAACATAGGCAACGTATAATATTATTTTTCATTCCTCTAAAATCATATATATTTATTGAATAAGCTACCAAAATAGGTCTGTACAGGAGTAGATTTTTGTATGAAATACATATATACATAAATGCGGCTCAGTCAAAATACCAACTAAAATATAACGTTGAGCTTATTTTGATTTAAGTTACTTATGGCAGCTTAAAGCATGTGATATGTGAAATGTCACATGAGGCGTTGGTATATAAGTTTACATAGTTACATATATGTGTGTTTACAACGATATAACGCTTTGAGGCATGCTTTTAAATGCTGCAATATAAACTTTCTAGAAGCGGAGTTGAAATATATGTATATTACCAATAAGGAAATGGAATTATGACCTAGTCTGAGATATGCTAAATGAGAACGAACTCTTGCATATGAAATAATATAAATACTTGGACTTTATTTTGGTTGGACATATGAAGCCAGGCCGAGGATTAGAAAATGGAGGACCACGTTGAATTCGATGAATAGAGACCACGGCCCTAGAAATGGACGAAGCATTAAACATAGGAGTTGACTTTACCTCAAAAGCCATATAATTGAGAATACCAACGACTAGCTCTAGACAAAGACGGGTAATGGACATGGCATCTAAACTAGAACTAACAGTCATAAACTCTTGCTTATCAGAGGCCAAGTTATCCTCCTTGCAACCTTAGACGTAAGAAACGCTTTCAACAGCACGAGGTGAGCAGACTGCTAGCCGCCTTTTCGGCAGCGTTTTCAAACACCATGCTAACCTAATTCAATGATAGCATCATTATATCTCAAATCTCAGAGGTTTCGCGGATCATGAAAGTCACATAAGGAGCAGCATAAGAAATTTTGACCGCTTCGTAACAAGTCACGTCAGCTGTCCCTATTATCCGATAGCGGACGCCAATTTGGAGCGCCAAGGGAGGTCAAGCCTTCTTCTTCTTTCTTACACCTTCTCAGTGGAGGTCTCTCGTTTCTCTGCTTTCAAACTATGGTATCGATTGACCGGCGGGACCGCCTTCGTCCATTCACATAACGCACTATCTTCATATCTGCGTAAAGCTCATACAGCTTATCATTATACCTGCTTCGATACTCTCCGTCGGCATCAAGAATAGAGCCATAAATCTTCTTCAATCAGGTCATGATTATATAATTTTAATTATTTTGTTAGTCTTAAAATTTATTTTAAGCCTAAATACATAATAATAATAATAATTATATTTAATTTAGAAGCGGTTATATTTTCGAAACCGGCTACTTTCCTACAAGCGTTTACTTTATTTGAACGGGTTACTTTTTTACGGTGACTTCTTTGCAGCGGTTACTTATTTTAGAAAAGGTTACAATTTCGAAACCGATTACTTTCCTACAACCGGTTACTATTTCAGGAAAGAAATCATATACGATTTATGTTAAGTTTCAACCAAGCTTATATTTTCTTGCTTGTTATACTTTAAGATCGTCTCAGTCTTACGAGCTCTCGACCTCGAACAATGGTACCTACCTAATATTTTTCGTATATATAATCCTTGCAAGAGGGTTCAGCTATATCTATAACGAATGCATCTATCACCATACTATATATGCAGCTACATATATAAATATGTAATTTCAAATTTGCTTGTTGTCCCAGTTGCATTACAAATAGCTTACGAATGTCATACAAGCAGCGCATTCTAATCGAGGTCAGCAGCACCTGCAGCTAAATGGGACATTGCTTTCAATTTGAATATTACGAAGAATCTAAGCCACATCAAAACATATCAGCTTAGCATAGATACACACACGTGCTTGGGTATATGTATTTGGTTATATGTTTACATTTACATTTGTTTAACATACGAACACATACTTGTCAATTTACACACCTACACATACCTTTATATGTATGCAGATACCTACCAGTACACACATTATTTTTCCATTGAATATGGCAGGAAATGCAAATTACAAGGCTGATATGCTTCAATACAAGCACACACACACACATATGCATGCACGAGTGCACCCGCGCATACATTCCCACATGCATACATACCAGCAAAGTTGGCATTGTAACAAAGTGAGCATTAGGATATTGTTGGGTGTGCAGACACACACATACACACCTGCAAACACTCTTACCTAAAGACGCGCAAAACAATAGTAACAGGTGCAACTAGAAAATAATTAAAGCAGGAAATCGCTCAACGCAAAGCATACCAACAAAGCGGAGAGGTGCGAGGTGAGTGTGCGAAAAAATTGCTGCAGAACATGTTTGTTTGTTATTAAGTTAAGACGAGGGGATTTTGCCGCTTTATAGTGGCAAAAGTATTTATTATACTTACTTTTCATATACAAACATATGTATGTATATATGTTTGTACATGTGTGTGTAAATATATTTTATTTTCCTTTGAAAGCGATACTTGACTTATGAATTATGTAAGAGGATATGTGACATAAATGTCAAGCAATAAATTCATTTCTATGGAATTACTACTACGAGTAGTAAACGATTTTGGAATAAAGTATAAGTACGTATTACACTGAGCAAAGTTTTATTAAAAGTTATGTTTTTTTTTTTTGATATTTTTATTTTCTTTACCTTGAAAAAATTAAGAAATTGTAAAACGATAACTATCGTAAAAAAATCTAAAAGTTGGTAAAGCGAATGTTTTACTCACGATGAAATTAAAATTCAGGTGTTCTCATCCCGTTGACGCTTTCCCTTATTCTGACAAGTTCGGCATGCACAATTTAAAGGGTTGTCTATCATACAGAACTGTCTTTGAGTTCTACTACGATCGTAGTAGATTTTACTATACGTTTAGCACCGGGCCAGGGGTTTCTGAGGGGGCACGCGATTTAGAGGTACTATGACATTTTTTTTTAATTCAGGAGAGTCTTTAGTTGTTCCATGTGGAATTTTTAAGCCGAATTTCAAAATCAACGAAAATCTGCATTTCGTTTTAATATTACAGGGAAGTGTGAAAAATAAAAATCTATATCTATAAATCTTATAAAATAAAGTCGCTAAATGCCATGTACGCACATAACTTCACACAGAATGCTCCGATTTTAAAACGGTTTTTTGCATTTGAAAGCTTAGCTACGTGAGATGGTACAGTTAATATAATTTGAAGATATATATTATAGGGGCGTGGCAAATTTCCAAAGTGTAGTAAAAAATCATAAAATTTGTGTTTACACAGCTATAACTCATAAACGGATGGATGTATTTAAAAAATTCAACTTTTCAGTAAATACTTTGAAATATATACCTTCGATCTGCATAAAAAAAATACCTGATTCCTTTCTTATATCAGCCAAATTGTTTAAACAGAAGTACAATTTTTACCAAAAAATGTGTTTGTGTTGTTGTTCGCTGTGCACTGTGCGCGCTAATTGCTTTTGAGTGAGGCATGATGCGACACATACATACGTACATATATAGCATTCACTGCGTTATTTAACTTCGGGCTTAGGTTTATAGGTATGTATGGATGGACATCACTACACAGTTAGTATAAAACAAAGTCGCTTTTTCTGTCCCTATGTCCCTTTGTATGCTTAAACATTTAAAAATACGCAACGGATTTTGATGCGCTTTTTTTAATATATAAAGAGTGATTGAAGAGGAAGGAACGGATGAACATATTTCGCTGAAAATTGGTGGAGGGGTAGCCTAGGACCAGAAGACAGACATAGGATAATTTTTATCCCGTTCTGGCTAGGGTCTTGAGATCAAAACGTGGACCTGGGTAATCCTGGGATATGTTTGTACAATATGGTTATCAAATGGAAGCTGTTTATGAGTGCTTTATTAGAGGGTATTTTTCGTACCACTGGGTGACTAGGGTTTCGAGATTTAGGCCAAAACGTGGGCCGTGTACCCCTAGACAGTGTTTATACAATATGGATAACAAATGAAAGCTGTTGATGAGTGCTTTAGTACAGGGTTGTTTTCGTACCTATTGGTGACTAGGGTCTCGAGAGATAGACGTGGACCCTGGTACCCCTAGAACGTGTTTATACAATATGGATAACAAGTGAAAGCTGTTGATGAGTGCTGAAAAAAGAAGAGTTAGACGGAAAAAGTTTATTAAAATTTATGTAGATAGACCTAATTTAGGACAGAACAACGTCTGACGGGTCTGCTAGTACTTATATAAAAATAAACGCTAAAATGTGTGTTAGTTGGTCGCCGGTGTTTGAAGAGATGCGTCGGTCGATTTTGGTCAAACTTTCACACAAGTTGCGTAAACCACACTCGGTGTTTACTACATAGGTTTGGTTGCGATCGACGCACAGGGTCTCGAGATATAGGCCGAAACGTGGACC
This sequence comes from Eurosta solidaginis, assembly GCF_040869045.1. Taxonomy (NCBI): domain Eukaryota; kingdom Metazoa; phylum Arthropoda; class Insecta; order Diptera; family Tephritidae; genus Eurosta; species Eurosta solidaginis. The sequence continues at coordinate 209,163,358 of NC_090321.1, forward strand.
GGAGTACCCCTAGAATGTGTTTATAGGATATGGACAACAAATGAAAGCTGTTGATGAGTGCTTTAGTAGAGGGTAATTTTCATACCCCTGGGTGACTAGGGTCTCGATATATAGGCCAAAACGTGGACCAGTGAATGCCTAGACAGTGTTTATTCAATGTGGATATCAAATGAAAGCTATTGATGCGTGCTTTAGTACAGAGTAATATATTATCCAGAGACGGACCGGGACTGGGATTAGGACTAGGACTGGGACTGAGACTCTGAGTGGGACTGGGACTGGAAAAAAATACATGAGAGAAGAAAAAAGAGAGAAGGAGATTGAGAAATAGATAGAATGAGACGAAGATGGAGACAGATAAAGCGAAAAAGACGGAGGAAGGAGTGAATAAAAGGATTAGGAAAAAGTGAAGAGGGGGAGAGGGCAGAGTCAGACGGAAAAAGCTTATTAAAATGCAGATAGGCCAAATTTAGGGCAGAACAACGTCTGCCGGATCTTATAGTTATAACTATATAAGCCGCTACTAGAATTGTTTAGAAAAGAGATTAATGTACCTTTGTGTTCGACAGAAGAATGTAGAAAAAATTCTACAGATAACGCATTTTTTGGGGAATTTTGTACGAAGAATGAAGCAATCAAAATTTAATAATTTTTAATACAAGAAAATGCTGGAAAATAGAGCTACCTAAAATGTTGACATCCCCTTTATTATTACATCATGTGTTTTACTATAGTCCATATTTAAATAAAGCTTTCATATGAAAATTTATGTTAAGGGAGAATTATGTAAAAAATTTCGAAAATGTTTTGGGATAAATTTTAAAATTTCATAAGCTAGTAAACAATAATTTTTGCGAGTTTTGCTTCTTTAGTTTTTTCTTTATATTAAAAAAATAACAACGGAACATTCATATGGCGTAGCAGCTAAAAAAGGCTTGCACTGATGTGAATGTTGGAGACTCGAGTTCAACGCTCAGCTCCCGAAAAAGCTAGCTGATGAAGAAGTGAAATTCAGAAACATGTCCTAGTAACCATCGCCGTTTGTAAACTTACAATTTTTCTCTAATATCAATTACAAAAACCATTGTATAAAGCAATATGAGCAAAGCTCGCTAATTAAATACATATGATTAAAAAAAGGGCTTTACCAATATACCTCATTTTCGGAAACAATTCCGAAAATGTTCGAAAATTCAAGAAACTTTTAAGGAAGTTGTTTTCTACTGTTTTCATTAAAAAAAAGCTTTGGTGTATTGTATGTATAGAGAAAATGGTGTTAAACAATTTCGAAAACGTTTTCGAAAAAAGCGAAGATTTTGTAAGAAATGATATATAAGAGTTTAACTTGATTTCTTCACCGTTTTTCTTTAACTTGAAAAAAAAAACTTCAAGAAAATTTTTTAAGCTACATATGTATTTCAAAAACGATTTCGAAAAATTTCGAAAATTCGGCAAAGAAAATTGTTTTATTTGATTGTCTATCTTCCGATAATACTTTGGTAAATTGTTTAAAGATAAATGCGTAAAATAATTTCGAAAACATTTTCGAAAAGTTTGGAGGGTTTGTAATGGACTATTCTTTAGAGTTCCGTTATTTCACTTCTTTATTTATATTAAAAAAACCATTGCGAAAAATAAGTAACCTTTCAAAAAAGTTGGCAAAGAACGATTTTCTTATTGCAGTTCTTGAATAATGTTTTGGGCAGTACAAAGAAAATTATGTTAAGAATTTCGAATGAATTTATAAAGTTTCGTAACACATTTTCGGAAAGGTTTGGTTAGGTTAGGTTCAAGTAGCTGCCGTCCACATCGGAGCGGCACATTTAGGCCTTTATGGACCCATTGTGAAACCGCACGAATATGTTCCTACTCACCTAATTAAACCACTTCGTTGAGTTAGTGAAGCTAACTAAGCATCGTGTATTGACCTCGGCTATATCAGTCAGATCTGCGAGAAACATCTTGCCCATAAAACCTTGCCTTCTTCTACCGAGCGCTGGACATACACATAGTAGATACCTAACAGTTTCAGGCTCTTCTTCGTTGCCGCAGCTTCTACAATAATCATTAAATGGAGCGCCAATCATTTCCGCATGCAGTCCAATACAAACATGACCAGTGAGAAGATCCACAACTAAGGAAAGATCCCTCTTACGGAGGGTGAGAAGCTCTCGCGATCCCATCTCATTCCATTCGGCGAGTTTTGCCGTGTGGCATCTATCATTATGCTTCCACCTGGCTCCCGCTTCCATCAGTAGAGCCTCCGTTATCTTGAGCTTGTAGGTGGAGAGCGGCATGCCCAGTCTCTTCGAGGATGGCGAAAGTGGAAAGGACCCTTTCTTGCAAGCTCATCCACCATCTCATTACCTGGTATGCCCGTATGTCCCGGAACCCATACCAGCCGCAGAGTAAACAGTTCAGCCATCACGTTAAGTGATCTGCGACAGCCTACTACAGTTTCAGAATTAGTTATGACAGAGTCGCTGCTTGACTGTCTGAGAAAATATAAATGTGCCTCTGAGAGACTGCCTTCTGTCTTAGGCAGTCCACATCGTCTTGTATGGCCGCAAGCTCGGCCTTAAATATGCTATACTGATCCAGGAGACGAAATGATCTTTGCATGTCCAATCGTTCCGAATAGACACCCCCTCCGACCCTGTTATCCAGTTAATATCCATCTGTGCAGATCTGAATGCTGTTATTAGGCCAATCAAGTTCATTCACCCACTGTTTCCTCTCAGGGATTACTATCTCGTATCCCTTGTTAAAATTGGTATGTGGTTTGCAGAAATGTGTCCATTCTGGTATGCAGAATCGAGAATTTCAGTATGGTTGCAATGAATCTATGTGGTCAGTTTCCTCAGCCTAATAGCTGCACATGCTGCATATTTTATGCCTACTATATCTGTGGGTAGTAGGTTCAGTATTACATTCATAGCCTCCGTTAGCGTTGTGCGGATGGCTCCGCTTATGCATAGTAGTGTAAATCTTTGCACCTTTTGAAGAGTAAGAACCGTCGAGGATTTATTCAGGCGGGCCACCATACCGCCACCCCGTATAACAATATTGGCCTAACTATGGCCGTGTATATCCAATGCACTATCCTAGGGCACATACCCCATTTCCGTCCAATTGCCTTTTTACACGTTTAGAACACGTTCCGTGGTGTTTTGTGTCCAGTTCAATTTCTTATCAAGTGAGCCCTAGATAGTTGCCGAACTTTCGGAAACGTTTTCGATAAGTTATTGAAGAACGAGTCATTAAAACTTTCGTTTCATTTCTTAGATTTTTTATCATAATTGAAAAAAAATACTATGTAAACCACTTTCGAAAACGCTTTCAAAAAATTTATAAACCGATTTTTTCCTTTGTTTTTATTTGAATAAAACTTTGATAAATTATATAAAGCAAATTATGTAAAACTATTTTGAAAGTGTTTTTGAAAAAAATTGGAAATTTTAAGAGTTTGATTTTTAAGTTTCGTTTCCTTACTTTTTTTATTTGAATTAAAAAAAACTTAACGAACTTTATGTTTTCTACTTTCGAAAACATTTTCGAAACAATTCGAGAAGTTGGTAAAGATGTATGTTTGTCATTGTCTTTATTAAAATAGTTTCGAAGAAAACTATGGAATCCACTTCGGAAACATTTTTAAAAGAGTTCAAAATTTCGAGAAGTAAGTAAAAATATTTGTTTTTATTGTCTTAGAAATTGTCAAGGAATGATATTTTAGAGTTCATTTTCGTTTCTTTACTTTTTTTCCATACATTAAAAACTTTAAGAGAATTATGTAACCACGTATTCAAAAACGATGTCGAAAAAATTTAAGAAATCGGTAGAGAGCTATTTAAGAAAGTGAATGTCTTCCTTAAATAAAAAAAGTTTTTTTTTTGAATTGTGTAAAGAAACTTATGTACACCACTTTAGAAAAGGTTTTCGAATATACTCGAAAATTTGAAGAGTATGTAAAGAAATATTTTTTATACTCAGCGTGCTTTGCACACAGAGTATATTAACTTTGATTGGATAACGGTTGATTGTACAAGTATAAAGGAATCGAGATGGATATAGACTTCCATATATCAACATCATAAGTATCGAAAAAAAAATTTGATTGAGCCATGTCCGTCCGTCCATCCGGCTGTCCGTTAACACGATAACTTGAGTAAATATTTATTAAACTATTTTTTGAGCTCGAGGCCTTATCCAAATAAAAACGCAGTATAAATATTTTATATTTGTATTTTTATTTTATATTCGATATTTCGACTTCAGTCTGAAGTCATCATCAGGACTGTGAAACAAAACAAAAACAAAAACAAAAATTATAACATTTTCAAAAATCAACCATAAAACAAATATCACTTACATAATTGAGTATGTTATACAAACTAACCATATGTGCAAAAATTAAGATTGTTGGAGACAAATAATCATACAAAAATATAAACAATATTTCAAAGCACCGTAAATGTAAACGAAATTTTTGCAAAAACAAAAGTACATGGAGTGGCTAAAAGTACGACATACAAGCATACATATATACATATATCATCTTATTTTCCTATTGTTGTGGGAGAGATCTTCCTACCGCGCATTGTTGTTGCCTTAAAACTAAGTTCCGATACACATGTGCGCAGTGGTCAGTGTCCGCTTTAAAATTCATCCTAGTACTATTAGGGGTGTTCGATATATGAAGCATTTCCAAAGTAAATCTTTTATTATAATTTCTCTCCTCCTGTAAAATAGTTACATTATCGAAGTCTGGATAATGCCCCGTATCTTTACAATGGGCTGACAAGGCCGTCTTATTTTCTGAATAATTGTTTCTTAACTTAATATTAGATTTGTGAGCGGAAATCCTTGTCTTGAGTTTTAATTTTGTTGTCCCCACATATACACTGTCGCATACGTGGGACCCGTCACCATTATACGGAATTCTATAAACAACGTCGGATTTCTCATGCTTTTGTATTTTATCTTTTGTACTGCTGTAGACCTTTCTAAAAGTGTGATTATATGTCGATGCTATTTGGTATTTTTCCCGATTGCAAAGATTTGAGTATTTTATTCGGTTCGTTACGCCCGGCACATGTACTACTGATTTATATATTTTATCTCCCGAAGTTTGTCTAATCTTATCATTGTTCAACCTGATCACGGAATTTCTGAGCAATTTGTTGATTATCTTTATGGGGAATTCATTATTTCTCAGAGTTTCTTTGACAATTTCGATATTCTTCTTGTGAAAAATCTTTTCACTTATTGAGAGAACTCTTCTTATGAAGTTACTCCCCATATTTATAATAGTTCTATTTTCGCGTTTTGAGTTTAAGTTTATGAGTATATCTGATGCGGTCGTCTTTTTATACCAGTCAATAAGCAGCTTGTTATTCTTCCTTATAACAAGTGTATCCAAGAATGGTAGTTTTCCATCCTTTTCTAATTCTATTGTGAATTTTATTGATTTGTTGCAGCTATTAAGATTCTTAGGCATATTATCCACCTCCTCTGTTTTAACAACCGCAAACAAGTCATCCACGTACTTAGTTAGTAAGCGGGGTTTGTTGGTGGATTCCATTACGAATTTGGATAATAGTTCCTCCATTACTATATCCGCTACGACAGGTACTGCTGGCGATCCCATGGGCATCCCTGAACGCTGTTCATATATTTTATCATTGTATTTACAATATCGGTTCTCTTTAATGCAAAACTTGATAATTGTTATAAATAGTTCCTTTAGTATACGCGTATGTTCTTTTATATCATTCCACTTAGAGGAAATTATCTCCAAGGTCAATTCTACTGGAATGCTCGGAAATAAAGAAACCACATCAAATGACACTAAAGTCTCATCATCATGAATAAATGTATCTTTTATTTTGTTCCTAAACTCAATTGAGTCTTTAACGTTATACTTGGAGGTGTTTGTTATATTCTTAAGTATGTTTACTACATATTTGCATAAATTGTACGACGGCGAGTTTATGGATGAGCAAATCGGTCGGAGAGGTACCCCTTCTTTATGGATTTTTGGCAAACCATATATTCGTGGAGGGTTTGCACTTTTGCAGACCAGATGATTCTTTTCCCTTAAATCAATTATATTCAGATTGAACATTTTTTGGACTAACTCGTTATTCTTTTCTTGGAGTTTGCTAGTAGGATCACGCTTCAAAACTCTATAGGTTGAAATATTATTAACTATTGTTTGCATTTTTCTGTGGTATTCAGATTTATCCATCGCTACTGTTACATTACCCTTATCGGCAGTAAGTATTAAAATATCTTTATTTCTTTTAAGAAACTTTCTTGTGGAATGTAGGGTATTTTGTATAAATTTATCTCGCGCTGACAAGGTATTCTTATTAAGATGATCGTGTATGCGCTTTGTAAAATTGCTTCTTCCTATTTCCTGTTCCTCCTTATCTTCTAAAGTATGCATAATATTCTCCCCGTCTGCAATAAGTTGGAAAAGTGGAAACTCCTTATTTTGGATTGGAAGAGCATTCTTAGGGCCTAAAGATAAAAGCCACTGAATGTCATTTGGTATTTCTAAAGATGTTTTATTTTGAAACCGTTCAGGGATCACCCTAATATTTAACTTTTCTCTTTGTTTCCTTACCAGTTATTCGTACTTTTTAATTTGTGTATTTTTGATACATTCTGCGAGTTTGTTTACTAACATATTCTCACTTCGAAAAAATTTAGTAGAATGATTCAACCCCAGAGACTGAGTAATTTGGGTTCTTAATATATTTACCTCTCTTTCCTTTTTTCTGATAGTTCATGCTTATAAGTAAATTTATAAGTTTTCTTTGCACTTTTTCTACAAATGCGGACACTACGTTGCAGAATCTGATGGGTATTTTGTTGTTACTTGTATTATTGATGATAAGGTAAATTATGTTCTTGGTTATGTTGCAGATTCACAATGGCTAGAATACAAGGACAAACTAAGAACCTACAAAAAAGTCCTGAGACAAGCGAAGATAACTTCATGGAGAAACTTCTGCACTGGAGTCGAAAGTGTCGTGGACACATCCAGGCTACGGTGCGTGCTTTCTAAGACGCAAACAGCTATTAGCTTTCTGCGGAGACCGAATGGTACCTGGACCAGCACAGAAGGGGAAACTCTAGAGCTGCTCCTGGACACACATTTCCCGGGAAATATGACAAACGCACCGGAAGTACCTGCAGCAAACCAAGCTGTGAATATACCCATCACTGAGGAGAGAGTGAGGAAGGCAGTCAAAAGTTTTAAACCTTTTAAGGCTGCTGGACCAGACGGGATTGTACCCGCTCAACTTATCTGCTCCTTGGAGGTATCAGCCAACTGGCTGCGGCACATATATATCGCTTGTTTGGCTATGAACTATATTCCGTGTGCATGGAGGAGCGCCACGGTCATATTCATTCCTAAGGCAGGCAAAGCCTCTCATTACGAGCCGAAGGACTATAGACCTATCAGTCTTTCATCCTTCGTACTCAAGACCTTAGAGAGAATAGTTAGCGATTTTCTCACTACAAGCATTGATAGGAATCTCATTTCGGACTATCAACACGCGTACACCAAAGGTAAATCTACGGAGACTGCGCTACACAGCCTAGTCTCTACTATAGAAACATCCTTGTTCGAAAAGGATTATTGTCTTGTGGCCTTCCTAGACATTGAAGGAGCATTCAACAACATAAGTCCAGACGCCGTTAACATTGCTTTAACTGATCTGGACGTAAATAGACCCCTAGTGGGACTAATTGATCAACTGCTCAGGGGAAGGAAAGTGCTCTCCTCACTGGGGAAGGTTGAGGTAACACGATTTGTCGCAAGGGGCACGCCCCAGGGTGGTGTCCTTTCCCCCTTACTATGGAACCTAACGGTAAACTCGCTATTAAGAGATACTAGTTGGGGGAGCGGGAAGGTCGTGGCATATGCTGATGACCTAGCGATTATCTACAGAGGCAAGTTTCCTCAAACTTTGTGCGACTTGATGCAGGTAGCATTGCGAGAGGTTTCCTTGTGGGCTTCCCGATGTGGACTCAGCGTCAACTCCGATAAAGTAGAGCTTGTCTTATATACCAAACGATACAAAATACCATCGTTGAACCTACCTGAACTAAATGGGGTGCGCCTAAGCCTGGCAGATAAAGCCAAATTTTTAGGCGTAGTTTTAGACAAAAAGCTGAACTGGAAGGCCAACGTTATCCAGCGACAAAAGAAAGCGTACATTGCATTATATACGTGTAAAAGAGCCATTGGCAAAAAATGGGGACTCACCCCCAACATATGCAGATGGATTTATACCGCGATTATCAGACCCATACTGCTGTATGGGGTAGTCGTATGGTGGCCAGCCTTGAGCAAGGCGTCAAACCTAAACTTGTTGGGTAAAGTCCACAGATCCAGCACGATAAGCATAAGCGGGGCTCTAAGAACAACGCCTAGCGAAGCTCTTCAGGTCATTCTTGACATCTTTCCACTGGATCTGGCTGGTCATCGAGCAGCGGCAACGTCAGCCCTGCGTCTAAGGGAGTTGTCGTGCTGGAACAACAGTACCACAGGACACTCAAGTATACTAAACAAATACAGTTTTCTCCCTCCTAGCACGGATCGCTGTGCGACCACAATAGTTACGGAAACCAACCTTAAGATAAACATACCCAGCAGGGATGACTGGACGGAGTCGGACAAGTGCCTTGCTATGGGCAACAGCATTTCCATATACACGGACGGCTCCAAGCTAAACGGGAGAGTTGGGGGTGGAGTATACTCAAGGGACCTTGACCTCCAGCTCTCATTCAGACTACCCGACCACTGCAGTGTATTCCAGGCAGAAGTTGCAGCCATAATGGAAGCCGCAGCTAGGATAGGGACATACATTGTCGGCAAAGAAATTTTTATCTTCAGCGACAGCCAAGCTGCCATAAAATCTCTGGGCTCCCACTCGTTCAATTCTGAACTAGCACTAAACTGTCGCCGATCTCTTCAAGAGATGGCTCAACAGAACCGTGTACACCTCACATGGGTCCCTGGACATAGGGATATCGAGGGAAACTGTATTGCAGATGAACTCGCTAGGCAGGGTACAACCAAGCAGGTTCTTCCTGGACAAGAACGCTTAGGTATGCCCCTGTCCACATGCAAGCTAATGCTAAAAGAGCACATCTACCGTCAAGCCGACGAAAGATGGCTACAAACACCGGGATGTCGAACGTCGAAAGAAACCTGGCCTAAATGGGATCCTAAAAGGTCCCGTCACGTTTACAACCTAAGAAGGGATAAAATTTCCACACTTGTAGGGGCACTAACGGGTCATTGCCTCATAGGTAGGCATGCAGAAAGGCTAGGAGCGCCTTATCGTCGTTGCTGTAGGAGTTGTAAGGAAGATGAGGAGGAGGAAACGGTGGTTCACCTCATTTGCAACTGCCCAGCGCTAAGCGGAGCACGGCAGCGCTTTCGGGGAGCTCCATTTCTTGATACTATGAGTCAGGTTGTGGAGCGTGACGTCAAGGAGATTTCATCAGGTCCTCAAAATGGTTCGAAGAGGAGAGGTAACGGTGTTTTTCGTGGTATCACAACGGGCCTAGTACTACTGGCCTAAGTGTGCCCTCGGGCAGCCACCCCAACCTAACCTAACCTATGTTGCAGATAAAGTTCGGAGTTAAGCCGCTTCGTCTGCATCTCTCCAAAAATGTTGTTGATGTTGTTAGTCTTGTAACTTGCTTTGTAGTATGTTGGTAGCGCTTTATGTATTTGTTGGTTGTAACGTTATAGATTTCTTTGATGTTTTTGTACACTTTGAATGTATTGTTTTTCTGAAGGTGTGCTCTCCGTTTGAACATTTTTTAAAATATTATTATTGGCCTTTAACCCCGCTTACTAACTAAGTACGTGGATGACTTGTTTGCGGTTGTTAAAACAGAGGAGGTGGAAAATATGCTTAAGAATCTTAATAGCTGCAACAAATCAATAAAATTCACAACAGAATTAGAAAAGGATGGAAAAATACCATTCTTGGATACACTTGTTATAAGGAAGTATAACAACCTGCTTATTGGCTGGTATAAAAAGCCGACCGCATCAGGTAGACTCAAAAACTTTAACTCAAAACACGAAAATAGAACTATTATAAATACGGCGAGTAACTTTATAAGAAGAGTTCTCTCAATAAGTGACAAGATTTTTCACAAGAAGAATATCGAAATTGTCAAAGAAACTCTGAGAAATAGTGAATTCCCCATAAAGATAATCAACAAATTGCTCAGAAATTCCGTGATCAGGTTGAACAATGATAAAATTAGACAAACTTCGGGAGATAAAATATAAAACAGTAGTACATGTGCAGGGCGTAACGAACCGAATAAAATACTCAAATCTTTACAGTCGGGAAAAATACCAAATAGCATCGACATATAATCACACTCTTAGAAAGGTCTACAGCAGTACAAAAGATAAAATACCAAAGCATGAGAAATCCGCCGTTGTTTATAGAATTCCGTGTAATGGTGACGGGTCCCACGTATGCGACAGTGTATATGTGGGGACAACAAAATTAAAACTCAAGACAAGGATTTCCGCTCACAGATCTAATATTAAGTTAAGAAACAATTATTCAGAAAATAAGACGGCCTTGTCAGCCCATTGTAAAGATACGGGGCATTATCCAGACTTCGATAATGTAACTATTTTACAGGAGGAGAGAAATTATAATAAAAGATTTACTTTGGAAATGCTTCATATATCGAACACCCCTAATAGTACTAGGATGAATTTTAAAGCGGACACTGACCACTGCGCACATGTGTATCGGAACTTAGTTTTAAGGCAACAACAATGCGCTGTAGGAAGATCTCTCCCACAACAATAGGAAAATCAGATGATATATGTATATATGTATGCTTGTATGTCGTACTTTTAGCCACTCCATGTACTTTTGTTTTTGCAAAAATTTCGTTTACATTTACGGTGCTTTGAAATATTGTTTATATTTTTGTATGATTATTTGTCTCGAACAATCTTGATTTTCGCACATATGGTTAGTTTGTATAACATACTCAATTATGTAAGTGATATTTGTTTTATGGTTGATTTTTGAAAATGTTACAATGTTTGTTTTTGTTTTTGTTTTGTTTCACAGTCCTGATGATGACTTCAGACTGAAGTCGAAATATCGAATATAAAATAAAAATACAAATATAAAATATTTATACTGCGTTTTTATTTGGATAAGCCTACGAGCTCAAAAAATAGTTTAATAAATTTTAAAGATTAAAGGCCAATAATAATATTTTAAAAAATTGAGTAAATATTGATAGATTTGGTACACGAGCTTATTTGGACCCAGAATAGATTGGTGTTGAAAATGAGCGAAATCGGATGATAACCACGCCCACTTTTTGTATATATAACATTTGGGAAAACACAAAAAACCTGATTATTTAGTAAATAAGACACCTCGAATGTTGAAATTTGACGTGTGGACTGATATTTAGACTCTTGATAAAAATTTGAAAAACATGTTTTAAATAGGCGTGGCACCGCCCACTTGTGATAAAATCAATTATACAAATATTACTAATCATAAATCAAAAATCGTTAAACTTATCGTAACAAAATTCGGCAGAGAGGTTGCCTTTACTATAAGAAAAGCTTTGGAGAAAAATTAACGAAATCGATTAAGGGCCACGCCCACTTTTATATAAAAGATTTTTAAAAGGGTCGTGGACGAATAAAACAAGCTATACCTTTGCAAAAAAGTGCTTTATATCAATGGTATTTCATTTCCCAAGTGCGTTTATAACAAGAAATAGGAAGAACTTCAAATTTAAAAAAATGTGCGGGGCACCGCCCCTTTTATAACTAAGCAATTTTCTATGTTTCGGGCGCCATAACTCGAAGAAAAAGTAACATATCGTAACAAAATTTGGTACACATATTTTCCTTATAGCAGGAAATATTTCTAGAAATGGACGAGATCGGTTAAAGACCACGCCCACTTTTATATCAAAGATTTTTAAAAGGGTCGTAGACGAATAAAATAAGCTATATCTTAGTAAAAAAGAGCTGTGTATCAATAGACTTTTACTTTCTAAATTGAATTATAATATTAAATTGGAAAACACTTTTATGACTAAGCAATTTTCTATGTTATTATTATATTTCCGTAAGAGGAAATGGGAAACATTTTTCTTTTAAACGGGCTGTGCCCGCTCACGCTGAGTATATAATCTTCGATTACACCCGAACTTAGACACCTTTTCTTGTTGTTATTGATATTAGAGAAAAACCCCAATGCTACTAAGCTCTTGGATCGCGCCTATAATTATTCCACACAGTTAGGATTAAAAACATAAAGAATTAGTATGAACCTAACGGTGTATAAAGCGACAAAAAGGCAATACTTAGAGACCAATTGCAAAGCGAACAGCGGGGCATTCATATGGCTGAGTGGCTAGTATTAAGTATGTATGCTGGAGATTCTGAGTTCAATACTTACTTACTTAATTGGCGCTTAACCGTCTAAACGGTTATGGCCGTCCAACAAGGCGCGCCAGTCGCTCCTTCTCTCTGCCAACCGGCGCCAATTGGTCAAACCAAGGGAGTTTAAATCGTTTTCCACCTGATCCTTCCAACGGAGTGGGTGCCGCCCCCTACCTCTGCTTCCATATGCGGGTTCCGATAGAAACCCTTTCTTGGCCGGAGTATCATATTTCATTCGCATAACATGGCCTAGCCAGCGCAGCCGTTGCGTTTTAGTTCGCTGGACTATATTGACGTCTGCGTATAGCTCGTACAGCTCATTATTAAATCTTCTTCGGTACTCGCCATCGCCAACGCGTAGAGGTCCATGAATCTTTCGTAGAACTTTTCTCTCGAACACTCCCAAAGCCGCTTCATCTGCTGTTGTCATGGTCCATGCTTCTGCCCCATATAGCAGGACGGGTACGATAAGTGACTTGTAGAGTATGGTTTTCGTTCGCCGATTGAGGACTTAACTTTTCAATTGCCTACCTAATCCAAAGTAGCATTTATTGGCAAGATTGATTCTTCGCTGGATTTCGGTGTTGATGTTGTTGCTAGTGTTGATGCTAGTTCACAAATAAACGAAGTCTTTACCGCTTCTTTTTCCAGTTTGGAGTAAGCAGAACCAACAGCGCGGGTGTTTAGGGCGATGATATCAATGTCATCAGCATATGCCAGTAATTGCACGCTTTTATAGAATATTGTTCCAGTGGGGTTAAGTTCTGCAGCTAGTAAAATTTTCTCCAGCATCAAATTAAAGAAATCGCACGATAGGGGGTCACCCTGTCTGAAACCTCGTTTAGTTTCGAACGGCTCGAAGAGGTCCTTCCCAATTCTGACTGAGCTGATGGTGTTGCTCAACGTCATTTTGCACAGCCGTACAAGTTTTGCGAGGAAATCAAATTCAGACATAGCGGCATATAGGCAGCTCCTTTTCGTGCTGTCGAAGGCGGCTTTAAAGTCGACGAAGAGGCGGTGTGTGTCGATTCTCTTTTCACGGGTTTTTTCCAAGATTTGGCGCATTGTGAAAATCTGGTCGATGGTAGAGTTACCAGGTCTGAAGCCGCACTGATAAGGTCCAATCAGCCGGTTCACGGTGGGCTTCAATCTTTCGCACAATACACTTGAAAGGAACTTATATACGATATTAAGAAGGCTGATTCCACAATAGTTGGTGCATTGCAGTATCCCCCTTCTTGTGGACTGGGCAAAGAACACTTAGATTCCAATCGTCGAGCATGCACTCGTCCGCCCATATTTTGCTAAGAAGCTGCTTCATGCGCCTTACCAACTCCTCGCCGCCGTACTTGAATAGGTCCGTAGGCAATCCATCAGCGCCCACGGCCTTTTTGTTTTTAAATCTGGTTATTACTACTCTAACTTCATCATAATCGGGCGGGGGGATATATATTCCATCATCATCGATTGCGTGATCGGGTTCGTCATCTCTGCGCGGTGAATCGCTGCCTCCAATTAGGAGAGCAGAGAAGTGTTCCCTCCATAATCTAAGCACTCTCTGGACATCAGTTACAAGTTCGCCGTTTTCGTTCCTACAGGAGTTTGCCCCGGTCTTAAAACCTTCCGTCTGTCTACGTATTTTTTGGTAAAATTTTCGGGCGTTATTCCTGGTGTCTAGCAGCTCAAGCTCCTTGCACTCGCGCCTTTCTGCTTCTGCTTTTTTCTTCCTGAAAAGGCGTCTCGCTTCCCTTTTCAACTCACGATAGCGTTCACACACTCCTCTTGTTGCACTCGCTTTTAACTTAGCCCTGTAGGCAGCGTCTTTTCTCTCGGTTGCAACGCGGCATTCTTCATCGTACCACTTGTTTTTTCGTGGCCGCCGGTAACCAATTTTTTCCTCGGCGGCAGTACGAAGTGCTTTGGAGATATGCTCCTGTATTCCTTCAGGATGAGTTGTGCTCTCAGAGAGCAGGTGTGAGAGTCGAGTTGCGAAATCATTGACAGTCTGTTGTTATTGAGTTTTCGACGTCTAGTGTTTTTTATTCCTTGGTTTTAGCCACGCTGAGGCGGGTGCGTATTTTGGCTGCAACGAGATAATGGTCTGAGTCGATGTTAGGTCCTCGTAACGTGCGCACATCTAAAACACTGGAGGCTTGCCGTCCGTCTATCACAACGTGATCGATCTGATTGCGAGTATTTCAATCAGGAGACGGCCATGTAACTTGGTGTATCTTTTTTTTTCGTGCTCGATATGACCATGTTCGAGCACCGGCAAAGTCAATTAGCCTCAGTCCGTTAGGAGAATTTTCATTGTGTAGGCTGAACTTTCCGACTGTAGGGCCAAAAACACCTTCTTTGCCCACCCTGGCGTTAAAGTCGCCAAGCACGACTTTTATATCATGACGGGGGCAGTGCTCGTATGTGCGTTCTATTTGTTCATAAAAAGTATCTTTCATCTCATCGTCTTTCTCCTCTGTCGGCGTATGGGCGCAGATGAATGATGTATTAAAAAATTTTGCTTTTATTCGGATAGCGGCGAGATGCTCGTCCACAGGCGTGAACGCCAGCACTAGGCGACAAAGTCTCTCTCCCACCACGAATCCGCGCCGAAACTGTGCTTAGTCGTATGGCCACTTCAATAGATTGCACAATTTTTGATGTTCTTTCTTCCTTGCTTCGTCCAACGCATATCTTGGATGGCGGTGATGTCAGATTTTGCTTTGACGAGGACATCAACCAGGCGGGCATCTGCACCAATCCCATTCAGCGAGCGGACGTTCCAGGTGCATGCCCTCAATTCATTGTCCTTCCAACGTTTGCCATGGTCGTCATCAATAGAGAGTGTATTTATCCGAGGCTTGTTGTTATATTCATTGGAGTATGGTTTACGTGGCGGGTCCCAAGCCCAGCGCACAACCCGCTCAGCGGGGGTGAAAATATTACTTGCACGTTTATATAGCAAGCCGCTTGCTCCAAGACAGACGCCCGCTTGCAGCCGCACCTCGAGGTGTACAGACGCTGCCGATGAAATCCGGCAGTAGTGAGCTGCTTGAACCGCATGCAAAAGAATCGCTCTGGCCATTCCCAGGCGAATGGCGGTCAGCAGCTTTCCCCACTTTCGTAGACTTCTACACACGGCTCACCCCTCCGAGTTCAATACTCAGCTCCCGAAAAGCTTGCTGATGTAGAAGTGAAATTCCGAAACATGTCCTACTAACCATCGTCGTTTGTAAGCATTGCAATTTTTCTCTAATATCAATAACAAAATTCGATATGTTTTTAAAAATATTCATGCTAATATTTTTCTGCTTTTCATAGTCCTTTTCATTTGAATCATTAAAAGTTAATCTTGCATAAAAATTATTCTCATCTTCTTCTTTCCATTATTTAAACAAACAATGATTGGCTGATAAAGGGAAATTCCCACTAGATGAAATCTGCAGTTCTTTTGATTTGATTCAGCTTTTGAAAATGAAAGACGAAACGATAATTGAAAAGCCAATAGTGAATTGATTGAGTTTCCTAATTGACAGGCCACATTCCCATTGCATACTTTTGCCATTAGTTATTAATTCCTCCTCTCCCTGCTTATAATGTGGGCCCTCACATGAATATAATTGTTCCATTACTCAGATATCGTAACGCATTACAGCAGAAGCTCAGGTGATTAAATCAGCTGGGCAGATAATATGCGCTGTGGGGTGTTGAATAGGATGATTTGAACGAGCAAGGAATATAGTCATTTATCATGTCAAAAATGCAAATTTTGTTGCCGTTGTGCAAAAAATATTTCAGCGCAACTATCAAAGGCAAAAATGCACGGTAAAAACGACGCTGAAATGAAAAAGCGACATGGAAAATAAAACAAACCAACAAATTTTTATTATAATTGATGATATTGTTGTTGTATTATTCGGCTGTGCGTGTTTTTGCAGCATGTTAAATATATTCATCGGGGTGAGCAAAACTTAAAACTTTTCCTCATAATTTAGGGAAAAATTCGCCTTTTAAGTAGTGCATTGGCCAACACGAAGGTACACACCTCAAGTGTGGGGACAACTAACCTAAAATTACTTGATGAGACATGGTCTTCGCTGGTTAAGTAATGTAAAACGAATATCTTAAAATATCCCAGAAGCAATTTTTATTGACATCCGTATTTGGCAGCAGAAAATGGAGTTAGGTTTCCACAGTGAGTGCGGAGGAAGAAGTTGCGGAATGCTGACTTTCTTGGTTCTCTCACTTAGCTTCAATTATCGCGTAACCAGGATAATCGGCGTGACTGGTTACGCAATGGCCGAAATTGTCTAGGCGAAAAGGGCGAACTAATAAAGATAAAAAAAATTGCTCGGGCGCCAGGGCATAGCAGGGTGAAATTTGCAGTTAACTGAAATGTACGATGGGCTTTTCTTTTTTCATTCCAGAGCAGATTAAACAATAGCTATGCTGCAAGAACTATGTTTTCCTACATAAGTTGAAATTAATTTCTCGGTTGCCACCATGTCACTTCAAAACAGAAAACTCTTTGCGCTATCAAAAGCTGCTTTGGAAATGGAAAATAGACCATGAGTATCAAGTTGCTTATTTTGGGTATTCTTCAAGACTTTTCGAAAACAAACTTTGCCTTTCGATATTTGCCATGTCGATATTTGAAACTTGTGGAGTGCGCACATCCAGACCACTGGATCAATGCCTGCCATCGATATAGAGGTCTCCTATGAAATGCTTCTCATCACAACATCACAATCAAATATGCGCTCTGAAATATGCCAGTTAATTGTTGCAAGTTCGCATACACGTCAACGAATATACAACAATAGGCAATAACAACAAAAAGTCGGCAACAATTGCAAAATTGTGGCAGTGGCAAGCAATCTATGGAATGCCAAATGGCGTCACTAGCCATCTGTGATTATAAACAACCACCTCATCGAGAAATATTATAAATACCACACTCACACATAGGCACCCATGTATAGATTATCTGATTCATAAGCGTGCATTATAGAGATGAGCGCGCTACATCGGGATCGGAGGATTCAAGTGACTGAGTAACTGTCAAATGCGTAAAATGTTTGGCAAAATGGCACTTTCCTAATATACAGAAAAATCTTTTGAAATGTTTAAGGAAGACAAAAACAGCCTTGGCAGTAAAATAAAATCACACAGCGAAAAACGGGACAGTCGTCTCGCGGAGTAGTAGGGGCGTCAGCTTCTAAAACCAGTGTGACTCAAGGGAATCAGGTTGCCTTGCCAGAGCGACGTATTGGCAGAGTGTGTGAAACGGCGCTTCATTCTCCAGCTCGCAAAAGTGAACTGGCGAAATTGGAGTTCGAAAACATATTTTCGGGTGATGTTTTGTAGTTTTTCTCTTTTATAAATAATTAAAATATTAAATAAATTTTTATTAATTAAAATATTAAATAAATTTAGTTTTGTTTGGGAAAATTGATTGAGCAGACGAAGTTAACAGATCTGCTAAATAACACCAAATTTTTAACATGATTTCTATAAAGATATTGTTTCCTGGTAGCAAATCATACCAACTTTAAAAAAATACAAAAAAAAAAACATCGGGCTCGTTATGGTCGGGATCGGGACAGTGTATTTATTTCCATGAATAAGTTTTGAAAATGATTTTAGTAACTCATTGCTTTGTTATGTTTTGATTAGCGAAATTGTTTGGTTTTTTCTATTTATAAGAACGTTTGTATTTTGTTTTTGCAGGCTAAAAATTGCTTGTATGTATATAAAACACTAGTGTTATGAAATCATCTAACTGTAGATTAGTTAAAACCTAATTTGTTTTCTCAAGCATTTGGATATACTTTTTGTTTAGTTGATTTTCCAACCGTGTGAATAATTAAACGATTTTCCAAACTTGGTTTCGGTACAAAGCGGTTTCGGCGTTGTGCAATCTTGAATGTAATTTTTCGTTCTAAAAAACATCAGTTTAGATATTCCACGAGATTTGTCTTAACAACTTTACGTTACTGAATTGCGTATTAACGTAACCGTAAAAGTGTATTTACGTTATCATAAAAGCGTATTAATGTTAAAGCTCTTCGGTGTGTTAACGTAAAAGCGTATCGCCTTAATATCATGCAAATGATTTAGTGTAAATGCGTGGTAAAACAAAGCATATCAGCGTAAGACAGTCTTTCGCGAAAGCGTGCTAGCGTAATAGCATAAAGCGTGTTAGCGTGAAAGTTTATCGCCTTAATAACATACATGTGAACTAGAATTAATGTGTGATCGAGCCAAGGATACCAGCGTAAGGCCCTCGTGCGCGAAAGAGTGCCAGCGTAAGACCGCAATAGCGTAAAGCATGTTAACGTGAAAGAGTATTCGAGCAAGTTCGTACTATCATAAAATGGTAGTAGCACAAGGGAATACTAGCGCGAAAGCGTGCCAGCGTAAAAGCGCAAAAGCATAACGCGTGTTAGCGTGAAAGAGTATTAGAGCAAGTTCGTACGATCGTAAAATGGTATTAGCACAAGAGAATAGTAGCATGAAAGCATTTGAGAGTACAAGCGTTTTGTAGCCTTATCGTAAATTCGAAAAACAGTGTTACCGTAAAAACGCATAAAGTAAGAAACACCCCCCCCCCCCCCCCCCCCCCAACTGTGACTAGGCCAACTTCACAGAAAAGGCAAATTGTAGCAGTGGAATTGTATTATTGTATTGTCATTAAACTGCGTTTGTTACAATTTTGTATATCCGTGACCAAATAAGATCGATTCTTTTGTTACAAATATGACTCTCTCTAAACACTTGCCTATCGTCTTAGGAGTTAACGTCAAAAAATTCCGCTGGGCTATGAAATATGAAAATAAATGTCTGCACAGTAAAAGTTATCCAATAGGCGGCATTGGGCTTGAGATGCTTGTATATCTGTTGTCTGAGACAACAGTATGGCAAAGCCCATCACGATCAGGAGCAAAGCCGTATAAATTGTTCAAGCACCTAAACTCAGGCTGAGCAGCAGCAGAGAAAGTGTGTGTCGAATTCTTTATCTAACGTCTTTGTGAAATTTTGGTTGGCAGTAGATATACTAGCTCTGAATGTGCACTGATAAGGTGCAATCAGTTTTTCGGCGTCTGATAGGACCTTATATGCGATTTGGAGCAAACTGGTTCCCTGGTTCCCACTTTCGCGGTTCGAGGAGTCGTCACTCTTGTGGTTCGGGCCGTGTATATCTACTTCATCATACTGGGATGGTGCAACCAATTTTGCTGTTGAATAAGCTATTTGAGCATAACATTGTTGCCCCGGACTTAAAACCTACCATCAACCACCGGCTTTCTGGTATAATTTTTGTATCTGTCGCTCTTTTCTCTTCGCGTCGCACACGACAACGCTTACATATAGGAGCTTTTATGATACTGTCCATTCAGGGCCGGATTAACCCTCAACGGGGCCCTAGGCAACCATCAATTTGGAGGCTCTTTTTTCACGTCCGTTCCCTTCTTTTTTCGATTAAAAAATACAAACTTATATCTTTCATAAAAATTTTATTGTCACAATGTAGTAGTATCAATAAAATTACTATCTACATTTTAAACATGTCGTTTTCTATATTAGTTTTCAGCAAATTCATCAATTATATCATCAATATCGATTTTGTTCAATAAATCTGACTCAATGCAAGGTATACCTAACATCTCGAGTCGCTCTTGTCGCGTTGTAGCTCTTTCAGCAGCTTTGATTCTTTTTAATTGGATAAGCTGTTAGTAATAATCGCAACAACAAAACACAGAAAGCAGCGATACTTATGTACAAGTCAACGAAGAACATTCCACAAATATAACCAGCAGTTCGAAGTGAAGAGATATCTCACGCACATACATGTAGTCATCAGCCGAAGTAGTTACGCACACATACACACGCATAAACTACAAATATGCATGTATATAGCTGGTAACCAAGCATGACTTACAACTGTTCGCAAAATTACTAGACCTTAAGAGAGATGGGTAAACGAGAAAACCGACTGAATATTGGAGTTATTTATTCGGTAGTTTAGCGATACGAATGTTAGCAGAAGGTGCAAAATATCAGGAAATCACCAAACACGTTATTCATTTATTTGTCATCCATCACTAACACTGGTCAACAGTGATTTTGGTGCAGCTCTACTTGTAACTAAATTTGGTAGTACCCGGTACCCTGATAAAAATTCTATACTTACTTTTTTATGCTACGTACAGTTTTCTATATAGGGTCAAGAACCCCTTTTTAAGAGGCTAAGGCATGTATGGCCCCATAAATTGTTTCTGTTTATTCTATCAACACACGTTTGATGCCGTTAAAAAGAGTACATTTCGCCGCTTCTATCAGTATACAAGCTGTTAATATATCTTCATAAACGTCAGAAAAATTGCAAAAATAATGTGAAAAATTCAATTTTTTTGTTAAATTTTTTCATTTTTAATCACGGTTTTCTCGAATAATTTGTCAACCAGTGCATATGTAAATTATTTTAAAACAATCTCCTATTAATTCTGTTTTCAAAGACATACATATAACTTTTTTATATCCGCGTAGATCTTCCAAATATGTTCTATTTTAGTAAATTTTTACTGTGAAAAAAAAAGTTTTTTGTTATTTATTTTATTATTAACTTTTTATTTACTTAAAAACTTTCGTTTACGTGATTCTCGTGAATGAAGTATGGCAAGACAATCGCGTTGCATTCCCCAGCAGTAGTCATGGGATCATATGCTGATCCCATCGGTCTTGGTACCTCTCTTCCATAGTTTTTAGGTCCTAGTGAAACCATCCGTCTTGTTCTTCGCTATAGGAACCAAGATTCTCCGGAAACTGGTAAAGATGGCTGTGGCGATAATGGACTTTGATGGGCATGTTACATCCTAAGTTTTTGTAATTCTCTAGCATGTTGTTAACAATATCAGAGTAGTTACTTGACTTGTGATTTCGCAGAAAGTTCTTAGTAACTTCAACAAACGAATTCCACGCAAGCAATTCCAAACTGGTCATTGAATTTGACAAATCAGTATCTTTTATCCACATTCTTATCTGTGGGCCATCAAAAATACCCGCTTTTATTTTTTATATGCTTAGCCTAGGAAATTTTCTCGTTATGTAAAGAAAACATTGTCCATTTTTATCTAACGCCTTCACAAATTGTTTCATTAGACCCAGTTTAATGTGTAAGAGTGGCAAAATAATTGAATCTCTTTTAACTAAAGGTGGGTTTATCACATTCTGCTTTCCCATTTCCAACATTTCACGTACAGGCCAGTCCCTTTCTGTCCAGTGTTGGTGCTTGGCACGACTATCCCACAGGCAATAAAAACATGGGTATTTGGTGTATCCACTTTGTTGTCCTAACAAAAAGTTAAACATCTTTAGATATACACAAATACTCCAATTATGTTCATTATACTTGATTTTGTCTAAAACAAGTGCAATATTTTGATATTCTTCCTTTAATTTAGTTGAATGAGCAATCGGAGTTGAACCATATTGGTTGCCATTGTGTAAAAGAACACACCTAAGATTTCGTTTAGAGCTGTCTTTTAAGAGACGCCATTCATTTGGGTGGTATTCTGAAAGACCCATTTTGAGAAGGAGACCTTGCACATCTGAACAAAAAACTATATCACTTTCCGAATTAAAAAATGGCAAGTCTTGCTCTCTTGTACGGTAGAGAGTCACTTTCGTACCTGTAGCCAACAAGTTTTTTTTTTTTAATAGAGAAGCCAACACTTCTGCAGATTCCTTAGATAATTCAAGATCCTTTATTAGATCGTTTAATTCTACTTGGGTAAAAGTTGTTGGCTCAGTAGACGCTATTTCTTCGATATCACTATCGCTAGGCACTTCACTATTCGATAATTCACGGGTAGAATAAAATGTTGGAACAGGTGCTTCCTCTGGATGTGGTAAAGGTCTCTTAGCGGATTGAACGTTTGGATATATCATTTTTGTAACATTAACACCACGCAAATCGTCCCAGCAGAAGTAGCAGTCATCGAAGTGATTTGTTTGTTCTCTCCATTGCATAGGCACCCCGAATCTCATATGGCTTCTTTTACCATTGACTCACTGCCTCAAGTGTTCACAGCACATTTTGCAAACTATTCCTGGTATCCACGGCTTGTTTTTGTCTACAACTTGCAATTTAAAGTACAAAAAATAAGCACTTTTTATAAAATCTGTTATACTTTTCCTGAATTTTTGAACTGTGTATTCCCCACAAAGCTAGCAAAACACATTTGGGTCATTGACACAACTACCTCGTGATGAAGACATGATATTGAATTTTTTTTATTTATTTATAAAAAGGCACTAACACTTGAAACCGCGCTCCCGAAAGTACTAATTACAGAAAATTTAAAAAATAAAGGGGAAGGAAAAAATTTTTAAAAAATATAATTTTTTTTCACAGTAGAAATGTACTAAAGTAGAAAATGCCAGGAAGATCTACGCGGATATAAAAAAGTTAAATGTCTTTGAGAACAGAATTAATAGGAGATTGTTTTAAAATAATTTACATATGCACTGGTTGACAAATTATACGAGAAAACCGTGATTAAAAATGAAAAAATTTAACAAAAAATTTAATTTTTCACATTATTTTGGCAATTTCTCTGATGTTTGTGAAGACATATTAACAACTTGTATACTGATAAAAGCGGCAAAATGTACTCTTTTTAACGACATCAAAACTGTGTTGATAGAATAAACAGAAACAAAGTTATGGATCCATACATGCCTTAACCTCTTAAAAAGCGGTTCTTGACCCTATCTAGAAAACTGTACGTAGCATTAAAAAAGTAAGTATACAGTTTTTATCAGGGTACCGAGTACTACCAAATTTGGTTACAAGTAGAGCTGCACCAAACCAAAACTCTTATTTTGTTGACCTGTGTAATCATTTACTCATTCATCATTCTAGTTGAAATTTCCGCTTGAAGACTTCTACACCCTCTGTTCCAAAAATAACCGAAAGTTTTCAAAATAAAAACAGCCAGTGTACATTTTGAAATAATTCTTTTTTTATTATTCAATATACTCTCTTTTCACTTCGATACACTTCTTTGCATGCTCATACAATTTGTCAAATGAGTCGGAAATGTCCTTTTTAGGAACCTTGTCTAGTTCGTCGGTCGTCGCCTTTTGAATTCGGTAAATTGAGTTTTATTTATTTGAGTAAATTTATGTTCAGTTCTGATTATATTTTACTTTCACTCTCTAGAATTTTTTGTTTGTAAGAAAATTTTAGAAGTCTTTTTAATTTTCGGGGGCCCAGGCAACTGCCTATTCTGCCTACTTGTCAATCTGGCCCTGTGCCCATGATGCCGATGGCGAGTATCGAAGGAGCTGTATAAACTTTATATGTATATGAAGATAGATAAAAAAAATGCAAGGCGCGATAACCTCCGAAGAGATTTTAGGTAGGCGGAGCATGCTACCATCACACCACGGTGGCCGCCAATGAAGCGAGTGCAACGATTAACATCCCAAATGCTTCGTTATCTAGGTCATGTTATGCGAAAGGATTAAGACGCTTGGACCAAGAAAGAATTTCAACCAGCATCCTTACTGGGAATCTCGACTGAGTTTGGCGAGGCCGGCGCAAGAGGACTTCATCTTCATTGGTGTTCCCAATTAACATCAGTATCTTTACTTGACTTGACTTGATTTGATTTGACTTGACTTAAATTTACTTGTGTTGAATTTCCTTGACTTAACCTGAGTTAAGTTGACTTGACTTGACCTGTTATTGTTGTAGCGATACGGACACTCCCCGAAGGCCTTTGGGAGTGTTACCCATGTTGATGGTCCTTTGCCGGATGAAGAGCCTATACGTTCCGGTAACAAGCACCATTAAGGTACTATCTCAGGAACGATTCGGTATGACCATATGAAACCTTATAGACTATGACGCCCTCCCACCCCCTAGATCCATGAGGAACTTGAGGTCGCCATAACCACAGCTGTTAAAGAAACAGGATTCGCCACGGGTATGTAAGGTTGACAATCGGGTTGGAAAAGCTGTATATTGCGCTTAAAGCCCCTTGAAAGGCTTGCGCTGCACAATCCCTTGAATCAATTTGGTATTTTAGTCGCCTCTTGCGACGGGCATACCGGCCGCGAGTTTACTCTAAGCCCCCTAACTTGACTTGACTTAACTTGACTAGACTTTTGTTGACTTCCCTTGAGATAAGTTGACTTGACTTCACCTGATGATTTGCCTTATTATTATTTGTATATTTCGTTTATTTATCTAGCCAGGCATTACTACAGTGTGAGAATGTTAATAATTTTTCATGCTAAAATTGCCATAAGAAATTGTTAAATAGCGTGACAACAATAAAAATTGTTATACAAAATAACCAAAGCGGAAAGCAACCGGAACAGGAAACATTTTATCGATATATAAATAAAACACGTCAGTGAGATAATTGGGCAGATAAAAAGCAAAAGCTAGGAATTGGTAATTAAAAATATATGTCAATGATAATAATCAAAAAGAAAACACCAAGTCGCACATGCCAAAGTGGGGGCGACGAACTTCTAATGAAAAGCAGTATAAACGTTGGAAAATTTACAAGTTGAAATTGAACAAATAAACTTTCGCTATGTCAATTTCTGTTTGTGATAAAATGAATGAATGTCATAATTTGAATGACGACCACGCATTTGGCTCATTTAGTTTATGATGCGCCTACTCACGCATACACTTACAAGCACGTGGCACAAAATATGAATTGTTTTTCTTATCAGCAACAGATTTTAATGAATAGAATTTAATTTTAAGCCATTTGTTTTTAGATGAAATTCCGCAAAGAAGCATTTCAATGATTGGTATAAACTTAGTTTTGTGTATTCCATTCCGGTGGCCTATATAATGGACCATCATAGCGTAGCTCACCGTCGCACAGTGGCGCCTTTTGAGTTTTTTCTTTGCAATAATCATAACTTTTGAACCAATGAAGATATTTTAAAAATTTAAAATGCAAATGAAAGCTAATTATTTGAAGTGTGTGGAAGTTCAGAATGTCACAGATACAGGGTGCTTCAAAAAAATTCGTCAATTCAAATTTTTTAGAAAATGCAAAAAGAAAACGTTTTTAGTAAAAAATAAAAAAAATAAAATGAGATTTGTCTTATAATGACGTATTTAAGCATTAAATAAGATAAACTAATGATTTTGATAAGATAGCGTGGCACTGCCCACTTATGATAAAAAGTTGTATCTAAGTAGTCACGTAATCAATAACTACCAAAATCGATAGACGTATTGTTTCTTTTAAATGACAATACTCTTATAAAACTCAAATGTCCGTTTTTGGTGCCACAATAACAAGGTGCTTCAAAATTCATCGTAAAATTTTACATATTTTTTTTTAATTATTAAGCCAAATATGTATTTTATTAATAACTAAAAGTTGTTGAAAGTGGTTCAATGAAATTTTATTTGAACTAAAGATTAAACAGCCAACGAATTTTGGAAAAGGGGAGTGGCACTGCCCATTTATGCTAAAAAGTTTGATCTTAGTAACCGCTTTACCAATTTGTACCAAACTCGATAGACGTATTGATTTCTATAAAAATTTAATAATCGTTTGAAGGCGAAATGCCTAAGCTTTAAAATAAATTTGATAAACTTTAAAGAAATGCAATAACGAAAAGTATATATTTATAAATTACTAAATTAATTAATTCTTTTATTTGAAATAAAAAATTAACTTGTACATAGATATCTTATTTTTCAATAAAGTAGCAAAATTGATTAGTAAATCTCTTTTTCATTGTTGTGATAAGAAGTGAGAAACTTATTTTATCTTAACATAGTCCTCGTCACTGGAACATATATCTAACAAAGCAACCATTTCTGAGCTATACGCATCTGTAAGATCTTTTTGTGTTCTTACATACCTCATAGATGATACGACTGGATCAGAAGAGATAGCTAACATGTTGAAAAGGTCTTCGTTTTGTCTAACTCCTGATACTTTGCAGGTGTTCATACATCTATATCTTTTGTAGTCCTTGTTCTTAGATTTTTGAGCTTCTTCAGACAATTCTCCTAATGGTAAGCACTGGTACTCTATTAAATCTTTTCCATGTGCTAAAATTTTATGTACCGTTGGTGTAAGTTTCTTCTCAGGTTACTTTTGATGCAGCAACTCTGTAGTTTTAGATGCATATTCTCCAAATTTGGGTCCATTAACTGGTTCATGGCAGTTTAAAATATTTAAATTACTCCCAATCTTTTCACAATATCCCTATCAACTCCTGTTATGCGAGCAGTTACTTCATCGTTTTCAAAAAATCTTCTTGAGGAGTTACCATCATTTGTATTTCCGTATCCATACTTTGGACAGTCAACTCTAAAGCCAATCTCTTTATAGAATGCATCCTGAATTATTTTGTTTCTCCTGTTTTGTTTCTCCTTACATGTTCTATTGTCGTCGAAAACTTCTCTTTGTTGTGGTAGTGTATAAGCCGGCTTCAAAACAAATTCCATACATCTTATCCTAGCATGCAAAGGAGATATTCCATACTCATAATTTATTTCGTCAGTTATTGAATCAAATTGGACATTTCATTGTAGATGTCGCATTTGTTATTAAGTTCAAAACTTTTCCATCGACCATTGTTAGAAGAAAATCATGCTTTATTGTAATGACATTCTCCTCTTCAATTTCAATAATTGTTGGTTCTAATTGGCAATTTGATTTTTTATATCACTCACTGTAGCTTTTATGAGTTCCGAAGACTCCTTCTCGTATTTAAATAATATCGGGTGGCACAATATAGATGATGACGGACGTGGATTTTTCCAATATTCTGAAGCTTCATCTTTTAGTCGTAATGGAACAATAGAAGCCATAAACATATTACTATCTGTAATTGTTTCATCGTCTACATTTATTCTTTGTTTATAATTATATAAAATTTTGAATTGTTACGATAGACGTCCTTCCATTTTCTTTCTATCATAATGTATTGTAAACAAATTTTTTATTCCAGGCCTTCCTTTTCTTTAATGCTTGTTTCACTCGCTAATTCTCTCATAATAGCCTCAACGAAGTCCCGTCTTGACTTTGTAGATTTATACACCGCAAATAGTTTCGAGTTTTCTAGATACATATTAGAATTGGCTTCGAGTGTATCTGACTAAATATTAAACTGTGAACTATATTTAAAAATACTATTCACTTTATTTAAGTAAACAAAATACTTAGTTCCTTAATCTCCAAAAGACGAATGATAATGTGCATTGTATGATTAATAGCTTTATATACCTACTCAAATTATTAAAATGAATTTCAGGTATACAATTCGTAACAAAAAAAATGTATGTTTTTAGCAAGTTCCAATAACAACAAGTAAAGAAGGTTAAGTTCGGGTGTAACCGAACATTACATACTCAGTTGAGAGCTATGGTGACAACATAAGGGAAAATAACCATGTAGGAAAATGAACCGAGGGAAATCCTGGAATGTGTTTGTATGACATGTGTATCAAATGAAAGGCATTAAAGAGTATTTTATGAGGGAGTGGGCCATAGTTCTATAGGTGGACGCCATTTAGGGATATAGCCATAAAGGTGGATCAGGGTTGACTCTAGAATGCGTTTGTACGATATGGGTATCAAATTAAAGGTGTTAATGAGTATTTTAAAAGGGAGTGGGCCGTAGTTCTATAGGTGGACGCCTTTTCGAGGTATCGCCACAAAGGTGGAACAGGGCTGACCCTAGGATTTGTTTGTACAATATGGGCATCAAACGAATGGTGTTAATGAGTATTTTAAAAGGGAGTGGGCCTTAGTTCTATAGGTGGATGCCGTTTCGAAATATCGCCATAAAGGTGGACCAGGGTTGACTCTAGAATGTGTTTGTAGGATATGGGTATCAAATTAAAGGTATTAATGAGGGTTTTAAAAGGGAGTGGTGGTTGCTGTATAGGTGGTCGCCTCTTCGAGATATCGCCATAAAGGTGGACCAGGGGTGACTCTAGAATGCGTTTGTACGATATGGGTATCAAACGAAAGGTGTTATTGAGTATTTTAAAAGGGAGTGGGCCTTAGTTCTATAGGTGGACGCCGTTTCGAAATATCGCCATAAAGGTGGACCAGGGGTGACTCTAGAATGCGTTTGTACGATATGGGTATCAAACGAAAGGTGTTAATGAGTATTTTAAAAGGGAGTGGGCCTTAGTTCTATAGGTGGACGCCGTTTCGAAATATCGCCATAAAGGTGGACCAGGGGTGACTCTAGAATGTGTTTGTACGATATGGGTATCAAATTAAAGGTATTAATGAGGGTTTTAAAAGGGAGTAATCCTTAGTTCCATAGGTGGACGCCGTTTCGAGATATCGCCATAAAGGTGACCAGGGGTGACCATAGAATTTGTTTGTACAATATGGGCATCAAACGAAAGGTGTTAATGAGTATTTTAAAAGGGAGTGGGCCTTAGTTCTATAGGTGGACGCCGTTTCGAAATATTGCCATAAAGGTGGACCAGGGGTGACTCTAGAATGTGTTTGTACGATATGGGTATCAAATTAAAGGTATTAATGAGGGTTTTAAAAGGGAGTAATCCTTAGTTCCATAGGTGGACGCCGTTTCGAGATATCGTCATAAAGGTGGGCCAGGGGTGTCTCTAGAATTCGTTTGTGCAATATGGGTATCAAAGAAAGGAGTTAATGAGTATTTTAAAAGGGAGTGGGCCTTAGTTCTATAGGTGGACGCCGTTTCGAAATATCGCCATAAAGGTGGACCAGGGGTGACTCTAGAATGTGTTTGTACGATATGGGTATCAAATTAAAAGTATTAATAAGGGTTTTAAAAGGGAGTGGTGGTTGTTGTATAGGTGGTCGCATTTTCGAAATATCGCCATAAAGGTGGACCAGGGGTGACTCTAGAATGTGTTTGTACGATATGGGTATCAAATTAAAGGTATTAATGAGGGTTTTAAAAGGGAGTAATCCTTAGTTCTATAGGTGGACGCCGTTTCGAAATATCGCCATAAAGGTGGACCAGGGGTGACTCTAGAATGTGTTTGTACGATATGGGTATCAAATTAAAGGTATTAATGGGGTTTTAAAAGGGAGTAATCCTTAGTTCCATAGGTGGCCGCCGTTTCGAGATATCGTCATAAAGGTGGGCCAGGGGTGACTCTAGAATTCGTTTGAGCAATATGGGTATCAAACGAAAGGAGTTAATGAGTATTTTAAAAGGGAGTGGGCCTTAGTTCTATAGGTGGACGCCGTTTCGAAATATCGCCATAAAGGTGGACCAGGGGTGACTCTAGAATATGTTTGTACGATATGGGTATCAAATGAAAGGTGTTAATGAGTATTTTAAAAGGGAGTGGGCCTTAGTTCTATAGGTGGACGCCGTTTCGAAATATCGCCATAAAGGTGGACCAGGGGTGACTCTAGACTTTGTTAGTACGATATGGGTATCAAATGAAAGGTGTTAATGAGTATTTGAAAAGGGAGTGGGCCTTAGTTCTATAGGTGGACGCCGTTTCGAAATATCGCCATAAAGGTGGACCAGGGGTGACTCTAGAATATGTTTGTACGATATGGGTATCAAATGAAAGGTGTTAATGAGTATTTTAAAAAGGAGTGGGCCTTAGTTCTATAGGTGGAAGCCGTTTCGAAATATCGCCATAAAGGTGGACCAGGGGTGACTCTAGAATGTGTTTGTACGATATGGGTATCAAATTAAAGGTATTAATAAGGGTTTTAAAAGGGAGTGGTGGTTGTTGTATAGGTGGTCGCATTTTCGAAATATCGCCATAAAGGTGGACCAGGGGTGACTCTAGAATTTGTTTGTACAATATGGGTATCAAATGAAAGGTGTTAATGAGTATTTTAAAAGGGAGTGGGCCTTAGTTCTATAGGTGGACGCCGCTTCGAGATATCGCCATAAAGGTGGGCCAGGGGTGACTCTAGAATTCGTTTGTGCAATATGGGTATCAAACGAAAGGAGTTAATGAGTATTTTAAAAGGGAGTGGGCCTTAGTACTATATGTGGACGCCTTTTCGAGGTATCGCAATAAAAGTGGACCAGGGGTGACTCTAGACTTTGTTAGTACGATATGGGTATCAAATGAAAGGTGTTAATGAGTATTTTAAAAGGGAGTGGGCCTTAGTTCTATAGGTGGACGCCGTTTAAATATCGCCATAAAGGTGGACCAGGGGTGACTCTAGAATGTGTTTGTACGATATGGGTATCAAATTAAAGGTATTAATGACAGTTTTAAAAGGGAGTGGTGGTAGTTGTATATGTGAAGGCGTTTTTCAGATATCGACCAAAATGTGGACCAGGGTGACCCAGAACATCATCTGTTGGATACCGCTAATTTATTTATATACCTGCCAAGATTTTAAGGGTTTTTTATTTCGCCCTGCAGATCTTTTTCATTTTATTCTACTTAATATGGTATGTGTCACAACCATTTTATAAAGTTTTTGCTAAAGTTATATTTCGCTTCAATAAAACAATCCAATTACCTTACCATGTTTCATCCCTTTTTTCGTATTTGGTATAGAATTATGGCATTTTTTTTCATTTTTCGTAATTTTCGATATCAAAAAGTGGGCGTGGTCATAGTCGGATTTCGTTCATTTTTCATACCAAGATAAAGTGAGTTCAAGTAAGCACGTGAACTAAGTTCAATAAAGATATGTCGATTTTTGCTCTAGTTATCGTGTTAACGGCCACGCGGATGGACAGACGGAAGACTGTGTATAAAAACTGGGTGTGGTATCAACCGATTTCGCCCATTTTCACAGAAAACACTTAACGTCATAAAATCTATGCCCCTACCAAATTTCAAAAGGATTGGTTAATTTTTGTTCGACTTATGGCGTTAAAAGTATCCTAGACAAATTAAATGAAAAAGGGCGGAGCTACGCCCATTTTGAAATTTTCTTTTATTTTTGTATTTTGTTGCACTATATCATTACAGGAGTTGAATGTTGACATAATTTACTTATATACTGTAAAGATATTAAATTTTTTGTTAAAATTTAACTTTAAAACAAAATTTTTTTTAAAGTGGGCGAGGGCCTTCTCCGATTTTGCTAATTTTTATTAAGCGTACATATAGTAATAGGAGTAACATTCCCGCCAAATTCATCATGATATCTTCAACGACTGCCAAATTACAGCTTGAAAAAGTTTTAAATTACCTTCTTTTAAAAGTGGGCGGTGCCACGCCCATTGTCCAAAATTTTACTAATTTTCTATTGTGCGTCATAAGTTCAACTCATCTACCAAGTTTCGTCGCTTTATCTCTCTTTTGTAATGAATTATCGCAATTTTTCGGTTTTTCGAAATTTTCGATATCGAAAAAGTGGGCGTGGTTATAGTCCGATATCGTTCATTTTAAATAGAGATCTGAGATGAGCGCTCAGGAACATACATATCAAATTTCATCAAGATACCTCAAAATTTACTCAAGTTATCGTGTTAACGGACGGACGGACGGACATGGCTCAATCAAATTTTTTTTTTCGATCCTGATTATTTTGATATGTGGAAGTCTATATCTATCTCGATTCCTTTATATATGTACAACCAACCGTTTTCCAATCAAACTTAATATACTCTGTGAGCTCTGCTCAACTGAGTATAAAAACGACCTTACGGCCGTACTGATATATATATACATGCTCAGGCGCGTATTTCTGCCCAAGGTTGTTTAACAATATTTGATATAAAAAGTGAAGTTGCAGCTGGACGCAGGTAGATAGGTGATTTGACGGAGCACATATTATAACATTTTTTTTTATTTTCCATCAAAGTTTTAAAAAGGGCCTAAAAATAGGCATTTCGAAAAACAGGTATATCCGCCAACTTTTACCAAAAAAAAAAATTTTTTTTTGTTTCAATCCTAAATTAAATTATCTTTAATTGCTATACAAGAAAACGACAACCGGCCGCCTTATTTACTCACAAAGCCATTTTGAATACAACGAAAAAGAAGAAAAATTTCAAATTTTTCCCAATGTTGAAAATTGGTCAACTTTGAGAGGGTCTACTTGGTAAACTATAATCTTCTGTGAAAAAACAGTTGTATATTCTTGATCCCTGGAAAATTCTCTATTAGAAACATGTATTAGATTTAGCGAACGCTTTCATGATTTTTTTTTTGATTTTTGCCATGCTTTAACGGCAGAGGCGCCACTGTGCGTGGGCTCAACCAAACAACCCATCCTACCTGCACAAAGTGTTTCCTCTATGAAAAGGTCAAATGACCTTAACATCACGATAATACGACAAATACTTTAATTTCAAATGCGCCTGAAATTGCACTACAGTCTAGTATCGCAAGTAGCACGAACCAGCTAATCAACAAAAAACAAACATTAGCTAATGGCAGCTCATGCGGCTATAATCACAGCGACCGGCATTGGCTGCTGGCACTTGTTGAATATGACGACTTCATCGAACGAACACCTCCGATAGATTACCATTAAAATATAATCATTATGACGCTTAAACCCTGAAAGGATAATGGCCGTTGCGTACGAAATCCCGCCAGCTAGCCTTTTGGGAGCACCAAGGTTGATCAAGTCTTTCTCTGCATATTCTTCCAAACTAAGTGGAGATCTCCCTATTCATCTGCTTTCAAATACGGGTACTGGTAGGAATATATTCTGAGCTGGATTGGCTTATATTCTCATCAAAAGGCCTTGCATGCGAATGCTTTAAGCTTTTCTTCGTTACGCTATGTTCATGTCTGCGTTGAGCCATTCCTACTGAGATCTTTGTCCGCTCGCTGTCGTATTGCCGCTAAGCCGGTGCACAACTCTTGCTGTCTGCATACTCTCTCCTGCTTACAATGATCGTTGCTCACCTAAGTTGCTCGGTCACGGTCGGTAGTCGCATACTTATAAGCCAGTTCACCTCGCTCCCCACTTCATGGGTACGGAAATCCCCTGCCTTTTAGTATTTTGACATTATTGCGTATTTCATATTTAATACTTCTGAAAATTCTTTGTTAGCCTCGTTAAGCCAATTTTGGGAGATACGACCCTTTATCAGGCCCAGACGTGCACGGACCTCCCTCGTTCCTGCGACATCAAAACGATTTCGAATCACCATACTCACATTACACTCTCTTCACTGACAAACCAGACTTGATGTTGTCGTCACAGACCGAAAAGCCCGAAAAACCGCCTGGCTATCGGAAAGTATGGCTACGATGTAGCCAGTACTATTTGTATAAAGTAATATTTAAGAGGGTTTCTGAATTTAGGATTCAAAGGCAATCTTTTAGTCTAGGAGATGCATAACAATCGACGTGGACGACAGTGATACAACGACGTCCGCTTCCATTCTATACGTAATTTTAAATACATCCGAAATAGCAGAGATGTCCAATGTAATCCTTTTTCCAAAATTAGATAATAGTTTGTGCTAGGGCTGGGACTATCCGCATATTCGAATATCCGGATATCCATACGGATATCCGTTGACACGGATAAAATTCGGACGGCATGGATATCCGGTTAATATTAGTTTGTATTTATGAAGATCCGGATATCCGTATTTATGAAGATCCGGTTAATAACCGTATTTTTGGATATCCAGTGAAAGCAACAAATTGATGTACCATATATGTTTATTTAACATTAATAACAATAATTTCGTGGGCATATAAATCAATTAACTGTGAATACAAAAAAGGCGCATATTGAGAAATATGTAATATGATGTTAAACTATTTTCCTAATAATAGTTTAATAATCTACATATTTTGTGAATAACTTTTCGATGTTTGCTTCGTTCAATTCTGATATGCAGATATTCAACTTTTATATTCCAGTATCCGGACATACGGATATCCGGATTTCCCGTTTACGTATCGGATATCCGAACATCGGATATCCGGATTTTCCATTTACGAATCTGGATATCCGGATAGCCGGATTTTTTGCTTAGCTACCCGGTTATTCGAATATCCGGTTTATCCGGATAGTTGAAAAATCGGGATGCAGTTCACAGCCCCAGTTTGTACCCAGGCCTGTCATAGCATATACGTGGTCCTTTATTTAAAAGAGGATCCAATGGTTCGTATCGAAGAAGTCAATAACATAGAGCAGGATATGGTCAAACCCGCATTCGTTCTCATCCAAAAGATCCCACTCATGAAGCCCTACGGAAACCTGAAAGGCCATTATATTTATAGGGAAATCGGTCTGTATAACGTTACGCATCATCTTCATCTTTGAATGTCATAATCTAATCGCCCCTCAGGCAGAGCGTTAAATTTTCGCTGGCATGCTACTCAAGTATTTCATCCCCACTGCCTTTCGCCACACAAGTGATTCATATGTAGCGAATAACCGGGTTGCATTTCCATATCGTTAGTTCTGGCCTAAGGCCAAAATAAGTATTTTTTTGTTTCATATCCTCGGAAGATCACTTGACTCGAAGTATTGCTTATGATCTTCAGTTCGGCTTAGGTGTGAGAAGCACCTCTAGTTTTTTGGTACTGTCAAAAAGACTCAGTCATGACCATAAAGGGTCGACAGCCGAAATCTTGGAGTTTTCTACCGCTGAATAGCAGCTGTTATACCTATAAGGGGTTAACGCTCCGCTCTACGGACTCCGACTGTTCACTCAGCTTCTTCAGTAATTCCTGCATATTCCCGCATGAACCCAGGCACAATACCATTTGAATTGCATCATACCGTTAGACCACGAGTTCAATGAATATGTTAAGTTTACGGAGTATACTTCCTATAACACAAAGCAAGGGCAGTTTGACTGCGCTGTGCTGTACTCTACCATAGATGTGCCGTGATCTCACCAGATAATAGTATAGCTATAATCACTGAGGACTGCAGAATGGCCCTGTCCGTTACTGACAAAAGCATAGAGGGCATGTGCTATTGCTTTCAGGCCCCTCAAGGTCTAGGGATGCTTTGTTAGTTTTCAAGGCAATACTGCATTTGGGAGACCACTGCCATTGACAGAAACAGTAGTCTTCCAACGAGAACTTCCACAAGGTTTGATTGACTTTGCATAAGAAATTTTTTATCTTCTTCGCCTTAAACTTCCTCTCTCACTTGCTTGTTTACTCGCCTCTTTCTCCCGCTTCCTTCATTTTTCTCCTTCCCTAGCTTTATTTGTATAGCCTTCCCTCTTCACTACGCTCTCCCCTGCCCTTTCCTGTTCTCTCGTTTCTCATTCTCGCTATTATCTAATTTACCGGATAGGCGATTACAAAATATGGGATGATAAATAAGACTGTTTTAAAGAAACTTTAACCCCTTTTCAGAGAGCCGCAATATGTCAATTAAAACCCACACGAATTGATGAGTAAGCGGTTAATTTTCAAAACCGTTAAAGTAAGAGTAACCACAATTTCGTTTGTACTTAAGTAAATGTCAATAACATTATACGCTAAAAGCAATTTGAAACACAAGGAAAAGATGCATCAAACTCTCCAACATCCATTCTCATTGAGTATTCACCCAGCAAAAAATGATGTGAGCGATTTTAACAAATATAGAATACGAAGGTACTACTAGCCAATAAACCAAAATTCTTTTAAGTTGGCGGTCAACCATCACTGAGACGCAGAGATGGCAAATAACAGTTCCCGAAAGCGTTATTTTCAAACAAATCAGTTTTCATCTGTATTTAATTGGCGAGACATGTTTTGTTATTGATATTAGAGAAAATTTGCAAATTTTACAAACGGCGATAGTTACTAGGACATGGTTCTGAATTTTATTTCCTCATCAGATAGTTTCTCAGTTTTCGCTTTGTTATCGATAAGCTTTCGAATTGTTGTCGAAATAATATCGTCTTGTTCTCGAAAAACCCAAATCGATAACTTTTCGATATTAGACCGATAGCACGTCGATAGTTCTCCGATAATGCACCGGCATCTCTTCAAGAATAGTTATTATCGATAATAATGCGATAACTCGTCGATAGCAATAGTAACAATAATTTCATTTTTTGTATTCATAAATAAATTTTTACGAGCGGAAAATAAAAAAATAGTGAAATTCAAAATTAAACATGTCTCTCCAAGAAAGCCCTTTCTTTTTCTCGAAATGGATTGTTATATAATGGATAAATTGAATTGCTTTTTCTGGTTAACCATTAAATGCCGTTCTAAGGCTCCCCATGCGCAATGTCATACTTTTGGATCAATTGAAATAAGTCTTACTAAGGTTTACAAATTTTTTACAGGGAACACTTAGACACATACATACAAACGTATTTACAGAGTGTATCGCTTTGT
The DNA here is from genome assembly GCF_040869045.1 of Eurosta solidaginis. Lineage (NCBI taxonomy): Eukaryota > Metazoa > Arthropoda > Insecta > Diptera > Tephritidae > Eurosta > Eurosta solidaginis. The sequence continues at coordinate 209,200,106 of NC_090321.1, forward strand.
CGATTGGCAGATATATTGCACTTGGCTACGTATTTCAAAGATTGCATAGTAGATAAGAGGATGAAACAGGAGCGGAAAGTCATGCTTTCATTGGGGAACGGGTGGTTAATATGTAGGTCATAAAATAAATAAAATTAAGAATGCGCTTGTAGAGTTAATTGAAAAAGCTTGTGGAACAATAGCATTTACCTATTAAAATAAGCTGAGAGCAACTAACTGATAGATGATATCCTTGTACAATTTGCACCTGTGTGAAAATGGAGATTGAAAGGAGAAAATGAATTAATCTAGAATAATGACGAATACTTGGAAACCTTATTTCTGCTCACCCGAACATGTTTTCCTAAAAGGGGCTTCCGAAGGATCTTAGACCTATTTCAGCTATAGCCGGGTATTTGCACATTAAATGCTCAACTGCCTCTTTTGTAGTTACATCTGTGCAGCTTCTACAGTGGTGTCAGCTGATAGTTGCTTGCATAGCTTGGAGCTATTATGTGGCGCAACTAGCGCTTTTTTGGTTGCATGGATATTAAAATATGTGTAAGCTAAGTTCTGAATGGGGCAGCAAATTGTTTATATCAAATGATATATTTATCATATGACTAATATGAGATCTTCAGATCAGGTGATATGTGATCAATATAAAACCTATGGCGTTAGGATGTTGCTAATACCTGATCTGAGGTAATGTGATTCGGAGCCATTTGATATGATAAACTTAAACGCACGCGATATCAATTACTTTATATGATACAATGAGCTAAGATCCCATAATTTTTCGCGCTATTACAGCCAGGATGATGTTTTTTGAGATCATATCGCGGCGAATATTAGCATCATTATGCTATTAGTAAATAATCAGAACAACAACAACAGCAAGCAGCCACGCTTATGTACAAGGCAACGACAGTTCAGCGATTCGAACATTAGCAGAATTTGTATAATTATCAGTAATTTCACAAAATTCGTTACAATATGATATGGTCAAATGATGTGTGATACTATGAAGTGATATGATAGATATGACATCAAGAGGTATTGAAGTTATACAATTTAAGACGTACAATAATTTAAGCATCTGTTAAAATGTTTGCAACCTAAGTTATTTATACTCTGACGTTGTGATTTGGAGCCCTGATAGACGAAATTGCAGTATCACACAATATATGCAATTTCAAGTAATTCGATACAATGTGACACGGCGAGGAGCTGCCATTTGAATTCTAATATTATTAGGTGATATTCTTGTGATAACTAATATAGATGTTGGTGATTTAATTTAGAAATATCCACTGCGATGTGATTTGGGCTCAGGTAATTGTTGTATTATTATTGTTACCTTGCCAGCTATCTTATTTTCCTGATGTGATTTACAGGCTTACCAAATCGCAAAGACTTCAGCTTGAAATACACCGCAATACGACGGAAGTTTGAATGACATTGAAATCTCTATATACACCGAGTATATTCCTACCCCTACACCTGAGTTCATTTTGGACCCCACGGTGAAGATTTGTTGTTGATATTGTTGTTGTTGTTGTATTAACGATAAAGCGATTCATATGACCACATTAAACCATCTAGGCCATACCGCCCTCCCCACCTTATAGTTCCATGAGGAACCTGGGGTCGTCAGAGCCTCGCCTGCTAACTATGTGTAAGATACATTCATATTTGTAACAGGATTCCCCTCGCGTAGGTGATGTTGACAATTGGGTTGCGGGAACTTTGAAGCTATAAAGCTTTGTATTGCGCTTATCAATCCCTTGAATCCCTGAAGATTTGTTCGCTGTTATCTGTTGCGATCGTTCCGGCCGGGAAACATTGCATCAATGCAATAATAGTCTATTTCAGCACAATTTGTGCCCGTCGTAAGAAGATTAAGGATACTAAATACGCTTGATGTGTATCCTTAGAACACCTAGACTCCCTCTAACTGTGAAGAAAATAAGCAAATTGATAGTAAGCAGGTTTACAAGACGACAAGACGATCAAAATCCGCGGTGGGCCAGTTTTCACAAACTACACTGACCTTTATTTCAGTCAGTAATTGTTGCTCCCAAGAGCTGATGTGTTTTGAACAAAGTTCATATCAAGATACTTTATACGTGAAAATGCAAGTCAAAACAACAAGGGAAACGTATAGCAGAACGTAAATTTATTAGTATTTTTTTACATTGTTTAGTAATTTCATACACATATTTTGTTTCATTTAGTTATTCAAATTAACAATAGTACAACAAATTTTTTGACATCAGTTTTATCTTCTGCATAGTTTATATTCACACAGTAAATTTAATTCTATGCTTCCCTTTTTTTACATAACTTTCAATTGTATGATCAATATCATCAATCTCAATATCGAAATGGGTATTTAAAAGTGCAAGACCGGTGAGTCTGTTCTCGGACATTGTGGGCCGTAACCACGTTTTCAACCGGAGAAGTGTCGAAAAACTCCTTTCAGCACAAGCATTGCTAGCTGGAAGCGTGGCCAAAATTTTGATAAGAGCATTTATTGATGGAAACGCATATTCAAAACTTTTTCAGCTGATAGTGGAATTGATTTTTTATGTTGCTTATAGACCAGCGTTCTGACCACACTTCGTACTCTCCATCTAGATTAATTTTATTTCCTCCAATAAGAGATGCGTATCGTTTACCAAGATTTTGGACAAGCTCTTTAGACAAATTCTTTTTTTGCAGTGTATTATCTTTGATGATTCTCGATGGGAGTAGCAAATTAAGATTAAAAACTTGCATTGTATCTTCAGGTAATCTACCTTGTAAATCAAGAATGATATGATCAAGAAAAGGTATATAAATTGCTTTTCGATAATACTCTTCAGCGTCTGATGAAGTGTAATTCGCTCGATGTATTTGCTTTTTAGCAATTCGTGGGAAGACAATATCAAACTTCAACTCATCTGCTAAAGCCACTATTTTTTTGTAAAGTACCGAAAAACGACTTCCTCTTTCAAGTCTATGGTTTTTTAATGTTCGCAAAGTATCACTCAATGCTTCAGAAGCTTGACTCAAATCTATTGACGGTATTTGCAAAAATAAGCTTAGTGGTCGTGTAACAGAAAGTACATTGCTCAAACAAATCATTGAAATCACGAACTCTGTCTCGCAAATAGATTTCAACATAGAACGGGCCTCAGAACTTGTTGTTGAATCTTGCCAAGTAGAAATTTCTTGAAACGAAGCAACATTTTGGGATGTTTTCTTCAAACTTCATTATACCATCATGTTTTTCAGACCAGCACGTTTCACATAGTCCATTTTAAAAAAAAAAAAAAAATCCCACCTCAAATCCGCTACTGGTGCTATTTTATAAGATTAATTGCTGGCCGTTTAGCCTTGTTAATTTAAAAGCAGGTGGCTTGTACTTCCTCGTGAATGGTAGTAAATCCACCTTAGCCTAAGGCCACATTCCTGTGACCTCCTAATGGAAGACAGCCCGCTTCATGTATATATTCTTGTGAAGAAATTGAAATGGCTGAATTGAAGACGCCTCCAAGCAACTTTAATTAGTACATAAAGGCGCAGGGATATTATGACCGGGCTTCTCTTCCAATTTATACGCTGCTTTTTATACTCAGTTGAGCAGAGCTCACAGAGTATATTAAGTATGATTGGATAACGGTTGGTTGTACAGGTATAAAGGAATCGAGATAGATATAGACTTCCATATATCAAAATCATCAGGATCGAAAAAAAATTTGATTGAGCCATGTCCGTCCGTCCGTCCGTCCATTAACACGATAACTTGAGTAAATTTTGAGGTATCTTGATGAAATTTGGCATGTAGGTTCCTGAGCACTCATCTCAGATCGCTATTTAAAATGAACGATATCGGACTATAACCACGCCCACTTTTTCGATATCAAAAATTTCGAAAAATCGAAAAAGGGCAATAATTCATTACCAAAGACAGATAAAGCCATGAAATTTGGTAGGTGGGTTGAACTTATGACGCAGAATAGAAGATTAGTAAAATTTTGGACAATGGGCGTAGCACCGCCCACTTTTAAAAGAAGGTAATTTAAAACTTTTGCAAGCTATGATTTGGCAGTCGTTGAAGATATCATGATGAAATTAGGCAGGAACGTTACTCCTATTACTGTATATACGCTTAATAAAAATTAGCAAAATCGGAGAAGGACCACGCCCACTTAAAAAAAAAAAATTTTAAGTAAAATTTTAATAAAAAATTTGATATCTTTACAGTATATAAGTAAATTATGTCAACATTCAACTCCAGTAATGATATGCTGCAGCAAAATACAAAAATAAAAGAAAATTTCAAAATGGGCGTGGCTCCGCCCTTTTTCATTTAATTTGTCTAGAATACTTTTAATGCCATAAGTCGAACAAAAATTTACCAATCCTTTTGAAATTTGGTAGGGGCATAGATTTTATGACGGTAACTGTTTTCTATGAAAATGGGCGAACTCGGTTGAAGCCACGCCCAGTTTTTATACACAGTAGTCCGTCTGTCCTTCCGCATGGCCGTTAACACGATAACTAGAGCAAAAATCGACATATCTTTACTGAACTTAGTTCACGTACTTATCTGAACGCACTTTATCTTGGTATAAAAAATGAACGAAATCCGACTATGACCACGCCCACTTTTTCGATATCGAAAATTACGAAAAATGAAAAAAATGCCATAATTCTATACCAAATACGAATGAAACATGGTAATTGGATTGGTATGTTGACGCGAAATATAACTTTAGAAAAAACTTTGTAAAATGGTTGTGACACCTACCATATTAAGTAGAAGAAAATGAAAAAGTTGGCAGGTATTACATATATAAATAAATTAGCGGTGTCCAACAGATGATGCTCTGGGTCACCCTGGTCCACATTTTGGTCGATATCTGGAAAACGCCTTCCCATATACAACTACTACCACTCCCTTTAAAACCCTCATCAATACCTTTAATTTGATACCCATATCGTACAAACATATTCTAGAGTCACCCCTGGGCCACCTTTATGGAGATATCTCGAAAAGGCGACCACCTATAGAACGAAGGCCCACTCCCTTTTAAAAATACTCATTAAATCCTTTCATTTGATACCCATATCGTACAATCAAAGTCTAGACTCACCCCTGGTCCACCTATATTGCGATACCTCGAAAAGGCAACCACCTATAGAACTAAGGCCCACTCCCTTTTAAAATACTCATTAACACCTTTCGTTTGTTACACATATTATACAAACGTATTCTAGAGTCACCCCTGGTCCACCTTTATGGCGATATCTCGAAAAGGCGACCACCTATACAACTACCACCACTCCCTTTTACAATCCGCATTAATACCTTTAATTTGATACCCATATCGTACAAACAAATTCTAGGGTCACTCCTGGTCCACCTTTATGGCGATATCTCGAAAAGGCGTCCACCTATAGAACTAAGGCCCACTCCCTTTTAAAATACTCATTAACACCTTTAGTTTGATACCCATATCGTACAAACACATTCTAGAGTCACCCCTGGACCATCTTCATGGCGATATTTCGAAACGTCGTCCACCTATAGAACTAAGGCCCACTTCCTTTTAAAATACTCATTAACACCTTTCGTTTGATACCCATATTGTACAAACACATTCTAGAGTCACCTCTGGTCCACCTTTATGGCGATATCTCGAAAAAGCGACCACCTATACAACTACACCCCTGGACCACCTTTATGGTGATATTTCGAAACGGCGCTCACCTATAGAACTAAGGCCCACTTCCTTTTAAAATACTCATTAACACCTTTCGTTTGATACACATATTGTTCAAACACATTCTAGAGTCACCCCTGGTCCACCTCTATGGCGATATCTCGCAAAGGCGGCCACCTATAGAACGTGGCGCACTCCCTTTTAAAAATACTCATTAACACATTTCATTTGATACCCATATCGTACAAACACATTCTAGAGTCACCCCTGGTCCACCTTTATTGCGATACCTCGAAAAGGCGTCCACCTATAGAACTACGGCCCACTCCCTTTTAAAATACTCATTAACACCTTTCGTTTGATACCCATATTGTACAAACGCATTCTAGAGTCACCCCTGGTCCACCTTTATGGCGATATCCCTAAATGGCGTCCACCTATAGAACTATGACCCACTCCCTCATAAAATACTCTTTAATGCCTTTCATTTGATACGCATGTCATACAAACACATTCCAGGGTTTGCCTCGGTTCATTTTCCTACATGGTTATTTTCCCTTATGTTGTCACCATAGCTCTCAACTGAGTATGTAATGTTCGGTTACACCCGAACTTAACCTTCCTTACTTGTTTCATTTGTCCTACAAATTTATGGAACTACATGTTTCAAAAGCTTCAATAAATTAGGGGCGGACTATTGCACCTTTTTTGCGACCCAGTTTGCTGTACATATGCATTTTTATATAAAGCAATCTTAAACAAAATTTTATATACATATTTCCTACTTCGTCAGCAGCTCAAGCTCATGTCCAACACTCCAGCATAACGCAAACAGAATCAAAAATCAATTTATGCAGAAAACCATTGAATAAAACCAACAAGAAATTATTTGAAGATATTCGATTACCATATTTTTTGGTTTTATGCAATTTCTGCAGTACCACCAAATTAACCGAACGAATGGTGGGTCATTGACAAATTGGCTAGCAATAATTGAGCAAATGTATTTATGAATGACTTTAAACGATTATGAAATAGACATCAAGTAAATGGCTGTGCAATTGTCTGGCTCTTAAATTGTCTGTATTTATGTCAAATTGTTTGCCTATCATGTTACATATTAATTTCATTGTGGACTATTGATGTCGTTAAACTCACCAGAAATATAATGAAATATGCAATGCACGCACGCGTAACGAAACGATGCGCACGCAAATGAGACCTTTTACGTTTTGGCGCTGGTCGCAACACTTTGTGCAGCTTAATAAGTAAGCCGCTGGAGTCACTAGACGATGCCGTCGTTTCAATAACGCATTCACTGTTTTTGTTGCATTAACCGTCGACACTTGAAATGTTGAATTCCATTTATTGCAACTTAAGTATTGATAGCTATTGTTGTTGTTATTTTTGTCGATATTTTGACTGCAAGGTGTAAACGTTGTTTCATGGAAGGCATTGCACTGTTGAAACAAAAATGGAATTTTATTATTAATAAATAATTTTTTTTCTTGTTTTTCTTTCTTTACACATACACTTTCTTTTGTTATTAGTTGGAAATTTTGTTTACTGCAATTCAGCATGATAATATTTTGTTTTAAATTTATATAACGTGCTCACTACTTTGGGTTGTTATAACTTTCGGTGCATTTTTTAGGACGGCAAAGTATAGGTGAGTACATGTAAATATATCTTAATATATACATTTCTTCTGAACCGATTTTGGTGAAATTTTGTGTGTTTGTTGAAGGGGGTTGAGAATGCTTTGGGTTTGCATTTTCCTGGAAGTAGACCAAAAACCGACTTATTCAAAAAAATCCGATTTATGGAGCGATTCGCTATAAATTCAGTACAGGGGTATGTTTTTGACAAAGATAATATTTGTGAGACTTTTATTTCAGGAAAGTGGGCCAGAGGCCAACGTACTCCAAATAAAATAGTATATGATCCGATTTCCCTGAAACTTTGTTATATGGGTACATCCGTTACTGGCTCATTATTTCAGAAACTTTTCTTTTCGGGAATTGAACGGGCGCCAAAAAATTTAATTCATGATGCGATTCGCTTGGAATTCGGTACAGGGGTACCTCTTTGACTAAAATAATATTTGAGAAACTTTTCGTTCTGGGAAGTGGGGTCACTTCTCTTAACAACCGAATCGATTTTGTGTGCGTGTGTTCAAGGGGATTTGGGGATGCTTTAGTTTTACAATTTTGTCCGTTTTCTTTCTTACCAGGGGCCTACCTGTTCTCAAAAAAAATGTTTATGATGTGATTCTCTTGAAGTTCGGTTTTGGGATACTTCCATGATAAACTTTTTATTTCAGAAACTTTTCTTTCCGGGGAGTGGACCAGGACTAGCCTTTTGAATAGGTTAATCTTATATATAAGATGAATGCAAAATATATTGGTATGTTTATGACCCAAGATCGGATAAACCAATTTTAAAAATCATAGCCCTGTTAGTTTCGTAACGTTTTGTAGATGGTTTGTGAGTGGGTTTAGGACTCATATGTGGACTCATTTCTGACATATAAACCAAAATGTGTACCAGAATATGTTTTCACAATATGGGTATCAAATAGGATGTGTTAATGAGTGTTTGGAAAGAGGTGGTGGTTAAGAAGAAGAGCGGTATTGAAATGGTAGGGAGGTACCGACAGAGACAAATAGAGGGAAAGTGAGGAAGAGAAAAAAATATGGAGAAGCTGCAAGGGAAATATAACAAGGAGAGGAACCTAGATAAGGAAAGGAGATGAATAAAAATTAAGCAGGTTAAGGGAGAGGAATAAAGTGGGGGTAAAAGAGAGAGAAATCGTGAATAGCAGCGAGGAGATACGGAGGAGAGACAGGGATCAAGCCTTTATAGGAGGAAGTAAAGGCAAGAATATATATTTGTTTTTTGTAGAAGCTACAATATGACAAATACCTCCGTTTATTGAGAAAGTAGATGCATTAGAGAACGTTAGTTCCATACATATAGTGTCGTAGTGGCTCATAGAAATAAAGATCAGCCGGTGAGGTGCTGCAGGTAATCTATATTTGGTATAGAGATTCCATATTTGAGGAAATTGAGGTGAGAGAGCTAGAGAGAAAGGAAGTGAGAGTCGAAGAGGGAGGGGGAGTGAAACTGGGAGTGGGGCTAGGAGTGGCAGTGGGTATGGGTTCGGGAGTGGGAGGAAGATAAACGGAATAAGGCATGGCCAAGCATAAAAAAATGGAGGATAAAATAGAAGAGAATGGAATAGAGAGTGCAAGATCTGCACTTAACACCAAAAAAAGTTCATATATGTGGACCAAAAAGTTTAAGGTTTAAACCAAAATTTGCAACCGCTATCATAAATTTCGACACGAACTAACCCTCCACTATAGAGATAAATAACGCCACCGATTTTTGTGGTTTTTCGTACGGCGCCGCCGATTATCAAAAATATCGGCGCGGCGATTGCGTTCGGCGCGATACTATATTTTATACTAATTTAAGACTGTTTAGGACATTTATTATTCATGTCGGAAATCGGTCCGATATGATCGAAAGGGGTATCAACGGTTACGCATAACTGCTAGTTTTAAGATTTCGATTGCGAAATTTAACTCTTTCTAACCGTACAAAAGTTCGTTAAAAGACCAGGCGCTTTCAATGCCAGCTCAACACGGATTTTGCATCACCGAGTTCAACAATTTATTAAACAACAACAATTTATTTACAAAGCTCTAAAAGAAAAGTTATATAATAAATTTAAAAGCTCACTTTGCATAATTTTTTCAGAAAATTTAAATAGAAAAATGAATTCAAATAGAATGACCCAAGTCGAACGTGCTTTCAAATGGCAATAAAAAGTAAGTTATCCAAAAACGGTTCCGATTTTTTCAAAAATTCTATATCTTTAAGCCAAGAATAAGCGAAATCGGTGATGTAAAATCCCCTTAGTGGGTTCCAGGGATTTAAATACTACTTTGAAATGACTCTCACCTCATACTTAAGTTGGAAATATATGTATGTGCGTATGAGAAGGGTTTGAAAAATCGCTTGGGCTTACATTCAAACATCTGTTGTTTATTTGCGCAACTATAAAATAGCGTCTGAGTTGTTAATTTTGATTTTCACAATTCATCATTCAACACACATGTCTTCCGGTTTGATATTTCCCAAATCCCTATCGAAACTAGTCCCTTGGAATGAATCACATTGATGATAGCCTATAAACCATGTTTAAATATCACCTACCACTGGATCAAAACTTCCAACTTTTTTTCTGCACCAGAGACGCCATTATGAAATTCCTATGTAAAATCACCCCCTGATTCCGAAAATCAAGGTTATTTTTAATTCTAACGTAACGGTTTTGAGATATTTACGAATAACGGTTTTTTTTTTTTCAAACAAAAAAAAAAATTGGGTGCACTTAATCATATATATCTCGAGAAAGAATTGATCAATTCCTAACTCTTTGAAGCTTTTAAAAGGCAATAAAATTTGCTATAAACTGTGCATACAATACTTTTTACTACGCCCTGCAGATTCAAAGATAACGAAAAATCATTACGGATTTTTTCAATTTTTTTTCTAAAAATATTAAAAAAAATTGTACTTTGCGAGGAAGGATCCGAAAACTTTTTATTTTTTTACAGGTTTTTTTCACCCTCTAAGCTCTGTTTTATTACAAAAAAATAAGCTTTCATTCAGCAAAATCGACTAATACAAAAGTTATAAGCATTCAAGTAATTATATCCATTTAATACTTAAGTACCCTACTGGGGCATATAATATATATACATACCACCGGTCTCTATGATTTTTTCAGACAATAATATATGCTATACACGTAAGCATTTGGTGAAGTTTGAAGCTTCTAGCTGTTAAAATGGGGCCGAAATCGCAAAAAAATATATATATACTATATATATATACTATATATACCACCATATATACTATATATACCACCGATCTTTATGATTTTTTTAGACAATAATATATGCTATATACGTAAGCATTCCTTGAAATTTGAAGCCTCTAGCTCTTAAAATAAGGCAGTAATTACGAAAAGTTTCTTATCTGAGCAATCGGTTGTGGGGGATATATACTATATATACGACTGATCGCATCAATTTTTTCAGGCAAGAATATGTGCAATATACGAAATTATATGGTGAAGTTTGAAGCTTCAACCTGTTTAATTGAGTAAGATATAACAAAAGTCCTCTTTTTCTGAAAAATCGGTTGTATGGAGGATATATGCTATAGTGGTCCGATCCCGCCGGTTCCGACAAATGTCTAATCGGACACCCAAATGCACCCGCTCACCAAATTTTATCAAGATATCCCAAAAATTTAGGGACTAGTTTGTATACAAACAGACAGACGGACAGACGGACATGGCTAAATCAACTCAGCTCTTAATCCTGATTATTTCGGTATACTTAATGGTGGGTCTATCTATTTTCCTTTAAGGACTTACAATTTTGGGTTTCGTAACGAAATTAATATACCATTTCATTTTCATGAAAGGTATAATTAGTAGCCCGAAAAATGTCACTCATACGCAGCGTACTCCTACACAACACACTAAGAACAAGCCTCAACTTTTGCTAGTATCATGTGAACATTGATCGTAAATTAAATAGGAAAAAACTACAGAACAAATTTAACTTTCACGCAAGCGATTAATAAAGATTGATTGAAAACTTCCTTTAAGGAAGTTGAAAATTTATCACACAAAGTTCCATTGACGAGGACCATTCATGAGTTGCAAACTCGTAATGAAAGAAAAAAAACAAGCAAGTGTGTAGTTTGAATGTGTATGTAGGTGATTGTTATGCATACGCTTGACTGAGCATAGCTACTCATAAGAGTCAAATACACACACACACACATACACACATCAGTAAAGTGGCATATCTTATGCGCCTACACGCACAAATTGAATGACTTTTATCGATAAAAGGAGAAAAAATGAACTCAAATTAGATAAGAAAAAATGTGAAATGGTAAATGTAAGGGTTAAAACAAGCAAACAACGTAGCAGTGAGTTTCACTGTGTGTGGGACACTTTGTCAGAAAGTTCAAAGAAAAGTTGACAATCAGCAGGTGGCGGGAGAAATATCAGCTCGATAAATTCTAGGAAGTATTCAAATGGTAAAATGTTGAATGAAAAATTTGATATTGTCATGAATGGGGCGCAATGTTATAAAACGTGCACATGTGTGGGTGTCTAGCATTTTTAAGTGTAATTTGATAAATAAAATATCTACAATAAAGATTGGCGCCATACGGGAGAAGGTGGCTGGATTTTATGTATGTTTATGTGTCTATAATGAATTGATCAGCAGCTACTTTTGACGTTGGTTGAAAAATTAAAAAAAAATAATAATAATACAACAAAAGCAATAATGGGTATTTTACGGAAGCTGACTAAATCAGGTGTGTCGAAAATCTGTAATTAGAAATTTAAAATTTTTATTTTCATATCACAAGTTTGGAGTCAGTTATTTTTTCTCAAAAAGAATTTTACTACTTAGTTTCTATTTTTTATATTCTTGTTGCTTTTATCGTCTTTCAAACAATTTCTTTACATATTTGCATATGATTTGCACAAACTAATTTTCTTCAATCAGATATTAAATGAGAGTGCTTGTAAGTGCGCACTGAGAGAGCGTGCTAGCAAAGGCAAAAATTCGGCTAACAAATGAAAGCTTTCTAATGGAAGGGTAGTGGATTCTGTTCGAGTACGTATGTATGTACGTTGGTTGGGAGAGAAAAATGAGACATTTTTGTTGTTGTATGCATGTTTCGTGCTACAGCGTTCGGGTATAACAAAAATTGTGTTGACAGCAGCTGAATGCGCAAAGCTACACTTTCTGCTGCTGTTAAGGATGAGCAGATGATAACTCAGGAATAGGGGAGAAAAGGGGGAAAAAAATGCAAGTAGAAGTAGCAGCAAATTTGTTCGAGAATGTTTTGACATTTTTTTTTTTTATGTTTAAACACTTCAAACGTATGAGAATAAATAATTTTAAATTTTTTTTAATTCACATTATAATTGTATGAGGTGCGGTATTTGAAAAATTAATTATGATAATGGAGTTTCCATTTTTTTTCGATCATCTTAAAAATAAAGAAAAAAGCCAAAAAAAAAGTTAAAATTTGTTTTAGTTTTTTTTTTTTTTATAAATTAAATGATTCAGAGAACGAATAGTGTAAAATATTTAAACTTTGTCTGTATTTAATTAGCGAGACATGCTTATATTGCTTTATACAATTGTTTTTGTTATAGATATTAGAGAAAGATTGCAATGTTTACAAACGGCGATGGTTAGTAGGTCATGTTTCTGAATTTTACTTCTTCGCTAGCTTTTTAGGCGCTGAGTATTGAACTCGAAATATCCAACATTCATACTTTATACTAGTGTGAAGGCAGATGCCTTTATCCACTCAGCCATATGAATGCCCCGCTGCTCGCTTTGCAATTGGTCTCTAAGTATTGCCTTTCTTGTTATTGTTGTTGTTGTTGTTGTTGTTGTTGTAGCGATAAGGTTACTCCCCGAAGGCTTTGGAGAGTGTTATCGATATGATTGTCCTTTGACGGATACAGATCCGGTACGCTCCGGTAGCAAAGCTCCATTAATGTGCTAGCCCGACCATCTCGGGAACGATTTATATGGCCACATTAAACCCTCAGGCCATCCCTACCTCCCCCCCCCCCCCAATTACATGAGGAGCTTGGGGTCGCCAGAGCCTCGTCTGTTAGTGAAACAGGATTTGCCGCTCGATGGTGAGGTTGACAATTGGGTTTGAAGAAGCTATATATTGCGCTGGCAACCTGAAAAGGTTGCGCTACACAAGCCCTTGAATCTGGTATTTTAGTCGTGTCTTACGACAGGCGTACCTTCCGCGGGTATATTCTAACGCCCTAACCCGCGGCGGGTGCCGTTCTTGTTGCTATTCCTTTATTCACCATTTAAGTATATACTAATTTTATATGATTTTTTTTGCAAAGCGAGCAGTGGGCATTCATTTGGCTGAGTGGTTAAAGGCATCTAGCTTTACCAGGCGCATGTTGTAACGCCCGAGATCGAATGGATGTTGCGTTATTTTTTCTGTTTTGTTTGTTGATAATTTAATTTATTGTTCTGTAAATTGAATTGAATTTTGTATGCATATTTGGTGAAATTTTCTGTTAAAACATTTTGCTTTTACCGCTGATTGTTGCTTTGATTACATTCCGAAGAAGCATGACTGGTGAGCCAATTTTCAAAGTTGATATATGCGCAGGCATTCCTTTTGGTTCTAAGGAGTATAGAAATTCATTTGGATAATTCACAATTTTATCTTCATCTGTAACTGTGTCGATCGATTTATATTTCGTCACTTCACCAGGAAATTGATTTTGAAAGCGATCATTGATTTTGTTAACATGATCATTTCTGGGAGCTAAGATAGTTCTTTCGCATAGCCAAAAAACAAAAACATTTAAATTTAAAATTCTTAATTCTGAAATATGAAAAACTTTCGTCTTGATCGAAGGAAACCTCGAGCCAAAATTCGGTGATGATCAAAGTATAGCAAACACGTTTTCATAGGGAGCACACACACAGAATTTGATTTTTATAGAAGATGTAGATAGACTGAAGCTAAAAAAATTTTTTAACAGCGTCAGATTACTAAACGTCCAAAAGGCATAGCAGCTAAACTCAACAATGCAGTCAAACTTTAGGTGTTAAAATAACTTAAGTTTGTACGGCAGCCATAGTTTTTCCCCATTCCACATTTTACTGGAGGTTTTAGGACTTAACGTCACATATCTCCTTACCAATTTTAATTATCCTACCATGCAGATATATGCAGTATAATATATTCCATTTGTATGGGAGGTGCCACGCCCCCTTTTTCCCAATTCCATATTTTCTTGGTGGTGTTAGGGATTGACCTCATATAACTCCTCATTGAATTTCAATGTTCTGGCATGTATACCTTCAAAGGTCTGCAGTCCCAAAGATTCCATTTGTATGGGAGGTGCCACGCCCATTTACTTTTTTATTTATTTCTGAAAAAAAAATACCTGGTAAGTGATACCATTTTTCTAGTAGATTTTGAAGATCTCAGATTGACTGCATACGAAATTTTCCCTGGATACCTCCAAAATCGGGTTACGGGTAAAAAACTTGTTTTTCGCACCTTTTGACCCTTACGAGCCTATAACTTTTTTGGTTATGCACCGATTCTCGTTTTCTTTTCGGAGCTAATCACATTACGACCCCTTTAAACGATATCCATATAAACTAGGAAAACTTAACAAAACTGTGAAAATTTTCACAACGAATAAATTTTTCACCTTTTTTCGGGTTCTGTTAACTTTGGTGCTATATGCAGACGGCATCAACCCAGACTTGCATCAGAATTTTATTTGAGTTCAGTAAGTATTCATTTTCTTAAATATATTCAAAACTAACTGAGATACTCAAATTTTCATGAAAGCCAAATTTGAAAAAAATATAAAATTGTATCAACATGACTCATAAATGTTTACTTGGCAATTTTTGACTTATATCTCAACTGATTTTAAGCTTTTTACCAGTTTTGAATAGAGCATAGCTCAATTATATGGTTGGCTCATCTTATCAGCTGATTTTATTTTTATCATTGCATGGTTGATGGGATTGTCAAAAGGAGATGGCAAACTCAAAATGACACTAACACATTGACAACATTTTCTTACCACACACAAAATTTTATAAAATGACAAACACACTTTTTATGATATGTTATGAAATTTGTGTGTATCTACCCAACAAACCACTTAACAAAAACATTTTGTTTATTGGGTGAATACACACAAATCCACACATATTCTAAAAAGTGTATATGTCGTTCCACTACGAATGATCTGCGCTCAAGCTGCCCGGAGGCACTGAGCCTCGTTGCAGTTGTTAATCATTTAGTTACATATAGATATGCAAAGTTTGTTTGTACAAAAGAATATCTCCAGCCGAAGGCAATAGAGACATGCATATTTATAAGTTAGAAGGCTTGGGACTTGTGTTTTTTGAGACAGACCGATTATCTTAGGAATTCAAATACCTGGGAAAACGACTCTGAAGAAATTTCCCAGAGACAATCTAAACTACTGTCGCCTTGTCCGTCCTGATGCTTGAATTTTCCCAAAAGTATTTATCTTTTTATTTATCTATTTTTATATTTCAAGACATTTTGGTCTTTTATATTTTTTTCAATCATTACTTTTTTACGAAACTACTAGCAAAGCCGGGCTCGTTCGTTGAGGGGCAATCTTGTATACAATTAAAGAGTGATCTAAGCCATATTTTTTTTACACATGGTTGAGCCATTCAGTACAGTAATTTTCTACGTCACTGGTCATAAACGTTTAAAAAGAACTTAATTTAGGCATAGAAAGAGTAGTAGACGTAAGCGTAACGGCATATCGTCATACCGTTGGAGTATATAAGAGTAATACAATATATTTAGTTTAAACGGTATGGCATATAGCGTGCGCGTAGCAGAATATGCGTGCAGAACGTAATAGCGTGTTAGCGTTTAAGCGTAAAAGCATATTATGGGCAAAACTTATCAACCGCGTAGCACACAAGCGTATTAGTGCAAAACGAATTGGAGAAAAGAGTACTGGCATAACAGCGAATTATGATAAAATTGTAGTAGCGTTAATGAGTATTGAAGTAAAAGCGCATTGTCATAAAAGCACATCAGCTTTTTAGCGTGAAAGCGTATTTGCGCTAAAACGTTTGAGAGTATACGTGTGCATCATGCTATCATCATACCGTACCACAAATCATATAAGCGTAGAAGGTGAAAGCGAATAAGCGTTAACATTGTATCGTAGAAGCGTATTTTCACTCATATCTGCAGCAATTTGTCCTCGAAAGCTACATTGAATTCCAACATACGATTTCGAATGATACGCCTCTGAACATTCAGACATATAGACAAATAATAATATAGCAAACCCGTGCTTGCGTTTAAGTGTGAAAGCATATTATGGGGAAAACTTAGGAACGGCGTAGCGCACAAGCGTATTAATGCAAAGCGTATTGGCGCTAGCCATTACGAATTAAAGCGTATTATCATAAAAGCGGAGTAGCGTTAATGAGTACTAAGGTAAATGCGTATTGTCATAAAACCATATCAGCTTAAAAGCGTATTGGCGTGAAAGCGTATTTGCGCTAAAAGGCTTAAGAGTATACATATATCATCATACCGTACCACAAAACATACGGCAGAGTATAAGGTGAAGGCGTTAATGAGTACTAAGGTAAACACGTACTTTCGTAAAAGCGTATCAGCGTAACAGCATATTGTCGTGAAAGCGTTTTGGCGTGAAAGCGTATTTGCGCTTAAACATTTAAGGGTATACGTGTTCATCATCTCATCATACCGTACCACAAAACATATAAGCGTATAAGGTGAAAGCGTATTAGCGTTACCATAGCATCTTAGAAGCGTTTTTTCACTCATGTCTACAGCAATTTGTCCTCGAAAGCTTCACTTAACTCCAGGAGTCGATTTTGAATGATGCGCCTCTAACCATCCAAACAGACAAAAATTCTAAATATTGACAATTTATGTACATATGATGAATTTCATATCAAAACCTATAAAAAAGGCACATTTTGAACCCGACCCCTTCAGATTTTCACGAAATTTTGCATAGAGGTACACTTTACCTATACAAGCACCTCATTTTTAGAAATTCCATTTTTGAAAAATTGTGGGCGTGGCAAGGCGTCAAAGTTGTGAAAATTGCGTAAAAAATTACGGTAATAGGTCCTTTTGAGTTGTGATAACTACAGAACGGCTCAACCGATTTCGAAAATCTTGTTACCATTGGAAATGATCGGCTTTCGAAAATATACACTGTAAATTTTTTTTATTACACTGAAAAAAAATTTTCTTTCATAAATAAATTTTTAAACTTGGATAAAACTTCAAAGGCCAAGCGTTTTAAAATAAAAGAAATTTTTTTAGAAAGGCCTATTTAATATATATAACATATTCAAAAACTAAAATGTCGTATTTTTTCTACTTTTTTTTTTTAATTTTTAAGTAAATGCATCTTTTTATATTTTGATATCATGGTGCTTTTGAGCTGTGATAACTACGGAATGGCTCAACCGATTTAAAAGATCTTGGTACCATTGGAAAGACTTTCAAATCGGATTTCGAAAACGTATAATGAAAAAATGTTTTTTACACTAAAAAAATTGCAATGTGTAAAAATTGGCTCACCCCTGATCAAGATCGCCTGTATTTGTTATTGTTTTTTAGCCTTTACCTATATACATACATACGTATATATATTAAAGCCGACCTCGTAGCAGAATAATGCAGGCATATCAAACATTAACGCAGATATGTATGTATGGATATGTAGGTATGTATAGAAATGGAAATGCGAACGAGCGGTCGCACGACAAATCGCCATCAACGCCAACGTCAACGCAGGCAGCGGCTTTTATTTCCCACTACGCTCCAACGACAATGAGTACAGATCTTCCGCCCAGCCATACGCTTATTTTCTGTTTGAAACAAACAAATTGTAATATGTACGTAAGTATATCACATATTTTTTTAAGTATGTATGTATGTATGGACGTGTGCTTTCTTTTTTGCGTACCTACTACATAGATCCCCTGCAGGGAATAGCAATTTTTCCGAACTAATGCAAAACTATTGTATTAATAGACGGTACTAGTTCGAATTCTGTACCATCGCAGTACTTCTAACTGGCAGTTTTAATACTGCAAATAACCGGCTTTTGACATTTTTAAAACGTGGTTCTGAGGTAGTTGCCGACTTTGATTGATTGCAGCGGCTCAGAAGTAGTCACTGAATCTGTAGTATGAGACTGTCGACTTGCGTGGCTAACTCGCATTTTTTCTTCATGGTGTTATCTAACCAAAAGAAGGCGAAAAGTCTACATTAAGAGATTGATACCGCACATTTTTTGAAGCATTTCCAATATCTCCGGACAGAGATAAAATTTTTCTTTTCCGCCTTCGGATTATTGTTCTCGAGATACGCGTCTTTTGACACCTCACTCGATATTTTTGGTAGCGTATTAGCAGTCGACCCCTCAACTAGGCTATTACACTTTTTTGGATTCAATTTTAATTTGACAAGAGAAAAGATCCCGTTAGAAGCCATAGAACACAAACTTTTCCAAAAACTGTCCTTATACGTAAATAGCTCTTTTCAGAAACCTCTCTTTTCAGAAAGAAAGATTAAATACATGAGTTCGAAAGGACTCAGAAACCGAAGAATTTTGAGCGTGTTATGACTCTTTTTAAGTGAATTTGAGAGAATTTTTTGAGTTATAAATGACTAACTAGGCTTTAATAAGCAACTAGTCTGGCCTACTGAACGGAGTCGTAGAAATGAATACGAAAAAATTTCGAATCCGACCGAAACCTTAATGAGCAAACAATCATTCTAAGCGCGTGCACTGAAAGTTCGAAACGAAACAGAAACCAATGAATTTTTCAAATGAATTTTATAGCTTTTTTAGAGTCATTAATGAATTAAAAGGAGTCATGGATAGGACTCTGAAATGACTCCAAATTCGGTGAAGTGGGATTGCGTGACCATTTTTAAATCATTTTTCGAGTTTTGAATATTTTCGAACTCACAAAAATAACACGTTGATAATGATAAAAACACCTACAAGGTATAACCGTTTCTTATTGCACACAAACATATAAATGCTTTTTCTCAAACAAAAACAAATTTTAATATTTTACTTTTAATATTATAAAGCGCAAGAACTTCAAAAAAGTCATTGCCAACGAAAAGAGAACGGTTATGCCTTGTGAGTGTTTTTATCATGGAAGTGATTTAAAGCTTTTCCTGCTTTATGTCGAACCTTTTATTGGAGAATCTTTGAACAACGCAGATATTTTTCAAATAAGCCTCTTTATTTCAGAGTACTCCTAATTTCATTAGCTGGGATATGTTTATGTGCGCGAAAATTGTGTAGGTGAAAGAAAAATCCATCTCACCGCTCAATGATTTGCCTCAACTTCGTCCTGCCTCGCGCCAATCAGCGTCGTTTTTACACCACATACACAAATACTCACAAGTTTTTTCCACCACTTTCTGTATTTTATTTATTTTTTTTTATATATTTCTTCTTCTTCTTTTTCGGAATTTTCGCACTCAAAGAATTTGTGGCATATTTTTCGCACCTTTCGAAATTTTTGCTTTTCCTGTATTTTGAAATTTTTTAAATTTAAATATTTTTGTAATTTTTTTCACTACAAATACCTCATTTAGCTATGGTAACACAATATCACTTACACTTAATTTTAGTGTACACAGATTGTAGATTTTTGTGGTTTAATTCTTCTTTGTCGAGCTGGTAAATACAAATTTGCTTTTATGAAAATTTATTTTCACTTTTTTTTCTAAAAAAACATTTTACTTTTTAAAAATATTTTGTTTCCTATATGAAAAATCACTTTTTTACTCTATCTATACATTTATCTTTCTTGTATATCTGAGTGATTTTATTAAAATTTATTTTTTTTTTTTTTTTTGGTACTCCCAGCAGACAACTGACCACCTAAACCCGGCCGTTGTTTGTCTATGGTTGAGCGAATCAAACTGATTTCGTATGCACGCACAATAAGGAGCATAGGCCAGCCAGCAGCTGTGGTACCGCATAATGAGCCAAATTTCCAGTAGCAGTTGGTTAGTCGAGAATGTGAAGATATCTGAATGGTCATACATACATATGTTCAATCAGAGATAAGTTGGCTTGTTATGCTCCCACTTTACTCACAAATTTGTGAATACATTCTTTCGAAATTGAAAAAGTTGCGAGCGCTTTCGCAATACCTTTGTTATCAGCAATAATTTTTTCTGAAAGCTTTTTCTGCTTCTACGTGTATACAAAACTTATCCTATACAGTCATTGTTTTTATACCCACCAGCGCTAGCATTCAATTTTTGAGAATTTCAAGCAACGACAAAAAGGGTTTCCTTACCATTTTGATAAACAGCTTAACTCATGGCTCAACTATATGGATGGCTCATCTCTACAGCAACAACCTTTGTTCAGATTGTCAAAATCAGCGTGGTGGTGTTAGACGAATGTAATGGAATGAAAACATAAAACTTAACAGCTTTTGTGAAATGAAAAAAATAAAATCAGTTGGTGAAATGAGCCAACCATATAATTGAGCCATGAGCTTAACTTTATACTAAGCCGCATTTTTGTGGTTTTGACACCATGACACCAACGCCAAGGCCGGGGTCAACTCAATGAGTTATCACTATAACACCAAGCGAATTTTTGACACTGCTTAGCACTGAGTTGGTGATGTTACCTGCGCCGGTAATTCAGCATGTGCTGGTAATTCAGCATGTGAACATGATAAAGCAATGATCGCCTTAGTTCTATGGTATTTGTTGTGATTTTGACTATTACTCATCACTTATCTATCTTGTTATCAGACGCTCTTTATCATAGCTGGTAAGTAAGGTTTTTTAACCAGATAAATTCTATGATCATAACAGTCAGAGCAAATTTCAACTTCTGTGATTACAAAACCTTACTTACTTAAGTCATTACTCAGGATTAACAGCTTGAGAGCTTGTCCTCAGGTATGTAATAGGGTCAGTACGGGATCATTGCTAGTTGGTGTCCTATGGGACAACTTTACATTGGAATTGTAATTGGTCGATTATTTCTGTCCACAAGTATCGTTTTGGAATTGCTTCGGGATTACGTCCAAATAATTCCGATAACATTTCCAGATTGTTCACAAGATCTCTTCGACAACATTTTTGAATAACATTGTAGGGTTTCTTTGATATCATTTCGAGCTCACTTCGGAAACATTTCCAAATTATTTAGGAATCAGTTTTTTAGGAACCCTTAAATGAACCCATAGTAATACGAAAAACACTCCCGATTTGTTTTGAAGTGTCCTTGAAATGGTCCGAAACAACTTGAAAACTCCGGAAATGCTGTTGAAGTGACCCCCAAACAAAAATGATCCCAAACTTGACTCGGATTGATCTCGAATACCATTTTTGTATAGTCACAGGTTGCTCTCGGAACCAGATCTGCACCAGAATTACATTCTAGGAGCCATATTAAGACCCAACTTACATCCATTCACTACATTTCACTCTGCGACGTAGGTACTCGATGTAACTTTGGCATTATCGCAACCATCAGAAGCGTTAGCTTCTTACTCACTCGTACAACGCCTAACTTAGTCATGCAGGCCTCTAATAGACAGCTCCTTTTCGTACCATCCTAGGCTGCATAGAAATCGACAAAAAGTTTATGCATGCACGTTTTGTGATCGTATTGACATAACTTAAACGAATTGTGATGATTCGTAATTCGCGAAAATTTGGTCTTTGGACAGGTCATTGACAAGCCTCCAACAGGGTAGAGAAGTGAATGCATCCCATCTTAACTTTCTTGGGTGAGTTGTCGATTAGTGCTTAAGCGGTTGAAGGTTGGGTTATGTTGAGCTGGTGGGTCAATGAAGAATGTTACCAGAATTGGTTTCACGACCAAACGGAAAAACCTCAATTCGGTACTAGGGCTTGTTATAAAATAATTCCATCCTCTTGGCAAATACTTAACGTTTTCTAGGAACTAGCTTAATAGCTGTCCCGAGATCTAGCTGTTCTGCCGCTCGTAATAACTGTAGCCTTGACCTCGCGAGCGTAGCACACGAACACAACACTGGCTTAACCGTTTCCTCCTGCAGCCCGCAGGTCCTACATCTGCTGTTACTGACGAGGTCTAATTTATAAACATGTGACGCCAGAAAGCAGTGTCCAGTTACTTTGCCCATCATGAGCCTTTAGTCTGCTCTCTTTGGAGATATGAGCAATTTTATAAGTCTGATATCGTAGGAGTTACAAAAGAACTTAGAAATTTTGCGGCCTCGCGCTTTTTTCCACGCCTTTCCTGCTTGATGGAACATATGAAACTCCTGTCTGCTTTTGACTTCTCCCAAGTGGATTGGTGCGTCTACTACTTCGTCAGCGAGTGCGGCATCCTCCTTTGGCAACTCACGGGCCTGAGCGGCTTCAAGTCGTAGGTTATAAAAATTGGTTATCACGGCTTCTACTACCTCCACTAACTTTGAAATGATTCGAAAATAAAAAACAAATAGTTAAATTACTGAATTCTTCGATTTGAGTTTTATTTCATCTTAAATAGTTAGTTAAAGAACCCGCTGCGGGTTATATGTTGCTGGATTCTAGCCGCATTTAAAATCATAACTTTTTATTCCCATACTTGTGTTTTGGCAAAAAGCTCGCATATAGCCCATATCAGCAGGTGAATATAAGATAAAACCGCCAAATTGGACTCTCTCACTTGCTCACCCCCATTCACTTAGTTACTCGCCAATGTTCTTGCTCGCGAGCAATTGGATGGCACAGTCCACTCAGGCGCGGGTTAGTTTGCCATTGCTTTAGCCCAAATTTTACGCACGCGAGTACGAAGACTACCGAGTAGGTGGTTTATTGTGTTTTTTTTTTCAATGCTTTGGAGCTTTTTGCACTCTTTCATGGGTGCTTTGCTCTCTTTTCCGTTTTTTTCTTTGTGTTCTATTTCGCCCAAATAAGCATACACAAATGTGTACCAAAACAGAGGCCAAACTCTATTGGCCATATGACAATGTGTTGCGCTCGTCGTCTAGGCTCCATTGTAGCACATAGCTTAGGTAATCAGAACAAATCCGTGCACACACACACACTCATACTCACATAGAGACAACCACTTGTGCATTGTGAATGAAATAGCTGAGCACAAGGAACCTTTCGCATCATCAGTTCGACACAAGTATGAAAGTACTTTCACCCACAGCAGCTGGTTTTTATACTCAGCGTGCTGTGCACACAGAGTATATTAACTTTGATTGGATAACGGTTGGTTGTACAGGTATAAAGTAATCGAGAGAGATATAGAGTTCCATATATCAAAATCATCAGTGTCGAAAAAGAATTTGATTGAGCCATATCGGTCCGTCTGTCCGTTAACACGATAACTTGAGTAAATATTGAGATATCTTCACCAAATTTGGTACACGAGCTTATCTGGGCCCAGAATAGATTGGTATTGAGCGAAATCGGATGATAACCACGCCCACTTTTTATATATATAACATTTTGGAAAACACAAAAAACCTGATTATTTAGTAAATAATACACCTAGAATGTTGAAATTTGACATGTGGACTGGTATTGAGGCTCTTGATAAAAATTTAAAAAAAAAAAATTTAAATGGGCGTGGCACCGGCCACTTGTGATAAAATAAATTTTACAAATATTATTAATCATAAATCAAAAATCGTTAAACCTATCGTAACAAAATTCGCCAGAGAGGTTGCCTTTACTATAAGGAATGCTTTGAAGCAAAATTAACGAAATCGGTTAAGGACCACGCCCACTTTTATATAAAAGATTTTTAAAAGGGTCGTGGACGAATAAATTAAGCTATATCTTTGCAAAAAAGAGCTTTATATCAATGGTATTTCATTTCCTAAGTTCATTTATAACAATAAATAGGAAAAACTTCAAATTTTAAAAAATGGGCGTGGCGCCGCCCATTTTATGACTAAGCAGTTTTCTATGTTTCGGGAGCCATAACTCCAAGAAAAATTAACGGACCGTAATAAAATTGGGTACACAGATTTTCCCTTTCTGGAAAAAATGTACGAGATCGGTTAAAGACCACGCCCAACTTTAAATGAAAGATTTTTAAAAGGGTCTTAGAATGGAATAATAAGCTATAACATAGCAAAAAAATAGTTTTGAATCAATGATATTTCACTTATCAAGCTTTATTGTAAGAGGAAATGGGGAGACATTTTTTTTTGTTTTTTAAGCGGGCGGTGCCACGTGTTATGTAGAACAAGTAAAGAAGCCTAAGTTCGGGTGTAACCGAACATCACATACTCAGCTGAGAGCTATGGAGACAAAATAAGGGAAAATCACCATGTAGGAAAATTAACCTAGAGTAACCCTGGAATGTGTTTGTATGACATGTGTATCAAATGGAAGGTATTAAAGAGTATTTTAAGAAGTAGTAGGCCAGAGGTCTATGGGTGGACGCCATAAAGGTGGACCAGGGCTGACTCTAGAATTTGCTTGTACGATATGGGTATCAAATGAAAAGTGTTAATGAGTATTTTAAAAGGGAGTTGGCGTTAGTTCTATAGGTGGACGCCTTTTCGAGATATCGCCATAAAAGTGGACCATGGGTGACTCTAGAAATTGTTTGTACGATATGGGTATCAAATGAAAGGTGTTAATGAGTATTTTAAAAGGGCGTGGGCCTTAGTTCTATAGGTGGACGCCTTTTCGAGATATCGCCATAAAAGTGGACCATGGGTGACTCTAGAAATTGTTTGTACGATATGGGTATCAAATGAAAGGTGTTAATGAGTATTTTAAAAGGGAGTGGGCCTTAGTTCTATAGGTGGACGCCTTTTCGAGATATCGCCATAAAGGTGGACCAGCATGACGCTAGAATTTGTTTGCACGATATGGGTATCAAATTAAAGGTGTTAATGAGTTTTTTAAAAGGGCGTGGGCCTTAGTTCTATAGGTGGACGCCTTTTCGAGATATCGCCATAAAAGTGGACCATGGGTGACTCTAGAAATTGTTTGTACGATATGGGTATCAAATGAAAGGTGTTAATGAGTATTTTAAAAGGGAGTGGGCCTTAGTTCTATAGGTGGACGCCTTTTCGAGATATCGCCATAAAGGTGGACCAGCGTGACGCTAGAATTTGTTTGCACGATATGGGTATCAAATTAAAGGTGTTAATGAGTTTTTTAAAAGGGCGTGGGCCTTAGTTCTATAGGTGGACGCCTTTTCGAGATATCGCCATAAAAGTGGACCATGGGTGACTCTAGAAATTGTTTGTACGATATGGGTATCAAATGAAAGGTGTTAATGAGTATTTTAAAAGGGAGTGGGCCTTAGTTCTATCGGTGGACGCCTTTTCGAGATATCGCCATAAAGGTGAGCCAGGGGTGACTCTAGAATTTGTTTATACAATATGTGTTCAAATGAAAGGTGTTAATGAGTATTTTAAAAGGGAGTGGGCCTTAGTTCTATAGGTAGTCGCCTTTTCGAGATATCGCCATGAAGGTGGAGCAGGGGTGACTCTTAGAATGCGTTTGTACGATATGGGTATCAAATTAAAGGTATTAATGAGGGTTTTAAAAGGGAGTGGTGGTAGTTGTATATGTGAAGGCGCTTTGGAGATATTGACCAAAATATGGACCAGGGTGACCCAGAACATCATTTGTCGAGTACCGCTAATTTATTTATATATGTAATACCACGAACAATATTCCTGCCAAGATTCCAAGGGCTTTTGATTTCGCCCTGCGGAAGGACAGACGGTCGACTGTGTATAAAAACTGGGCGTGGCTTCAACCAATTTCGCCTGTTTCCCAGAAAACAGTTATCGTCCTAGAATCTAAGCCCCTACAAAATTTCACAGGGATAGGTAAATTTTTGTTCGACTTATGGCATTAAAAGTATCCTAGACAAATTAAATGAAAAAGGGTGGAGCCATGCCCATTTTGAAATTTTCTTTTATTTTTGTATTTTATTACACCATATCATTCCTGGAGTCGAATGTTGACATAATTTACTGA
This sequence comes from Eurosta solidaginis, assembly GCF_040869045.1. Taxonomy (NCBI): domain Eukaryota; kingdom Metazoa; phylum Arthropoda; class Insecta; order Diptera; family Tephritidae; genus Eurosta; species Eurosta solidaginis. The sequence continues at coordinate 209,226,472 of NC_090321.1, forward strand.
TATACAGTAAAGATATTAATTTTTTTGTTAAAATTTCACTTAAAAAAATATTTATAAGTCCAACTCACCTACCAAGATTCATCGCTTTATCCGTCTTTGGTAATGAATTATGGCACTTTTTCAGTTTTTCGAAATTTTCGATATCGAAAAAGTGGGCGTGGTTATAGTGCGATATCGTTCATTTTAAATAGCGATCTGAGATGATTGCCTAGGAACCTACATACCAAATTTCGTCAAGATACCTCAAAATTTACTCGTGTTAACGGACAGACGGACGGACCGACAGACGGACGGACCGACAGACGGACGGACGGACATGGCTCAATCAAATTTTTTTTCGATACGGATGATTTGGATATATGGAAGTCTATATCTATCTCGATTCCTTTATACCTGTACAACCAACCGTTATCCAATCAAAGTTAATATACTCTGTGAGCTCTGCTCAACTGAGTATAAAAATAATTTAACTGAAATGAAATGTGCAATTGAAGCTGTTCGGTTACACCCAAACTTAGACACCTTTACTTGTTTGAGCTAATTTTTGCAAATAATTTTCAAATCACCCAATAAGATTTTTTGTAGGTATTTGCTTAATCATGGAAGACATTGTTAGGAAGTGATTAGTAGTGTTAGACTATTGCCAAAAGGACTATCAATTAGGCTGTGGATATACATAGAAGGGCTTTGTTTGAAGACTGAAAAAAATTATTTTCCGTAGCTTTGGTTTAATGAACAGGGCCCTCCCAATCAAATAGGTAGGTTGAAGTGCTGTGGCTGCCAACAGGTAAGCTCACTTGGACAGCATGAAAGCCCGTTTTGATGCCACATAAGATAACGGTGATGTTACCTATAAGTACTTAGAGAATCGTTGCGTAGCACCGATAATTTCGGATGTAGGCTATAAGTAAATTATAGAGATCCAGGCAAAAAGTACATTAGAAGCTAAAAGCTCAACTAACAGTGCGTTCTGAATTTACGGGGTTAGTAGCCGCATTCATGGTAGCTGGATCCTATGGACGCCTCCATTTCTTGATAAGCAACTGGGGTAAGATCCTACACGCTGAAGATCACAGCAGATAGCTTCCTACGTATCAGATATAGGGTCGATGGACTCCGCATTCTGCAATAACAGCTCTTTCGGACGTGGGAATAAAGCATTATCCGCCGTATGTATAACGTGAGAAGGAAAGTAGCCATGTTGAAATGTAAACAAAAAATATAAACACGTGCGTAGAACAACAAAAAATACAACTAAATCATCTGATGTCTATGAAATCGGTGGTAATTGTTGCTTCTTTTTTCTCAAGCACAAACCAGCATGGTTGCCATGGGCTAAGAGTTACTTTCGGCACCCCTTGCCATCCATTTGCAATGACTTTTAACTTGTTTCGTCCATCCTGTTTGCCTCCCTTCCTCTCCATTCTCAAATCCGTTATCCGGGAGCTGATGTGTAATCGGTCATCGATTTTCCTGTGGCTTTCTTTGATACGCAGAGACCACGCGATCTCAGGAGATTCAAGGGGTTGATAGGGATTCGAGGGGTTGATAGGGATTCAAGGGCCTAGAAGGTTCAATATCGTCATATGAAACCGTTCCCCTCAATGGTGCTTGTTACCGAAACGTATCGGATCGATATCCGGCAAAGGACCATCAACCACGATAACACACCCAAAAAACATTCGGGGAGTGCCTTTACTGCTACAACAGCAACAACAACCCAGCGGGGGTTCGCGCATACCTTCTTGGGCCTATGTTGTTGTTGTTGTTGTTGTAGCGATAAGGACACTCCCCGAAGGCCTTGGTCCTCTGCCGGATGCAGATCCGGAATGTTCCGGTACCAGGCCCGACCATCTCGGGAACGATTTTTTATGACCACATGTGACCTTCTAGGCCATACCGCCCTCCCACCCCCTAGATACATGAGGAGCTCGGGGTCGCCAGAGCCTCGGCTGTTAATGAAACGGGATTCGCCACGGATAGGTGAGATTGACAATTGGGTTTGGAGAAGCTCTATATTGCGCTGGCAACCTGAAATGGTTGCGCTACACAACCCCTTGAATCTATTTAGTATTTTAGTCGCCTCTTACGACAGGCATACCTACAGCGGGTATGTTCTAACCCCTAACCCGCTGGGGGTCTTGGGCCTATCGTTTATAAATTCAAAACCCAAGCCCTAATTGTTTTTCCATATAAAGCAGTCGTCCCACCAATGAGCTTGGCACAGTATACCAGGACTTCAGATTTTATCGAGTTGTCCTCTCTAGATCCACGACTATTAACAAAAGCAGAGATATTTCTTGAAGGGTGTGACACCTCATTACTATGATCGGGCTATACACAACCCCCGTCCCATAGCCTGGTTTCCCTTATAATATTCAAGCCAAGGGCTTAAGGTGCGTTCATGTTGGACCCTCGGGGCTACCTTGCTCATTATTGCTGTATATAGTCGTCACAAAAATTATCTTTTTCTTTTCTTGTTATTGTAGCTATAAACACAATTCCCGAAAGTTTTGGGGAGTGTAATCGATGGTGATGGTACTTAGCGGGATAAAGACTCGGCACTTTCCGGTAACATTCACCATTAAGGTACCAGTCCGACCACCCCCGGAAAATTTAATGTGACCACATTGAACCCTCTAGACCATAACGCCGCGAACCTTTTCTTTTGAGAGCACAGAAGGAACCTCGAACCTCGACATTCAAAATTGGCCCCAGCGGGTTAGGGGATCAGAATATACCCGCGGTAGATATGCCTGTCATAAGAGGCGACTAAAATACCAGATTCAAGGGTTGTGTAACGCAACCCTTCAGGTTGCCAGCGCAATATATAGCTTCTCCGAACCCAATTGTCAACCTCCTGTTTCACTAACAGACGAGGCTCTGGCGACCACAAGCTCCTCATGGAACTTGGAGGTGGGGAGGGGGAATGGCCTGAAGGTTTAATGTGGCCACATAAATCGTTCCCGAGATAGTCGGGCTAGCACCTTAATGGTGCTGTGGTACCGGAGCGTACCGGATCTTTATCCGGCAAAGGACCATCACATCGATAACACTCCCCCAAAGCCTTCGGGGAGCAACCTTATCGCTACAACAACAACAACAACAACATTCAAAATTGCGCTTCCCAAGGCAGCCGGTTCTATGTACCGGAGCGACTCGGGATTTTTCCCGACCAAGGGCTGCCATTTCAGTGTAACCTCATTTAATTTGTTGCGTCCCTCCCACCCCACATTCAAAAATGCTTTTCTATTAACTTTAATTTGACTTTATTTTCCAATCTTTAACTTTTTCAAAGGATATACATACTTGTTTACATACCTCATTTACATTAATAATAAGTGTTTTAAAAAATACAAATTTATTGAACTACGTGTAAAGCCTAACTGTGCCATCTGCGCCTGAAGAGAATACCCATGGCTGCACTGGATGCCATGCTACATCAAGCACGCCAAATTCTTCGCGCGCTTCGTGTGTCTGCAATTTCTTTACGGGAACTATCAAAGGGTTTTGCAGCAAGTCACTAAAGTGGAAAAAATTGCATAGAAAATGACAAGGAAAATATTAGTACAGAAAATTCTACTCACTTATAAACCATGCCATGTGACACTATGACGGTTAAGTCGTCACTTGCGGATGCGAAAAGCGGATAACGCAAATGAAAAGCAACATTACGTACAGCATTTTTATGCAAACGCAGCGTCTGATATGGTTTTGTTGACAAATCTAAATCGAACCAGAGCATCTTTTTATCATAGGTAGACACTAATAAATTATCGCCTTTTGGATGTATAGACATGCCAGAAATCCATTTTGAATTTGTTAGTAATTTTTTAACTAACACTTGTTTAACCAAATCATAAATGCGCACATTGTGTTGAGTCTGTGAAGAGAAAAACGAACACAGTTTTTTAGTACAGTGCACAAAATAATTTAATGCGTTTACTCACCGCCACAAACAAACATGGCTTGATTGGATGAAAGAGTACACATTGTATGAGACCCTTACTTTTGGAGAATGGTATTTGTGAACGTCGTTTGGATAATTGATGTATAAGTGCTGAACGATTTGCACCTTCTGGCATTACAGTAGCCAAATAATCACCACGTCCATGCCATGTCACTTGTTGAATGGGTTTAAAATGTGTGATAACTAGACGTACGCCCTTAGATTGTTCTTCTTGCTCAGCGACTGACCATTGTACAGCCGTTTTAATGCGCTCACTCTCTAAAGTGTCTATTTGTGGTGCTTCAGCTAGCAAATCATCGGTTTTCTTTACCAACATTTTGTCGCCCACCTTGGGGTTAATCAAAAGTAATCGATTGCCTGATGCGACTGCAATGATGGATAACTTAGCATTCGGACACCATGCAACACAACGTACAACATCATCAGTTTCGATTGTGCGTATACAACGGCCAGTTGCAATTTCCCAAACTGTAGAAAGATATGGATTATATGTATGTACATTATTAATATCTTAATATATAAAAAACACATGTCACACAACTGAGGCCAACGGACTCCTAAACTACTGAACCGATTTTGAATTTGTTTTGCACCCCGTTTGTAGTTTGATCTAACTTGAAATATAGGATAGGTGAGTGGGTGACTAGAGTCTCGAGATATAGGCCAAAACCTGGACCCGGGTACCCCTAGAGTGTGTTTATAGAATATGGATATCAAATGAAAGCTGTTGATGAGTGCTTTAGTAGAGGGTAATTTTCATACCCCTGGGTGACTAGGGTTTCGAGATATAGGCCAAAACGTGGACCCGGGTACCCCTGTTGTTGTTGTTGTAGCAATGCTCGCCCCACCTAATAGCCGCGACCGATCACAAATTGTCATCAATATCCTCTAACGGGAGTCTAAGGAAACTTGCCGTTTCAACAGGGGTGGACCATAAGGAAAGGGGTGTTAGAGGCGTTGGTTCCACATTACAATTGAAGAGATGGTTGGCGTCATGTGGGGACACATTGCAAGTGGGGCATACATTTTGAATGTCGGGGTTGATTCTGGATATGTAAGAGTTTAACCTGTTACAGTATCCAGAACGAAGTTGAGCATGAGTGGCACGCGTTTTACTGGGGAGTATGCGTTCCTCTTCCGCAAGTTTTGGATAATTTTCCGTAAGTACTGGATTCACCGGGCAATTCCCGGCATAAAGGTCCGACGCCTGTTTATGGAGTTCACCAAGGACCTGCTTGGGTTTTTTCACTTCATACGGCTGGGTTCTCAGGTGCCGTATTTCCTCAAAATGCTTACGGAGATGACTCCTTAAGCCCCTAGGCGGTGCTGGTTCATCAATCAGATGTCTGTTGGGATGCCCAGGTTTCTGGGTATTCAACAGGAACTGTTTGGTCAGCATCTCATTTCTCTCCCTGATGGGGAGTATTCTCGCCTCATTATGCAGATGGTGTTCTGGGGACATAAGAAGACAGCCCGTGGCGATTCTGAGAGCAGTATTTTGGCAGGCATGTAGTTTCTTCCAGTGGGTGATTTTTAGGCTTGGCGACCATATGGGTGACGCGTAGCACGTAATCGGCTGGCTAACTGCTTTGTATGTAGTCATGAGCGTTTCTTTATCTTTTCCCCAAGTACTGCCAGCGAGGGATTTGAGGATTTTGTTACGGCTCTGAATTCTCGGAACAATTGCGGCTGCGTGCTCACCAAAATGTAGATCCTGATCAAACGTCACACCCAAGATTTTGGGGTGTAGGACAGTCGGTAGCGTAGTGCCATCGACGTGGATGTTCAAAATGGTCGACATTTGGGACGTCCATGTTGTAAATAAGGTCGCGGAAGATTTAGTCGGTGATATTGCCAGGTTTCGCGAGGCGAAAAAACTGGAGAGATCAGGGAGGTAGCCGTTTATTTTATTGCATAGCGCATCGATCTTTGGGCCTGGGCCTGCGGCCATTATTGTGCAGTCATCGGCGTAGGAAACGATTGTGACTCCTTCCGGTGGTGAAGGTAGCTTAGAAATGTAGAAATTAAACAAAAGTTGGGATAGGACACCACCCTGTGGCACCCCTTGTTTAATTCTCCTTGGTTTTGATGTTTCGTTTCTAAATTGCACCGATGCCTGCCGACCACCCAGATAATTTGCGGTCCACCTTTTAAGACATGGGGGAAGGGTAGACCCTTCCAGGTTCTGCAGTAACGAGCCATAGTTGACCGTATCAAAAGCTTTTGATAGGTCTAGCGCTACGAGTACTGTTCTATGGTGGGGGTATTGATTTAAACCGCAATTTATCTGGGTGCTAATGGCATTTAGCGCGGTGGTAGTGCTATGGAGTTTTCTGAAGCCATGCTGATGAGGGGCTAGCTGCAAATTTGCTTTGAAATAAGGGAGCAAAATGGCTTCAAGCGTCTTTGCCACTGGCGATAGGAGAGATATCGGACGATACGACTCACCTATGTTAGCTGGTTTCCCAGGCTTTAGTAGCGGGACCACCTTGGCCATTTTCCATTTCTCAGGTATGACAAAGGTGGAAAGAGACAGATTGAAGACATGCGCTAAATATTTGAAACCCTCTTTCCCTAGGCTTTTAAGCATCGGCATGGCTATGCCGTCTGGGCCCACTGCTTTGGATAGTTTAGCACGACCAATGGCGTCCTCAACCTCGTTAGCGGTGATGGTGATTGGTGACGCGCCGAATTTGTGTTTATGTGCGTGTCTATTGGCTCTCCGTCTATCTTTGTCGACCGTAGGATGCATTATATATTGTCGGCAGAAAGCCCTCGCGCATTTTTTCGCGTCCGACAGCACTTTGTCGCCAAAGGAGATGGAAACTTTGTCTTTGTGCTTAGTCGGATTCGATAGGGACTTTACGGTGGACCAAAGTTTACCCACACCGGTAGAGAGGTTACAACCTCTTAGGTGCTCCTCCCTCCATGTTCATCCACAAGCAATCTGATGCGTTGGTTTATATCCCTTATTTGGGGGTCGCCTGGATCAAGGTGTCTTATAAGGTCACGTTCTCTCGCTAAGTTTGCGGTCTTCGCCGGGAAGTGGGGCCGGATTTCGGGAATTCTCCCGGCGGGAATGAAATGTGCCGAGGCGGATTTAATGACCATACGGAAGGCACGCTCCCCTTGGCGGGCATCAGTCGGGATAGGGAGGGCAGCAAAGCGGCTGTCTGTAAAGGATTTATATTCTTCCCACTTTCCTTTTTTGAAGTTTATGAAAGTGCGTTTTTCAGTGACGATGAAGTCGGCGGTACGCTCAAGCGAAATAAGTATGGGCAGGTGGTCGGATGACAATGTTACCATCGGCTGCCAGTTGACGCAGTTTACGAGTTCTGCGCTCACGATTGAGATATCTGGCGAGCTGTGACAGCTTCCTACCATACGTGTGGGGGCGTCTCCGTTTATTGTGCAGAACGTCGTTTCTTCTATTTGATTCGCCAACATCTCACCCCTACTGTCCGCCCGCAAGTTTGAATGCCATAGATCATGATGGGCATTGAAATCGCCTAAGATAATGCGATTGTTGCCAGTGAGTAAGGCCCTGAGGCGGTATCCACTGGGGCAACAGGTGGCAGGAGGGATGTAGACGTTGATGATTTCTAGGCTTGCATCGCCTGACCGGACAGATAGGCCTTGACGTTCTAAGACATTGTCCCTGCGGTCGATGCCAGGATCAAATATATAATATTGCACAGAGTGGTGTATGATAAACGCGAGACCGCCTCCATTTCCGCTCTCGCGGTCTTTCCAGTGGACGTTATACCCAGAGCAGGTCTGCAATGCAGATCTTGCTGTGAGTTTAGTCTCTTGAATCGCAGCAATGCGGATGTTGTGCCGCTTCATGAAATCGACTATCTCCGTAATCTTCCCAGTTAGTCCATTACAATTTAACTGCAGAATTCTGAAGTGCATAAGAGGAGACGTCGCCACTCTGGGGGTAAGTGACGGGTGACTACGCCTGGGTTGTGGAAGGCCAGTACGCAATTGCTGTTGTGGCCCTCGGACTGGGCGTCCTTGGGCAAGCATTGGGGTACCCGGATGATTTGGGTTTGCGACCTGGCAATATGGCGCGATGAAACCCGTCGGGGGGTTGCCGTCGCGGAGACCAGAACATCTAGGAAAGTGGCACCACCCAAGGCAGGAGTTGCATTGGGCGGATGTCGCAAACCTATATATTCTGTGATGGCAGACGGTGCAAACGGAGTTAGGGACTAAGAGTCTGTTTCCCTGACCTGCACGATTGCTGCCGGAAAAGAGGGGGGAGAAGACGGGGGCAGGGGCTGATGCTCAGCATTGCAACCAACTCTACTATGAAGGTAGTAGTTATGAGTGGTATCAGCTGATTGAGTTGTTGGCGCCGTGGGGCGCGAGCAGCAGCGGGTACTTGTTGTGGCTTGCTGAGCAGCAGGGCTGCTGGAAGATAGTGGGGGGGGGGGGGGGGGGGGGGCCTTAGGCGTAGACTATGGGACGCCCTTGGGCGTGAACAGAAGGAGCCACAAAAGATTTATAAAAGTTACGTGGACGTCGGGGTTTGGGATGAAGCCCAGAACAACCTGTCCGATGCAACCATCCATTGCACGAGACACACTGAACAGAGTATGACCGTCTTAAAAAGATTCTTTTCCGGCAGATGCAGCAAAACCATTTCTCAGGACCGGGGTCGGGAGACGGACCCGGATTGGATTCGATGCCTTCCCGGAGTAAGAGAATATGGAGCAGTCCTGCTGCAAAGAGCTGCTCGGAGGATGACAATTTGTGGGAGGGACGAAACAAATTAGATGGGGTCACACTGAAATGACAGTCCTTGGTCGGGAAAAATAATACCGAGTCGCTCCGGTACATAGAACCGACTGCCTGGGGAAGCGGGTACCTAGAGTGCGTTTATAGAATATGGATATCAAATGAAAGCTGTTGATAAGCGCTTTAGTAGAGGGAATTTTCATACCCCTGGGTGACTAGGGTTTCGAGATATAGGCCAAAACGTGGACCCGGGTACCCCTAGAATGTGTTTATAGAATATTGATATCAAATAAAAGCTGTTGATGAGTGCTTTTGTAGAGGGTAATTTTCATACCCCTGGGTGACTAGGGTCTCGAGATATAGGCCAAAACGTGGACCTGGGTACCCCTAAAATGTGTTTATAGAATATGGATATCAAATGAAAGCTGTTGATGAGTGCTTTAGTAGAGGGTAATTTTCATACCCCTGGGTGACTCGGGTCTCGAGATATAGGCCAAAACGTGGACCTGGGTACCCCTAGAACGTGTGTAAAGAATATGGATATCAAATGAAAGCTGTTCATGAGTGCTTTAGTAGAGGGTAATTTTCATACCCCTTGGTGACTAGGGTTTCGAGATATAGGCCAAAACGTGGACCCGGGTACCCCTAGAGTGTGTTTATAGAATATGGATATCAAATGAAAGCTGTTGATGAGTGCTTTAGTAGAGGGTAAATTTTCATACCCCTGGGTGACTAGGGTCTCGAGATATAGGCCAAAACGTGGACCCGGGTACCCCTAGAGTGTGTTTATAGAATATGGATATCAGATGAAAGCTGTTGATGAGTGCTTTAGTAGAGGGTAATTTTCATACCCCTGGGTGACTCGGGTCTCGATATATAGGCCAAAACGTGGACCTGAATACCCCTAGAATGTGTGTATAGAATATGGATATCAAATGACAGCTGTTGATGAGTGCTTTAGTAGAAGATAATTTTCATACCCCTGGGTGACTAGGGTCTCGAGCTATAGGCCAAAAAGTGGACCCGGGTACCCCTAGAATCTGTTTATAGAATATTGATATCAAATAAAAGCTGTTGATGAGTGCTTTAGTAGAGGGTAATTTTCATACCCCTGGGTGACTATGGTCTCGAGACCCCAGCTGGTTAGGGGATCAGAATATACCCGCGGTAGGTATGCCTGTCGTAAGAGGCGACTAAAATACCAGATTCAAGGGGCTATGTAGCGCAACCCTTCAGGTTGCCAGCGCAATATATAGCTTCTCCAAACCCAATTGTCAACCTCACCTATCAGCGGCGAATCCTGTTTCACTAACAGACGAGGCTCTGGCGACCCCAAGCTCCTCATGGAACTTGGGGGTGGAGAGGGGGGAATGGCCTGAAGGTTTAATGTGGCCACATAAATCGTTCCCGAGATGGTCGGGCTAGCACCTTAATGGTGCTGTGGTACCGGAGCGTACCGGATCTGTATCCGGCAAAGGACCATCACATTGACAACACTCCCCAAAGCCTTCGGGGAGCAACCTTATCGCTACAACAACAACAACAACAACTAGGGTCTCGAGCTATAGGCCAAAAAGTGGACCCGGGTACCCCTAGAATGTGTTTATAGAATATTGATATCAAATAAAAGCTGTTGATGAGTGCTTTAGTAGAGGGTAATTTTCATACCCCTGGGTGACTCGGGTCTCGATATATAGGCCAAAAAGTCGACCTGGGTACCCCTAGAGTGTGTTTATAGAAAATGGATATCAAATGAAAGCTGTTGATGAGTGCTTTAGTAGAGGGTAATTTTCATACCCCTGGGTGACTACGGTCTCGAGATATAGGCCAAAACGTGGACCCGGGTACCCCTAGAGTGTGTTTATAGAATATGGATATCAAATGAAAGCTGTTGATGAGTGCTTTAGTAGAGGGTAATTTTCATACCCCTGGGTGACTCGGGTCTCGAGATATAGGCCAAAACGTGGACCTGGGTACCCCTAAAATGTGTGTATAGAATATGGATATCAAACGAAAGCTGTTGATGAGTGCTTTAGTAGAGGGTAATTTTCATACCCCTGGGTACCTAGGGTTTCGAGATATAGGCCCAAACGTGGACCTGGGTACCCCTAGAATGTGTTTATAGAATATGGATATCAAATGAAAGCTGTTGATGAGTGCTTTAGTAGAGGGTAATTTTCATACCCCTGGGTGACTAGGGTCTCGAGATATAGGCCCAAACGTGGACCTGGGTACCCCTAGAATGTGTTTATAGAATATGGATATCAAATGAAAGCTGTTGATGAGTGCTTTAGTAGAGGGTAATTTTCATACCCCTGGGTGACTCGGGTCTCGAGATATAGGCCAAAACGTGGGCCTGGATACCCCTACAATGTGTGTATAGAATATGGATATCAAATGACAGCTGTTGATGAGTGCTTTAGTAGAGGATAATTTTCATACCTCTGGGTGAATAGTGCTTTATTAGAGGTTAATTTTCATACCCCTGGGTGACTAGGGTCTCGAGATATAGGCCAAGACGTGGACCTGGGTACCCCTAGAGTGTGTTTATAGAATATGGCTATCAAATGAAAGCAGTTGATGAGTGCTTTAGTAGAGGGAAATTTTCATACCCCTGGGTGACTCGGGACTCGAGATATAGGCCAAAACGTGGACCTGGGTACCCCTAGAATGTGTGTATAGATAATGGATATCAAATGACAGCTGTTGATGAGTGCTTTAGTAGAGGATAATTTTCATACCCCTGGGTGACTAGGGTCTCGAGACCCCAGCGGGTTAGGGGATCAGAATATACCCGCGGTAGGTATGCCTGTCGTAAGAGGCTCCTCATGGAACTTGGGGGTGGAGAGGGGGGAATGCCTGAAGGTTTAATGTGGCCACATAAATCGTTCCCGAGATGGTCGGGCTAGCACCTTAATGGTGCTGTGGTACCGGAGCGTACCGGATCTGTATCCGGCAAAGGACCATCACATCGATAACACTCCCCAAAGCCTTCGGGGAGCAACCTTATCGCTACAACAACAACAACAACTAGGGTCTCGAGCTATAGGCCAAAAAGTGGACCCGGGTTCCCCTAGAATGTGTTTATAGAATATTGATATCAAATAAAAGCTGTGGATGAGTGCTTTAGTAGAGGGTAATTTTCATACCCCTGGGTGACTAGGGTCTCGAGATATAGGCCAAAACGTGGACCCGGGTACCCCTAGAGTGCGTTTATAGAATATGGATATCAAATGAAAGCTGTTGATGAGTGCTTTAGTAGAGGATAATTTTCATACCCCTGGGTGGCTCGGGTCTCGAGATATAGGCCAAAACGTGGACCTGGGTACCCCTTGAATGTGTGTATAGAATATGGATATCAAATGAAAGCTGTTGATGAGTGCTTTAGTAGAGGGTAATTTTCATACCCCTGGGTGACTAGGGTCTCGAGCTATAGGCCAAAAAGTGGACCCGGGTAACCCTAGAATGTGTTTATGGAATATTGATATCAAATGAAAGCTGTTGATGAGTGCTTTAGTAGAGGGTAATTGTCATACCCCTGGGTGACTAGGGTCTCGAGATATAGGCCAAAACGTGGACCCGGGTACCCCTAGAATGTGTTTATAGAATGTGGATATAAAATGAAAGCTGTTGATGAGTGCTTTATTAGAGGGTAATTTTCATACCCCTGGGTGACTAGGGTCTCGAGATATAGGCCAAAACGTGGACCCGGGTACCCCTAGAGTGCGTTTATAGAATATGGATATCAAATGAAAGCTGTTGATGAGTGATTTAGTAGAGGGTAATTTTCATACCCCTGGGTGACTCGGGTCTCGAGATATAGGCCAAAACGTGGACCTGGGTACCCCTTGAATGTGTGTATAGAATATGGATATCAAATGAAAGCTGTTGATGAGTGCTTTAGTAGAGGGTAATTTTCATACCCCTGGGTGACTAGGGTCTCGAGATATAGGCCAAAACGTGGACCCGAGTACTCCTAGAATGTGTTTATAGAATGTGGATATAAAATGAAAGCTGTTGATGAGTGCTTTATTAGAGGGTAATTTTCATACCCCTGGTGACGGGTCTCGAGATATAGGCCAAAACGTGGACCCGGGTACCCCTAGAAAGTGTTTTTAGAATATGGATATCAAATAAAAGCTGTTGACGAGTGCTTTTGTAGAGGGTAATTTTCATACCCCTGGGTGACTATGGTCTCGAGACCCCAGCTGGTTAGGGGATCTGAATATACCCGCGGTAGGTATGCCTGTCGTAAGAGGCGACTAAAATACCAGATTCAAGGGGCTGTGTAGTGCAACCCTTCAGGTTGCCAGCGCAATATATAGCTTCTCCAAACCCAATTGTCAACCTCACCTATCAGCGGCGAATCCTGTTTCACTAACAGACGAGGCTCTGGCGACCCCAAGCTCCTCATGGAACTTGGGGGTGGAGAGGGGGGAATGGCCTGAAGGTTTAATGTGGCCACATTAATCGTTCCCGAGATGGTCGGGCTAGCACCTTAATGGTGCTGTGGTACCGGAGCGTACCGGATCTGTATCCGGCAAAGGACCATCACATTGATAACACTCCCCAAAGCCTTCGGGGAGCAACCTTATCGCTACAACAACAACAACAACTAGGGTCTCGAGCTATAGGCCAAAAAGTGGACCCGGATACCCCTAGAATGTGTTTATAGAATATTGATATCAAATAAAAGCTGTTGATGAGTGCTTTAGTAGAGGGTAATTTTCATACCCCTGGGTGACTCGGGTCTCGAGATATAGGCCAAAACGTGGACCTGGGTACCCCTTGAATGTGTGTATAGAATATGGATATCAAATGAAAGCTGTTGATGAGTGCTTTAGTAGAGGGTAATTTTCATACCCCTGGGTGACTAGGGTCTCGAGATATAGGCCAAAACGTGGACCCGGGTACCCCTAGAGTGTATTTATAGAATATGGATATCAAATGAAAGCTGTTGATGAGTGCTTTAGTAGAGGGTAATTTTCACACCCCTGGGTGACTAGGGTCTCGAGATATAGGCCAAAACGTGGACCTCGGTACCCCTAGAGTGTGTTTATAGAATATGGATATCAAATGAAAGCTGTTGATGAGTGCTTTAGTAGAGGGTAATTTTTATACCCCTGGGTAACTCGGGTATCCAGTTATAGGCCAAAACGTGGACCTGGGTACCACTAGAATGTATGTATAGAATATGGATATCAAATGACATCTGTTGATGAGTGCTTTAGTAGAGGGTAATTTTCATACCACTGGGTGACTAGGGTCTCGAGCTTTAGGTCAAAAAGTGGACCCGGGTACCCCTAAAAAGTGTTTATAGAATATTGATATCAAATAAAAGCTGTTGATGAGTGCTTTAGTAGAGGGTAATTTTCATACCCCTGGGTGACTAGGGTCTCGAGATATAGGCCAAAACGTGGACCCGGGTACCCCTAGAATGTGTTTATAGAATGTGGATATAAAATGAAAGCTGTTGATGAGTGCTTTATTAGAGGGTAATTTTCATACCCCTGGTGACGGGTCTCGAGATATAGGCCAAAACGTGGACCCGGGTACCCCTAGAAAGTGTTTTTAGAATATGGATATCAAATGACAGCTATTGATGAGTGCTTTAGTAGAGAGTAATTTTCATACCCCTGGGTGACTAGGGTCTCGAGCTGTAGGCCAAAACGTGGACCCGGGTACCCCTAGAATGTGTTTATAGAATGTGGATATCAAATGAAAGCTGTTGATGAGTGCTTTATTAGAGGGTAATTTTCATACTCCTGGTGACTAGGGTCTCGAGATATAGGCCAAAACGTGGACCCGGGTACCCCTAGAATGTGTTTTTAGAATATGGATCTCAAATGACAGCTATTGATGAGTGCTTTAGTAGAGAGTAATTTTGATACCCCTGGGTGACTAGGGTCTCGAGCTGTAGGCCAAAACGTGGACCCGGGTACCCCTAGAATGTGTTTATAGAATGTGGATATCAAATGAAAGCTGTTGATAAGTGCTTTATTAGAGGGTAATTTTCATACCCCTGGGTGACTAGGGTTTCGAGATATAGGCCAAAACGTGGACCCGGGTACCCCTAGAGTGTATTTATAGAATATGGATAATATCAAATGAAAGCTGTTGATGATTGCTTTAGTAGAGGGTAATTTTCATACCCCTGGGTGACTAGGGTCTCGAGATATAGGCCAAAACATGGACCCGGGTACCACTAGAGTGTGTTTATAGAATATGGATATCAAATGAAAGCTGTTGATGAGTGCTTTAGTAGAGGGTAATTTTTATACCCCTGGGTGACTCGGGTCTCGAGATATAGGCCAAAACCTGGACCTGGGTACCCCTAGAATGTATGTATAGCTTCTCCAAACCCAATTGTCAACCTCACCTATCCGCGGCGAATCCTGTTTCACTAACAGACGAGGCTCTGGCGACCCCAAGCTCCTCATGGAACTTTGGGGGTAGGGAGGGAGGGAATGGCCTGAAGGTTTAGCGTGGCCACATACATCGTTCCCGAGATGGTCGGGCTAGCACCTTAATGGTGCTATGGTACCGGATTTGTATCCGGCAAAGGACCATCACATCGATAGCACTCCTTAAAGCCTTCGGGGAGCAACCTTATCGCTACAACAACAACAACAACAACAACAGGGGGCAGGGCAGAGTCAGACGGAAAAAGCTTATTAAAATGTATGCAGATTGGCCAAATTTAGGGCAGGACAACGTCTAGCGGGTCTTCTAGTTTACTATATATATAAAATACCTTGCAGCAGCTTTTTTGGGGTGCAATAATTCAGACAGAAGGGAGAAAACTGTGAGGACATATAAAGGATCAATGAAATGCTAACGACAGGACTTATTCTCCACCATCTAAACAGTGGACTCTAACACTGCTGCTCAGCAGTAGAAAACACTTCGAACTATTACTTACTCTTAACCGTTTTATCATCCGAACCGGAAACGAGATATTCACCCTTTGGTTCAACACTAATGGTACGCACCAAATCTGTATGTCCACGATAAACCAAGCTCTCCACTGTGGGAAATGGTTGTAAGTCTTTTGCTGATGGCAGTTTCGGTATCAAATATTCTGCATCGATATTTAATTTGGTACGTCTAGCTCGTGGACACAAATACAAATCTAAGCAACGTATAAATCGTTCACGTATATAGCGTGGATAAGCTGGTACTTCACGTAGAGAATTATACTTTTGTGGCATGAAATGTAATTTTCGTTTATAAGGTTGATCAGCCAATTTCAGCCATTCCTTTTCCTCCCTGGCATCGAATAAATACTCTGGTGGTGGATTATACGATTCAGCATGTCCTGGTAAGTCACGTTTTGGTGCCGATACAGGATCATGTATGCGACGCATTTGTTCTCGACTGGTATCAGTTTCCCATAGCATATAGAATTTGGGTCCACGTGCAGCTTGCTTTTCTCTTTCCAACTCTTCTGTAGTTTTCATCCAACCCATTTTGAGTGCGTGTACCATACGTGAAACTTTTTTGCGCTCAGAGGATGACGGCAAAAATGAGCGTTTATGATCGGGTACATTTTTTATAGGCATTCGTTCAACTTCATTTGTAAACCATTCAATCCATGGTTCGTATTCATTATGTTGTGGATTGGGTACTCGTGAAGAGTTAATACGTTTAATTAGAGCTATATCCTCTTCGGTGAGTACAACTTCTTGTCCTGTTTGTGGGTCTTTAACAGTACGCCAGAAGTCAGGATCTTCAATTTTACGTAAGAAATCATCGATTTGATCACCTTTGGGTGGTTTTATTATTTTCTTCGCATCCCAATCATATCCGATGTGTTTGTATTCGTCATACCAGCGCAATGGAATGTTACCCACGGTATTACGTATATCTTCCTCATCGGACGTATCTGAGTTGTCATATTCTGCTGCTTTGCCAATTTTAATCTTTGCACCATTTTCGTTTCCCAGCTCTTTCTGTAAGTTGTTTAGAGCTTGACTTGTTTTAGCTGTTTGCGATTTGAGTTTTCGTATCGCGGATTTGGACGTACTGGGCTCTAGTGTTTCTTTTCCAACCTGTTTTTCAGATTTCTTAAGAGGCGTTTTCAAAATTTTTTCTGAGTTGTCTATTTTTTTAGCAGATGTGATTGCTTGAGTGCTTGCTTCCTTCTCAATACTTTTTTCTGTTTTCTTTTCTAGAGAGACCTTCTCATCAGCACTTTTATCATCATGGTCATCTGAGTCTATATCATCTTCGTCCTCATCTTGAGTTGATATATCTTCAATATCTGATTCATTTATTTCATCGTCTTCATCTTCGCCCTCATCCTCACCTGATATATCTTCAATATCCGATTCATTTATTTCATCATCTTCAGATGCTTCTTCATTAATTTCACTATCGTCTGATTCCATTCCAGCATCCCATTTAGATGCATAATTACCCTCTTCATCACTTTCAAATTCCAGCTCGTCACTATCATCAGATTCATAATTCCTGTTTTTCACTTCATCATCCGTAGTATCGCCACTATTTTCATTCGAAATATTCCTTAATAAGTCCTATAGCACATAAAAACATTTTAGGTTGCTGGTTTATTGCTTAACATGCAAAAGTTAACTCAAAAGTTCCTCACCTCTTGTATAACCTCTTCAGCTTCATCCGCCAACTCAAGCTCAGTGTCTTTAGCTTTATGCGTCTCCACATATGCAGTTGCCTTTCTTTTTGTCTGTTTCTTAGCCATTTATATCAAATTGCATCAACAGAACTCCTATTCTTTTGTTTTTTTTTTACAAATTCCTCCACAAAACTGCACGTGTAGCTTAAGTGACAGTTGAACAACAAGGCTGCCACTTTTTGTATTGACATTTAAATGTAAACAAACACATGATTGTATTCAAGTCATGTACCATGATTCAAGTCCTATGTCTTAACCCATCGAGGAGAAGGGAGCGTTAAAGGCCGCGGCACAATGACATTTTTCATATAGATGCGTTTAACACAAGTTTATGCATTTCAAAAACATCGCCACAATCAACCAAGATGTTGCGTTTGTAAATATGAAGGAACTTCAGACTTGGCAATTGAAGTTTATTACACCTTACGCCTTGTCCATTCATATACAAAATTTCGCGAAGCACTGTTGTAAACATTCTCCCTATACAACAAAAATACTTGCTAACATATTTTGTGTTATTCGATTGTTATATTACAGTTTTTAATTGCGAAAAATGATAGAAAATTTACCAACCAGTGGGAAAAATAAATTCCCTTGCAAAGTATACCAATACCCTTGGCCAAAGCAAATGTCAAATTCTTCTTCCTTTGATTTTGATTTTTGTAGTGTTTGACATTTAAATGTAAACAAACACATGATTGTATTCAAGTCATTGTACCATGATTCAAGTCCTCTTTCTTAACCCACCGAGGAGAAGGGAGCGTTAAAGGCCGCGGCACAATGACATTTTTCATATATATGCGTTTAACACAAGTTTATGCATTTCAATAACATCGCCACAATCAACCAAGATGTTGCGTTTGTAAATATGAAGGAACTTCAGACTTGGCAATTGAAGTTTATTACGCCTTGTCCATTCATATACAAAATTTCGCGAAGCACTGTTGTAAACATTCTTCCTATACAACAAAAATACTTGATAACATATTTTGTGTTATTCGATTGTTATATTGCAGTTTTTAATTGCGAAAAATGATAGAAAATTTACCAACCAGTAGGAAAAATAAATTCCCTTGCAAAGTATACCAATACCCGTGGCCAAAGCAAATGCCAAATTCTTTTTCTTATGATTTTGATTTTTAATTGGGGAGTTGGCTACTTTTCAATATCAGATGGCGCCAGTGTCGCTCATTCTACCATTCTCCGTAAAAATACGTACAATCTACTCACAATGCATAAGCTTGTATTAAATTAATCTATATGAAAATCTGCTTACGTGTCGGGGTTTTTATTCTTTGTTTCAAGGCCCTTGGTGTCGTATGCTAAAAACGTAATTGCTTCATAATAGAAAAAAATCAAAAATTACCAGCTAATTGCTCAAATACATATACATATACATAATATTTCACGCAGCCAAAATGTATACTAATTAAAGAGTAAAATTGGCAAAATTTTAATAGATTTGCAAACTCATATGTTGACAGCCCCAGAAGTTAAAAATAGCCATATATTTTTTACACGTATATACGTCTACGTTCTACGTTTTCGGGTAAGAATAACGCTTATCCTCACTTAGATAATGTTTAGGAGACCAATCTAGCGGCAACTAGACACATAACATGTATCGAAAAGCGGAGACACACACTGTTGGCCTGTTGTTGTTGTTGTTGTAGCAGGGCATATGTTCTGTATGTCGCGGGTAATTCTGGATAGGTAAGAGTTTAACCTGTTACAGTATCCAGATCGAAGTTGAGCTTGCGTGACTCACGTGGAGTATGCGTCCCTCTTCCGCAAGTTTTGGGTACTGTTCTTTGAGTACTGGATTCACCGGGCAATTCCTGGCATAAAGGTCCGACGCCTGTTTATGGAGTTCGCTGAGGACCTGCTTGTGTTTTTTGGCTTCATATGGCTGAGTTCTCAGGTCCCGTATTCCTCATAATGCTTACGGAGATGACTCCTTAAGCCCCTGGGCGGTGTTGGCTCATCAATCAGATGTCTGTTGAGATGCCCAGGTTTCTGGGTATTGTTGTTGTTGTTGTTGTAGCGATTAGGTTACTCCCCGAAGGCTTTGGGGAGTGTTATCGATGTGATGGTCCTTTGTCGGATACAGATCCGATACGCTCCGGTAACACAGCACAATTAAGGTGCTGGCCCGACCATCTCGGGAACGATTTATATGGCCACATTAAACCTTCAGGCCATCCCTCCCTCCCCACCCCCAAGTTCCATGAGGAGCTTGGGGTCGCCAGAGCCTCGTCTGTTAGTGAAACGGGATTCACCGCTCGAAGGTGAGGTTGACAATTGGGTTGGAGAAGCTATATATTGCGCTACACAACCCCTTGAATCCCGTTTCTGGGTATTCAACAGGAATTGTTTGGTTAGCATTTAATTTCTCTCGCCTCATTATCTAGATGGTGTTCTGGGGACATAAGAAGAAACCCGTGGCATGCCGAGGGCATTATTGTAGCTTCTTCCAGTGAGTGGTCTTTAGGCTTGGCGACCATATCGGGAACGCATAGCATGCAATCGGCTGCCAAATTGCTTTGTAGGTGGTAATTAGCGTTTCTTTATCTTTTCCCCAAGTACTGCCAACAAGAGATTTGAGGATTTTATTATGACTCTGGATTTTCGGTACAATGGAGGCTGCATGCTCACCAAAATGTAGATCCTGATCAAACGTCACACCCAAGATTTTGGGATGTAGGACAGTCGGTAGCATAGTGCCATCGACGTGGATGTTCAAAATGGTCGACATTTGAGACGTATAACCTATGTTGTTGTTGTTGTTGTTGTTGGTGTTGTAGCAGTGCTTCGCCCCATCCAATAGGTGCGACTGTTCACCAATTGTCCTCAATATCCTCTAAAGGGAGTCCAAGGAAACTTGCTGTTTCAACAGGGGTGGACCATATTTAGAAGGGTGTTAGAGGCATTGGTTCCACAATACAGTTAGAGAGATGGTTGGTGTCATGTGGGGACACATTACAAGCAGGACATATGTTTTATATGTCGGGGTTGATTCTGGATAGGTAAGAATTTAACCTGTTACAGTATCTAGATCGAAGTTGAGCTAGAGTGACTAGGGAGAGTGCGTTCCTCTTCTGCTAGTTTTGGGTATTTTTCTTGAGTACAGGATTCACCGGGCAATTCCTGGCATAGAGGTCCGACGCCTGTCTGCGGAGTGCACTGAGGACCTGCTTGTGTTTTTTAGCTTCATACGGCTGTGTTCTCAGGTGCCGTATTTCCTCATAATGCTTACGGAGATTACTCCTTAAGCCCCTAGGCAGTGTAACCCCATTTAATGTGAATAACCTATAGCTGAATCGGTTGCGGTGAATATTGGGCACACACCATTTGTAGAGGTAATACATGGAATTAGTGTAGAGGTGAAACATAGACACATATTTCAGTCGCATCTGAGTATAATGCGTATTGAAATTTAGTAGTACTAATTTTATGCGCGGCAATTTCAGAAGAGTATATAAAGTTTGACGCTTAGCAGTCCATATAAAGTTTAATCGTATATGTATATACGCGTAAAAAAAAAACACGGCCATAACTTTTCGCTTCGCATAAAACCGGATTTACATAAAACACTTTCTTCAGGAACACAAAGCCATGAAAAAAATTAAGATATTCTTAAGTCCGAATTTCCAGAACGCTTTTCACGTGGCTCTATTTTGTCGCTTTGGCAACGTCATTAGCTTAAATTATTTAACTTTTTACCTGTTTTACCTTCCATAATTTTTTTGTAAGGCAAGGTGCACAGGAGGCTACGCGTCATAGACGCGTACAAGATACTTCATATAGCTACAATTTCTCTACGCCTCAAAATCTGCACAAGAAGCTACTTTCGAGCGTCGCTACAAAAAGCAAACAAATATTGCAAAAAATAAAAAATTAAATTTCTTCAGCTACATCCGTCCCCGAAACCAAAGGAAAATATGTATTAAACGTTGTTCGCATCCCCGTGCCTTTGTAAATTATGAAAGGCAATTTTAAACCACCGCGGACTAGAGAAAAGGGTGGTTTCTAGTTTCCAACACTTTTTAGCCTTTTAAACGCTTCAACAATGTCTAACCAAGCTGTTGTGGTGTTTAATACTCTTTTTCGCTGTGGTAATATACCTTTCCCGCACTTTTGTTAACTAAAGTAACATTTTTTAACTAATTACACAAAATTGCATACAAAAAAAATTAAAAGATATTGTTCTTCCTTTTTTTCAAGCGTACGTACGCCCAGCGACCAACATTGCTGTACGCTTAGCTACACGAAAATTTCATGCTTTGTCGGTTTCTGCAGCTGACGCCTCGTATGCAGCTCTCCATTCAAATACATGTGTTCGGCATCAAAGCGTACAAATTTCGCCTGCAGTGTCTATGACGCGTAGCCTCGTGTGCACCTTGCCTAACAAGACATAGATGCGGTCATAGTTTGTAATCATATTTAAGACATAGCAATGTAACAAAGCTTTCAATGTAAATTCGGCATTAACTTATAGCGCTGTCAAAATAAATCAGGGTGCCAAGGGTACCAAGAAAATCCACCCATTACAAATTGTTGGTTTCAAAGCGCAGAAAGCGTCAAGCCGTTTCGTTGTTATCTTAAAGGGTTTATGTAAAACCACCTTTAAGTACCAAATTGTGCAAGCTCTAACAAATTTTCGATACCAAAAACGTTCGATACATTCAAGCTCCAAACAAATAAAACGATAGCTTTTCTTTATCACCAAATTATTTATTACTATTCGGTGACTTGCTTAATTTAAAAAATTCTACAGTAACCAAAACTGCGATAGCCCAAATTCCTTCCAACAACTGCAATCTTAAGTTTTCAAAATGGATGCAAAAACTGACTCCAAAGAAATAGTGAATGGAACAAATGGCGCACCACCTATAGATACCGGCTTTACCTCCTGTAGCAACAATTTAGATATTAAGGGCAGAAAGTTAACAGTACGAATGCTGCGTATGACTTCTGCAACAATGATTTTCATATGTCCACAAAGCAAAGAAAGTCTAGACGAAATGGGCATTGCATTTCCAGCGCGTGGAAAAGGTGTGACACCTTCAAGTACAACATTATTTGGGCCAGAATATGCATCCAACTCTCAACGTTTAGCTGATCTCTGGAGTAGACGTTACAAACGTCAATTTATAGTTAGTTGTAATGTGCAAACAAATGACATCGATGGTACGCTGGTGGAGAAAGCCTTAAGTGAGTGGGTGCGGGCGAATGTACATGCGTAGAACACTTGAATAAAGTATTATTAATTTTAGTTTTTCATGATGTTTAATATAAGTTATAAATGTAAGCAAATAGCATTGGACTGTAATTAATTTTGGCACTAAAATATTTATAATCCTATAAATACTTAAATTTATATTTGAGTTGTATACTTTGCTCCTGTAAACACCAACTCGATTGTAATTATCATTACTTTCGAATGCCACCAGTGAAGGCCGTGGAGGGTCACTATGTTACACACACAACCTATTTTTAATTTGCTCATAGTAGTACCTATTTTCGTCTTTGCAGCCAGGTTTTTTAAGCGCTACCATTGCAACAACATTGCATTAACTCTACCTACCTATCCATATGTATGTATGCTCTCACATTTTAGGCCATAAGGACCCCCCACTTAACGTCTTTAGAAATTATTGAGGTCGGCATTTGTAGTCAAGGTTTAGTGGTGAATAAATTCGTAAGAGTGCAGGTATTCTTTCTTATAAGTACTTATAATAAAACTTGCGAAATTTAATTATCAAATCAAAATTTAAATATCAAATTTTATCTAAACATTTGTGGTAGCGGAAAAACATTATTTCGTTTAAGATTGTTTGGAAATCCTATCTGTATTATGTAAGCACGCAATTTGGAATCTGTAAGCTTGTATGCGTCGTGTTTAAAATTTTGTTTAGTTAACAAGTATACGAAAACGAATCAAACGGAGAAAAATAGATTTTCAAAATATTTAATTTAATTCAAGTAAAATTAAAAATATGCTGAAAAAAGATCATACAAGTAAAATACTTGTATAAAAGCTGACATTTTGTAGTTACCGTCGGGTTTTGTTGTTTTAACGGGCAAACACCCCACAAACCATATAAGCCAAAGAAACCTCCCAACTTAATACTCCAAATAATGGAACAAAGCAAGACAATTAGGTTTAAGTAGTCTGTTCTCGTCGATATGGAACCAAATTTGCTTAGTCACTCTAAATATGGCCGTTACAAGTGTATGAAACAACACATCGAGTTCCGTGTGTGCACCTTGAAGACCGTTGCAATGGCTTAAAACTCTTGCGGATATAATAGAGGTTTTCTGAGCAAATATGTACAAGTGACCACACTGCCGTTAAAAAACACTTTGGTCTAGATGGCTAGGGAGCGCCGCCCATAAGGACGGTACACAAGCGACGGCTCCATTACCATGGGGCGCTACACATTCGCATTTAATTTGTGATACACAATTCCACGCACACCATGAAAGCTCTGCCAAAGCTGACCAACTCTGGTTGTTGTTGTTGTTGTAGCGATTAGTTACTCCCCGAAGGCTTTGGGGAGTGTTATCGATGTGATGGTCCTTTGTCGGATACAGATCCGATACGCTCCGGTAACAGCACTATTAAGGTGCTGGCCCGACCATCTCGGGAACGATTTATATGGCCACATTAAACCTTCAGGCCATCCCTCCCTCCCCACCCCAAGTTCCATGAGGAGCTTGGGGTCGCCAGAGCCTCGTCTGTTAGTGAAACGGGATTCGCCGCTCGAAGGTGAGGTTGACAATTGGGTTGGAGAAGCTATATATTGCGCTACACAACCCCTTGAATCCCAACTCTGGTGTTTGTTGTTGTTGTAACGATAAGAACACTCCCGATGGCCTTGGGGAGTGTTATCGATGTTGATGGTCCTTTGCCGGATGCAGATCCGTTATGTTCCGGATTCGTCACGGGCAGGTGAGGTTGATAATTGGGTTGGAGAGCTATATATTGCGCTAGCAACCCTTTGGGAGGGTTTTTTTGGTATTTTATTCGCCTTTTACGACAGCCATACCTACGGCGGGTATATGCTAAGCCCCCTAACCAGCTGGGGGTTCATATGTATATGGTAGTAAGTTTGTGCTTTATAACACAAGTTTGCGGCCCTAGCTATGAAAAGATGCCATGGTGCTATATAAATAACAACTGACCAAAATCAGTTAACCCTGTTCCCAAATGATATATGTAGATGCTTTGACCGGTTTCCGGATAATAGCTTACAAAATGTAGCCGGATTCGGATTATTCGCACACCCTGTCTCATGCGAATATATATTTGTAAGATCATGTTGTCAGGTCGGCCACCATTACGTGGTGGTATCGTGCGCCACCTACCACCGAAAGTTCTGGGTTCAAGTCCTGGGCAAAGCAACATCAAAATTTTAAAAACAAGTTTTTCAATTGGAAAAATATTTTTCTTATCGGTGTCGCCCCTCGGCAATGGATTGGCAAACACTCCTAGTGTATTTCTGCCATGAAATGCTTCTCAGTGAAAATTCATCTTGCCGTTCGGAGTCAGCATAAAAGATGTAAATCCAGTATCGGCAATTTGTAAGAAAAATTAAAAGGAGATCGGAGATGAATCGCGCCAAGTACCTTTTTTTAATTGTATGAAAAAGTGTACATTTCAAAACTCACAGTTCTGGCCTAAAGACAAAATGAAGAGGTCCGCAAGGCGCTTTATTGCTATCTTATGGCGATATCAAAGCGTCAAAGTGATTAGATGCGATGCCTGTGAAACAAACCCAGGAAATCCTATTCTGGTACTGTTAAACTCACTTCGTCTACATGCCTAATGTATATGTACATACCTACATTTACAATGTACATCTTAATATATAAAAATCACGTGTCACTATGTTTGTTCCCGATGGACTTCTAAACTACTGAACCGATTTAGAATTTGTTTTGCACCCCGTTTGTAGTTCGATCTAACTTGAAATATAGGATAGGTTATATCTCAGTTTATAGTCGCAATATTATGGGGGGGGGGAGGGGTTTAGCCCCGGGCCCGGGGTTTCTGTGGGGGCCCGCGATTTAGAGGTACTATGACATTTTTTTTTTAATTCAGGAGAGTTTACATGGAACAAGTGCAACTTTTAAGCCGAATTTCAAAAGCAACGAAAATCTGCATTTCTTTTTAATATTATAGTGAAGTGTGAAAAATAAAAATCTATATATATAAAAAGAAAGGCTAAAATGTGTGTTAGTTGGTCGCCGGTGTTTGAAGAGATGCGTCGGTCGATCTTGTTCAAACTTTCACACAAGTTGCGTAAACCTCGCGCTGTGGTTACTACATAGGTTTGGTTGCGATCGACGTACAGGGTCTCGAGATATAGGCCGAAACGTGAACCCGAGTACCCCTAGAATGTGTTTATAGAATATGGATAAGAAATGAAAGCTGTTGATGAGTGCTTTAGTAGAGGGCAATTTTCATACCCCTGGGTGACTAGGTTCTTGAGATATAGGCCAAAACGTGGGCCAGTGAATGCCTAGCCAGTGTTTATAGAATATGGATATCAAATGAAAGCTGTTGATGAGTGCTTTAGTACAGAGTAATATATTATCCAGAGACGGACTGGGACTGGGATTATGACTAGGACTGGGACTGGAATAAAATACATACCACCCTCTGGGACAGGCAATAAGGGATGCAGAAGAATGACAAGAAATTGAGAGAAGAGAAAAGAGAGAAGGAGAAGGAGATTGAGAAAGAGATAGAATGAGACGAAGATGGAGATAGATGAAGCGAAAAAGACGGAGGGAGGAATGAATAAAAGGATTAGGAAAAAGTGAAAAGGGGAGAGGGTAGAGTCGGACGGAAAAAGCTTATTAAAATGTATGCAGATAGGCCAAATTTAGCGCCGGACAACGTCTGCCGGGTCTTCTAGTACATATATAGATAAAAGCTAGGGTATGTCTAATTATTTGCCTTTTTTTTTTTATTATCACACAATACATATATACATACATACATACATACATACATACCTACATATATTTTATTTTTACGCGTTTTGCACTACACCTGCAGCCTCTGCTTTTAATGCTGTTGTTGGTGTTGCTGCATAGGTCTAGACATGTTTATCTAGTAAGAATATTTGAGTGTACAATAAAAGCAAACATTAGCAATATATATAAAATATTTTTTAACATGCCATCTGGTCGTGTTTAATGTACAATTTTTTTGTTACTTTGCACATGGGTGTTTCCAACTTAACGGTCGTTGCATACTGGTTTACTAATTTGAGTTTAAAAACGATAGAAGTCTTTTGCTAGACGTCTATCCAATAGTGTAGTGCAATCGCGCGATTTTTTTTTTTCGAAATTTTCGCTTGCAGCGCTTTTTTTAATAAATTATTTCAATATTTTTTATTTTATTTTATTTTACCTTTTTGTACTAATATGAGTTATTTTACAAGAAAAAAATTATAAATTTTAATATTTTAATTTTATTTTGTATTGTAGTAAGTCATTTTTTGTTTCCATTTGATTCGAATATGAGCATGGAATCAACGGTCATATTAAATTATAAATGGTAACAGCGACCGTAGGCGTTAATTCCTAAAAAAGGAAATAAATTATATAAAACAAAATATAATAAAAATATATTTAAGTAGAATAAAACAAATAATATTAAATAAAATAAAATAATTATAAGTTCTTTGTCGAGCTTTTTACTTATTTAAGAGTTTTTTTTTTTTTGGCTTGAGACATGGACACGAATACCCTGAAGACGATTACCGTGTGTAATCGAAACATATTGGTAAAAAACGGATAAAACTTGCATTTTATATATACACTTTCTGGACCTCAAGCTAGCTAAAAACACTTAAATGAAATAAAAGAGGAAATTTAACAAAACTAAACCAAATTAAAGAAGGCGATGTCATGTAGAGCAAGATAACGGTATTAACGAAACTGAATGATAAAATAAAAGTGAAATAAATAAAATAAATGCTTGTTATTTTATTTTTTCTTATGCCAATTTCACACAGAGGCTTAATGAAATAATTAGTCAAGTTTTCTACATTAAAGCCCCAATTGAACTCAATCTTCCATATATCCAAAATACAAATTCTTAATTATCTCATTCAGTCGGTTTGCTTGGTGCTATAGTGTTAACTACTTTGTACTTTAATTTTTAAAAATAATTTTTAATTATGTTTTCTTTTTTACTTGAAAATTTTTATTTAACTTCAAAATGAAAATTCTAATTAGTATTAAAATATTGAAACTCAAAAATAAATAAAAATTAATTTTAAAAATAAAATAAATATTTGGTTTATTACCAAATATAATGGCAATATATTTGGTGGTTAACCAAATATTAAAAATATTTATTTTAGGTTTGAAGTATAAAAATATTATTTATCAAAAATTTACAAAAACTAATTCGATAACAAAATATTTTAAAATTTAAAGTATAAAATACAAAGTTAATAATTTAATAACAAATAATAAACACCATGGTATAAATATTACCAGGTAAAACCATTTCCTCTTCTTGGCGGCCATAATGGTTTTTTGATTTTTAAAAAAATTTTAAAATCACTCTTAAATTTTGTGGAAATGCCAAACCAAAGTAAACCCAAAAAAAATTGTTGGTTTGACATTTTTAACTTTTTTTTAAATCCCAAAAAAATAGAATGCTTATGAAATAAATGAAAAAATATTTCGAAAAGTTTTGAAATCGGTTTATATGTACATATAAGGCAAAAAAATGAGTTACCAATATAATGGATGCCTCAACACGTCCTATTTTTGCAAAGGGACAAAAGAAAAGACCTTAATCTTAACCTCTTCTAATTAAGAAGCGAATGTTGGAATCAACCCCTATGATTTTTCATTCATCCTTCCTCACTTGGTTGCTATGTCTTTAACCATTAAATATGCCGAAACTTCACTTTATCAGATGCGGCCGTTGTGTAACAAACCACTCCAGCTAACGCTGTTTCGCGATAACTGACGCCAACAGCGGGCACTAAGAGAGATCAAAGTCTTCTCCCACCTGCTTCTCCGAACGCAGTGGAGATCTTCCCATAACTTGCCCACGCCAGCAAAAACGCAGTAGCACTTCGCAGCTTAGCTAAACATCATCGTCCAGTTAGAGTATGATAGTTCGTGGAGGCTGAATTTAGCGGCTGAACGGTCAAAGTCTGCCGCCGTGGTGTAGAGCTAGTGTGTTGGCCTATTCCTCAAAAATATTTAAGAAAATTTGTATAAATGGTATTGATTTTCCCTCGGCATTACCTTGGCACCAAAATTTCGTCCACCTTAGCAGATAATTTTTGGGTCAGTTCGTAGAAAAACGAATACACAATACGTAGCCTTCGAATTGGCTGGAAAGCTAGACCTTAATCTCCTCAGATATATATCACACCAAATTGTTATTATTGTTATTATTGTAGATATGTATGTATCTCTTCCGTACACCTTGGAAGTAAGTCGGGGTTTTCTTCTCGTCGCGCAGACGCAGATAAATTTCTAAACAACTTGTTGGCCTGAGGCTTCTTTTTGCCGGACACCACAATACAATTCTTGAATTGAAAACTTTGGAATGCGGTTGACCGTTGAGATTTCTTTTCGACCCAAAAAAAGTTATTTCCACCAATAAAAAATTCGGTTTTGGATAAAATATCATAATATTAATGTCAGAACTCAAAAATATTAACGACAACATGACACTGGTAATACGCGTCCGAAAATACCGAGAGAGGTGTCAAAAGAATCGTATTAACCTCGACAACAATAATCCGAAGGCGGTAAATAAAAATTTTAGATCGTTCAAAAGATATTAACGAAAAACCGAAAAATGGCCCCGGAGTGCTCCGAAACCGAGGGTGGCATCTATAGTATTTTTGCGCAGAATACCTTTCTGCCATTGGCGGCCTTTGGGGGCGCTTGGGTGGGTCCAACACCGGTTTGGAGACCAAAACTAAAATCACCAAAATTACAACAACCACATGAAAATTTTCTTTTGCAAATATCTCTTGACAGACCCAAAATTTTTTACCTCCGCTGATTCGCGATCCTGGATCCAAAACGCGTCTTTTGATACCCCTCTTGGTATTTTATGAGGGAGTGGGCCATAGTTCTATAGGTGGACGCCATTTAGGGATATCGCCATAAAGTTGGATCAGGGTTGACTCTAGAATTTCTTTGTACGATAAGGGGTTATTGAGTATTTTAAAAGGGAGTGGGCCCTAGTTCTATAGGTGGACGCCTTTTCGAGATATCGCCATAAAGGTGGGCCAGGGGTGAATCTAGAATGTGTTTGTACGATATGGGTATCAAATTAAAGGTATTAATGAGGGGTTTAAAAGGGAGTGGTAGTAGTTGTATATGTGAAGGCGTTTTCCAGATATCGACAAAATGTGGACCAGGGTGTCCCAGAACATCATCTGTCGGTTACTGCTAATTTATTTATATATGTAATACCACGAACAGTATTCCTGCCAAGATTTCAAGGGTTTTTTATTTCGTCCTGCAGAACTTTTTCATTTTCTTCTACTTCTAGGTGTCACAGCCATTTTACAAAGTTTTTTTCTGAAGTTATATTTTGCGTCAATAAACCAATCCAATTACCACGTTTCATCCCTTTTTTCGTATTTGGTATAGAATTATGGCATTTTTTTCATTTTTCGTAATTTTCGATATCGAAAAAGTATGCGTGGTCTTAGTCGGATTTAGGCCATTTTTTATACCAATTCAAAGTGAGTTCGGATAAGTACGTGAACTGAGTTTAGGACAGACGGTCGACAGGGTATAAAAACTGGGCGTGGCTTCAACCGATTCCGCCCTTTTTCACAGAAATAAGTTATCGTCCTAGAATCTAAGCCCCTACCAAATTTCACAAGGATTGGTAAATTTTTGTTAGACTTATGGCATTAAAAGTATCCTAGACAAATTAAATGAAAAAGGGCGGAGCCACGCCCATTTTGAAATTTTCTTTTATTTTTGTTGAACCATATCATTACAAGAGTTGAATGTTGACATAATTTACTTATATACTGTAAAGATATAAAATTTTTTGTTAAAATTTTACTTAAAAAAAAAAATTTTTTTTAAGTGGGCGTGGTCGTTTCCGATTTTGCTAATTTTTATTACGCATACATATAGTAATAGGAATAACGTTCCTGCCAAATTTCATCATGATATCTTCAACGACTGCCAAATACAGCTTGCAAGTTTTAAATTACCTTCTTTTAAAAATTTACAAATTTTCTATTCTGCGTCATAAGTTCAACTCACCTACCAAGTTTCGTCGCTTTATCCGTCTTTAGTAATGAATTATCGCACTTTTCGGTTTTTCGAAATTTTCGATATAGAAAAAGTGGGCGTGGTTATAGTCCGATATCGTCATTTTAAATAGCGATCTGAGAAGAGTGCTCAGGAACCATCATCAAGATACCTCAAAATTTACTCAAGTTATCGTGTTAACGGACGGACGGACGGACGGACATGCCTCAATCAAATTTTTTTCGATCCTGATGATTTTGATATATGGAAGTCTATATCTATCTCGATTCCTTTATACCTGTACAACCAACCGTTATCCAATCAAAGTTAATATACTCTGTGAGCTCTGCTCAACTGAGTATAAAAATAAAAATGTGAGAGCAGTGAGAATTTTAAAATTTTTTTAAACGTCATTTCGGCTCTCACCGGTTTTACCTTGTAATATTTATACCATGATAAACACTACATTTGAATTTTATTGTCAATGTAACAAATGACAATCAAAAATAAATTATTTCCAATAATTTACGAAAAACACGAAAAAATTCAAAATTTTATTTTCGCTGCATTTGCTGTAAAAGATAATACGGCTTTTTCGAAAGTAGGCACATATTTGGTTAGGTGCAAAATCTATTGGTAGTTGCGCAAGAAGGAAACGGCTGCATTCCAATATCCTATTTTTGTTAAAAAAGAAATATTTTTTGGGGCTGCTGACGTCGTGCTGATGTCGGCTTAATGAAGCAAAAGACCCTGTATGAAAAGGGAAACTTAATTATTTCATTAAATAAAATTGTGATTCGATTAAGTTTCTGTGTGAAAACGATATTTTGTGACTGACCTTTTATAGATAACCCCGTTATTTTAACTCCCATATATTTGTCTATATTATGGCCGATTTGTTGAATCATAGCCAAAAAAAAATTGTGATGTTACAGGCCGCCCTGATAAAAACGCACTGCGGCAGTTTTCTGTCAAAAATGTCTTATAGACATATAAATTGTATGAGAGCAACCGAAATTTTATTTACTGCATAAACTAACTCGACTTCTAATTTTTGTTCTGCGTGACATTTCGGTTTAACGTTTGCATACATGTTTTACATTGTCGCAACGCATGCTTATTTCGGTTTGGGCAAAAAAACCCGTTTAAGTGCGTGCGTTGAAAAAACGCAGTGCGTTTTTATTAGGTTGGCATGTTACTAAGCATATTCGAATAACCGTTAATATCTTCTATATCAGCCAACTAATTGGAACAATATTTTGTGTAGAAGAGGACATTCAGGCTTTTCGAATGAGATCTATATATTGTAACGAATATTAGCAACACTAATAGGTACTGTCATCTCTAAGCCGATGCTAAGCAGTGACGTGAATGCACATCAATAATTCAATCATTATGTCTACACATATGTACGTACACGCAGCGGAGAAGCAACGCACAAACACATGCAGATATCTTATCTGAGATATGCAATTATAATTGTGGAAGTGTCGCTCACAAACACACGCGCATATGAGAGCTATACACGTACATCTGTAGTTATAACAGATAACCAACTAGTAGATTCTAGAAAAGAAGCGCCTAGAAGATGCAACGAGGAAATCAAAGAGTATAAAAGGCAGCAACAGTAGGGGCGCTAGAATCTGTTTCATTTAAGACGCTATCTGGCAAGCAATAGTAGTGTTGTTTATTGAGAAGTACTTTAATAAAGGCCATTTTGCATTATTGAATAGTGGAGTTATTTATTCAACAGTTCAGTGATTCGAACGTTAGCAGAAGATTGCAAATAAGGGGAATTGCAGTAAATTCGTTACAATATGTATATATGACCTGGAATCATGAAACGGCCCTATTGTGCGAAAACAAGTTTTAGAGAAAAACGCGCTTAAAATTTTTGTTTAGCTTGACTCTGTGTAGCGAGTGGCCGTTGTGAACGAAATTTGTAATTAAAATTTAATAAGAAAAAAAAAACTCCGATAGGTGGCGCATGGATCGAAATATTTCAAAATTTCGTATTTGTGGTCCGATTTGGCTTTAAATGCGATTTGTGAAAAAACCAAGAAAGAGGATAGAAAACTGCGGTTTGTTCTATTGGAAATTTCCTATAAGAATCACTCAAAAAGTGAAGAACGGTATTTTCGCACAATAGGGTCGTTTCGTGATTCCAGGTCACATATGTATATTATACTAGGCACATTTTACTTTTTCGCTCCTGGTTGGCACTTTTACGGAAATACCCACATACTTATGATTGACGACGACGGTCATAAAGGTACTTCAGCTATATTTTTAAAATTATCCCAAACTGCATATAAACAAAGTTGACGTATTTCCAAAATAGCGTAGAATATTCTTTTTATATAAATATCCCTTTGAGAGCCACTTGGCTGCATTTCAAGTGCTAAACTCATTTCATTTACTCATACATTCAATTATTGGTGCTAAGCCGCTAAAGCGATTTTGACCATTGCGTAACAAGTCACGCCAGCTATCCATAGGCTGCTATAACTGGCGCCAATAGGAAGTACCAAGGGAGATTAAGGTTTCCTCCATTCGCATAGCTTGACCTAGCCAGGGAAGTCTTTGGGCTTTTTCGACATCACGGACAGAACCGTACATCTTCCGAATAATTTTTTTCTCGAACACTCTTATCTCTATGTTGTTGACTATGTTGATGTCTGCGTAAAGCGTGTACAACTCATCATTAAATCTTCTTCGGTACTCGCCATCGCCAACGCGTAGAGGGCCATTAATCTTTCGAAGAACTTTCTCTCGAACACTCCCAGAGCCGCTTCATCTGATGTTGTCATGGTCCATGCTTATGCACCATATAGCAGGACGTATACGATAAGTAACTTGCAGAGCATGATTTTCGTTTGACGAGAGAGGACTTTACTTTTAAATGGCCTACCTAGTCCAAAGTAGCATTTATTGGCAAGAGTGATTATTCGCTGGATTTCAGAGCTGATGTTGTTGTTAGTGTTAATGCTGGTTCCCAAATAAACGAAATCTTTTACTATTACGAAGTTATGGCTGCCAAAAGTAGCGTGGTTGCCAAGGCGCATTGCGCTGACTCTTTGCTCGATGACAACAGGTACTTCGTTTTGTCCTCATTCACCATCAAACCCATCTTTACCGCTTCTTTTTCCAGTTTGGAAGTAAGCAGAACTAACGGCGCGTGTGTTCAGGCCGATGATATCAATGTCATCAGCATATACCAGTAATTGCACGCTTTTATGGAATATTGTTCCAGAGCGATTAAGTTCTGTATAATTTTCAAATTAAAGACATCGCACGATATGGGGTCACCCTGTATGAAACCTCGTTTAGTTTCTAACAGCTCGGAGAGGTCCTTCCCAATTCGGACTGAGCTGATGGTGTTGTTCAGCGTCATTTTGCATAGCCGTATAAGTTTTGCGGGGAAACCAAATTCAGACATAGCAGCATATAGACAGCTCCTTTTGGTGCTGTCGAAGGCGGCTTTAAAATCAACGAAGAGGTGGTGTATGTCGATTCTTTTTTCACGGGTTTTTTTTTTCAAGATTTGGAGCATTGTGAAAATCTGGTCGATGGTATATTTACCAGATCCCCCGATTCACGGTGGGCTTCAATCTTTCGCACAATACACTTGACAGGAACTTATATGCGATATTAAGAAGGCTGATTCCGCAATAGTTGGCGCAGTCTGC
This sequence comes from Eurosta solidaginis, assembly GCF_040869045.1. NCBI lineage: Eukaryota > Metazoa > Arthropoda > Insecta > Diptera > Tephritidae > Eurosta > Eurosta solidaginis. Next base: position 209,260,805 of record NC_090321.1, read on the forward strand.
AGTATCTCTTTTCTTTCAAAGAACCCTTAGATTCCAATCGTCGGGCATGCACTCGTCCGATCATATTTTGCAAAGAAGCTGACATCGACATAGTCCAGCGAATTAAAACGCAGCGGCTACGTTGTCTTGACTATGTTAAGCGAATGAAAGACGACGCTCCGGGTAAGAAAGTATTTCTATCGGAACCTGCCTATGGAAGCAGAGGAAGAGGGCAGCCTCCACTCCGCTGGAAGGACCAGGTGGAAAACGATTTAAACTCCCTTGGTGTGACCAATTGGCTACAGTTAGCAGAGCGAAGAAATGACTGGCGCGCCTTGTTGGACGGCCATAACCGTTTAAACGTCCATAGTCAAAGAACAACGCAGTATATTCAACCTAAGGGTTGTCGCATGGAAAAATATAAGATTGGGAATAGGAATTGAATTGAAGCTCTCAGCCATACGTAAAACAAGTAGACAGATAAAGTATCTCGTCACATGTTTTCCCATGCATTTTGATACGCAAATGCAAATATGTACCTACTTCTAAGTATTTAAACAAAATTGACAAAATGCACTGTGTACGTTATATTTGGATTATGATGATAGTATAGTTTTTTCAACCATAAGCTCATTCTTTAAACATAATTTTAGCAAGCTGTTTGAGACGCTAGTACTCATTTAGGGATCTCTTTCATCATCTATAAATCTTATAAAATAAAGTCGCAAAAATGCCATGTACGCACATAACTAACTTCACACAGAATGCTCCGATTTTAAAACGGTTTTTTGCATTTGAAAACTTAGCTACGTGAGATGGTACAGTTAATATAATTTGAAGGTATATATTATAGGGGCGTGGCAAATTGCCAAAATGTATAAAAAAATTATAAAATTTTTGTTTACACAGCTATAACTCATAAACGGATGGATGGATTTAAAAAATTCTAATTTTCAGTAAAACTTTGAAATATTTACCTTCGATCTGCATCAAAAAAATACTTGATTCATTTCTTATATCAGCCAAATTGTTTAAACAAAAGTAATATTTTTATCAAAAAATGCGTATGTGTGTTTGTTCGCTGTGAACTGTCCGCGCTAATTGCTTTTGAGTGAGGCATGATGCGACACATACATACGTACATATATAGCATTCGTGCGTTATTTAACTTCGGGCTTAGGTTTATAGGTATGTATGGATGTATATCACTACATAGCAGGCATGCTTAACGAACGAAACGATATCATTTCGTTACGATAATCAACGTTAATAAACGAAACGAAGTCACTTCGTTTCGTTTATTAACGTTAAGATCGTCAAATTAACGTTAATTTGGCGTTCTTAACGTTAATAAACGAAACGAAATGACTTCGTTTCGTTTATTAACGTTGATTATCGTAGCGAAATGATATCGTTTCGTTCGTTAAGCATGCCTGCTACATAGTATAAAACAAAGTCGCTTTTTCTGTCCCTATGTCCCTTTGAATGCTTAAACCTTTAAAAATACGCAACGGATTTTGATGCGCTTTTTTTAATAGATAAAGAGTATTGAAGAGGAAGTAACGGATGTACATATTTGGCTGAAAATTGGTGGAGGGGTAGCTTAGAACCAGGAGACAGACTTAAGCTAATTTTATCCCGTTCTGGATAGGGTCTTGAGATTAAAACGTGGACCTGGGTAATCCTGGGATATGTTTGTACAATATGGGTATCGAATGTAAGCTGTTTATGAGTACTTTGATACGGGGTATTTCTCGTACCCGCGTGTAACTAGAGTCTCGAGATATAAGCGAAAACGTGGACGCGGGTACCCCTGGAATGTGTTTATAGAATATGGATAACGAATGAAAGCTGTTGATGAGTGCTTTAGTACAGGGTAGTTTTCATACCTATTTGTGAAGGCTCTCGAGATATAGGTCAAAACGTGCATCAGGGTAACACTAGGATGTGTTTTTACATTATGGGTATCAAATTGAAGCTGTTGATGAGTGCTTTAGTACAGAGTAATTTTATACCGCTGGGTGACTAGGGTCTCAAGATATGGGCAAAACCTGGACCCGGATACCCCTAGAATGTGTGTGTAATATGGATATCAAATGAAAGTTGTTGCCGAGAGCTTTAAAGTTAGTTTCATTGTGATATTCGATTTAGTTGTATTAACCTGGCAAAACTGATAAATGTGCATGCGAAGCCGAAATAAAGACATGAATTAATAATACCCACATAACTATTTACATACGTCCTAATCGATTTGCCTGGTAATAAGGGATGAAGAAGAATGGGAAAAACTTTAGAGAAGAGAAAAGACAGAAGGAGGAGACTGAGAAAGAGATAGAGTGAGACGAAAATAGAGATAGATGAAGCGAAAAGACGGATGGAGGAGTGAATAAAAGGATTAAGAAAATGTGAGGGAGGGGGGGGGGGGGGGGGGGGGGGAGCAGAGTTAGACGGAAAAAGTTTATTTAAAAGTATGGAGATAGATCAAATTTATGGCAGAACAACGTCTGACGGGTCTGCTAGTATATTATATAAATAGGCAAGTTGAAATTTTCGCGCTCCTTTTACAGCCAAACTATAATTCTAAGGTATAGATAATTATGCAAATACATATCTATGTATCGATATGCAAATATCGATATAAAAATAAAATTTTCAAGTTAAGCGGTTTTATTGAAAACAATGCTTGCATGAAGTAATAATAATACTAAAAGATAGAAAGTAATTAGGTAGGTCCTAGGTACTAATCATCACACTCCTCATCAATCTAGGGCGTTGATCAGATAAATAAATCGTTGCACCCGTGAAATTTCTAAAAATGTGAGGGGCAGCATAACCTTATTAAGGTCCAGTTGGTCTTATATATGACTATCTATAGAAATTTTACGCGTCCAACGCTTTTATTTAATTGTCTGATCAACGCCCTAGATTGATGAGGAGTGTGATGACTAGTACCTAGGACCTACCTAATTATTTTCTAGCTTTTAGTATTATTAATACTTCATGCAAGCATTGTTTTCAATAAAACCGCTTAACTTTTTTTTTTAATTATTTTATTTTCGAGTTTTTAGTCTTTATTTAATTGCCTATCATTTCTCATTCTATTTAGTTCATTTAGTGACTCATTATTACACGGACTCTTTCCTGACAATTTGTTACAATCTCTGGCCTCAATACATAATCCTTCCAAAGACTTGACTCGACTCTGCGCCACGTATGCTTGTCCCTCCTCGAACTCCAAAATATTTTGATGTCACTTCTACCGGACTATATGTAATATTTGTACCAAATATGAGCCAAATCGGACACCATAAGTCGCTTTCTATTCATGTGTTCCAAATATGGACCAAATCGGACCACAAATACGATTTCTTTGAATATCTCGATTCCTGCGCTACCTAGCGGCGAGATTTTTTACAGGTCGTTTTCCATTCATGTATGTATTTGTTATATGTTCCAAATATGAGCCAAATCGGACCACAAATATGATTTTTTGAATATCTCGATCCTTGCGCCACCTAGTGGCGATTTTTTTTATAGGTCGCTTTCTATTCATGTATGTTTTATGTGTTCCAAAGGTAAAAAAATCGGACCACAAATACGAGTTTTTAAAATATTTCGATCCATGCGCCACCTATCGGAGTTTTTTCTTATTATTGCATTGTCATCGCGTTCTAATGAACTATATTCCAAGTTTCAAGCCTGTAGCTTATCGGGAAGTTAGTTAAATTTCAATTACAAAATTCGTGCCAGCCAGCCAGCCAACCTGTCAAGTCAAGCTAAATAAAACCGTTTAAAAAGTTAAATATTGCGCTTAGATATCAATAGAAAAATTACACTAATACATATGCCAAGCACGTATTTAATCTACGAAACTGCGCCTTGCAATTATTTTTATTTTTTAAAAGAAGAGAAAGGATAAGAAAAAAGAAGGGAAAGGAAAAGAAAAAAAGAAGGAAAGGAAAGAAGGCAAAAGGAAAGCGAAGGAATGAAAAATTAAGGAAAGAAGAGGAAAGGAAATGAAAGTAAAAGATAGGAAGGAAAGGAAATTAAGAGAAAGAAAAGGAAATGAAAGAAAAACAGAAAAGAAAGGAAAGATAAGAAGGGATATTTAAAACCCTTAGGTCATGATGTTTACAGTTTTATGTGCTATACTTAGTGACCCCCAGCGGGTTAGGGGGCTTAGAATATCCTAAAATACCAAATTGATTCAAGGGGTTGTGTACTGCAACCCTCTCAAGGGGTTGCCGGCGCAATATATAGATTCTCCAACCCAATTGTCAACCTCACCTAACCGTGGCGAATTCTGTTTCATTAACAGCCGAGGCTCTGGCGACCCCGAACTCCTGATAGATCTATGGGGTGGAAGAGCGCGATGGCCTAGAAGGTTTCATGTGGTCATACCAAATCGAGATGGTCGGGCTAGTACCTTTATGGTGCTTGTTACCGGAACGTACCGGATCTGCATCCGGCAAAGGACCATCAAAATCGATAACACTCCCCAAGGCCTTCGCCAAGTTACGCCAGCTATTTCGCTACAACTTTTTGGAAGCACAAAGTTGGATCAAGTCTTTCCCCACCGGCCCCTAAAAAGTCAGTGGAGGTCTCCCCCTTCAAATATCGGTATTGATAGAATTTCTTTCTTAGCCGAAGAATCTTCATCCATTCGTTAAACATGGCCTAGCCAAGGAAGCCTTTGGTCTTTTATTCGCTGCACTATTTTCATATATTTTCTCTCAAATAGGTGGAAATTAATGTATAAGCTAATAATTTAGCCGGATACCCAAATAATTCGGTCATTGGTCTCTCAAAAAATAAATTAAGTATTACAGGTATACCATAGATCATTTTATGCGAAATAATGAAGATCCGATGTACAAAATACTCATAACGACAGCCGCATTCGACATCGGAGGAAAAGCTACCTTCCACTGGGCTGAAAAAACAGGTGGAGGAAGACTGGATATTTCTTGATACGTACTGGCATACTTAGCTACTAGACGCTGAAAATTGCCTATGAAGGAAACCAATATGTAATTCATATCTTGACATGATTCGCACTTGTTTTAAAGATCATCACAGTTGCAGTATTACTATGTCAATATGTAACTTCGCCTACGCAGTCAGTCAAAGTGGCTATCGAACATACGCGAAGCACTTGGACTTTGTACGTCTAGTCAATTGACTGACTTGCATATTTTCTAATTGTATTGGATCCATAGGAATATCAGTTTCGCAACGCAAATACCCCCCAATAGGTTGGATGACTGAACCCAGTTGGACTTTGGAACTATGATTTTATTACGACAGCTGACGTATATATGTATGTAGCTTCCATAGCGCAACCATAGGATCCGTGATAACATGCAGACTTTGCTGTGTCCTTTATATGCCCCCACTATGTACAACAAGCAGGCGGAGACAAGTCACCCACCAATAAACCAATAATACAAATAATTATTTATTATAAGTCATAAAGTATTTGACGATCAGCTACAATTGAGCTCCAAATCACATGCACAGTCTATTTCTTTGGTAAGAAAATTTATTTGAGACATATGTTCGTACAGATGTGTATACCTGCTTGGGAGTCTTATCACTGTGTGTTGAGTAATACCACCAGCAGCGGCCTGCTGCTACGTCGTTTTGAATATTCGCTAATCTCAATGTGCTGCCGCCACCCAGCCAAGTTACCTACCTCTATCCACCGCCAACCGTCAGACTTTCCACAAATGCGCTACATCGTGTGTTATAACAAACTTACATATAAACAAATTGGGTTCTAGTTATAACCATGTTAAAGTATATGCTTGAATGCCGAGTTTTTAATCAGCACTTCAGCAATCCACTTTGAACCAGTAAAAATGTCTGCCTGATAACAGTCTAGCATTTGTGCATAGAAGAGTAGACAGACGCTAGCACTTACTTTATTTAAATGCTTCGTCCACCCGTCCGTCCGTAAACACGATAACTTGAGTAAATTTTGAGGTATCGTGGTGAAATTTGGTATGTACGTTCCTAGGCACTCATCTCAGATCGCTATTTAAAATGAACGAAATCGGACTATAACCACGCCCACTTTTTCGATATCGAAAATTTCGAAAAACCGAAAAACTGCGATAATTCGTTACCAAGGACGGGTAAAATTTGGTAAGGGCATAGCTTCTATGGCGATAACTGTTTTCTGTGAAAATGGGCGAAATCGGTTGAAGCCGCGCCAAGTTTTATACACAGCGGACCTTATGTCCTTCCGCCCGGCCGTTAACACGATAACTTGACCAAAAATCGATATATCTTTACTAAGCTTAGTTCACGTACATATCTGAACTCACTTTATCTTGGTATTAAAAATGGGCGAAATCCGACTATGACCACGCCCACTTTTTCGATATCGAAAATTTCGAAAAATGAAAAAAATGCCATAATTACATACCAAATACGAAAAAAGGGATGAAACATGGTGATTGGATTGGCTTTTTGACGCAAAATATAACTTTAGAAAAAACTTTGTAAAATGGGTGTGACATCTACCATATTAAGTAGAAGAAAATGAAAAAGTTCTGCAGGGCCAAATCCAAAGCCCTTGGAATCATGACAGGAATACTGATCGTGGTATTACATATATAAATAAATTATCGGTATCCGACAGATGATGTTCTGGGTCACCCTGGTCCGATATCTCGAAAACGCCTTCACATATACAACTAAGGTCCACTCCCTTTTAAAACCCTTATCAATATCTGAGTATGTAAAATTCGGTTACACCCGAACTTAGCCTTCGTTACTTGTTTAAGTGTGAGTTCGAACTCCAGTTAAAGTTGAACAGAGTTTAATCTTGCGACTTTGTTCGATAACATAAAATTTTCTGCTCATCTTAGTGTAAGCGGCCGAAGTGGCAGGGTTAAACTCTAGTCAACTTTAACTAGAGATTAAACTTGCACTGAAAGGACGGCCTTAGTAACAACAATACTTTTTTTCCGTGGTTTATGCATGTTTAGAGTTTAAATTTTATCTTTAAAAGTAGCTTGGGTGATATCCGAATCAGCTTATAAATACAGATTGATGCTGCGTCTGTCTGGGTTATAAACTAGAATAATTGAAGAATTTACTGTGCGCTCAGATTACTCTTACTCTCCCCACAGTCTTCAATGATCGGCCTACAATGATAATATTTATAACAAAAACTTAATACGAAACAGTAATAGAAGAGTAGCCGCCGTGGTGTGATGGTAGCGTGCTCCACCTACCACACAGAAGTTCCTGGGTTCACGCCCTGGGCAAAGCAACGTGAAAATTTTTGAAACACGTTTTTTCAATTAAAAGAAAAATAAATAAATGTAAGGCGCGATAACCTCCGAAGGGATCTAAGGCCGAGCTTTTCTTCCAATTTGCGTCGTGCTCCTCTTGATTTTCGCTACAAATTGGCCGGACGGGACCTACATGTTTTATGCCGACTCCGAACGGCATCTGCGAGGCAGATGAGTTTTCACTGAGAGGTTTTCATGGCAGAAATACACTCGGAGCGCTTGCCAAACACAGCCGAGGTGCGACCCCGCTTAGAAAAATTTGTTTCTAATTGAAAAACCTTATTTCTAAAATGTTTATGTTGCTTTGCCCGGGGTGTGAACCCAGGGCATACGGTGTGGTAGGCGGAGCACGCTACCATCACACCACGGTGGCCGTTTTTTCAATTAGAAGAAAATTTTCCTAAGTGGGGTCGCCTCTGGCAGTATTTGGCAAGCACTCCGAGAGTGTATTTCTGCAATGAAAAGCTTCTCAGTGAAAACTCATCTACCTTACAGATGCCGTTCAGAGTCGATATAAAACCAGTGGGTCCCGTCCCTCCAATTTCTAGGCAAAACTAAAAGAAGCCCAATGCAAATTGGAAGAGAAGCTTGGCCTAAAATCTCTTCGGAGGCTATCGCGCCTTAAATTTTGTTTTTTTAATAGAAGAAAAAGAATAACAAAATAATTTGAACAAATATTCCCCAGCTTTTTGTTTTGGAACAATTTTTTGCCGTTTACAAAACGTTTTTCATAAAATTTTTTATATTTTGAATATTAGCCAAGTCAGCGGCCCTGTTCAGTAACTGTGAGTTTTAAAATGTACACTTTTTCTTAATATAATTTGTATGAAAGAAAAATGTACATTTCAAAACTCATAGTTACTGAATAGGGCCCAGACTACAAATTACAGCTTTACAAACTTTTTAACAATTCAACAATTTTGTTCAGTTGATATATATTAACGTGGGTCGATTTGTATAGACGAAAGTTAACCGATATCGCACCATCAATTGTTCGATAGGATTTGGGCTCAGGAAAAAAAGTTCCACTACGCATACCCAAAAAAAATAATTATCGAACCTGCGAAATTTAATTTTTTTGACTTTTTTCGACTTTGATTTTTAAGGTTTTTTTTCACGATGGCGCGATATCGCTTAATAAATCGACCCAGTCTAATATACATACATATGTTTTGAATAAAATAACAATTAAACGATTAGAAATTAACGATTTTTAATTCTTGAACTATGTTGGAATCAGCTAGTTAATCCGGCTAGTTAATCCGGTATAACGATTTCGTTTGTCTCGGTTATAAATTTGAATAATCGAAGAATGTACTTTGTGCTCAGTCAACTCTTACTCTCCCTTCACACTTCCATGTTCGGCCTACAACAATAACAATAATTACAATACTTTGCCGCGATATACCTCCGAGGAGATTTTGGCTGAGCTTCTCTGACAGAAATACGTTCGAAAAGTATGCCAAGCTACTGTCGAAGGACGACCCTGTTTAGTTAGTGTTAATGTTCCTTTACTTACTGACTTAATTGGCGCTTAACCGTTTAAACGGTTATGGCCTTCCAACAAGGCGCGCCAGTCGCTTCTTCTCTCTGCCAACCGGCGCTAATTGGTCACACCAAGGGAGTTTAAATCGTTTTCCACCTGGTCCTTCCAGCGGAGTGGGGCCGCCCTCTTCCTCTGCTTCCATAGGCAGGTTCCGATAGAAACACTTTCTTGGCCGGAGCGACATCTTTCATTCGCATAACATGGCCCAGCCAGCGCCGCCGCTGCGTTTTAATTGGTTGGACTATGTTGATGTCTGCGTAGAGCTCGAACAGCTCATTGTTCCTTTGTCGGATATATAACCGATGTGGTCCGGTAACAAGCACCATTAAGGTACAACCCCGACCATCGGGAACGATTTAATATGACCACACTAAACTTCCTAGGACATCCCGTTTTCCACCCCTAGCTGCATGGGGAACTTGGGATCGCCAGAGCTCCACCTGTGTAATATGTGTACGACACGCTAGGTGGGCTGAGTCATGTGGACTGGCAAAACGGAATTGGTTCTTTTTACGAGAATATATGTATAAGAACTTCGCTTTCGGCACACCTTTAACTGGAGAAATGCCGTTGGTACTTTCAACTGTTAAATATCGAGGTGCTATTTTTAGTAGAAAACAATGCTGGTTCCCTTGTACTGATATATGGCGGCCAAAAATGAGACCTGGGGACTCTCGCCAAGTGATTGTGCACTAGCTTTTCAAGAAGCTTTTGGCAAAACATTATATGTAAGTTCGGCCTAAGGTAAGATATACAGTGTTCATATATTTTGACTTCGTACGCGGAAAGAATTTAGTTAAAATTTCTAAAAATCGCATCTTTAAAAGCTGGTGAACTCAACTACTGTCAATCAACTAAATATTTTTTGCTTTCCATATCGATTTTACTATTCACTAACTTAAGTAGTTTTATCAAAACTAACGAGATGATGATTATATTTAATTAAATGGAAGAAAAGTGGCGAAAATGATGCCGTTACCAATATTAAAGTATTATTCTATTAAAAAAAAATAAAAATAAAAGTAAGATTTTAGGCCGAACTTCTCTTCCAATTTGCTTCTCGCTCCTTTTAATTTTTCCTACAAATTGGCGGGACAGGCCCTACTCGTTTTATGCCGACGCCGAATGGCATCTGCAATGCAGATGAATTTTCACTGACAGCTTTTCATGGCAGATATAGATTCGGAGTGGTTCTCTAACACTGCCAAGGGGCGATTATCGATACAAAATTGTTACTGCATAGCGATATGGTTATAACTGTCGATTCCCTAATATAAAAGTCATTAGATTCAAAAAAAAAGAAAACAAAAATTGTTGGCTTATAAAATGATAAAAAAACAAAAACAAGTAAGGAAGGCTAAGTTCGGGTGTAACTGAACATTACATACTCGAATGCCAAATTACAGCTTGCAAAACTTTTAAAATACCTTATTTTAAAAGTGGGCGGTGCCACGACTATTGTCCAAAATTTTACAAATTTTCTATTATGCGTCATAAGGTGAACCCACCTACCAAGTTTATCCGTCTTTGGTAATGAATTATCGCACTTTTCGGTTTTTCGAAATTTTCGATATCGAAAAAGTGGGCGTGGTTATAGTCCGATTTCGTTCATTTTAAATAGCGATCTGAAATGAGTGCCCCGGGAACTTACATACCAAATTTCATTAAGATACCTCAAAATCTACTCAAGTTATCGTGTTTGCGGACAGACGGACGGACGGACATGCTAAATGAATTTCTTTTTTCGCCCAGATCATTTTGATATACAGAAGTCTATATCTATCTCGATTAGTTTATGCCGTTACGGGGTACCGTTATGCGAACAAAATTAATATACTCTGTGAGCTCTGCTCAGCTGAGTATAACAAGAACAATAATACGATTATGATTAAAAGAGCTGAAAAAAATTCAAACATCAAATATATGAAACGATAGTGATAGGTCCCTATTTTCCTTCACGCACCATAATAGTACTAACCCGTCCATCTCGGGAACGATTTGGTATGACCACAGATCCATCAGGAGTTGGGGGTCGCCAGAGCAACGGCTGTTAAAGAAACAGGATTCGCCACGGGTAGGGAGGTTGACAATTGGGTTGGAGAAACTATATATTGTGCTGGAAACCCCTTGAGAGGATTGTGCTACACAACCTCTTGAATCAATTTGGTATTTTAGTCGCCTCTTACGACAGGCATACCTGCCGCGGGTATATTCTAAGCCCCCTAACCCGCTGGGGGGACATATATATATTTGTTTATAACAGTATCATATAACTGTTTATTTTCTTTTTGTACTACTACTTACTTCCTTTCTTGTTGTACTATAAAAGACCTCAAATCTTATTGTACTAATAATTTTGATCAATATATGAAATGAAATGAAATGAAATATGTTAGGTATATGTTAAGTTATAACAAGTAAGAACGGGACTGTCTTCGGCTGTGCCGAAGACTTCATACCTTTCATGAATGGGGCTGAAAAATAATCTTATCCCGTTCGTAATCTCCGAATAATCGGATGTATAAGATAATAAATATATAGTGAACAGATCTACTACATACCTTAACGATTTTTAAGATAAATATAAAATAAACAAGTAAGAACGGGACGGTCTTCGGCTGTGCCGAAGACTTCATACCTCTCATGAATGGGGCTGAAAAATAATCTTATCCCGTTCGTAATCTCCGAATAATCGGATGTATAAGATAAGAAATATATAGTGAACAGATCTACACACCTTAACGATTTTTAAGATAAATATAAAATAAAAAACAGGTAGGTACTTTGTGTGAGGATGCAAAGTTTCAGGTTTTTTGTGGTCTGCGTGTAAAAACTATGACTACGAATCACGTATTTCAACAATATATGACGTAAACGTAACTATTTGATGAAATTTGATGAATTTTGAAGCTTCTAGCCGTAAAAAGGGGGCAAAAATTAGAGTTTATATGGGGTATATAATATATATACCACCGATCTCTATGATTTTTTCAGACAACAATATATGCTATATACGTAAGCATTTTGTGAAATTTGAAGCGTTTAGCTGTTAAAAAGGGGCAGAAATTGCACAAAGTTTTTTAACTGAACAATCGGTTGTATGGGATATATACTATATATACCACCGGTATCTATGATTTTCTCAGGCAACAATATATGCTATACACGTAAGCATTTGGTGAAATTTGAACATATCTAAACGATTTTTAAGATAAATATAAAATAAAAAATAGGTAGGTAATCTGTGTGAGGATGCAAAGCTTCACGTTTTTTGTGGTCTGCATGTAAAAACTATGACCACGAATCACGTATTTCAAAAATATATGACGTAAACGTAACTATTTGATGAAATTTGATGAATTTTGAAGCTTCTAGCCGTAAAAAAGGGGTCAAAATGACTGTTTATATGAAGTATATAATATATATACCACCGATCTCTATGATTTTTTCAGACAACAATATATGCTATATACGTAAGCATTTTGTGAAATTTGAAGCTTCTAACTGTTAAAACGGGGCAGAAATTGCGCAAAGTTTCTTATCTGAACAATCGGTTGTATGAGATATATACTATATATACCACCGATCTCAATGATTTTTTCAGACGTCAATATATGCTATACACGTAAGCAGTTGGTGAAATTTGAAGCTTCTAGCTGTTAAAATGGGGCCGAAATCGTAAAAAAAAATATATATACTATATATATATACTATATATACCATCATATATATATTATATATATCACCGATCTCTATGATTTTTTGACACAACAATACATACTATATACGTAAGCAATCGGTGTAATTTGAAGCTTATAACTGTTAAAATGGGGTAGAAATTGCGAAAAGTTTCTTATCTGAACAATCGGTTGTATGAGATATATACTATATATACAACCGATCTCTATGATTTTTTCAGACAACAATATATATTCTATATACGTAAGCAATCAGTGAAATTTGAAGCTTATAGCTGTTAAAATGGGGTAGAAATTGCGAAAAGTTTTTTATCTGAACAATCGGTTGTATGAGATATATACTATATATACAACCGATCTCTATGATTTTTTCAGACAACAATATATGCTAAATACGTAAGCAATCGGTTAAATTTGAAGCTTATAGCTGTTAAAATGGGGTAGAAATTGCGAAATGTTTCTTATCTGAACAATCGGTTGTATGAGATATATACTATATATACAACCGATCTCTATGATTTTTTCAGACAACAATATATGCTATATACGTAAATATTCGGTGAAATTTGAAGCTTCTAGCTGTTAAAATGGGGCTAAAATTTGCGAAAATATATATATATATACTATATATACCACCATATATATACTATATATACCACCGATCTTTATGATTTTTTCAGACAACAATATATGCTATATACGTAAGCATTCGTTGAAATTTGAAGCCTCTAGCTCTTAAAATAGGGCAGTAATTACGAAAAGTTCCTTATCTGAACAATCGGTTGTGGGGGATATATACTATATATACGACCGATCTCATAAATTTTTTCAGGCAACAATATGTGCAATATACGAAAGTATATGGTGAAGTTTGAAGCTTCAATCTGTTAAATTGGGTAAGATATTACAAAAATCCTCTTTTTCTGAAAAATCGGTTGTATGGAGGATATATGCTATAGTGGTCCGATCCGGTCGGTTCCGACAAATGTCTAATCGGACACCCAAATACACCCGCTCACCAAATTTTATCAAGATATCTCAAAAATTGAGGGACTAGTTTGCATACAAACAGACAGACGGACAGACGGACATGGCTAAATCAACTCAGCTCTTCAACCTGATTATTTCGGTATACTTAATGGTGGGTCTATCTATTTTCCTTTAAGGACTTACAATTTTCGGTTTCGTGACGAATTTAATATACCATTTCATTTTCATGAAAGGTATAAAAATAGGTAGGTAATCTGTGTGAGGATGCAATGCTTCACGTTTTTTGTGGTCTGCATGTAAAAACTATGACTACGAATCACGTATTTCAAAAATATATGACGTAAACGTAACTATTTGATGAAATTTGATGAATTTTGAAGCTTCTAGCCGTAAAAAAGGGGTCAAAATGACTGTTTATATGAAGTATATAATATATATACCACCGGTATCTATGATTTTCTCAGACAACAATATATGCTATATACGTAAGCAATCGGTGAAATTTGAAGCTTATAGCTGTTAGAATGGGGTAGAAATTGCGAAAAGTTTCTTATCTGAACAATCGGTTGTATGAGATATATACTATATATACAACCGATCTCTATGATTTTTTCAGACAACAATATATGCTATATACGTAAATATTCGGTGAAATTTGAAGCTTCTAGCTGTTAAAATGGGGCTAAAATTTGCGAAAATATATATATATATATACTATATATACCACCATATATATACTATATATACCACCGATCTTTATGATTTTTTCAGACAAAAATATATGCTATATACGTAAGCATTCGTTGAAATTTTAAGCCTCTAGCTCTGAAAATAGGGCAGTAATTACGAAAAGTTCCTTATCTGAACAATCGGTTGTGGGGGATATATACTATATATATGACCGATCTCATAAATTTTTTCAGGCAACAATATGTGCAATATACGAAAGTATATGGTGAAGTTTGAAGCTTCAATCTGTTAAATTGGGGAAGATATTACAAAAATCCTTTTTCTGAAAAATCGGTTGTATGGAGGATATATGCTATAGTGGTCCGATCCGGTCGGTTCCGACAAATGTCAATCAAATACACCCGCTCACCAAATTTTATCAAGATATCTCAAAAATTGAGGGACTAGTTTGCATACAAACAGACAGACGGACAGACGGACATGGCTAAATGAACTCAGCTCTTCAACCTGATTATTTCGGTATACTTAATGGTGGGTCTATCTATTTTCCTTTAAGGACTTACAATTTTCGGTTTCGTGACGAAATTAATATACCATTTCATTTTCATGAAAGGTATAAAAAATGGCCAACAATTCGGGGCTTCTATACCAAGAACCAGCGATAATATATTGGTGTTAGTTGAACGGGCGAGACTTTTCCATTGCTAGTTCTAAACAAAGTTTCACTAGTTAAAAGCGTCGTGTATAGACCATATCGCTCATTTACTTCAATAGTGTCATAACTCAAACAACACAATTTTCCAGGAGAGCCATTCAAAGATTTTAACTGCCGTATGTTGCGCATATAAAGGCAAATTTTCATTTTTATAGCACGTGGTAAATTTTTAACTGGTCACAAAGTTTTTTTTTTATACAACATAGATCATGATATTGGGCACGTTTATATGTTATTAACTCAAAAGTCGAGTTTTTTGAGTTATGACACTATTGAAGTAAATGAGCGATATATAAATTAACGTTTAACAATAATAAACAAGTGTGTTGTATATTGATTGTTTTTTTTTTTTTTAGTTTGCGCGTGGTCGGCCCAGACATCATGCATCACACACTCTTTAAATATAATAGATAGCTGAAATTTTGATAATATTTTTAAACGGTTTTATTTAGCTTGACTCTGTGTAGCGGCCGGCCGCTGTTTACGAATTTTGTAATTAAAATTTAAGTAACTTCCCGATAAGCTACAAGCTTGAAACTTGGAATATAGTTCAGAACCCGATGACAATGCAATAATAAGAAAAAAACTCCGATAGGTGGCGCATGGATCGAAATATCGTATCGTATTTGTGGTCCGATTTCGCTCATATTTGGATATTTGGAACACAAATACATACATGAATAGAAGGCGACGTATGGAAAAAAATCGCCGCCAGGTGGCACAAGGATCGGTATATTAAAAATACTCGTATTTGTGGTCCGATTTGGCTCATATTTGGAACAAATATTACATACAGTCCGGTAGAAGTGACATCAAAATACTTTGGAGCTCGAGGAGGGAGAAGCATACGTGGCGCTGAGTCGAGTAAAGTCTATGGAAGGATTATGTATTGAGGACTTAGATTGTAACAAATTGTCAGGAAAGAGTCTTTGTAATAATGAGTCACTAAATTAACTAAATAGAATGAGAAATAATAGGCAATTAAATAAACACTAAAAACTTGAAAATAAAATAATTAAAGAAAAAATTTAAGTTAAACGGTTTTATTGAAAACAATACTTACATGAAGTAATAATAATAATAAAAACTAAAAAATAATTAGGTCGGTCGTAGGTACTAGTCATCACACTCCTCTTCAGACAATTATAAAAAAGCGTTGGATGCGTCAAATTTCTATTGATAGTGATAAGTAAGACCAACTGAACCTTAATCAGGTTATGCTACGCCTCACATTTTTAGAAATTTCACGCCCCAACGCTTTTATTTAATTGTCTGATCAACGCCCTAGATTGATGAGGAGTGTGATGACTAGTACCTAGGACCTACCTAATTATTTTCTAGCTTTTAGTATTATTATTACTTCATATAAGTATTGTTTTCAATAAAACCGTTTAATGGACAATAAATGTACATATCCATAACACTGTCCAAATCGAATTTGCGTGTACTTCAGCCAGATATGGGCTTAGAATATTTAGAATGTAGAGAGTCTGCTCCCTTGGGAGTGCGTATTTCTGTCATGAAACGCTTCCTAGTTAAATTTACCTGCCTTATCAGATGCCGTTAAGAGTCAGCATAAAACATTTAGGTCCACCATTTTGTAGAAGATAATAAAAAGCAGTATACAAAACGTTGAAAGAGAAGATCTGCCTTTATTTTGTCGAATATATACCGCGACAAAATGTTATAATAATTATAAGCCATGCCTGTAGTTGGACGGGACTGAAAACCACATACTCGAGTGTACGAGGGTCAAAAAATTGTTGCCGCGGCAGTAGCGCAGAAGATGCTCATAAGACAGTGGACCGGGGTTATATCCGGCACTGAACTGTCCAATCCGCAACACTCACAAACATGGCTCTGTAAGGGGGCGTTCTTATTTCCAAAGCTGCATGGCATTTTTCATTATTACAGGTGTTACTCGTAGGTGAAAAAAATATTTGTGTTGCACGGTGTAACAAAAAAAAAGATATTTGCCTGTTACTGATACTGTTTTTTGCGCTGAAAGTCACAGCTTGGGATTTTCCTTAGATTGCCATCATTCGCTGGATCAATTAATAATGGTATTCCTTACGAGGGATCATTCAATTTATTTGCATATTAACACACTTAAGAATGTTTGTATTATCATGTCAGATGGGGGCTGTTATCAGTGCGATCGGAGCAAAACTCGCGAAAACTGGTTTGCTAATTTAAAAAAGAAAAGTTGTATGTGTTTAGATGAAGTTCACCAAAACAAGTAAGGAAGGCTAAGTTCGGGTGTAACCGAACATTACATACTCAGCTGAGAGCTTTGGAGACAAAATAAGGGAGAAACAACATGTAGGAAAATGAACCTAGGGTAACCCTGGAATGTTTTTGTATGACAAGGGTATCAAATGGAAGGTATTAAAGAGTATTTTAAAAGGGAGTGGGCCATAGTTCTATAGGTGGACGTCATTTCGAGATATCGCCGTAAGTGGACCAAGGGTAACTCTAGAATTTGTTTGTACGATATGGGTATCAAATGAAAGGTGGTTATGAGTATTTTAAAAAGGGAGTGATCCTTAGTTCTATAGGTGGACGCCTTTTCGAGATATCGCCATAAAGGTGGACCAGGGGTGACTCTAGAATGTGTTTGTACGATATGGGTATCAAATGAAAGGTGTTAATGAGTATTTTAAAAGGGAGTGGGCCTTAGTTCTATAGGTGGACGCCTTTTCGAGATATCGCCTTGAAGGTGGACTAGGGGTGACTCTAGAATGCGTTTGTACGATATGGGTATAAAATGAAGTGTGTTAATGATTATTTAAAAGGGAGTGGGCCTTAGTTCTATAGGTGGACGCCTTTTCGAAATATCGCCATAAAGGTGGACCAGAAGTGACTATACTGTGTTATGGGTATCAAATTAAAGGTATTAATGAGGGTTTTAAAAGGGAGTGGCGCTTAGTCGTATATGTGAAGGCGTTTTCGAGATATCGACCAAAATGTGGACCAGGGTGACCCAGAACATCATCTGTCGGGTAGGTACAGCTAATTTATTTATATATGTAATACCACGAACAGTATGCCTGCCATGATTCCAAGGGCTTTTGATTTCGCCCTGCAGAACTTTTTCATTTTCTTCTACTTAATATGGTAGGTGTCACACCCATTTTGCAAAGTTTTTTCTAAAGTTATATTTTGAATCAAAAAACCAATCCAATCACCATTTTTCATCCCTTTTTTCGTATTTGGTATAGAGTTATGGCATTTTTAAAATTTTTCGAAAACTTCGATATAGAAGAAGTGGGCGTGGTCATAGTCGGATTTGACACATTTTCAATACCAAGATAAAGTGAGTTCAGATAAGTACGTGAACTAAGTTTAGTAAAGATATATCGATTTTTGCTCAAGTTATCGTGTTAACGGCCGAGCGGAAGGAGAGACAGTCGACTGTGTATAAAAACTGAGCGTGGCTTCAACCGATTTCGCCCATTTTTATAGAAAACAGGTATCGTCATAGAATCTATGCCCCTACCAAATTTCACAAGGATTGGTAAATTTTTGTTCGACTTAGGGCATTAAAAGTATTCTAGACAAATTAAATGAAAACGGGGCGGAGCCACGCCCATTTTGAAATTTTCTTTTATTTTTGTATTTTGTTGCACCATATGATTACTGGAGTTGAATGATGTTGACATAATTTACTTATATACTGTAAAGATATTAAATTTTTTGCTAAAATTTGACTTTAAAACAATTTTTTTTTAAGTGGGCTTGTTCTTCATCCGATATTCATCCCTTCCTGCCAAATTTCATCATGATATCTTCAATGACTGCCAAATTACAGTTTGCAAAACTTTTAAATTACCTTCTGGGCGGTGTAACGGCCATTGTCCAAAATTTTACTAATTTTCTATTCTGTGTCATAAGGTCAACCCACCTACCAAGTTTCATCGCTTTATCCGTCTTTGGTAATGAATTATCGCACTTTTTCGGTTTTTCGAAATTTTAGATATCGAAAAAGTGGGCGTGGTTATTGTCCGATTTCGATCATTTTAAATAGCGATCTGAGATGAGTGCCCAGGAACCTACATAGAAAATTTCATCGAGATACCTCAAAATACTCAAGTTATCGTGTTAACGGACAGACGGACGGACGGACATGGCTAAATGAATTTCTTTTTCCGCCCAGATCATTTTGATATATAGAAGTCTATATCTACCTCGATTAGTTTATGCCGCGTTATGCGAACAAAATTAATATACTCTGTGAACTCTGCTCAGCTGAGTATAAAAATAATATTAATAAACAGAAATGGGAACGAACTTATTTCATAAATTTCCAGCATTGTTAGCAAGCTGCATAGGAGACTAATAGTTTTAGAAATATTCCTATATTTTTGGTACCATTATAACACATTTCATATGGTTTAAGTACTATGATTTAAGGACATGTCCTTCAAACTCCGGACATCTACAGGCTGAGCTGGTTGATGTCCTCGAGAAGGAATCGGCAAGGTAGATCGAAAGTAGGGCTTTTGCGACACAGTAGAAATGAGGGGGGAATGCAATTCGGACCCAAGGATTTGGATTTGTCTGTCTGTCTTTCGCATTTCCCCTTGTAAACCAAAGTTGAAATTTTTTTGTTTTAAATTATGTATTTTCTCTTATTATTATTATTAATTTTCCTTACAAAATTTCAATCAAAATATGGTGTAATGCATCAATTGAAACGTGCAAAGATTTCTTGGGCATTTCTTGAAGGGTCCAAGAAATGCTCAAGAAATACTTCCAGGATTAAATTTATGGTTACAGCACTCATCTCGGAAGCAATTTTATAATGAAAGTGAACAAAAAGATAGGAAAAAATTTACATATTTTAGAAGCAATTTAGAAAATTAGAAGGTCGCATGTGGTCATAACAAATCGTTCACTCAGAGAAAAACGCCGTTCTAAAATCCAGCACCACCGGACTCAATTCAAGCTCTTCATGTTCTTACTTTTTTGTTCTTGAGAAACGAACGTACTGTTCTTAAAACAACAACCTTGTTCTTGAACTGACACCATTTTCTTGAAAAGAGAACGACTAGTCTTAAATTATGAACAAATGTTCTATTAATGAGAACGAATGTTCTCAAATTGAGTACGATGTTCTTAAAATAAGTTCAACCAAAAGAAAAACGGTACAATTCGTGAACATTACAATGTTAAGTACAACATTCGGCATGAGCTACCAAGCAGTTGTAGTGACCGAGCAGCTATGATCTTGCGGTTGCAATCGTGTGGCGCAAGTTCAATCACCGTCAAACTCTGAATTTTTTTAAAACAATTTGTTTATGTTCTATTTTTTTAACTCTTATTTTTCGTTCAGTTCCATTCACATATGCACAGGTAATTCTCAAACTTGTTATGAAATTTTTTAAGTATATATGCAGATTACGTCTCCAAAAAAGAATAATTTCTCAATAAGAGAAATGTATGAAAAATGCATATTATGCATTTTCCCTTAAACTTTTGAATTTTAATAAACATTTTTTTTTGTTATAAATATTTTTTATTTATGACAAAATGATTATTATTAATAAAAAATAAATCTGTACCTATTTAAAAAAAATTCTTTCCCCTCCCACCAAATCAAGTACGGACCGTTCTTGAATTGCGACCGAAAATTTTTGAATCGACCCCAAATCGTTCTCGAAGCGTGAGGACGAAAAATCTTAAATCAAGCCGAAGTAGTGCTTGAAATGAGCACCGAAGGTTCATACATCAATACCAAACTGGTGATAAAATACGAACGGTGTGCTTGGAAAAACTGTTCTTAAAACAAGCCCATCGGTCACGAGTTAAGAAAAAACGTACTTAACAGACTTTTATCAACGAATTTTCTTAATTTTGAACTTGTTTCGTTCGTTTTAGAACGATTTTTTCTCTGAGTGTACATATCTTCAAATAAGAAATGTTCAAGTTTGGCTTACAAGAATAAAAATTTATTGAGGGTTTTAGCTACCTGGCCAGTACTAAGTTGAGGGGGAGGTAGCGAAGGAGACCTGGTATTGCGGTATCCAAGATAACATACTATACTGCTGTCCCCAAATTTGACACTAAAAAAATCATTGTAATAGTAGATCTAAACGGCAATCGGATGCAATGTGCAATTGATGATGTATGCTGTTGATATTCATATCATTGGCCATAAGAAATGTGACAAAAATTCGGCATTCTATGGGCTGGAGGCAAAAACATGGGTACTGCGCTGAACAAGAAAAAAACGAAGGACTTGCTGTCAATGAAGGAAGAGTCGGGGAAGAGTGGCAGCAACGCCACTGTGGGCGGATATAAATACTAAGCCGTGAAAAATTGTGTCTATCTGGGAACCAGCATTAACAGTGAAAACAATGTCAGCTTAGAAATTCAAAAATACCTTTTACCAGCAAATGCTTCTTTTGACTGAGAAGAAAATTGAAGACTGAACTAGATGAACAAAAATCACGCACTTTAAATCTCTCATCACACCTGCCGTAATGTATGGATCAGTATCAAGCATTTCCAGAGAGAAGATTGGATGGCTCTTAGAGTATGTATCGAAGGAAGTTGTATGATGTGCTGTATTAGATTTACACTGATATGAGCACAATGTAACAAATAGAATCCCACAGGCTTCGCTGGCTAAGACATTTTATGCAAAGGAAAAAGACACAGCCTTATTCCTGTTCCAGAACAATATTTGGAAGCTGAAAAGGGGGAGACCTTTACTGAGTTGGGAGAGACTGAAGAAGGAAGATTTGATCTCTCTTAATGTTCCCAATTATCGTCACTTATCGCCGATGGAATGACTACCGTGACTTGTTTCACGACAAAATCACTGTTTGGGTATTTTGATTTTAAAAACTTGGAATTTGGGAAATTTTAAGACTAGGGACCTTTGTGTGAGGGATTTTTTTTGGAGGATTTCGGCGCTCTCCTCATTCAATATGGCTGAATCTTTCACTATACCATAAAATATTTGTATGTTTTGCATTGTCGTATACTCTTTCCCATGGTCGTATCTTTTATTATTGCTTAATCTATTTCACTTCTTATTTTATTATTTTCGCCAATCGAAAATGGAAAGTTTTTTATAGCACTTCAAAAAAATTTTGTTATTATTATGACACAACTTTTAATAAAGCCTTTGGTCAAGATAAAAAACAATTCGCATATACTCTTTGCTTATTCTTTTCCACGAAGCCAGCAGCTTTCAAACCCACGGGACGGCAATTTTTTCTACAGTTAGACAGTATGCATTTTTTTATTGAGCAAAGTAAAACACGAATCGCCACAAATTTTGTGATATCTATGTAGTACAAAGAAGGCGTCTAAAATTAAAGCGATGCCATAAAAGCGGGACAAGTTTGCTTTAAGGGCCAATTAAACTTCCTTAACCCTAGCGCCATAGTCGTAACCATACCCATATTCATACCATCTCCAATGTGATCGATTAATGGTGCCTTAACCTACAAATCTCGAAAATTTCATAAAAATGAAGAAAAAGCAAAAAATTACAAACATATTCCACAAAAAATAAGTCTCTTAGTCATAACGTATCCAAAACAATGAATAAAATCTACAAAATGTTATTAAATTAAATACCAACTCAAATATTTTTAGGTTATGGATATGGCGAGAAACCAAAAACCAATTGGTTGGCTATGGTATGGTTATGGAGTTAGCGTTATGGTATGGCACCATTAATCGATTACATTGATTTCCATAAGGTAGGTTCGATCAGCTGTTTTATCTGGTTATGGTTTTATGGTTGTAAGTCACCATTAATTGGTCCTTTATATGGTGTATACCGCCTGGCAGAATATATGTGAGGCGGGAACAAATTGTCAATAAGCTGTGTGGACCTTCAGGCGTCTAAGCCTTATATAATACATTTAATAATTTGGGAAAAATTTAAACAACGTGACATCAGGACGGACAAGGCGACAGCTGTTTCGATTATACCTCGTAAATATCTTCAAAGCCTTTTCTCCCGGGAGTGGGAGTCGAACCCGCACTCCTACGATAGTTGAAATGGTTACAAACGCATTCAGCTACGTCATGCCTTAGTTGTTGTAAAGTTTTTCCCAATTGCCTTCTTTTGCATATTTTAATCTTTTACACATTGCATACTTCGTATGCGGCGAAATCGGTTGAAGCCACGCCCAGTTTTTATACACAGTCGACCGCCTGTCCTTCCGCTCGGCCGTTAACACGATAACTTGCGCAAAAAAACGTTATATCTTAACTAAACTCAGTTCGCGTACTTATCTGAAGTCACTTTATCTTGGTATAAAATACAGCCGAAATCCGACTATGACCGCGCCCACTTTTCTGATATTGAAAATTACGAAAAATGAAAAAATGCCATAATTCTGTACCAAATATAAAAAAAGAGATGAAACATGGTAATTGGATTGGTTTATTGACGCAAAATATAAATTTAGAAAAAACTTTGTAAACTGGGTGTGACACCTACCATATTAAGTAGAAGAAAGTGAAAAAGTTCTGCAGGGCGAAATCAAAAGCCCTTGGAATCTTGGCAGGAATACTGTTCGTGGTATGACATATATAAATAAATTAGCGGTACCCGACAAAAGATGTTCTGGGTCACCCTGGTCCACATTTTGGTCGATATCTCGAAAACGCCCTCACATATACAACTAAGGGCTACTCCCTTTTAAAACCCTCATTAATACGTTTAATTTGATACCTATATCGTACAAACACATTCTAGAGTTACCCCTGGTCCACCCTTATTGCGATATCTCGTCCACCTATATAACTAAGACCCACTACGTTTTAAAGAATCATTAACACCTTTCATTTGATACACATGTCATACAAACACATTCCAGGGTTACCCCCAGGTTCATTTTTTCTAAATGGTGATTTTCCTTATTTTGTCTTCAAAGCTCTCAGCTGAGTATATAATGTTCGGTTACACCCGAACTTAGCCTTCCTTACTTGTTAATAATTAAAAAAACGGCTGAAAAATGCAAATTATACTTAGCTTTAAACTTTCCGACGATATCCGATTTTTCTCATATCGGCAAATGATTGGCCTTGTTTTACCGTTCTAGCTTCAACCATTGTTCGGAATTTTGGTTTTGAGACAACTTTTTCCCATAATGCGTCGGTTCAATTTAGGAACGAAACCTCAAAGCCTAGGAGAATTAAGCAGTGGGTACAACAAGGTGGTGTCCTATCCCCCCTTCTGTTTGATTTCTACATATCAAAGTTCCCTTCCCCTTCAGAAGGAGTCACTATACAGTCTTTCTAGTTTTTCACCTCCCGCGACCGACATTATCACCGACCAAATCGACGGTCACTCTGTTTACGACGTGAATACACAGATGACATTGGACGTTCACGTCGATGAAGTTACTTCACCGACTGCCAGTCACCCAAAGATCTTAGGGGTAACGTTCGATAATACTCTCACCTTCAGGGCGCATGCTACCGAAATTGTATCCCAAGAACAAAGCCGCAAGGAAGTCCTCAAGTTGCTTGTCGGCAGCACTTGGGGAAAAGGTAAAGAAACGTTGCTAACCACGTACAAGACATTTGGCCGACCGCTCATGTGCGATGCGTAGCAAAAATTTGGTCGCCTGTTCTTAAGAACCCAAACTGGAAAAGGCTGCAGGCCTGCAAAAATGCAGCGCTCAGAACTGCCTTATGGCCACTGAACATCACCTACATAGCGAGGCCAAAGTGCTCAACATTAAATAGCACAACGAGACACAAAAGGTATTTGCCAGGACGCGCCCGATGAGCTCAGTTATCAATATACACTATCCTAATTGCAGAGAGAAATCACTACCAAAGGAGACACGAGTCACCCTGGCCCAACTTCGTTCTGGATTCTGTAACAGGTTAAACTCTTACTTGTTCAAAATCAACCCCAACAAACGTTATGTACGTCGTGCATGTGTTGTGTCCCTACATAATGTCAATCATCTTTTCAATTGTAATTAGAGCCTAGGCCTCTAACACCAACTTCGCTATGGTCCACGTCTGTTAAAACTGCTAGTTTCCTTGGACTCCCGTTAGAGGGCTTTGATGATAATTTATGAGTGGTCGCCCCCATTGAGTGGGGCGAAGCACTGTTAACACGACAACAACAACATGATCTGCTTTCAAATGGAATAGAGATTATGCCTTACGGTGGATCTCGTGGTACTGATGTATATTTTCAATTTTTCTCCCCCACTAGTGTGGAGTCTGAAAGATGTTTCTCAACTTTTGGTTATATGTGTATCTAACAAGTTAACACCTAGTCTTTCAGATGAAACTTCCTTTGCTTTAATTTGTTGAGGGTATTTTTCTTCCTTTATATTAGTTTTGTTTGATGTTTATTGGCCAATTCCCATGCAAAATTGTAGACTCTTGCAATCTCTTTTTGAGTGACTTTGCGGAGAGCTAGAGTCTTGAAACTTGTAACACATATCGGAACCCGGTAACAATTTAACGTGAGGGAAAAAACCTTTCTAGGTGGTCCATGGATCGTGAAAGTTCTAAAAAACGTCTGAACTTGGAAATTTTGCTTCCGAGTTTTAAGGAACTTCCCGATAACACAGAGATTAAAACGATGATTCTGTAATGTTGAAATATTTAGGATAAAATAGTTTTCTATATTGGACAGGGATCTAAAAAGATATTTAGAAAGTCCATTTACAACACATGGAATCTTGCAACCGTTATTTGAATACTTTTTCGTAGAGCTAGATTCTTCAAACTAACAACATAATTCAGAGCCCCACAACGATGCAACGTGAGGAAAAAGATTTTCGCTAGGTGGTTCAGAGAACGCGAGAATTCCAAAAATCGTCCGAACTTGGAAATTTTGCTTTCGAGTTTTAATGAGCTTTCCGAAAACCCAAAGACCTGAATCTTTGAACGAAACTTTAAGCTCTATAAGGTCGTAATAATAAGGACAAAAGAGTTTTATTGAAGGGGCAGAGATAGAGATTTTAGAAAGTCCGTTTAAAATATGTGGAATCTTGCGATCGCTATTTGAGTAACGTCCCCCAGAGCTGGATTCTTGAAACTTAGAACATACTTTAGTACCCCTTAATATGAAACATCAAGGAAACAAATTTTCGCTAGGTGGTCCAGAGATCGTGAAAATTAAGAAAATCAGTCAAGCTTTGAAATTTCGTTTTAGAGTTTTAAAAAACTTCCCAATAACCTAGAAACCTGAAACTTTGAACGAAACTGCGGGCCTTATGAGGTTGTAATATGTAGCATAAAAGAGTTTTCTAGATGGGATAGGGGTCCATATATATTTTTAGAGGTACTGAGCTACAAAAATGAAACATAGTGACACATAGTTCAGCTCAACTTGACAATGCAGCAAAAGAAGAAAATAAAAAGACAACAAATTTTTAAGTACTCTCTTTATATAAAAAATAAATGTACGGCGCGATAACCTCCGAAGAGATTTTAAGCCGAGCTTCTCCTCCAATTTTCGTCGCACTCCTTTTGTTTTTTCCTACAATTGGCGGGACACTGTCTGAGAACTTCTTTTTCAAGTTTTTGGTATGTGTCTTACACCGATTCCAAACGATATATGGCAAATGAATTTTTGGAGGGAATATTTTTATGACACTTCCTGGGCTGGCCGAACCACTGCCGATGAGTGACACCCGGTTAAATAGTTTTGAAATAGGTTATTATGAATATGAATAAAGCTATTTGAAGTCAGATGGTGTCTTCTCTGCAAAAATCGCGAGTACTCCATGCATGCATGTATGAAGTACTCGCTATGGACCAAGCGAGTGCTCCCAAATTAACCACAATGCATACAAAAGATATGGTCCAATTAACATTGCGATGTCCTAGGACTGGACGAGATACTCCAGCTCAGCATTACATCAGCGTAATCCATGCAGTATTCCAGTATGACACAAGTGGACCACATGATCCAACGATTTTTGCAGGGTTATTAGTAGTCCAAGCAATTTTATATGTGCAATAAAACTTATAATAAGGTTATACTATGGTGCACTGATCCTCGTTCAACCTCGTTATTATAACAGCTTACGTAAGGCTGATTTTGGGTGGGCTATATAAAAAAAAAAATAATAAATGTAAGGCGCGATAACCTCCCAACAGATTTTAGGTCGAGCCTCTCTTCCAATTTGCGTCGTGCTCCTTTTAAATTTTTCCAACAAATTGGGGGACAGGAACTACTTGTTTTTTTCCGACTCCGAACGGCATCTGCAAGACAGATGGTATTTCACTGAGAGCTTTTCATGGCAGAAATACACTCGGAGTGCTTTCCAAACACTACCGAGGGGCGACCCCGCTTGTAAACATTTTTTTCTAATTGAAAAAACTTGTTTCTAAAATTTTGATGTTAACTTTCCCCGGGCGTGAACCCAGGATCTTCTTCTTATATAAAAGGTCCTAATACAGGAAGTAGTTTCTTTTCATAAAGCCTTAAGTAAATAAGCCTTACTTTTGTTGGTCCATAAGCCTTATAATAAAGTTGTTACATTCTACCTTATGGCTTATAATAATTCCTTACCTAAGTTTTACTTTATATGAGCTATAAATCTTACACACAACGGTATCATTCAAATAAATATTATGCCGGTTGACATAAGAACAGAAAAACAAGGAGTTATCCCATTCGTGTGGATGCGATTTGCAAAGTGTCGAGTCCGTCGCTTTACGCAGCATATGTATCATTGCATAGCTCTTTTGTCTACATGTGGACTTAGAAAACCAGTTAAATGTTTCTGAAATCAAAAATTCAGTGTCTCTCGGAAGCGGTTTCGAAGCAGATGAAATAGTCAGAATCGAAACACACTGAACGAAAATGATATTAGGTTGATGTTGCCTTAATAAAGTTACTACGTCTCGATTTCTGCCTACCATAATGCCAACATTATCTGGGGCCTAATCGGTACATACGATCCGTGATCGAATGCCGTTTTTTAAATTACTATAGCTCCGAAATGGTTCATTGGATTAATGAAATATGTGAACTAGGGACAACGTGTACTCACTAAATTAATAATATATATTTTTTTTTTTTAAATAATTGGATAGCCTTATTTTAATCGCTTGTGTGAAATCCGTTTTCGATCCGTGATCGTATGTTGTTCTTTAGGCCCTCAATTTTTTTAAATCTAGCTCAAATTCATTCAATGTTCTTAAAATTGAATCTACATACAACTGTTTATCTAGATTTTCTATAATTTTGAAAAAAGCTAAAACTAGCAGGGACGGAAAATAATAATGATTTTTTTTCGGAGTCGAAAAAGTCCGGGTCAAAAAATTGTCCTAGGTGAAAATGTTTGAGTTCTCAGGTATCCTAATAGCAATATCATGTCTAATCATGCATCCTTTTTATTTTTCGAACTTTTTCCATAAAAGTCCACATATAAAAGTAAAATCTGTATTTTTATTTTTTGAGTCCGATAGAACTAGTTAAACTCGGACTTTTAAAAGTACTTCCTTTATATAAATGGATTTTTTTTATTTCGGATAAGCCGTTTCTTTGTTATCAAGCCGGAGTTTCATTTTGGCCTTAAAAAATAAAAGTCCGGATTTAACTTTTATTTCCGGACATTTATTTTTAAAAGTCCGAGTTTAACTAGTTCTATCGGACTCAAAAATTAAAAATGGGAAAATAATTTTTATCTTGATCCAAATATATTAAAAGTCCAAAATTAATAGTTTTGCAAGTCTAAATGGAATAATAGATTCAGTCCCTGTAAAATAGCTAAAAAAAAAGCTGAAAAAAGCTTGAAGCTAAATCGCAACTTTTCAAGCTAAAAGGGGAAAAAAGCTAAATCTAGCTTGAAAAAAGCTAAAATGGTAACACTGATTTATCTGGTTGACCTTTCATATTCAAATTTTAGCATTAACACTGTACAAAATTTATGACCCCGCAAACATTCTCGGAGCGCTCCTAATTTAGAAATCCGATATGAGTCATAAATATGATCGTATTATGACTCCGTCATCATGAAAATTAAGAGCCAATTGCTAGGAATGTATAGTTAACAAAGCAACTTGGAATAATTATTCATACTTGATTATGAAAAAAAAAAAATTTGTTTAATAAAAATTTGATTATGTACATACTCGTACATACAATATTTGTTTGAACTTTGATATGGACTTGCTTTATTTTATTGCTGCTAACGGTCTCTATTCATTAGATCCGAGAAGTGTATGTTCCCAAGACATTTTCTGGTGGATTTTCAAAGCATTATTGTCTCCTCGGCATGTACATATGTATGTTGATCGTATGGATACCGCCCCAGGGATTTCATCCAAACTATCTGCTTAGACCATTTCCCAAAAAACGCTTTGAATATCCTTAACCAAATGTAAAAAGATGTAATTCAAAAACAACAAGTAAGGAAGGTTAAGTTCGGGTGTAACCGAACATTACATACTCAGTTGAGAGCTATGGTCACAACCGAGGGAAACCCTGGAATGTGTTTGTATGACATGTGTATCAAATGAAAGTCATTAAAGAGTATTTTATGAGCGAGTGGGCCATAGTTCTATAGGTGGAAGCCATTTAGGGATATAGACATAAAGGTGGATCAGGGTTGACTCTAGAATGCGTTTGTACGATATGTGTATCAAAAGAAAGGTGTTAATGAGTATTTTAAAAGGGAGTAATCCTTAGTTCCATAGGTGGACGCCGTTTCGAGATATCGCCATAAAGGTGGACCAGGGGTGACCCTAGAATTTGTTTGTACAATATGGGTATCAAAAGAAAGGTGTTAATGAGTATTTTAAAAGGGAGTAATCCTTAGTTCCATAGGTGGACGCCGTTTCGAGATATCGCCATAAAGGTGGACCAGGGGTGACCCTAGAATTTGTTTGTACAATATGGGTATCAAATTAAAGGTATTAATGAGAGTTTTAAAAGGGAGTGGTGGTTGTTGTATAGGTGGTCGCATTTTCGAGATATCGCCATAAAGGTGGACCAGGGGTGACCCTAGAATTTGTTTGTACAATATGGGTATCAAAAGAAAGGTGTTAATGAGTATTTTAAAAGGGAGTAATCCTTAGTTCCATAGGTGGACGCCGTTTCGAGATATCGCCATAAAGGTGGACCAGGGGTGACCCTAGAATTTGTTTGTACAATATGGGTATCAAAAGAAAGGTGTTAATGAGTATTTTAAAAGGGAGTAATCCTTAGTTCCATAGGTGGACGCCGTTTCGAGATACCGCCATAAAGGTGGACCAGGGGTGACTCTAGAATTCGTTTGTGCAATATGGGTATCAAACGAAAGGTGTTAATGAGTATTTTAAAAGGGAGGGGGGCTTAGTTCTATAGGTGGACGCCTTTTCGAGGTATCGCAATAAAGGTGGACCAGGGGTGACTCTAGACTTTGTTTGTACGATATGGGTATCAAATGAAAGGTGTTAATAAGTATTTTAAAAGGGCGTGGGGCTTAGTTCTATAGGTGGACGCCTTTTCGAGATATCGCCATAAAGGTGGACCAGAGGTGACTCTAGAATGTGTTTGTACGATATGGGTATCAAATTAAAGGTATTAATGAGAGTTTTAAAAGGGAGTGGTGGTAGTTGTATATGTGAAGGCGTTTTCCAGATATCGACCAAAATGTGGACCAGGGTGACCCAGAACATTATCTGTTGGATACCGCTAATTTATTTATATATGTAATACCTGTCAAGATTTTAAGGGTTTTTTATTTCGCCCTGCATAACTTTTTCATTTTCTTCTACTTAATATGGTAGGTGTCACAACCATTTTATACAGTTTTTTCTAAAGTTATATTTCGCGTCAATAAACCAATCCAATTACCTCACCATGTTTCATCCCTTTTTTCGTATTTGGTATAGAATTATGGCATTTTTTTCATTTTTCGTAATTTTCGATATCGAAAAAGTGGGCGTGGTCATTGTCGGATTTCGTTCATTTTTCATACCAAGATAAAGTGAGTTCAAGTAAGTACGTTAACTAAGTTCATTAAAGATATGTCGATTTTTGCTCAAGTGATCGTGTTAACGGCCATGCGGAAGAACAGACGGACGACTGTGTATAAAATCTGGGCGTGGCATCAACCGATTCCGCCCATTTTCACAGAAAACAGTTAACGTCATAAAATCTATGCCCCTACCAAATTTCAAAAGGATTGGTTAATTTTTGTTCGACTTATGGCGTTAAAAGTATCCTAGACAAATTAAATGAAAAAGGGCGGAGCCACGCCCATTTTGAAATTTTCTTTTATTTTTGTATTTTGTTGCACCATATCATTACTGGAGTTGAATGTTGACATAATTTACTTATATACTGTAAAGATATTAACTTTTTTTTTAAATTTGACTTAAAGTGGGCGTGGTTATAGTCCGATATCGTTCATTTTAAATAGCGATCTGAGATGAGTACCCAGGAACCTACATACCTACATACTCAAGTTATCATGTGAACGGACGGACGGACATGGCTCAATCAATTTTTTTTTCGATACTGATGATTTTGATATATGAGAAGTCTATATCTATCTCGATTCCTTTATACCTGTACAACCAACCGTTATCCAATCAAAGTTAATATACTCTGCGAGCTCTGCTCAACTGAGTATAAAAATCAAACAGCTGATTTACAATCGTTTTTGTACTTGCTAATTTGGGATAGAAGAAATTTCCCCAGCACAAATTAGCAGCTTCCCATCCCAATGAAATGTCAAAATTGCACTCTCTAATTGCCATTTGTCTCACCGAATGAGGTGCAGTAAAAATTTGTAAAAACTTTTTGCTGCAGAACACAGCTTTTTGTTGCTTGGAGAAAACATTTGACAATAAAATGGGAAGCTTTCTTCGTTTTTCATAGTTTTAACACCCCTGATATGGTTTGTGAGCTGAATAATTTTAAAACCAAAGTTTTATGGATTTCCTGGAAATTGTTGCATTTCACTTTTGAAGTTAAATAGGTTTTGAAAGTCCGCTTTTAATTTAATACTGAAGTCGCTCAAATATAGAAAATGTAAAACCGTTAATTTCGCTGATTTGTAGAGAGGCCAGCTGAGTATATACATATTAACCTGGGTCGATTTGTATGGACGAAAGTTCACCGATATCGCGCCATCGATTTTTCGATGGGATTTGGGCTCAGGAAAAAAAGTTCCACTACGCATACCAAAACAATAATTTTCGAGCCTGCGAAAAAAAATGGCGAAAGGGTAAATTTTTCGACCAAAACACTCCCCAAAACCCGAAAAATATTTTTCTTTTTTTCAAAAACTGTTGTAAAAACGTTGACGATAACAGTTTTTTGAAAAAAAAATTTTTTGGGGAGTGTTTTGGTCGAAAAATTTACCCTTTCGCCATTTTTTTTTCGCAGGCTCGAAAATAATTTTTTTTGGTATGCGTAGTGGAACTTTTTTTCCTGAGCCCAAATCCTATCGAAAAATCGATGGCGTGATATCGGTTAATAAATCGACCCAGTCTAATACATATGTTCACTTTAACCCGATCTTACATTTGTATTGCGGTTTTTTTTGTCTTATCAAAGACTATCAAATATAATGCAAAACGAGCACACGCAAAAAATATTGTTCGTGGCTTGTCCCCTCGCCACCCACTCAAGCAGGCACTCTTCATCCATTACACAGAGCAACACAAACATAACATAGCCCCACGCACATACAACACTTGACGACACGAGAAGCTCTTCAAATAGCCTAAATAAGTCAGTAACAAAAGCAAATCAAACAAGGTATGCTATAACAACATACATACATAGCAACGTTATTAGCAGGTACAATTATAATGAATACATATGGGAATAGCCTGATATTTAGATGGGTGGTTAGAAGAACGGATGGATGAGTGACTTGACAGACTAGTAATTTGGATCAACTAAATTATGAATATGTGACTAATTTCTCGACGAACGAAAATCACACTCTATAAGTCACTCATCATATCTGTCTGGTTGCATGGGTCGGCATCATGAACGGTGTCGAAAGAAGATGAGATGACTCTGGGATGTTCGAGAAACTAGTTCTCCGGAAGATTTATCGTCCTGTTCATGATACCGACGATGAGTATCGAAAAAGATATAAAAATGAGCTGTATAAGCTTTACGCATATATGAAGATATTGCAGCAAATAAAAGCCATAATGCTTCGCTGATTACGTCATGAAAGTATTTCAGTCGACGCCGCAGTTCAAAAGCAGAAGAAGGTGGAGACTTCCACTCAGTTGGGAGAAGTAGGTGGAGGTAGACTTGGTCTGCCTTGGTGCTCCCAACTGGCGCCAGTTATTGCCAAACAGGGATAGTTGGCATTAATTGTGATTATGAATAGGCAGAAGGATATATGGAGACATAGAGCGGATAGACGAATAAATGTCTTAGCCTTAGAAGACTTAGTCTCCAACGAAAGCGATAACGGAGGAACGGACGTTAGAAAACTACATTAGCGATGACTAGAGAATGAATTAACATTAAAAAATCCAATTACAGAATCAGATTCGATTTAAATATCACCATTCCATTCCATTTTATTTTAACGGTATAGTCCTTTAGCTGCTCTGTATTCTGGGTGATAAGAGTGAGATATTTTAACGGTGGGGATGAAAAAATGCTTAATGCACCATAATTGCCACTGTCACAGTAACCGTGAGTGCGTGGACTTAAAAAGCTCAGCTTTCGCATTGCAGCAACGTTTCACATTTCCAACTTTTTAAGAGTCTTATTTTGTCTCCGCGTCCCGGTATTTTTTGCTCTGAGTCTGGTTTCTACGAAGTTACATTTGCCGGTTCTAGCTCTATCGCGAGTTTTTGAGAAAAGTATTTCAAGCATCGTTGTTGTTGTTGTTGCTGTTGTTGTAGTGATAAGGTTACTCTCCGAAGGCTTTGGGGAGTGTTATCGATGTGATGGTCCTTTGCCGGATACAGATCCGGTACGCTCCGGTAACACAGCTCCATTAAGGTGCTAGCCCGACCATATCGGGAACGATTTATATAGCCACATTAAACCTTCAGGCCATCCCTCCCTCCCCACCGCCAAGTTCCGTCAGGAGCTTGGGGTCGCCAGAAAAGGCTACAGGCCTGTCAGAATGCTGTAATCGGAACTGCAAACGGATGTCTCCTTATAACCCCCAACACAACCTACATGGTGAGCCAAAGAGCGCAATATTAAAGAGCACAACGAAATGTAGAATTTAGTTTTTGCTAAATTACAACAAACCAGGACATCCTAGCAAACAACTGCTTGATCTAGCACCGCCTTCACGGGGATTGAGGGAACATCTCCATAAGCACTATGACGAGATTCGGCACCTGCCAACACAATCGTTTGATCCAGAGAAGCAGGCCCTAAGCCAAATCCGCATAGAATCGATAAACGCTTTTGCCAGGACGCCAGGACCCGGGGAACCCCGTTATTAATATTCAATATCCCACTATCAAGGAAGGCGCGAGTCGCCCTGGCCCAACTTCGCTCTGGATACTGTAACAGGTTAAACTCTTACTTGTCCAGACCACACCGACATACGCAATATATGTCCTGCATGTGATGTGTCCCCACATGGACCCGTTAGAGGACTTTGATGACAATTTGTGAGTGGTCGTGCCCATTAAATGGGACGAAGCACTGTTAATACAACAACAACATGGGCGGATAGGTAGACGGATAGAAAGGCGGCTGTATGGACGAAGCAGTGAACAGTACACAGACGAATAAATGAAAACAGGGCCCGTATTACGTGTTACGATCAGTGACTGAAACCCATTTTCAGTCAAGCGATAACTATGCAACTGTCAAACTATTTCTAAAAATTATAATAATTGAGTACTATTTGTCGCTAGTTCGCATATGCAATTAATCCGATCCACCGTTTAATTTAAAAAATGAGTTTCGATCACGGATCGTAACACGTAATCCGGGCCCAGGACAGGATGGATAGATGGATAGACGACGACAGACGGCGTTTCTTCGTATGCACATATAGACTTGAAAATAGTATGCAGCACCCGGACTACTTTTTAAACTATATACAAAAAAACAATAGTAGCAACAGCAAGAACAAATATCTATATATGTGACCCGGCCTATGAAAAGGTGGCTTATGACTCAAAAAAGAAATTGTGAGAAACAGCTGTTAACAGCTGTTCTTTTTCAGTCATAAGCCACCTTTTCATAGGCCGGGTCACATATATAAAATTCAAATTATGTATGTATGTACATATGTATGTAGGTATAGTTCGGGTTGCGTCCTAAACGGATCGACCGATCACAACCAAATTTGCACAACCCACCTGAAACCTTCCAGGGATGGTGATCGGCTAAAAATAATTTTGATATATAAAAGGGGCGTGGCACCTGCCATAAAAATGGAATCTTTGATACTGCATAACTCTGAAGGTATTATGCTAGAACATTGAAATTCAGTAAGGAATTATATGAGGTCAATCCCTAACACCACCAAGAAAATGTGGAATTAGGAAAAAGGGGGCGAGGCACCTCCCATACATATATGGAATATATCATACTGCATATCTCTGGATGTAGTAATGGTAGGATAATAAAAATTGGTAAAGAGCTATATGACATTAAGTCCTAACACCTCCAGTAAAATGTGGAATTGGGAAAAAGGGGCGTGGCACCTTCCCTACAAATGGGATTTTTCAGAACTATGGCTGCCGAACAAACTAAGGTTATTTTAACAGCTAAAGTTTAACTACAGATGTGAGTTTGGCTGTTATTCCGTTTGGACGTTTAGTAATCTGTCGCCGTTAAAATTTTTTGTTAATTTCAGTCTGTCTACATCTTCTATATCTACATAAAAATCCAAACAAACGATACTACTTATCAATCCATGGACCTAGTCGTGGTAGAATCGCAAACTGTGCATTGTCCGGTTGAGTTTCTTAACTACTTGGAGCCACCAGGAATTCCTCCTCATCGATTGATCCTTAAAAAAGGGTCCATAATATTATGCTTCGTAATTTGGATCCTCTGCGCTTATGTAATGCGACAAGGCTTATCATCACAAAACTTCCAATGTCATTGAAGCAATGATTTGATCGGGAAATTTCGAAAACAACAAAGTTTTCATACCAAGGATTCAAGTAATACCGGCAGATATGCCTTTAAATTTCAAACGCCTCAAATTTCCTATTAGGTTGTCTTTCGCAATGTCTATCAATAAAGCTCAAGGACGGTCATTAGATGTAGTAGGAGTCAATCTTACCAACTCATGTTTCACCCATGGCCAAATATAGGTAGCCTACTCCAGAGTTGGCTCATAAAAAAATCAAGTTCACTCGGAAATGCGTGAAATGTATTACATATACGCAAACCTCATAGTCGCTGTTAAAAATAGCCGAAACACTTATTGAATATTGGTCTGATAAACGCACTTTGTTGGTAGACTCTTGCCTGCCCCCCTGCTAGTCGCATACATATATTCATAGATTTTTTAGTTACCAGACACTACGTACATTCATTTATAGTAAAGAGCAGAGCATATGCAGGAAGGTGGCTGATAAGCTCTACTCGTATGTATATATGGATGTATGCTACTTTCTTATCGTTGGCGCTTGGTGTTTAACCTTATATGAGAGAGGCCGCGCCAGTAGACACATTCAGTTGTCGTGAAACCGCCCCACATAACGGTTCTAGGAAAAGTAAAAAAAAAACAAGAAGAGACACTTGGAGAAGAGCACTCTAGCTCACAGTTTCCAAATTGCGTAAAAAACAAAACTAAACAAATAACAAAGTCTACTGCAAAATGGCGGTTAAAAATCCACAATTTCAGAGCAGTACCTTAAATTCCGCATTTGTGCCTACGAACGCTTATTATACATCATATCAGCATTTGCATGCCAACTTTACTGCCACTGCTTTAGCCGGCTATGAAGGCTGGACGAATTTTGGTAGAACGGATTTATCGGCGGACAACGTTGTGGCGCTACAAATGCAACATTTAAGATTCCCAACACCTCCCATAACACCACCATACACCAACAACGAATACAATTCATATAAGCTAGCTGTGGCTGCGGTATCTGCCGCCACCACCGCCAGCAACGAAAGTATCGGCAGTCCAAGAAACAGAGCCCATGCTAAGGATATAGAACACACAAAATCGGTCATAATGAAAATTGGTCAAAGTGAAGTGAATAGCAGTAGTGGTGATGGCATGCCTCCAACACCGGAACATTTTGATGACATGGCTGTAGATATTGTGGGTTTGGATGATGTTAGTAATGATGCGGCTGATGCGTTACGCCATGAGACGGTAACAATACGATCAGCCACAAGTAGCGCTAGTTCGAGCCCTAAGCGTAGTGATTATACTTGTGAGTGGATTGATTGTGGCAGGTAAGTTCGAAAATGTATTTGAAATTTAGGTTAGCTGTTTGAAAATTTTTTTAAGTAATGACTGACCACCGTGGTGTGGTGGAAGCATGCATGCTCCACCTACCACACCGAAGATCCTGGGTTTAAGTCCCGGGCAATGCAACATCAAAAATTTAGAAACAGTATTTCTAAGCGGGGTCACCCCTCGGCAGTGATTTGGCAAACACTCCGAGTGTATTTCTGCCATGATGCCGTTCGGAGTCGGCGTAAAACATGTAGGTAGGAAAAGAAGCTAGGCCTAGATCTTTTCGGAGGTATACCGCGCCTTGTAGTTACTACGTCAGTAGAGATGCCACCCTGTCTATTATTCATGCAGGACTATCGTTTTTGCGATCTGTGAGATCTAACGTCGATTAATAAATTACACACCTGAAATATTAAGTACCGAAAATTTCCATTCAAAATTTATGTCCTCTCTTGAATGGCGCCAATAACTTTAGACCCTCTGCACTTTGTTCGTCTAGCCAAAACATCCAGTTCCACTTCTTTTTCAATTTCGGATTCCCTGACCCCTTTACTTTCAGCTTTACCATCATCCTATTTTTTCAGTTAACCTCCTTATCTACCTTTTCATTTTTATTACTTTTACCCTAGTCATGACTGACTCCCTCCCATCGCTGTGCACTTCCTTTCCCCCTTTATCAGTACTTTGCTCTATTTTTCTTTTCCAGGTTAGCTTCCCCCTTCCCTTTCCTTTTTCCTTCCCTCCCCCCTATATGCCCCTCACCATACCCGTCCATTTGCGATCGCAATCAAAAATGAAGGAACCAAAAGTGAACTCAGTCTTTTATCATTATTTTTGTTATACTATATATTTTTTATCATTTTACTTCCTTGATATTAGGTCGGTTGAACGTTTATCTGCTTTTCATACAAATCTTTCAATCGATTTTTAAGTAACTTCTCACTGAGCTACAAACGTGAAACTTTACACACAGGTTAGAACTAAGTGACAAAATGCAACAATGCACGGATCGAAATAATTAAATAAGAATTTAAAAATTTTCAAACCAGCTTTTAAGTAACTTCTCGATGAGCTAGAGACTTGAAATTTCAAACGTAGTTCAGAGGTCGATGACAGCCGATGACACGATACAAAAAGATTCGCTAGGGGGCGCACGGGATGAGATATTTGGAAAAACCGTACAAAGCTGAGGGAATTTTGGGATTGATTTTTATGTAAGTTCCCATTGAGCTACAACTGTAAAACTTCACAGATAGGATAAGACGCCGAGAAAATTTAAGAAAAGGAGAAAAAATTCCGTTAGGTGGCGCACGGATCAATATATTTCGATAAGAATTTGGAAATTTGGTGTTTTGAGATCGATTTTAAAGTAACTTCTCATTGAGCTACAAACATGAAACCTCAGAGATAGGTTAAAACACCGTGACAAACGAACAAAAGGAGAAAAAATTCCGTTAGGTGGCGCACGCATCGAAAAAATTATATAATAATTTGGAAATTTGAAACCGGGTTTTAAGTAACTTCTCGATGAGCTAGAGGCTAAAAATTTAGAGCTTAATTCAGAGGTCGATGACTGCCGATGACACAATACAAAAAGTTTCGCTAGGGGCGCACGGACTGAGATATTTAGAAAAATCAAACGGAACGAAGGGAATTTTGGGATTGATTTTTATGTAAGTTCTCGAGCTACAAGCGTAAAACTTAACAGATATGTTAAGACATCGAGAAAATGTAAGAAAAGGAGAAAATAAAAATAAAATAAAACAAGTAAGGAAGGTTAAGTTCGGGTGTAACCGAACATTACATTGAGAGCTATGGTGGCAACATAAGGGAAAATAACCATGTAGGAAAATGAACCGAGGGAAACCCTGGAATGTGTTTGTATGACATGTGTATCAAATGAAAGGCATTAAAGAGTATTTTATGAGGGAGTGGGCCATAGTTCTATAGGTGGACGCCATTTAGGGATATAGCCATAAAGGTGGATCAGGGTTGACTCTAGAATGCGTTTGTACGATATGGGTATCAAATGAAAGGTGTTAATGAGTATTTTAAAAGGGAGTAATCCTTAGTTCCATAGGTGGACGCCGTTTCGAAATATCGCCATAAAGGTGTGACTCTAGAATGTGTTTGTACGATATGGGTATCAAATTAAAGGTATTAATGAGGGTTTTAAAAGGAAGTGGTGGTTGTTGTATAGGTGGTCGCATTTTCGAGATATCGCCATAAAGGTGGACCAGGGGTGACTCTAGAATGCGTTTGTACGATATGGGTATCAAATGAAAGGTGTTAATGAGTATTTTAAAAGGGAGTAATCCTTAGTCCCATAGGTGGACGCCGTTTCGAGATATCGCCATAAAGGTGTGACCCTAGAATTTGTTTGTACAATATGGGTATCAAAAGAAAGGTTTTAATGAGTATTTTAAAAGTGAGTAATCCTTAGTTCCATAGGTGGACGCCGTTTCGAGATATCGCCATAAAGGTGGACCAGGGGTGACCCTAGAATTTGTTTGTACAATATGGGCATCAAACGAAAGGTGTTAATGAGTATTTTAAAAGGGAGTGGGCTTTAGTTCTATAGGTGGACGCCGTTTCGAAATATCGCCATAAAGGTGGACCAGGGGTGACTCTAGAATGTGTTTGTACGGTATGGGTATCAAATTAAAGGTATTAATGAGGGGTTTAAAAGGGAGTTGTGGTTGTTGTATAGGTGGTCGCATTTTCGAGATATCGCCATAAAGGTGGACCAGGGGTGACCCTAGAATTTGTTTGTACAATATGGGTATCAAAAGAAAGGTGTTAATGAGTATTTTAAAAGGGAGTTATCCTTAGTTCCATAGGTGGACGCCGTTTCGAGATATCGCCATAAAGGTGGAGCAGGGGTGGCCCTAGAATTTGTTTGTACAATATGAGTATCAAAATAAAGGTGTTAATGAGTATTTTAAAAGGGAGTAATCCTTAGTTCCATGGGTGGACGCCGTTTTGAGATATCTCCATAAAGGTGGGCCAGGGGTGACTCTAGAATTCGTTTGTGCAATATGGGTATCAAACGAAAGGAGTTAATGAATATTTTAAAAGGGAGTGGGCCTTAGTTCTATAGGAGGGCGCCTTTTCGAGGTATCGCAATAAAGGTGGACCAGGGGTGACTCTAGACTTTGTTTGTACGATATGGGTATCAAATGAAAGGTGTTAATGAGTATTTTAAAAGGGCGTGGGGCTTAGTTCTATAGGTGGGCGCCTTTTCGAGATATCGCCATAAAGGTGGACCACGGGTGACTCTAGAATGAGTTTGTACGATATGGGTATCAAATTAAAGGTATTAATGAGAGCTTTAAAAAGGGATTGGTGTGAAGGCGTTTTCCAGATATCGACCAAAATGTGGACCAGGGTGACCCAGAACATCATCTGTTGGATACCGCTAATTTATTTATATATGTAATACCTGCCAAGATTTTAAGGGTTTTTTATTTCGCCCTGCAGAACTTTTTCATTTTCTGCTACTTAATATGGTAGGTGTCACAACCATTTTATAAAGTTTTTTCTAAAGTTATATTTCGCGTCAATAAAACAATCCAATTACCTTACCATGTTTCATCCCTTTTTTCGTATTTGGTATAGAATTATGGCATTTTTTTCATTTTTCGTAATTTTCGATATCGAAAAAGTGGGCGTGGTCATAGTCGGATTTCGTTCATTTTTCATACCAAGATAAAGTGAGTTCAGGTAAGCACGTGAACCAAGTTCATTAAAGATATGTAGATTTTTGCTCAAGTTATCGTGTTAACGGCCATGCGGAAGGACAGACGGACGACTGTGTATAAAAACTGGGTGTGGCATCAACCGATTTCGCCCATTTTCACAGAAAACAGTTATCGTCATAAAATCTATGCCCCTACCAAATTTCAAAAGGATGGGTTAATTTTTGTTCGACTTATGGCGTTAAAAGTATCCTAGACAAATTAAACGAAAAAGGGC
Source organism: Eurosta solidaginis (assembly GCF_040869045.1). Classification (NCBI taxonomy): domain Eukaryota; kingdom Metazoa; phylum Arthropoda; class Insecta; order Diptera; family Tephritidae; genus Eurosta; species Eurosta solidaginis. The sequence continues at coordinate 209,302,027 of NC_090321.1, forward strand.
GGAGCCACGCCCATTTTGAAATTTTCTTTTATTTTTGTATTTTGTTGCACCATATCATTACTGGAGTTTAAAAAAAATTTTTTGTTTAAAGTGGGCGTGGTCCTTCTCCTATTTTGCTAATTTTCATCAAGCGTACATATAGTAATAAGAGTAACGTTCCTGCCAAATTTCATCATGCTATCTTCAACGACTGCCAAATTACAGCTTGCAAAAGTGTTAAATTACCTTCTTTTAAAAGTGGGCGGTGCCACGCCCATTGTCCAAAATTTTACTAATTTTCTATTCTGCGTCATAAGTTCAACTCATCTACCAAGTTTCGTCGCTTTAGCTGTCTTTTGTAATGAATTATCGCACTTTTTCGGTTTTTCGAAATTTTCGATATCGAAAAAGTGGGCGTGGTTATAGTCCGATATCGTTCATTTTAAATAGCGATCTGAGATGAGTGCTCAGGAACCTACATACCAAATTTCATCAAGATACCTCAAAATTTACTCAAGTTATCGTGTTAACGGACGGACGGACGGACATGGCTCAATCAAATTTTTTTTCGATCCTGATTATTTTGATATATGGAAGTCTATATCTATCTCGATTCCTTTATATATGTACAACCAACCGTTATCCAATCAAACTTAATATACTCTGTGAGCTCTGCTCAACTGAGTATAAAAATTGTATTTAATTTCCACCTTTATGTTTTTACTTCTCATAAATATTTTTGCAATTTCTATGTCAAAATTTAAAAATCAAAGTTTAGTAAGAATATGTCTTTATATAAGGAGACATTTTTCGCTGATTTTTGTCCATTTATATAAAGGAAGTGCTTAAAATTTTTTTTATTTTTTTTTTAGTCTAGCATAGTGTTTGAACTACTCATACCCAGACTATATGGCAGCACCATCTTTTCTTTATCTTACAGAGATCACAACACGCTCGAAGCTTTAGCTGCACATGTAACCAAAATTCACGCTGTTGCCTCATCCATTGATGGCTTATACTATTGCCGTTGGCATAGATGTGCACGCACGCGTGGCTTTTCGGCACGTTATAAGATGCTCGTACATGCGCGTACTCATACCAAAGAGAAGCCGCATCAATGTCATCTCTGTACGAAGAGTTTCTCACGCGCCGAGAATCTCAAAATTCATATACGTTCACATTCGGGTGAAAAACCCTATCTCTGCACCTATGAAGGCTGTCTCAAAGCATATTCGAATTCATCGGATCGTTTTAAGCATACACGCACACATGCCATGGATAAACCGTATATGTGCAAGGTGCCTGGTTGTCAAAAACGTTATACGGATCCCTCGTCATTGCGCAAACATGTTAAAACTTTCAAACATGCAACACAACTAATAGCTACTGCAGCGATTACACCTTCGGAGAATGCCACAATAAATAGTGGAGTTGGTATTGACGCAAGAAATGCGGTAGCAACAACACAGCAAGCCACTTCCCCTTTACAGACGGCACACCAGCAGTCGAGTGTTTTGGTTCCAACACATTTGACGCATTATGGTAATCATCATTTGCATGATGACGCGTATGCGGCAAAAGTTTATAACAATGCTACAATACCAGCAATTTGTCAACTTTGCGTACCACCACCACTGCCGCCGCATTATTATCTGAGTGCTGCCATGGAGGAGGATCTTTGTAGCAGCATTAAAGCAGCCCAACTTGATTATTATTATGCCACAACGGTGGGTCATTCCCCAGCACCTAGCACCCCCACTACATCGAGCAGCTGCAGCTCTAATGTCCAAAGCGATTTAACTGCCGGAGTCGGTATGGAGTTGGATACGCCACTCGATTTGCGAGTGAATCGGAGTTGAAGTGCAAATAGTTTTGATTTTGAATTTGATGCCAATGAATACATGTCAATTCTAGTCTTACAATAGCTTGTATGTATGTGCATCCCCTTAAAATGGATTAGTTCCTTTAGCATAGAAAGATTATTAGCCTACAACATAATTATAGTTTTTTGTTATTGCATGTGTTTCTATCAAGACTGTTTTATTTTTTAACATAAATTAAAATACTATAAGAAATAACATGTTAATGCACTTTTATTGTATTTATCTTTTTCATTTCTATGTCCCCCCCTTTCTATGTTTCTCGCACTCTAAATTTACTATAATTCTTCGCCTTCCTATCGTGTCCCTTGTCCACCACACTCAACAAGGCGCGTAGATGACGGAAGATTTGCTGAAGAGGTAATGCTTTGCGCCATTCCAGATATAGATAGAGGATTCGATGTGTGAGGTGGTAGCGTCTACCATACCGCCCACAACAACGAAGGCCCTGAGTTCAAGTCCCGGGGAAAGCAACATCAAAAATTTAGAAACAATTTTTTCAATTTAAAGAGGTTTTTCTAAGCGTGATTCTTATTGTTGTTGTTGTAGCGATACGGACACGCCCCGAAGGCCTTGAGTAGTGTTATCGATGTTGATAGTCCTTTTCCGGATGCAGATCCGGTACGTTCCGGTAACAAATACCATTAAGGCACCAGCCCGACCATCTCGGGAACGATTTGATGTGACCACATTGAGCCTTCTAAGCAATCCCGCCTCCACCCCTAGCTCCATGAGAGACTTCGAGTCGCCAGAGCCTCGCCTGTTAAGGAACGGAATTCGCCACGGGTAGGTGATTTTGACAATTGGGTTGGAGAAGCTATACATTGCGCGGACGAAATGGTTATAATTGCAAAGAAACAAGCTCGAAAGCCTTCTCTGCGATATTGTTCGCAAAGCAACAAATTTGACGAAAGGATCGTGAGCTGGGAATGGGCTAAGTATGAGTTCCGAGATTATTCTGAAATAGGCTTGAAGTGTTTCCGAAAATCAATTATATAATCTAGGAATTATCTAGAGATCTAGAGAGAATGATCCCGAAAACCTTGTTATGAAAAAAACAATCATTAAATTATTCCGAAATAATCCCGATTTGATCCAGATCCTCGAATTAACCTCAAATTATCTCAAGCTGATTCCAAAAAAACCATGATTGAAACAATCAGGAAATTGTGCCGTAGAGATCCGGAATTTGACTTGAAATGTTCCTTAAAACAATTTCATGGACATGCATGAAATTGTTCCGAACGTGCCCCCAAATATTTCTGAAATTACCACCGGAATAGTTTTATAATTATACCGGATACAATTTCAAAACATTCCCGAAACAAAATTAAATTTACAAAAATTACTGGGCGCGATTTACCTATGACGAGACTTAAGCGGAGCTTCTCTTCCAATTTCCGTCGTGCTCCTTTTAATTTTCCCTATAAACTGAAAGGCCTGGACCAACATGTTTTAATCAGACTCCGAACGTCATCTAAGCAGTGTCGAGGGGCGACCTGATTGGAAAAGTTGATTTCTAATAAAAAAAAACGTCTTTCTAAATTTTTGATTTTGCTGTGCCCGGGGCTTGAACCCAGGACCTTCGGTGTGGTACGCGGAGCACGCTACCACAGCGGCCGCCCTGAAAACAGTTCCGAAATTATCCTAAAATATTTTAGAAAAGATTTTGAAATAAACTCCAATGTGCTCCGGAAATAGTCGCTAAATCATACTTCGAAAGTTCCGAAATCATCCCAAAACCAACTTGAAATGATGCCAATACAATTCAGAAACGGTCCAAATTATCCCAGAAACAATCCTCAGAGTTGCAAAATTATCCCGAAATAGTCCTGAAAATATCCTGAGATAGTCCCGAAAAAGGAAATAATAGACAATCCAAATCTATTTCAAAATAGTTTCGATGTCTAATGTAGCCGAACTATTGGCTATTTGTGAGCCAAATTTTATCAGAATCTATTCAGCCAATCTGGCGTCATTGAGTCACCAAGCCAAACGTGTACACTTCCCCACATTCTAACATTTTTTTTTTTTTTTTGGATTATTAGTTTCTTGGTTAAAGCTTAAGCTTATAAAACACCAGGTTATCCCTTCATTGGTGTTAATACATAACACCATGTTATATATTCAAATTTTAATGTCTTTAAATTGTTGTACAGTTGCTCCACCAACACACAGGTAATACACTAAGGCCAGAACCATGTGCGTAGGTTTCTGCGTAATTAAGGTTATTATATATTTAGATTTAATGGTTTACTCCAAGTACGATGAATTATATTTAGATTTAATGGTTTACTCCAAGTACGATAAATTTTAAGTTTTTCAACTATTTTTAATAATTTTTTGTAATTTCGATTCCCTCACTATCCGCCATTTTGTTCTCAACCGCATGAATAGCGTCCTTTTATAGCACGCGGTTGAGTTGTGGGGAAACGAACTTGACGCGACGACGTTACAACACGAAGTGACATTAGCCGTGTTTTTTAAAACGCGTATATCCGTTTACGCTTAAACTTTATATTGACTGCTAGTCGACAAACTATAAATACACCTCTGAAATTGCTGCGCATAAATTTTGTCCTACTAAATTTCAATACGCATTATACTCAGATGTAACTGAAATATGTGTCTTTGTTTCACCCTGTACACTAATTCTATGTATTATATGTGTGTCCACAATTCATCGCAACTGATTCAGCTATATGTTATACCCTATGGCCATCAGAGCGTTGCGTCTCCGCTTTTCGCTACACCCTGTTGCTGTAGCTAGTTGTTTTACCACAGCCGCTAGATGGGTCTCCTAAGCATTATCTAAGCGAAGATAGGCGTTTTTTAACACGCGCAAACGAAACGTATACGCGCGTGTTAAAAAACACGGCTATTCTAGCATTTAAACTTTCGCATTTAAGCTGCCGGGCAACGCACAAAATTTGCTTGATGGTTACCATAGCAACGTGTAGTTGTATGCGTTTCGGGTGATTGTCGCTTGCCCGGCCACCACACAAGCAGAAAGAATCAAAAGCCATTTGTATTGATTCAATACTATTGAAAATTCGTAGCGTGCAGACGTAAACATGTCATCGGATGACGATTTTTTATTGCTTGTAAATTTTGCGAATTTTCATAAAAATTTTCAACTTTCTTCTAAGAATTTTTTCGAGTTGCAGTTTTGTAGCTTATTCAATTTTAATATAATAAGATGCTAATCTTAAGCCACTAAGAAAATTACCTGATTTTTGGCAATTTTTTTTTTTCCATCCGACCTTTGCTATCGTAGGTTTCACTAAACCGCAACGTAAAATCTCTTTCTTCCGTGAAGCTGCTCATTGCACGTTCTTACAAAACTAACACATTAATGCTTGTCAACGACGTCGGCCACGATCAAATAGACCACCTGTCAAGCGAAAAAATCTAAAAATTTAGATTTTCATCAACGCGAAGCCGACAACAAATACGTGTGAGCACGATATCGCCCGATACGCACACAACTACACGTTGCTAGGTAACAATCAAGCAAATTTTGTGCGTTGCCGGGCAGCTTTATAATATTAAATAAATGGCCAATTAAACTTCCTTAACCCTACCGCCATAGTCGTAACCATACCTATATCCATAACCATCTCCAATGTGATCGATTAATGGTGCCTTAACCTAAAAAACGTGAAAATTTCATAAAAATGAAGAAAACGCAAAAAATTACAAACATATTCCACAAAAAATTAGTCTCTTAGTCATAACGTATCCAAAACAATGAATAAAATCTACAAAAAGTTATTAAATTCACCAACTCAAAATTTTTAGGTTATGGATAAGGCGAGAAACCAAAAACCAATTGGTTGGCTATGGTACGGTTACGGCGTTAGCGTTATGGTATGGCACCATTAATTGATTACATTGATTTCCATAAGGTAGGTTCGATCAGATGTTTTATCTGGTTATGGTTTTATGGTTATAAGTCACCATTAATTGGCCCTTTAATCGATTACATTGATTTCCATAAGGTAGGTTCGATCAGCTGTTTTATCTGGTTATAGATAAGTCACCATTAATTGGCCCTTAACACCATAACATGTCGCAGAATAATCTAAACAATACGCCCATTTTGTCCGAGCGAGTACGATTAATAACACTTCCATTACAACAATAACTCCAAGATGGTCGAGAAGAAAACAAAACAAACTATAAACAAGTAAAGGTGTCTAAGTCCGGGTGTAACCGCACATTATATACTCAGCGTGAGCTTCAATTGCACATTTCATTTCTTTTTTTTTCGAGATTTGGTTGCATGGATGAGGACCTTCTTATATTTGAAAGTCCCAGTTCCAGGTTATTGTCCAATGTGTGTAATGATTAATTACTGGATTAACCTTCCAATGTGTATGTGTAATTTTGGCTCCACTAGTACACAAGGGTAATACCATCGAGGCCAGAACCCTGTGTAGCAGCTTGCTATTTGTACTATTTCACAATGAGCGAGTTGAACTCGCTTGCAGCTTTTTTACATAATTTTCTATTAGCTATCTATCAAAAAAGCTGCAACTAAATTTAAAACCTATTTTATTTCGACTATGAATATGCGCCAATGTAAAATGTATTGGATTTTGAGATCCACAGGGCGTTGTAGATGAAATGAATGCAATATGTATTGTTTGTTTATATATGTATATGTGTATTTTCCCCTTCAAGGTCTTGTTCTTTGACTTTTAGTTTTATGATGAATGCAATGAAGATTGCAGTTTGAAATGTATATAAAATTGTTTCGAAAAGTTTTATTCATAAAAAAAAAATTTATGAGTAAGGTGGAATCGAGAATTGTGTACAAAAAAACATAAAAACATAGGTATAAGACTAACGCAAAAATATTAACAAACTAAAAGTTTTAATGTGTATTTATGATAGCTGCTTTTATTATATCCTCTTCAGACCCGAGCATGATCTAAACATGGTTTTAATGTTTTTGTTTGGTTTTTTGTAGTTGTGGAGGTATAAAAAAAACCAGGCATGCTTAACCAACGAACCGATATCATTTCGTTACGATAATTAACGTTAATAAACGAAACAAAGTCATTTCGTTTCGTTTATTAACGTTAAAAACGTCAAATTAGCGAAATGATTTCGTTTCGTTTTCTGCCATATCAAAACGAAATCAAATCGTTTATGTTGATTATTAATTTAAAACTATGCTGGCAAAGCTGATTGATGGCGGAGTCATTAAAGGTGAAAGCATTCGCCAAGCTGATTGCAACTTTTCTCATGAATTTTGACAGTACGAACATTTCTCAGAGTATTTTTGACATTACCACCAACGAATTACACAAACAAATTACATGGAGTTTGTGTGTGTATGTGCCCTCGTTGTTACCACCTTACGGCTTCACCATGGCTATAGCATTGCCAGCACAATTCAAACATAAAGTATCACGTTTTTGTTAACGTTTTTAACGTAAACGAAAGCTTTTCGTTTCGGTTAAAAACGAGATACAATTTATCTTGATAATTTCTTTATCGATAATATTTCGAAGTGTTTCAACGGAAACGGTGGAAATTTTTTGATAAACGATTAGTTTAACGTTAAGGTGCATCTCTGAAAAAAACACATGTTTTGAAAGATATAAACATTTTTATTTTTAAGTATGGATGGCACATACATATGCGTACTTCAGGTCTCACTTATGTTATTTCGAGTTGAGATTTTTCACGGTGTGATAGTCTTCAAAACAATTATTTTTTAAAATACATAGGTAGATATTACATTTTACACAAATAGGAGTAGTTCTAATTTGTCCTTGTGTTGGATGCCTTCTTCAGCACAGCAACGCCTGTACATAATCCAACAATTGACGGAAATTAGGTCAAGGAAATGACAGAAAGTTCTAACTGTCCATTTATTTCTTCGCACACTACACCGGTAGTAAACAATTAGCCTGTCGCATAAGTCAATCCCACCCATACAGGTGTTGTAATTTCTAATAGCTACTGGCCGATTTACATCAATTTTTCGCTTTTGCTTTTTACACCAACGTTTACAGGTATCTGCCGGAGTACCTCCTGTGCATGTCGACAGCATTGTTATAGGCTTTGTATCCATCCATTTGACGACACATACTCGTTCGTCACTCCTTACTTTTTCATCCCACTGTCCTCTTTGCAGAGCCTTATCAGCCTTAAGTTTTTGTTACTGGGCCAATGCGATTTATCATCACAGTCCCAGTCAAAAAAATGTCACCATTTTTTTCTAGCAAAAGCTCGGCCAGTTTTAGACTAGTAAAAAACCTGCCAGTGTACAGGACACAGCTGTTTACAAATGTGCGACAAAGTTTTTGTACCATGCCTGCTCCTAGTCCTAGACTTTTCACAACCTCTTGGGGTAGAGTATTTTTGCCAACATAAATCTCTAAATCCAACACCAGCCCATCTCGGGCAGCCAGTACAAAGTTCTTAAGACCTAGAGGATTTGACTTAGATGGCACATATTGGCGAAATTCACATCGTCCTGAAAATGGAATCATTTGTTCGTCTATGGACATATGCTTAGACCGTGGCAACTTATGGCATTTCTTCCAAATGGGGTCTATTAGTGGTCTTATTATCCATAGTTTGTCATCGGCATTTAGCTTATTTATATCAACAAAGTGTAGATAATTTCGAAGCTCATATAATCTGTCTCGGTTCATTGTATCCGCAATAATAGGCACACATAAATCTCTATTCCAATAAAGCTTACCTTGAGGATATTTGAGGTTGCCCATCATCAAGTACACGCCTGCAAATTTATATATACCACCAAACGCCAAATCAGTTTTCTACTGCAACTGACCTAGGGAGCTCGGAGCGGGCGTGCATGCTTGTTTTAACCGGGCTTGGTTACTCGGGAGGTCGGGGTTCTTGCTGCGATCCACCCTAGTGTGAGCGTATGTATATAACTATAAATTTTCATGCACTATGCGGACTAAACCGCCTAAAGACAAAGAGTCAAAATAAAAGCACAAAAAGCAAAAAGCACACAGCCTATATTCGTTGCTTACTCTATTGACTGGCATAGTAGAAACGGACGGACTTCTTACAACAGTGGAATGAAAAACCTCAAGGTGAAGGTCGTAACACACAACCAAAAAAAAAAAACAGGACTACGCAAAAGTGTGCCTCAGCAAAAGGAAAATGTATACACCAGCGTGTGGAGGAGATAGGTGTCGTTACTCCTCTGAGTGTCTTCTCAATCCCCTGCCCTACCTTGTATTGAGAGTTACTGGCACTCTCCCATACCCAACCAAAATAAATAAACTCACGACTGCATATTTGGCTTACAAGACCATAACAATAATCTACACTTTATTCATTATTTTGAAAACTATTATTTAATAACCTTATGTATGTAAACGACTGTGCCGTTTATATTTCTGTACAGGCATTACTATAAAGGTTTTTACAAGTGGCTTAAAGCAACTTGCTTTGTGAAGCGACATAAAGCGTTTCCGGTATTAAATAATTTCTTTAACTTTTTTCAAAAAAAAATAACGTATATAAGTGTTGGAGGCAGCGATTATAATTAATTGGATTCTGAATCCCTATGTAAATGGTAACAACAAAACTCAAGATAACAGTTTGTCTATTTAATTGAACTTTTCTTCAAGTTATCTTTCAAAAAAAAACGTTGCACATGTAAGAGAATAGCTACATTGAACATCTCTTAGCATTGCTAAGATTCGTTAGCATTGCAGTTACACTCCTCTCAATGAATGTATGACATCAGAAATTCATGTGTGGATCTACATACATATATTATTTTCATTTTAGGTATCTATTCCTATTGAAATTTTGTAGGTATCTAAATGAAACTTATCGTTCAATAAAAACTAAGTAGCAAAAAAACTTTCCTTAAATTGGTTTATAGGTTTATATCAATTAAGCGTTTCGGCAACGCCGTTTCGACTATTTCAAGCCTATAAAAAAATCAACGTTTGCTTAGTGTTTATCGCAAAAACTTTTCTAAAGAATCTGTATCCTTTTACAATGTTAGTTGGGTTAAATACCCAAAAAAAAATCTGTTAAATTACGATTTCCACACCTGTAATGAATTCCGAACAATAATTCATCGTGAATTCATGCAGACCATTTGCACGTATATATGTATATACATACGTTTGTTTACAAGTAGATAAACCCACTGATGTGTATCACCCCCAAAGCGAGGTGTGGAAATGAAATTTAGTTAAACACTAATGAAAATCATTCAAACTATGAATACTGTTCCTTCACACTTTGAATGATGTAAGCAGAAAGAAAATACGGTAGTTGGCGTACTCTAGTATTTTTGTTTAAAAAAAAATATACGATTACGAATATATACATATGCATATAGCTAAATTTAAATTAGTGTAGGACTTACATTATCTAACGTTCTTTGCGCAAACATGTTGTGAAGTTCCATATTGTTACAATATTGTTATTTTTTTTAGCTGGCTTAAATGAGTACCTATATCCAAATGTATGCTTCTCTTATTACAGATCTTTCTTCATATTTACTTATGAAAATAGCTTTTACAGTTTTTAAATAAAATTTTGTAGAATATTTGGCGACTATAAATTGCTTAGACTTCGAGTCGTGTTGTAATCAAAGTTGTTTGCAGTTTTCTTAACTTCGCCTCAAATTGAAATATGCAAAAAAATATTATTTAGTTAGTTTCCATTATATATCGCCTTTTTCTTTTCATTTTTATCTGAGAAAGAAAGGGTGGAGGCGGTGATATAAGAATATGCAGTAGGCGATCACCTTCTAAAATCGTCCACTTCTCGTCGGAACCCGTCAATTATGGTTGGCCATCCTTAATCCTCTCTAAGTATACGTGCACGTGCACCCCATCATGATCATTGCTGTCTTGTGCTAGACGCGAGCATGCACTATGAAACTTCTCACCAAATTACGTGGAACGTCTTTTCACTCACCCTTGTCGCCTGGATCAATCACTTTTGCTTTTATGACGAATTGTTTGGCAGATTTATGCCAAGGAATCTTTAGACAAGCGGCGGCACTCTGCTTGATATTACAAGCGAATTGATACAGGTGCGATGTAAGCTTTGATAAAAAGGAATGGAATTTTCCTTCAAATATATGCGCAGAAACGCTGCTGCGACTTTTAGCAGTCCAATTGCGGTGGGCTTTTTCCACAATTTTTGATGATGGCGCACAGAACACCGGATTATAAAAAAATACAAACTTTAATGGTTTACCCAAATTATTGGTGTTCTCTCAAATAAAAAGATTGTGTTTCGTCTCGATCCGCCGGTAAAAATGGCCGAGCCAAACGAATTTTTTTTTCATCCCACCTCTATTCTCTCTTTCTCAGCTGTTTCCTTTTTTTTGACACACCGTGGTAGTGTTGGGTAACGCAAAAGAATAAGGTATAATCAATTTACTACTTAGATCACATCAGGTGGGTTGATATGATGACTGATTCTACCCTAAACAAATCCCTACCCACAATTCTAGAATGCAAAAAAAATTAGTTAAGATAGCTGATAGCCATAACAAAATTTAATCATTTCAATAACGTTCGTGTTCAACAATTTTAAATCCCGCTTTTGTGCCGAATATAGGTTGCTCTGCTCTGCTACTAACTCCCAGAATTCTAGGCCCAGATACTCAAAAAAGCAGTACAATATATTCATGTCTGACGTACCCTTCGAAACAAGTACATCCTCTGAAATATCTGGCCCACGAGGAGTCATTTCAGTAGTGCGCCACAACGCTGATCGCAGTGTATTCTACGATTCCTCTTCTGAATTCGTCTCGTTCTGTACCAGTTCCACACCTGCATCTTCTTCGCCATCCATTTCCATGACATCTGCACCCTCTTCGCCTTCCCCATTTCCATGACATCTGCACCTTCTTCGCTGTTCGTTTCCATGAAATCTGAAGGTAGGTACTCATCATCGCTATCTCCGGAGAAGTCCAAGTCGCTATCATTCAATAAAGCCTCAATTTCTCGGTCGTCCATGTTGAAACTGAAAATCGGTCATACATTACACAAAACTAGTGTTTAGTCCTGAGGTACACATATGTGCACCACAGAAAATAAGGAAAAGTTACGCGGGTATAATTAAGAAAAATGTAAAACTTACCTTTTCACACGATAATCCAACACTTCAACTGTAGTATCCACTTTGAATTACCAAAAAAAAAATGAACAATTGATTTTTTATAGAATTTCAAAGTTACTGAGTAGGCGTCTTTTGCAAAAATTCTCAACTGTCAAATTCCAATTAGATAAATACATAAAAAATAAGTGTTTAGGGCTACCTAGTGATAAATAGTGGAAACTTTGATAGCTTTAGAAGAATTTGTAGTACAAACCTTTACCATAACATGTCACTAAGATGATTAAGTTGTATGAAATTAAAAGTGCACATATGTGTCCCCAGGGTCTGAAGAGGTTATTGTTATGAATTTTTAATTTTTTATTAATTTATTTTTCAAAATTTAAGATTGGCTTTTTGGAAAAAATTTACTAATTGAGTGATGTTGGCGTTGTTTTTGTCTTTAAAGACTTCTTTAAAATTAGGTGACATTCCATTTCAGATAAATTACTTTTCTACATAACACGCCCGTTTAAAAGAAAAATGTCTCCCCATTTCCTCTTACAGTAAAACTTGATAAGTGAAATATCATTGATGCAAATCTATTTTTTTGCTAAGTTATAGCTTATTTTTCTAGTCTACGAAATATTTTCTGCTATAAGGAAAATATGTGTACACAATTTCATAACGATCCATTAATTTTTCTTCGAGTTATGGCTCCCGAAACATAGAAAATTGCTTAGTCATAAAAGGGGCGGTGCTACGCCCATTTTTTTAAATTTGAAGTTTTTCCTATTTATTCTTATATATCCACTTGGGAAATGAAATACCATTGATATAAAGCTCTTTTTTGCAAAGATATATCTTATTTTATTCGTCCACGACCATTTTAAAAATCTTTTATATAAAAGTGGGCGTGGTCCTTAACCGATTTCGTTAATTTTCCTTCAAAGCATTCCTTATAGTAAAGACAACCTCTCAGCCGAATTTTGTTACGATAGGTTTAAGGATTTTTGATTTATGATTATTTGTAAAATTGATTTTATCACAAGTGGGCGGTGCCACGCCCGTTTTAAAAAAATTTTTCAAATTTTTATCAAGAGTCTCAATATCAATCCACACGTCCAATTTCAACATTGTAGGTGTATTATTTACTAAATAATCAGATTTTATGTGTTCTCCAAAATGTTATAAATATAAAGTGGGCGTGGTTATCATCCGAATTCGCTCATTTTCAATACCAATCTATTATGGGTCCAGATAAGCTCGTGTACCAAATTTGGCGAAGATATCTCAATATTTACTCAAGTTATCGTGTCAACGGACAGACAGACGGACGGACGGACCTGGCTCAATCAAATTTTTTTTTCGATACTGATGATTTGGATATATGGAAGTCTATATATATTTCGATTCCTTTATACGTGTACAATCAACCGTTATCCAATCAAAGTTAATATACTATGTTTGCAAAGCACACTGAGTATAAAAAACAAACCAATTCAAACCAACTCATTTAGGTACTCACTTTTTCAACGCGCTTTCACAAAATGCAAGCCGTTATCTCTAATCTCCACAGGTATTCCATTAAGATAACGTTCACCACTCGATCTCCGCTCTAAATATAATTTATGATCAACTTTTACATTTGGCGCACAGGCACACTGATCAGCCTCGCTTCCATCTACACCCTTCGATCGTTTTGCAGCCAAATAATTGGCATCAACTGTATAAGCACAACATATCCCATGACGTTCGCACAAATTACGCAAGCGTTCCACATTACGTGAATAATGTATTTGCATACGTTGACGACGAGCATAAGTGTCTAACCAATAGAAAGCATCCAGACCTTCAATTGCAATCAATGCACAGTCGGTGTGTTTGATCAAAAGTGCCTCTGTTAATTCCAAAGCAGCTTCAAAATGTTTGGGAGTATAACAATTTAGCAAATGCAATGAATCGAGACATTTCTCTGCCACCCCATCCAACTCGGCTAAAGTATGTGGCTCACCGGAGGATATAACAAAATGCTTGATTTGTTCTGCAAAATATTCGCATTCGAATTTATGACGTAAATCTATAAAAATGACATCCCCATTGCGACCTCCAAAATATGTGGGCGGTAAGCAACGTATCATTAGGCGCCACAATAGCATACTTTTTCCCGCCTCAGAAGATCCCGAGATTTCAATTAGAGATTTATTAAGTGGAGCGCCATCAGGGAAGAGCTCTGTGTCGATATCTTGGAGTGTTAGTCTTTGATTTGCTAGTTCACCTATGCATCCTTCGAAAGCATTAAAAACTTTACAAGCCATTTGCAATTTTTTTTTTTAATAGAACACAAAATTCAAATTCACTGTAAAAGAAAATTTAAGCAAATAATCGAAATTTGAATTGTATGAATCAGCTGATCACAAATCAAGATAATAGATTGCGCATTCACGAGTTAAAAATTGCTTCGTTCTGCGCAACAACGTCACAGGTGACTGCTTGAGCGAATGAAAGAAAGATAGAAAAAAACAAGAGCTAAGCGAAAATGATGTAAAATTTGGCCATAAAAAACAGCTGATCTAATGTTTACATGCGCAATACGCAATATTTTTTGTGATTTGTGTCAGCTGATGATTAGAGGTTAGTGCTTCAGTTTGAGTAAATAGTAGTAGTCTGCTTCTTTTTTCAGTTTTAACACCCAAAAAGTATGCCGTGCAAAGGTTTGTAATTTGTTTCAAGTTCAAGCTAACACCTGGCAACATTAGAATCATCCAGTGGCTTTTCTGTTGTTGTCATTGTTGTAGAGATGATAAGGACATTCCCCGAAGGCGTTAGGGAGTGTTATCGATGTTGACGGTCCTTCGCTGGATGCAGATCCGGTACCAAGCCGGACCATCTCGTGAACGATTTATTATGACCACATGCGACCTTCTAGGCCATAATGCCCTCCCACCTCTAGATCCATGAGGAATTCGGGGTCGCCAGAGCTTCGGTTGTTAATGAAACAAGATTCGCCACAGATAGTGACCATTGTGAATGATGACTAAGTGTGATATCTTATCTGTCAACTGCCTGACAGGTTGTTGAATATGGCTACTTTTTAGCGTTTTGACAGGGTGGTCAATATGGCGGCGCCTATCTTCAGCGGGTGATAGAAAGAGATACAGAATGAGACAGCGCTAGTCAATTACAAATCAGGTGATCCAATCACTTTGGAATTTTGACGTCTATGCAGAAGATATCACACATCACAGATTATCATTCACAATGATAGTGAGAATTGGGTGTGAGAAGCTATTTATTGCGCTGAAAGGATTTTGAAAAAGTTTGTTATTTAAAGGCAGCGTTGCTATACTAAAGACAAGAAATTAACAAAATATCTGGCTCACGAATTGAACCAGATTTCTATCTGGATTTATCTTGCTCAACTCGTTGTTGTTGCATTTACATGTAAAATTATATATCTGGCTCAGGATCTTTGCGACGGGATAAGGGCTATTTTGTACAAAACCAGTGTAATGTCTGGGCTAATTAATGGTGACTTATAACCATAAAACCATAACCAGATAAAACAGCTGATCGAACCTACCTTATGGAAATCAATGTAATCGGCTAATGGTGCCAATAGCCAACCAATTGGTTTTTGGTTTCTCGCCATATCCATAACCTAAAAATATTTGAGTTGGTGAATTTATTAACTTTTTGTGTATTTTATTTATTGTTTTGGATACGTTTTGACTAAGAGACTTATTTTTTGTGGAATATGTTTGTAATTTTTTGCATTTTCTACATTTTTATGAAATTTTCACGATTTTTAGGTTAAGGCACCATTAATCGATCACATTGGAGATGGATATGGATATGGGTATGGTTACTACTATGGCGTTAGGGTTAAGGAAGTTTAATTTGGCCCTTAAGCTGCAGACATTGGTGCTTTATCGGTAACCGTATCGGTAACCTTATAACAGCTGATTCGAGCAACCTTATGGGAATCAATGCAATCGATTATTGGTGCCGCTAAGGTCGTAACCGTATCGTAGCCAACCAATTGGTTTTTGGTTTACCATCGTAACATAAACAGCTGATTACGTGAGGAATACGACTACACCGATACGACATACGGCACCAATGACTCCCGCTTTAACCATCAACTGCCTGACTGGATATTCAATATGGCAACGCATACGGTCGGCTATCTTCAGCTTGTGGTTTGTAATTTTGACGTCTACGCAGAAGATATCACACTTGTTTTATCCACAATGCTTGGCATGGAAGACCGAGCCGAAAGATAACGGGATGGACATGAAAAGGCGCGCGTCATTACTATCTCCGCTGTCCAGTTTAGGTACGAAACGATCGGGACTCATGTCCGATCGAGTTTGGCCGGTTGGAAGATCAGCAAAAGCGTCGAAGCCTCCAAACCCATTGAATGTTCTAGATCATTCCACCATTATATTCATTCCGCTAGTTTCCCTAGGAAGGAAGGTCGTCAGAGACTCGCTTGGTAGAGACAAGATTCGCCACAGATAGAAATTGAGTTGACGAAGCTTTAAATTAATTGCACTGGCAACCCCTTTGAAAGAATTATGCTACACAGCCCTTTGAATCCCTACCACGCCTCTCCCCTCTCATCTAAACATCAAACACCAGCATTGCTTCAGGTAAGATGTTATTTATTAGGTTTGGGATGTAAGTCGGCTCCATACTTAAAGTGACCGTAATTGCAGATCCACATACCTACTTCTTTCATAGTTTACTATTGACGAGAAAATATGAGAAATTCGTTCCCTTTCATTTTCTTAACGAAGCCAAAATGCAAGACATTTTTTAAGAAAAACATCAGAACAAAAATATAACCTTCGCTCGAAAATTATTTAAAAAAGAATTAAATTTCTTTATTATAAATTTATTACTGTGATATTAACTGGAAAGGTAAAAACAAAAACTAATAAAATGAGAAATAAGGGTAGAGGACACTCATATTTATACTTTTTTTACAAAACCGAAAAATAACAAAAAATCTATTGAGATTTCAATTTCGAAATTGAAAAAAATATTATTTTTTTCCCTACCTCTTCGTTATACCTTCGTGGAAATTAAAGCCAAGCTTTTCATCCTCGTTGTAGTGTGCTTTTCTTACAATTTTTTGCTCAAGCGCTTTCAAGACATAAATAAACTCGAACAGCTAGCAAAAAGCATACCGTGGGGCAAATACGTTTGGAAAATGTGAGTTGATTTTATTAGGAATTTACCACTCGATGTGCCAGCTTAACAACAACCACAAAATCTGGAAGATTAACTAAGTAGTACCTGGGCGACCGAGCTTAGCTCGGCAATCTTCGAGTATGCCGCATAACATACTTTGTTCTATATGTCATCATTTATCAAAGTCTACTTTTTTTATATGTACATATATTATATATTTTTATTTGCCAATATTTGATTTCCTTAAAAATAGATTTCAAAAACATATCAAACACTAACCGCAAAATGAACTGGAATGAAAAATTTGAAATGGGTAATTCCAGCCTATAGTATAAGGGATTGTTATGACAATTAGTGAAATCGGGAACTAAGTTATTTAGGTCGAGTGTCTTCATGCGCCGAGTTATTAATTTCAAAAATTCTTTTAATTATACACTATGAAAATCTCACAATTTTATTACATTCCAAAAATTTGGAAATTTCACGAATGACAACTATCAGTTATGACAACTATCAGTTAGTTTAATTAAATGTCAACTTACTGCCCTAAGCGCCATATATTGGTAAGTAGTTAAATGGTTAGATGTCGCTTTCAAATTGAACATATGCCTCTAGTGTTCAACGGTAGCAAATTACCATGGTAGGATGTCTTTTTGCTATGGTGAGAAATCTTTCTAATAGTAATCTGTGAGAAATTGCAATTATTCATTTCATAATTGCCAAAAATATACATTTAAATATTTTTTGCTAGAATTTGCCACGGTGCCTTGATATTGCATTTCAATTTTATTAACGTGTGTGAAATTAAGAAAATTAAGTCGAATCATGTGTAAGATTTTTTTACGAAGATTTTTAACTTTCATGTTCTCCTTTAAAGCTTTAATAGAATATGAATAAGTAGAGTATTATTTCGTCTAACTACCCCAACCCTAAATGGCAACCCTACTCAAAAATGTCCCTATTATAATGCGGAGTGAAATACCTTTCGTTTGATACCCATATCAGCATATATCATGCAATTTTTTTTAATTTCGAATAGATGGCAACCTTGTGAAACATTCGGAGTGGCAACACCTAGGTAGAAAGTTACAACCCTTCAAAAAACGCGAGTACTCCATAAATAATGTAAGGAATACTCCTTTGGGAGTATAGGAGTGTTCCAAAACTAATCTGTATTCATACAAAAAATGTGCTCCAATTAACATTGCGATGTCCTAGGAGAGGAGTAGGTGATCCCACTCTGGCTTTGTTTGTGAGTATTCCATAGAGTACATACGTGAGAGTACTTTCCAAAGTACTTTCACTGTAGTACTCCTTTGAGTACCCGGGATTCAAGGGGTTGTGTAGCGCAATATATAGCTTCTCCAACCCAATTGTCAACCTCACCTTCGAGCGGCGAATCCCGTTTCACTAACAGACGAGGCTCTGGCGACCCCAAGCTCCTCATGGAACTTGGGGGTGGGGAGGGAGGGATGGCCTGAAGGTTCAATGTGGCCATATAAATCGTTCCCGAGATGGTCGGGCTAGCACCTTAATGGTGCTGTGTTACCGGAGTGTATCGGATATGTATCCGACAAAGGACCATCACATCGATAACACTCCCCAAAGCCTTCGGGGAGTAACCTAATCGCTACAACAATAACAACAACAACATGGAGCACCCACAGAGGATCATATGCCGAAGTACTAAGGAGAAATTGTGTCGGAAAGAATTATCGGAGTGAATTTAATTTAAAATGAAAGTAAATGAAGAGGGGGAATATTCTTGTTATTTAGCATTTGCGTGAATAAAGAAACTAATATTTCTCTATACTATAGAGTGTATACATAAAACCAGTGCGCATTTTATCAGAGTTGCCATAGTAAAATTTTATTATCAGTTATTTGTATGCAATATTTTACGTTTGGCAACTCTGTTCGATCGTCATCGTGTCGTGATCACGTTCGTTAAAACACGAGCAATGATCGGCTGATGGTAGTTCGCAAACGCATTGCAAAGGAGTATTGTTCGAGTACTCCAACATGAAGAAAATGGAACACGTAATCCAACAATTTTTGCAGGGAAGGTGTACATTTGCCGTCACCCAGTGAGTTTTACAGCTCCGGCTCACGTTCAATTCTCACGGGAATGCTCTGGATCATCCAGAGACTTGAAAAGCATATGTCGTGAAATTTTCACACACGTGAAATGTGATAGGCCGATGTCGCCGCTGTTTTTCATTTAACTCATACGGCGAAAGGCTATTTTTGAAAAAGTATGTTTATTAAAGGCAGCGTTGCCAAACTAAAGACAAGTAATTAACAAATTATCTGGCTCACAAATTGAACAAGCCTTCTGTCTGGATATATCTGGCTCGAATCATTGTTGTTGCATTTGCAAAATTATTTATTTGGCTCAGGCTCTTTGCCACTGGATGATGGCTATATTATCTCTGTGCCAAATTTCATTTAAACCGGTTGGGCCGTTCCCGAGCTCGTTCGGCTATACAAGCATACAAATGTACGAGAATAGCTCGTTTAAAGTTATAAGATATTTTTAAGAGAAATATATTTATTTCTTGTGTATGTATATATTATCTATAAGTGTAGTATATCATTCCTATTGCCATTGCAATAAGAACTATGCATGTATGTATGTGTCATCTATATTTATTTTATGCTAATTATTATTTTATTGTATTCATATTGCATTAACCAGACCTATTGGAAATGCGGTAATTTAATACAATAGTAAGACTACGTAAAAAGAAAAAAAATTATTAATCGAACTTGTATATACAGCTGGTATACACATATATATGTATGTATGCCTTTGTTGTTTATATAAATTGTACATTTGTACATAAACATTGCAGAAAAGTTTTAATTAACAAGATACTATAAATTCATATTTTACATCCTAACTAAAGATATATATATATATATATTTATTTATTTAGTTAAATATACAGGTAGATATAGGATGTATGCAAATTGTTTTTACAAATTTATTATTATTTGACATCACATCTAGTGCATCTCCATTTTATGGTAAGAGTCTCCTATTTTGGACTTTAGTTTAGGAATAAGTAAAAGATTTAAAATGCTAAGCAAGAAAAAAACTTAACGAGTGTTAAAAAAAAAACATCACGAAGGGCAGCTGATAAGTGCGATCTAAGAGGCGTCGATTTTGCACTTAAAGTTTGAATGCATTTTTTTAATATAATTTATCATTTTTATAGCTCGTTTGTCAATTCAAATGTTTTACTTTGTTCACCTTAAATTTGATTGTAACGGCCTTAACATATATTGATATATATGTATAGAATCCACATTCTTCTATATTTGATCATAGAGCATTTGTTGTCCTATATTCTATATCAAAATACAGGGAATAAAAAGTTGCCTGAGAACAAAAAAAAAAAAAAAAAACAAACGCGCGAAGAGACGCGTTACTTTCGAAGGATTTAAAACTAGAATTTTTGATATTTGCTTGCGAAATTTATACCAAAAAATAAGTATCTGTGCAACTACAGACATTTCGCAAAATGGGGGTTTGAATCTTTATGATGCGGTTAGATAGATAGATGTTGTGAGGTTAAGCACTGCGACATATTGGTCTATTGTGCCCTCATTCTCTTTAAAACACCTCATCCAAGCCGAGTTCTCTGAGAAAATCCAGAATGATTCTCGACTTCAGAGGGTGTATACTATTTTCTAATTTGGATGATCCTAGGATCCTAAGTCTTCATCTCGCGACTGCCTGATATTCCTTCAGGATGTGTTCTGCAGACTCATCTTCGACATCACAGAATCGACATAGGCTACTAGACGATATGCCCAATTTATGCATATGGCTCTTTAACCTACAGTGACCTGTGAGTATACCTGTTAAAATCCTAAGGCTACTTTATGGGAGGTTAATCATAGCTTTATATCGCTTTGAATTGTACCCTCCTATTAATGCCCTTGCCCGCCGAAGTCCTGGTCTTTCGCGCCAGTGTTGTTCTCTGAGGCACGCCTCCTTTTGTCGAAACTCCTCCCTTATTATATGTGACCCTATTGGCACCATAGGCTCGGGTCCTATTGGCTTTCCGGCCACTGCGAACCTGGCAAGCTCGTCCGCTCTTATGATGCGGTTAGTACCGCGGATTTTAGGCACATGAAACTATATTAACTTTGAGTCCCAACAATTTAACCTTGAATTTTCCTCTTAGTTAGATCACGCACTTACCAGTCACTGCTTTTATATGGCATCGAAAACTAAAAATACAGCAAATGATGTATTAAAATTAAAAAATAATTCTAGCACAATAATGTATACTTAACATAATTTATCATATTCCGGTTGTTTTTCTCGCGATGAGATTTTTCGACAAGGTGGAAAATTTATAGATATTGGAACGATTTTCCAAAGACCCTTGTGTCAGATGTGAAAATGACAAAACCTGGAAGTCGGTTTGGCTCCAAACCGAATTTGACGAAAGATGACCGACACTGCTACAAAAAGATGGATGACAGAAAATCATTCTAATATATGTACATATATCGTAAGTACAAACATATTTGCAGTCGTTTCCGATTGACGTACTTTTTACAAAACTATACAAAATCGATGTCGATAACGTCCGAACAGAAACTCATCGAGTCCGGTTTTATTTCGACGAGAAAAACCACTGGTATAGGTCCGAAATATTTAACGTATTAGTAATTATTATAATTAGATATACACACATAAGATAATACGCTACAATAACTAATAAGAGTTGAAATTTGAATCAATTGTTGAATAATTTGCATGTGAATAAGCTAATGCATGCAATTTAACGAGGACTAGCCTCCTTTTTCTCGATTTAATGGTCCACTTCGTTTAAGAGCACTTTCAAATGATCGCTGCGATTTTTCGTTTCATTAATTCAAGAAATACCTTGCTAATTAAGTAATTTAGAATCATCTCAATAGCGTAGCAGCATACCAAATATTTAATAAGACGTCGCTTTTCCACAAGTTATCACCAATTGAATTTCATTTACGCACGAAAGAAACGTACTACACGGACAATATACTGACGACAAATGGGACATTCACTTAGTACCTTGCCACAACTGGTACAAGTTGCCATGTGTCCACATTCCAATATTACACACTCTATTGGAGCATCCATGCAAATTTTGCATAGCTCATCGGTTGGCAACTTATCAACAGCTGTAAATCATTTAAAAAGAAATTGATGAATTCAAGATAATTATAAGGAGGATGATAAACGTACCTGGAGCCGATTTTGAGTTCTTCCATAAACGCTGTGCACGTTCGAGCAATTCTTGCTTCTCACAGCAACCTTTATAATCAACACGATTAAGCATTAAAATTTCTTTTAGTTGTTTTACTGACAAATTTTCGAGGTCATCGCTGGAGCAAAAGAGATTAAAAGATAAGTTGAAATTAGTAATGGATTTAAGTAATTAGGTACTTAGGTAGGTATTTGAATTCGTCATACATAATTTATATAAACTCACATAGTTTCAAAATCATCAAGATTAATAAAACGCGACGATTGTCCATTATAATCACTCATGTCAGAGCTTGTACCAGCATACACATGAATACCCTCATTATCATCTAGCTGATAGTCCCAAGGTGACATGCTTGCTCCATCCCAAATAATTCGCTGTTGTTGTTGTTGTTGTGGTTGTGTTGATTGCGCATATCCTGGCGATTCGACACCATAATTCCTGCCACTCAACGACGAACCTACTGCTTCCGTATCTGAACATTCCATCGATATGCTACGTAGCTCAAGATAACTAAGAAAATCTTTTAGTTCTTTTTTAATTTCTTCTTCAGAAAGCTGAGCACTTTCCAAATGTCGACGCATTTTTTCTACTTGTTTACGTAATGTTGCCTTATGCTTGCCACAACGTTGACAATTGGTGGTGAAGCCGCTGCCACCGATGACACGTTTTCTACAAACATTATTTAGACGCACCAACGCATCATCAGTCTCATTCGCTTCTGTACTTGCATTATGTACTATATCTTCAACGCCGAGTTCATCAAGTGTAAAATATACCATATTAGATGCTTGATTACTTGTTGGTGAATCATCTTCACTAGTTGGACGCTGACGCAATCTGTTTAGGTAACTTTCAGAGCGACGGCGAGTCACTTTTTTTACACGCTGCGACACTGACGGAACAGGCTGGCATAGCGCTTGCCCCGGTTGTTGTGCTTGTCTTGTAGGTATAGCAACCTGCAAATCTTTTGGTATATCTGTTATAGTATCGTCAGTGTGCATATTACTGTTTATTACAGGAACTGCTGAAGCGCATGCGACAGTTGAACTCTGTTCTGTTAAAGGGCTACCAGAGGTTTGAAGCGTTATTGCAGTGTCTAAAATTTGCCACTGTTCTAAGTTACTGCTATTGGTGTCGGTGGCAGCTTTGCTCTCATCCGATATACCACCAATGGCACCCAGTTCTTCGAAAGAGGAATGTGAAGATATTTCAGCGAAATTTATATCAGTGCTGGCTCTAGACTTATTACCAACACGTTCATCAGTTTCCAAATTTTTAGTACTCTCTTTAGTAGAGGAATCTTCATTAGTTTTACGTGCCGCCAAAGAACGTTCACTAAACGTTGCTAATAACTCATCATCTGAGCATTCACAATCTGATATCTCAATAGCAACCTGGAGGGCTTTTAATTCAATGTGCTGTGGTTGGTTAGTCAAGGACGGGGTATATTGTGGTATGACCGCCAAAGCCCGATCGATTGAACTGATGCTAATTTCAGGACCAACAGAAGATTGGCTAACACTACCGCTACTCACCAATGTAGGCGAGGTAGTAAAATTAGTTTCTGTTGCAGTTGTTGTTCTTGTTGTGAATGGTACAAACTCTGATGTGGACGTCGTTGTGGTTACTGTCGTTGCTTGCGTTATATGATAATTATTGTGATTAGATTGCTGCTGCTGAAAACTTGCGTAGGAAGGTATTTCCCTAGTTGACACCCTAGGCTGATCAAAAATAGATGCATCACTATCTGTTGAACCACGCCCTGAACGTGCTTCTCTACCCTTGTTCTCACCACGTGCACTTGGTTTAGGCGAATAGGTTTTATTGTCAAACGAATTGAGAGAATCACTTATATTCTCGGTAATACTTGTGAAAAAACTTTGGCACGTTTGTTTTATACTATCGAACGAATGTGGCGCGGATTCTGTGTAATTGCGCGCACTACCACTTCCATCATCAGACGTACAATTCGTTGCTGTGGACTCGCTGGCAGCCGCATCGATTTGATGTACATGTGATAGCACCAAGCCAACAAGTTCATCCTTTTCAACACATCCAGTTGTTGAAATGTGTTTGGATTGTAAATAGAAAATCAGGTCCTTCGGTCTCAATTGTAACAAATCAGTGCGAAGCAGTGGACGTTTAGCAAAAATTAAACAACGCCTACAAAGTTGGGCCCCCGGCGCAGCAACATGCACATTGTTGGTAGTGATGGTGCGACGTTTGGTTGTTGTCAAGCAATTGCTGCAATAAAAACGCCTGTGAGGGATACAAGTAATTTAGTTATAAAAGATTTGCTGCAATTTAATTTAATTTTTTTTATTTACTTGCAATCAGCACAGCTACGCTTACGGCGAAATACGGTAAATTGTACATGACACGATTCACAAGGCATTTTTCTTATTGGAGACAACTTTGTTGTCTTTTTAAACTTATGTTAACTCAAGCTAAGATGCTAATAAACTTTTACATTTACCCACAATCCAAATAATTGCCAATATTTGCAAATTTGTTTTACTAGTTTTTAGCTACGCAACTAATTATATCGCAGATATTTTGGACTTTTACACTAATCGTAAGCCATGAATCATCCCACATGTATTCGCCTTCCACTAGTCGTGACACTGAAACCATTTTCAAGGTCTTTTTACACTCCAGTCGCCTTTACTGCCTTGATTTGTTTGTAGCCTTTAAAATATTGCAGACTTGCTTGTTTTTAGGAGCTTATGGCCAATTTTTATATTTACAAGCACCGCTGCCCAAACAGATGAATTTATTTCTCCAGCTTTTCCAATAAAAATACCTTTTTTTTCGATATTAATTCTGATTGGTGATGTGTTAGTCGATAATTGTACTCTGATAAAGTTTTTCTAACGGTTGCCGATAATCAGTTTGGATATGTCATCTTTAGAATGCTATCGACGCTTTATTGACTCGATAACTGTATATTAGCCGTGTTATTGTACACGCGTATCGTACGTTTACGTTTGTGCATAAAAAAAACGCTTATCATCGCTTAGATAATGCTTAGGAGACCTTTCTAACGGCAGTGGTTAAATAACTAGCTACAGCACAGGGTGTAGCGAAAAGCGGAGACACAACCCTGTGATGGCCATACTGTATAACATATAGCTGAATCAGTTGCGATGAATTGTGGACACGCACCATTTTAAGAGGTGTTACATAGAACTAGTGTAGCGGTGAAACATAGGCATATTTCAGTTACATCTGAGTATAATACTGCAACGATTTCACTGCAAATCTCCTTATTTGCAACCTTCTACTAAGTTCGAATCACTAAACTGTTGAATAAATAACTCCAATATTTAATAATGCAAAATGGCCTTTATTCAATTACTTTCAAAATAACACATCTATTGCTCGACAGATAGCGTGCTTAATCGAAACTGATTATTGCGCCTCTACTGGTGTCGCCTTTTATACTGTTTGGTTTATTCGTTGACATTTCTAGGCGGTTCTGTTCTGGAATCTACTAGTTGGTTATCTGCTATAAGTTTCTCAGCTATAACTACAGATGCACAATTTTTATAGCTTCTCTCCCAGCTCGTGCGCGTGTGTTTGTGAGCGACACTTTCACAATTATATTGCATATCTCAGATAAGATATCTGTATGTGTTTGTGCCTTGCTTCTCATACGTATTGAAATTTAGTAGTACCAATTTTATGCGCAGCAATTTTAGAGATGTATTTAAAGTTTGACGCTTAGCAGTCCATATAAAATTTTAGCGTAAACGTCTATTTTGGTCTATTTTTCAGAAAAAATTTTAGTGTTTCGTCAGTAAAAGTGAAACCATTTATGCCAGGAACTTGACTCGTCGTATACTGACGAAACACAACATTTTTTTCTGAAAATCGCTGTTTTCCTAACTTTGACCGAAATTAGGCACGTGTTAATATTATCGGATTGGCTTGAAACTTTGTATGTACCATTTTCTAATCTATTGGCATATTTTATGGGGGTGCCCTAGCGGAAAATCTAAAATTGATTTCTTGTGGCCACCCTAGGGCTAACATAGTGAGTCCCGATGTTGGGAGTGACGTGATGACCGAAAAGTGGATCCGAACGAACCAAAGGCAAGGAACTCACTTTCGGTTCCGTAGTCATAAAATTTGCCCGCGAATTTGCGGCAAAAAACAATGGATCTTTATTTTAATTTTTATAAAATAGTAATCAGGGTGGATTCTAAATCCTTCAACTTCAAATCAAAGACGCTTTATATTTTTTATTTGATTCGGCATCCAAATAAAAAATATTTTTTTTAATATTTGATTCTTCAGGCGAATCAAAGATACTTTTTATTTTTTATTTGATTCGACATTCAAAAAAAAAATACTTTTTATTGGTCATTTGATTCTTCCGCCGTAAGATATTTTTCATTTTTTATTTGATTCTTCAGCCAAATCAAAGATAATATTTATTTCTGATTTGGCTTCTCAGCCAAATCAAAGATATTTTTTACACCTTTCATGCAAATGGAGTGGTACATTAAGTTTGGTCCGAATCTCAAAGTTGTAAGTCTTTGAAGGGGACGAGATAGACCCACCGATAAAAATACTGAAATAATCATCATGATGATCGCAATGTATTTAGCCATGAGCGGGTATATGTATATTGCTTTCTGATTAGAACTGTGTCGGAACCGACAGGATAGGACCACTATAATATATGTTCCTTGGCGAGCTCTCTGGCCTCTGATCCCTCTAGCCAAAAGAAGCTTTAGGCGCTCACGAGCCGATTATGCTCCACAGCTTGGCTAGGCTGATCGGGCCTAGGTAAAAATCAGAAAAATTCTATTGGCCCTGAGATTTTTCGAGGTTATCGGCTTTCAAAATACAAGAACACGCCATTTTTGTACAACGCAAAAAATCTCCTGCTTTTATATGGAACCTAAAAGAAATCAAGACTGAAGTTGTTAATTTTCCAAAAATTGGCAGACTGGATGTCTGCTATACATAACTTGGTTAAACTCTTGGTTCTTTACCTTACTCTGCCTCCAACAGGTCACGTAGAACTCTTTTTAATGGAAAAGTAACACAAACTGAAAACTTACCATTTTACACATAATCTATGGAACAAAATTATCAATTCATATACGAGATGCCATAGCTCGTCGTGTGGCGCAGTAGGGGACTGCCGAAAGGAACAAAATTCTGATCGTATACCCATTTGAAGTGTCCTCATTTCTACTAAGAGGATACCATTTCTTACCCAAAAAAATCCTTCAAAAAGAACTGCGAACTAGTGTCGTAATGAATAATACATTCATAATGCTAAAGAATTCTAGTATCGTCTGGTTGACGAAAATATGTTTTATTAACATGTATTAATCATTATTAAATAACATATCATTCAAAAATATTTCAATTCGCAAAAAAAGGCTAATAAAGTATTTTGACAATTCTATTTAGCAATACAATATATCTATTTAAACAAGAGCTTGACATCTTCAAATAACTTTTCAACCATAATTCAAAAAAACAATCCAGTTGGAAGCAAAAAACAAAAAAAAAAATAGTCGAATTCAAACAAAATTATGTGAACGATATTGAGGGTTGTGTATAACTCGTCACCCCCTAATGTATTCCGTATTAGGAAGATACTTTGCTTCTACAAAAAAAATCATTGTCATATCTTTCCTTCTAATAAACCGCAAAAAGATCTATCGGTGTATATATATATATAATAAAGTAACCAAAGCAGCTAAAGTTAATGGAAATTCCTGACCTAGGCTAAGGTATTATGTACATAGGAATATATATAGGTCAATTGCATACGTATATATGTAAAGAGAAGAATATGATTTCTTTGTTTTTTTTTTCTCACTCACCTGATCTCAGCACATCAGCATTGTAGGCGCCTTCAAGCTGTGGGGGACCTGTGAGGGAGGAAAAGTTTACATACATATGTCTCTTCTCACTCGTACAAATACCATACGTTCATTGCCTAAACGCTCACTCACTCGCGGTAGCGGGCGTCGAGTGGCTTACGAAATTGCGTGGCCAAAAAAATACCAAAGGAACAAAAAAAAATCTCACAAAAAAAGTATGTAAGTGCCATAAAGATTTGCTTACGAAAAAAATATTATTAGTGGCTTGAATCTAAAGGTGGGTGGAGATAAAATTGTTTGAACACCGCAAAGAAAAAAACCGAAGAAATTTGTGTGCAAAGGAAAAAAATTACAAAGAAAAAATATCAAAAAAAATTAAAACCCGAAAGCTAGCTTGGAAGCCAACAAAAATGTGCTTACGTGTAACCAACAAAAACAAAAAAAAAAACCAGCAATGTGCAAGCCACGCGTTCCTAGCAAAAACACAAAGGGACTCTTTACAGAAATAAAATAAATAGTGATATTTAAAAAAATTTTGAAATTAACAAATGGTTATATCAAAGAGGATAGATAATAAGAGGCGTCATATCGCCATTTCAGAAAACCGACTGCGTTTTGTATGAAATTTGCCAATGTACCATTTCATGGGCTCGGCCATTCCTCTTTGCGCCTGTCCGCGAAGATTTGGTAAAATGCAGTGAAGAATTAACTCAGTGAGTGTAAAGTAAATATTGTGTTTCTGTCTTAAAATAGTGTAAAAAGTGAATAAAAAAGGCAAATAAATAGTGTAAAAATTTAATATAATTGTGTAAAAACATACAAAAAAGTGAAGTGAAGTGAAATATTGGCTTCAAATCAAGAAATTGTGCAAAAAGTTTTGTGTTTGAGCTAAAAGATAAATTGAGTGAGAATGTGAAATGTCAGTGTAAATGAAAATGTAAAACAAAACACAGGATAAAAAGTGAAGGAATAAAAACATGAAAATATTCTGTGCAAATTAGTAAAAAAAGTGATTAAAATTGTGTAAAAAGTTGATTAAATTGTGTAAAAAAGGATAAAAAAGTGAAGTGAAGTGAAATATTGACTTAAAATCAAGAAATTGTGCAAAAAGTATTGTGTTTGAGCTAAAGCATAAATTGAGTGAGAATGTGAAATGTCAGTGTAAATGAAAATGTAAACAAAAACAGGATACGAAGTGAAGAAATAAAAACTCGTAAATATTATGTGCAAATTAGTAAAAAAGTGATTAAAATTGTGTAAAAAGTTGATTAAATTGTGTAAAAAAGGATAAAAAAGTTAAGTGAAGTGAAATATTGTCATAAAAATCAGATTTCTTGAAAAAATAAGTTGTTCGTTTGAGCTTAAATGAGTGAAAAGAAGATTGTGTTGTGTTGTGAGAAGTGTGTGTTGTTTATGCTCAAAAGGCAAATAAGTGGAAATATAAACAAAAATTTTAGAAAAATTTCTTTCGGAAAATTGTGCAAAAAAGTGGAAATATAAATAAACATTTTAGAAAAAATTGTTTCGGAAAATTGTGCAGAAAGTTGAGAAAGTTGTGAAAAATGTTGTAAAGTGTTAAGTGAAGTTTGAAATCGTGGTATATAATTTCAAAAAGAATTTGTGTGTGATTAAAGAAACTAAAAGGAATTATGCAGGTGTATAAGTTTTTCCAAAATTTATATATGTATTATATATATATTGTATATGTGTTTTTAAAATCTATACAATATTATATAAATGTATATGTATTTGGATTACAGCAATAAAGTTATTAATCTCTGATTTAATGGAAATTATCGGTAGAAAATTGCGCCAAAATTGGTAAAATTCCAATGAACATTTAATATACAGAAAACTTCGAATTAAGTAGAAGCATATATTTCTGCGCAAATCAAAATCTGAAAAAGTTGTGAAAATTGTGATAATCAAAAAACATTAACAAAAAAATTTTTACTTATACTTATACAAACATACACAAACAAATTTAAAATAAATTTTAAATAATTGAAAAAATTAACTTGTGAAAATTGTGAAAATCAAAAAAAATTAACAAAAAAATTTTTACTTATACTTATACAAACATACACAAACAAATTTTTAAAATAAATTTTAAATAATTGAAAAAATTCACTTGTGAAAATTGTGAAAATCAAAAAAAAATTAATAAAATAAATTTGAACATTGAACAATGCCTTCATTAAGAAAGTGCTCCGCTCCTGGGTGCTGCAGAAATGCAAGGGCAGATCCAGGATTAACTTTCTTTTCGTTTCCGGACGATCCCGACCTATCAAGAAAATGGATGGATAATTTAAAAATTTCAAGCCTGAAGAAGAAGGAGAACTTTCTATGTTCCCTTCACTTCAGGCCTGAAGCCGTATGGTCAAACAAAAGGTTGAAGGAGAATGCAGTTCTCACTCAATTTATGTTTTAGCTCAAACACAAAACTTTTTGCACAATTTCTTGATTTGAAGCCAATATTTCACTTCACTTCACTTTTTTATATGTTTTTACACAATTATATTAAATTTTTACACTATTTATTTGCCTTTTTTATTCACTTTTTACACTATTTTAAGACAGAAACACAATGGCGCATAATCATAGTCAAAATAAAATAAGTTTTAAATTTAGTTGCAGCTTTTTGACATAATTTTCTATGAGCTATCTATCAAAAAAGCTGCAACTAAATTTAAAACCTATTTTATTTCGACTATGAATATGCGCCAATATTTACTTTTCATTCACTGAGTTAATTCTTCACTGCATTTTACCAAATCTTCGCGGACAGGCACAAAGAGGAATGGCCGAGCCCATGAAATGGTACATTGGCAAATTTCATACAAAACGCAGTCATTTTTCTGAAATGGCGATATGACGCCTCTTATTATCTATTCTCTTTGCTTTCGCTCAGTTAATGTCGCTTGCAGGCCACGATCACTCTCTAGCCTGGAAGTTTCTCTCTCTCTCCTTGCTCTCTATGACATTCCACGGCAATCCAGTGCGCTACATATGTCGTTGGAACATATGTGTTCCAGAATTTCCAATCACTCTCTTTAAAAAATGTTTAAAATGCGGGTAAGTATGTGCCTTACCCCCTTCCTAGGTTCTGCCCCAAAATCTATAAAAGAAACAAGAAACAAAAAAACCAAAAATTGTCTACAGGCTGAATATCATGTCTCGTTGTTTCCTTTATTGCTTCTTGCTCCTATGTATGTCTGCCCAGCCATACCCTATCTTTCCAATCCCAATTGGCACATAATGCAGTAAGTATGGACATACCTACATACATATATGCATGCAATAAAGCAAACCAAAAAAAAAAGTTCTTTCTTTGTTTTCACCTACTAGTCTCATTTCAACTTCAAATTTTTTTCCAAATCAATTATCATTTATCCTTTTAACTAATTTCAAGTTAATTTTATGCGTTTTCTTTTCTGTAAAAAAAATGTTGCCCTCATGTTGCCCTCTTAAATTCTAACTTTTGATCTAGCCACCTGCCGCGATGCAAAATGGCTCTTCTTCGTAGTAAATGGACCCCTTTTCTTATTCGGTGGAAAATATTTTTGAAAAGAACAAACAAACTCACAAGAGAGCTGGGAAAAACCAACAGGGCGACACCATTTTCAGAAAAGAAAACTCCATTAATTTAATTCGGATTTTTACTTTAATTTAAATTAACTTCTGCTACTCAAAAATTCAAACTCCAAACAAATTCTGATTAATAAAATTGTTTTCTTTTTAATTTTTTTTTTTTTGGGTTTATTTAATTTTTTTTTTTTTTCATTCTACACCAATTTTATTTTAACTAAATTCTAACTTCCAAAGATTTAAATTTTTTTTCTACCTATTTATTTTTCTATTCATTTAATTGTTTATTAAATTTTAGCCTGCATTTTAAAGAGATTATTTTATCTTCCACTTATGTTTAATATAAAAAGATCTTTCGATTAGGTTTAAGTTGAAGAAAAATTAGCTAAATTTTAATTTATGTCAACTGAGGGAATAATTTATATAATTTTACCATGGCGAAAAATAATATTGCTAAAGTTCACCTGTCTGCAAAAAAAATCTTTTGCGTCATTTGAGACCGAGGTCTATTTTAGTGATTTTTACATTTATTGCAAAAGGGAAACTTCGCTCAACTTACGAGTACAAAAAGAGGTAACTAAAAATTGGAAAAATTCTGTGCATTTAAATTTTACTAAGTTTTAGTTTCAAACGTGAATCTTTTTTTTTTTTTCTTTTCGGAAAAAGAATGAAATAATCAACAATTTAAATTTTCAGCAAAAGACACAAACTGGAATTTAATTAAATAAACTGTACCTTAGTACTTACCGGTGGCAGGGTGTCCAACGAAATTTCCTTTTCGTTGTTGGTTGGCTTGGACTTTACAATTTTGCAGATTGAACGGAATTGAAACCGTTTTGTGAAAATTACGGGATTTTTTTTTTTTTTTATTAATAATGAAGTTTTTTTTCCACTTGACCGGCACTATACTTTACTTTAGCTTTTCCGCGGCACGCCCACGCACTTCAGCTCGATCGTGCGCATACCCCGATTCGTATCTAAACGGAATTTCCTACCACTTTCACTCAATTCACACCCACGCATGTGCAGTTGCATTTCGTTTTTGCGCATGCACACATTCATACCTGTACATGTAGGCCTCCTTCCACTAATGTTGCGCAACACGCGCAGATACCTGGTTGAGATACATTTTGTCGATAATGGTGTAACGCAAGAACAAGTACGGTTGCCGGTGACATATGTATCTATGTATCTTGAGGCTAGCGTAACAAAATGGATGTCGAATCAAATAAAAAATAAAAAGTATCTTTGATTTGGCTGAAGAATCCAATCACAAATAAAATGTATTTTTTATTTGAATGCCGAATCAAATAAAAAATAAAAAGTATCTTTGCTTCCGCTCAAGAATCAAGGGATTTTTTAATTGAAAGCCGAATCAAATAAAAAATATCTTTGCTCCGGCTGAAGAATCAAATAACAAATAAAAAATATTTTTTATTCGGATACCGAATCAAATAAAAAATATCTATGATTTGAAAAAAATGTTCAAATAGAAAATATAAAGCTGCGAAAATTCTTCCTGTGAGGATTGAACTCTAGACCCTTGGTTTACAAGACCAGTGCTCTGCCACTGAACTAAAGAGGCACATAGTAGGACGTTGTCAAAACATCTATTTAATGCAATGACGTGAAGTAACTTCCAAACTATAAGAATTTAACATATATGTAATACTTCTATATCACTACTACTGAACTGTGCAGCCTGTCAAACATTACAGTACAGATATACAACGAGAGAAGCAGACAATATAATAATAATAATAATTGGACGTTGTGGCAGCGCACTGCCCTTAAGTGGCCCAATGATTCCAGGCTAATTCTGTTCAATATTTTTTTTATTTGTTTTTTTTTTTTTTGTTTTTAATTAATTTTATAAATTTTTTTTTTTTTTTTTTTTTTTTGTTGGGCCGAGTCATTGATGGGCAGTGGTTTGTCTAAAACACTTAAAACTTAAATTAATAGAATATAGAAACAAAAAAAAAATATACAGCATTAACGATTAAGAGAGATAAGGACAGTCTTTTTTATAGAAAAAAGGGAGTCCGACATATCAAATGTGTTTGAGTGAGAGTTATAATCTTGGCACAAACACCGGAAAGGTTCGTTAAGTTCGAAATTCGTTCTACATTGTTTTAAAAGAAGAGGTTTGAAGTGTCTCGTAGTGCGACAGGGAACACAAAGTTCACTTCGTTCAGAATAAATGAGCTTGAAATCGATCCATTCAGTAGTTTTGTCATATATATTACGCCAAGCATTTCTCTACGACTAGCAAGGGTTGGAAGATTGATAAGTTTTAATCGATTAGTATAAGGGGAAGATTAAATGAAGAATCCCATTGAAAATTCCTTAAGACAAATAGTAAAAACTGTTTTTGTATTGATTCGAGCCTGTCAGTATGGACTTGAAAACGCGGATTTCAGACTATTGAGCCATACTCTAATATCGGTCTAACCAATAGGACTTGCCACATTGACGACGGCGGTGTAGCCGCCACATCTGTCATATTATTTTTACTCATGTTCTTATGGCGATAGTTTTTTTAACGACAACATGGCAACACGCCAATCAACCACGAATGCCGCTGTCGCCAGATTAAATCTATTTCTATTTTGACAAGCGGCAAAGCATAAATGCTTCTTCTTAACTTTTCTGACAATTAATTTCGCGCGTGTTTATTGAAAGTTTTTCTTGGGTAAAATTGGTAAAATAATAAAATTAGTTATAATCTCACGGTTTTATAATAATAATAACTTATTTGATATTATATTAAGCTATACAGAAACAGTTTAAATTATTGGTAAGAAAAATCTTCGACTGAAAAAAGGTAATTGTTTACTTTAGGGTACAACTACTAAAACTCGTCCAAAAATATCGGGAGAGGTGTCAAAAGATGCGTCTTGATCCCTGGACCACGAATCCGAAAGTGGAAACCAGACATTTTATTTCTTTTCGGAGACATTTGGAAACAAAACCGAAAATTTTCATGTGGTTTTTGTGATTTTGTGGTACCGACAAGAAAAACTGTGGGTAAAAGTGTTTTGCGCGGATATAGTTTTGGTCTCCAAACCGGTGTTGGACCCACCCAGGGTAATTTTTTATAAGCGTGGCCGAAGGGCGCCAGTGCAGAAAGGCGTTCTGCGCAAAAATACTATGGATCCCACCCCCGGTTTCGGAGTGCTGCGGAGCCGGGTTTTTGGCAATATATTTTCACGGATTCGTGATCCTGGGTCATAAGTGCGTCTTTTGACACCTCTCCCAATATTTTTGGACGAGTTTTAGCAGTTGTAACCTAAAGCAAACAATTACCTGAAAAAATATGAAAAAATTGTTTCTTCATAAACCTGAATTACATACATAGATTGCTACAATTTCAACAAATTAAATATGGATATAGATGAAAAATTAATTGAAGAGGTGCGGAAAATGCCCATTATATATAATCTGGGCTTGGAGGACTATAAAAACATAAAGAAAAAGGAATTGGCATGGAGGCAGGTCTCCTCTGCTATGCAAAGTGAAGGTTAGTATACATATTTGAGATTTATTTCTTCATGTGGTGTAAATTTCAATTTAAAATGTAGAGGAACAATGCAAAAAGCGGTGGAAGGATTTGCGAGACTCCTACGAACGAATTAAAAGGTATACACGAATATGTGGACCTCGTACTGCAGTCCAAGGTGTGGAATTTAAATTAAGTAAGTCATCCGCATTACACAAAATATTTAACATAAACAGCACAAAAGTTATATGTTTCGCATATTCAAGTACGCCGCAAACAAGATTTGGAAGATGCCAGCCTTGTATTTCATCCCATGATGGCACATCAAATATTTGGTGAATCTGAAAGCATATTCGGATATAAAGGTTTATGTGTGCGTATTTTATACACTGCTGGTCCTCTACATATTTATATTGGCATTGAATATGACAGTCGAGTTGGTGAACTATCAGGCGGAGATATAAAGGTTGATGTAGTTGTGCGACCGATAGCGGAAAAATTACCTGATGGCTGTTTTTTTTTGTTAATATGGATGCGTTTTTGAAAACACTAGATAAAGCAGATAAGTTTCAACCATTTGGTGAAAAAATAACCGAACACAGTGTTACTGATGAAGACGGACAAGAGCACTTATTCGAACTATATCATTGTGACTATAAGGTGCCAGCATTCTTAAAATTCTTCAGTCGTTTGTAGACATTTAAATTATGGTTCGTTGATGCAGTATCCTATATTGATGTTGATGATCCGCAATGGAGCTTCTTTGTATGGTATGTTGACTAAATATGCTACTTTCAATAAGTAACTTATATCAATTTTTATATTCCTACAGCTATGAAAAGTATAAAAATGATAATGGTGATTATCAGTCTGCAACCACTGGCAACACCACTGTAAATGAGTACTACGCATATCCTCAACACATACGACCGCGCATTAGTCAATTTGGCACAAAATTCATTGAAACTGTCTATAAACATTACTTACCAATCATTAATGTCATTGATATGGCAGTGGAAGATCCATCGGGTGATTTTCAGCGTTTACGCAACTATATTGATGCTCGTCTGTGTATGGGCCTAAAAAGTTTTGGAAGTGATGTCATCAAAAAAGGATTTAACAAAGGAATGGTTCATGAGGCACGCGAAACGTACAAGGTAAACTAATTTAACTAGTAACTATTAAAACCACCTGTTAAACTGATGCTCATCTCTTTCCAGCTAAATCCACGTCAGTGTCGCCGGGTTTATGAAATACTTCGACTATATTATACAAACATTTATGATAAGGACGATTATCATGCTTATCGTTTAGATGTAAAGCGTCGGTTAAACGCAATTTATTATAAACATATACATAAATGATATTAAGAAAATGGAAAAAGCTAAAGTGGATACGGAATGGTTGAGACCGCGTTTACCTACACCAAGTCAACGTATGGAGCAATTGCATGAGGGATATGAAAAAGAAGAGAACCCATACAAAACAAATTGTTGAAAAGTTACGTGATTAAGCTTATGAACCTAGCAAAGTTTTTGTATGTGTTACAGTAAATGATATAGATTTTAAGTGTCATTTAGCTTGTATTCTTCTACATCTGATTATTATTTTTTATGTAATAAAACCTAAATTATTAATTGTACAATAAGAGTTCCGAATTTATTCGTGTATTACGTCTTTTACCTCCTCCGTCTGCTGCGTAGCTTTATATACAGAGAACATGAAAATATAGATACGAAGAAGTTACGATGGTCAGTTTGAATTGGTTACGGGAATGTCATGATACTGCCTGGGCTTAGTTGATTAATATCCCGCAAGAGACGGAGGATGGTTGATTTTTCGCTATAACAAAAACTTTTCTGGGTATATCTTTGACAGGATGTTTTGTGTAGACGTCAGCAAGTGAGTGAACTTGCAGATAATATGACTTTTAGCACGCTGAATGGGGACGCCCCAAACGCGAGTCAGTGCAGGACTTATAAACTACGTCATCGCGAACCAATGCTTTTGTATCACCCTCTTGCAATCATTTTGAACACCTCACTTTCTTGGCTTTATGGATTTATGGCCAGGAAAGAAAGATAGTAGTCGTGGTGCATAATTTGTCAAAAACCTTTGACACGGTTATCCAGAACGAAAAAGAGGAACGCACACTCCCTAGGGAAACGCGAGTCACTCTACCTCAACTTCGATCTGGATACTGTAACAGGTTAAACTCTTAAAAAACATATGTCCTGCTTGCAATATGTCCCCACATGACACCAACCATCTCTTTAACTGTATTGTGGAACCACTGCCTCTAATACCCCTCTCATTATTGTTCACCCCTGTTGAAACAGCAAATTTCCTTGGACTCCCGTTAGAGGATATTGATGACAATTTGATGGGGCGAAGCACTGCTACAAAAACAACAACAACATGCCCAGGTTTCTTGGTATTCAACAGGAACTGATTGGTTAGCATTTCATTTCTCTCCCTAATGGGGGATATTCTCGCCTCATTGTGTTAGTGATTTTCTGGGGACATAAGAAGACAGCCAGTAGCGGTCCTGAGGGCAGTGCTTTGACAGGCCTGTTGTTGTTGTAGCGATAAGGTTACTCCCCGAAGGCTTTGGGGAGTGTTATCGATGTGATGGTCCTTTGCCGGATACAGATCCGGTACGCTCCGGTGACACAGCACCATTAAAGTGCTAGCCCGACCATCCCGGTAACGATTTACCTTAATCCTTCAGGTCATCCCTCCCTCGACCCCCCCCCCCCCCCCCAAGGTTTGGCGACCATATCGGGGACGCGCATGCAATCGGCTAGCCAATTGCTTTACAAGTGGTAATGAGCGTTTCTTTATCTTTTCCCCAGGTACTGCCAGCAAGAGATTTAAGGAGTTTATTACGGCTCTGATAAGATAATGCTCGGTATTACTTGTAAAGATAGAGACCATCACCATTGCCTCCTTCCTGGTTCATTCGGTGAGCGTAATTGATGCCATAAAGCGGTTAGCTGCAAAGACCCCCCCCCCCCCCCCCCAAGCAGATTAGATTACGATCACTAAACGAAAAAACTGATATATCGCACACCTTTACCTAAAGAGTGAATAACTCAAAAACTCACAATGTTTAAAAAACTTGATAAGATGTCTGATTCCATCATATAGATTAAATAAAAGTCAGGTTTCATCAAGCCTTTGGGGGTGAGTGGTGGAACTACTATTTAATTGAGTATATAGATCAGTCTGTATAGGATTAGAGAACACTGTAGTGTGTATAAAGACTTAGGTATTTGACTTAACACTCTTTAAGCGTAGGTGTGCGTTATAGTTTTACTTAAGTTTGTCAAAACAATATTTTAAATTAGAAATATTTATAGTAAAGACAAAATAATCAATTCAATATTTGGTTTTTGTCAAGGCATGAAAACTTGGATTGTTCGTCGCCCACTTGCCAGGAGCATGAATGAACAAAAAGCAAAATGTCCGTCAAGTTCTAAAGTTAGCTATTTTCAGAAAATCTAGAATTTTTTTCATATTCGCTTTACTAAAGCCCAAAAAATGTAGTTTCCTATAGTATAAGCTTTCGGGATTTTAATATAGAACATTCACTGATGAAACCAGTGAAATTGAAAAAACACTCATTTATACTTCTGACAAGAGAACGACGATATAATTTTGAAGCTTGTTGCCTATAATTCCCTTTGCTGCACTTCTTTTTTAGAAAGTTGTATTTAAAAATTCTTTAAGGCTGTTTCGTAATTCAAAAGCATGAGAGGAAGAACGGTTTACAACTCTCTGTTGGAACGACTCCAATGAATTTATTTCGCCTCTCCATTGTCCAGATTCCAGGTTATTGTCCAGTGAAAATGGTATTTAATTACAATTCCAAGAACGTCGAGCTCCACCAGTTCCCAATGGTAATACCAGAGGCCAGAACCATGTGTAGCAGCTTGCTATTAAGAGTATAATGAATTTGTTGATTGTAGAATGATCGTAGAAATATATCAGATTTATACAGTATACAGAACGAGTTATTTTATTTCCATTAATTCATGTAGCTGACTTTTTAATTTTATTTGCAGAATTTCAATCAACTTGGCGAGACGCTTATTTGCCAATGAAATGTTAAAATACATCAGCTGTTCGAAACAGCGCTGCCACTGTAGCTGTGGTTGCCATTGTAACCAAGTAGCCAATGCATGGCTACGATTGTGGTCAAGTTTTGCTTTGCTGTAGCTGTGGTCTGTATCCGCCGTGTTGAATGTGGCCAGCCCTAATGTTGTGAAGAGGGTTTTCGTAACGTAGGGGTCGCTAAACTCTTTTTTATTTATTTATTTATTTATTTATTTGTTAGTCACAAATTTTGACCACCTTTTCACAAATGCTAAGACACCTTTAGCTCTATTGACAGTGACATTTATATGAGAGTTGAAGCTAAGTTTGCAGTTCATTGTAACTCCCAAGTCTACAAAAACAATAAAACTTTCAAGGTTTTGGTTGTAAATTGTGCAAGAAGCTGGTTGTAAACTCCTGCGCGAAAAACACATACATTTACATTTCTGAAGATTAAGCGGCATGTGGTTCACATTGCACCAAGCAGCTAAGCAATTTAAATCCGTCTAAAGTAAATAGCGTTCTTCAATCGACGCGTAAGTCTTAAAAAGTTTTACATTATCAGCATACATCAAGATTTTAGAATATTTTATAATTGTCTAGATATCGTTTATAAATAGCAAAAACAGAATCGGGTTAAGAGGGCTGCCCTGAGGAACACCAGAGGTGACACTAATGATACTCGAAAACATATTTTTAAAGATTACTCTTTGTGTTCTGCCACAAAGATAGGAGGAAATCCAACAAGTGAGATTAGGTTGAAACCCAAGCATGTCGAGTTTATATATAAGTAATGAGTGGCATACTTTATCGAATGCTTTTCTAAAATCGGTGTATATAACGTCGAAA
The DNA here is from genome assembly GCF_040869045.1 of Eurosta solidaginis. Lineage (NCBI taxonomy): Eukaryota > Metazoa > Arthropoda > Insecta > Diptera > Tephritidae > Eurosta > Eurosta solidaginis. The sequence goes on from NC_090321.1 coordinate 209,342,315, forward strand.
TAAGAGTTGTGAACTCAAGTAAATTAGTTATGGTTGATTTGCCCTTACAAAACCCATGCTGAGAACTTGCAATTAATGTTGAAATCGAAAATGTTATGTAATTTGTAACGATTGCTTCAAACAACTTTGGAATAGCGGACAGTCTAGCTATGCCACGATAGTTTTCAATGGACGACTTAATGCCACATTTATGGAGAGGGATGAGAAAGGATTCCTTCCATGCTGTCGGTAAAGTTCCATACTTCAAAGATAGGTTAAACAAGGCTGTCGTTAAATTTTTGTAAAAGAGGGGCTTAAATATATGTATATTTCGACAAGCCGTCTTGCTTCTATCAATATTGTACGTTAGGCTATTTCGTTCTCCAAATGAAAAAGTAAGCTTTTGTTTTCCATTAGTATTATAAACTTTTTATTGTTTTAAGAACTCCGCAGAATAGCATTACCGATTTGTGCTGAGTGCGCAGATATACGTATGTAAATGAGCCCTTAGTGACCAAAAAGCGACAAAAAAAAGCAAATAATGCCAACTGACAACTCGAATTTCTCATGCACAGAATTAACAGTTACAAAATATGCGTAGGCGCCACGAATGGCATAAATTGAAAACAAATCTAGTTAGCGGTCGTAAGATTTTCAGATGTTATAAGTAAAATTTACAAAATTGATATTATTTCAAAACCAATAACCAGCCCAAAAACTCAAAATAAGTAAAATTTTGAAAACGTTTATATATCGTTTGTTCAAGCTAATTCACTTTAAATTATTTTTAAAAATGTTGCTTGTTGGGATGTATGTATAAGTATAGTTTTATACATGTATATTTGAATTCTTTTCATTTCAAAAATACGAATTCTTCGCTTGGTTTTTTTTTTTTACTAGTTATGTAAATAATGTACTTTGTATGGCTGCAGCCCTTGCTTAAATAATAAATACATCAAGCCTTGTATTGTATTTGTTGGCCTTTTCATTGTTTAATCGACTAAACTGAGATTTTATAACAATTAGTATGCAGAAGTTGGGTAAAGGGGATAGTGACCCGTTGTTACCCCTTTAATACTTTTTGACTGATAAGCGTCAAACAAAAATTCACATCTGAAATTGCTGCATAAAATTATTTCAATAAGTATTATACGCTGCTTTCCACTGAAGTTCGCGCATGCAACATCTTTATGTTCAAAAAATTTGCTCACGTGGAGTTAAATTTACCTGGCAGCTATACGCAGCGCCTTGTGTCAAAGATTTTTATAAAGAGTATAAAATATTTTTCAAACGCACTAAATAATGAATTTGTTAATGTCAAATCAATTTTATAATCCAAAAATGTTTTTAAATATAAAGCTTTGAATTTATATTAGTAAAACAACTGAAATGACGGAAAAATATTTATATATTTGGCTTTTTGTTTTGTTCTTGATCATTATTAGCCGTGTTTTTTTTACACCGTATGCGTTTACATTTGCGCGTAAAAAACGCTTATCCTCGCTTAGATAATGCTTAGGAGACCCATCTAGCCGCAGTGGTTAAATAACTAGCTACAGCTACAGGATGTACCGAAAAGCGGAGACAAAACCCTCTGTTATATTTCTGTGTGTAACATATGTCTGAATCACTTGTGATAGATAGTGGACGCGTATAGAATACATGGAATTAGTGCAGAGGGTGAAACATGGACACATATTTCAGTTACATCTGAGTATAATGCGTATTGAAATTTAGTAGTACTAATTTTATGCGTAGCAATTTCAGGGGTGTATTTAAAGTTTGTCGCTTAGCAGTACATATAAAGTTTAAGCGTAAACGTATATAGACGTGAAAAAAACACAACTATTGTTTGGGTTCTTCGTTCCTTGTGGATAAGTATGGTACACAATGTTTTCGTTACCAAACCCTGATTTAATGCAGCAAACTTTATGCATTATGTAAATCAGTGGGTTTTAAATCTAGTAGTGCGCAGCGGTTCTCAACTTATGTTTTGAGCTTTAAATAAATTCAATTGCTTTGTTTATATATAAATATAACGAATCCATGCCTTCATTCAATAGACTTGACTGGAATCGACTGGAGCCGATTAAAAGACTTTTCTTTGGCAATTTGTCATGTAAACAGTGCTCCGACTTAAAACGTATAGAAAAAGGCGTATAAGTGACACCCAAGATTTATAACAATTATAATTACTTCACACACCTCGTTGTGAATGTGAAGCTGTCGGGGGTTATGAAATCTATGAAAAGGCAAAGAATTTACTTTTCATTATTTTGGATTTTCACGAAATGCTGTCAATAGAAAGCATATCCTACCAAATCTGGAATTCAAGCTTCGCTCAACTTTATGCTTAGTTTTATAACCGGTTATAAATTTGTAGAAATTATATAATATTTGATATCGAAAAAAACAGTTAAGTGAAATAAAAATTTTGAGTGATTTTTTGTAATTTTTAAAGAGTCAAAAGCCAGTGTATAAAATAATCTTTATTGGGCTTTTTTCATGCATAAACAGCTCTAAAACGAGTTGATGCAGTTCATGAAATAGTTCGTTTTGAGCACGTTTTCTACGTATTTAGAACCTCAAAACTAATGCATAAAATACACATTAAGAGCTCTTAAGCTCCTGCATAAAGTAGTTGCTTATGCACAGATTAACATGAAATGGGTTTCAACTCCCCTTGTAATGTTTATTTAAGAAAATAATCCGATTTTGAGTGCGAACTGTTAACTTTTTCAAAACGGAACAAGCCATAAGAAAACCTTCCATACGCATAGCCAGTGTGTCATAAACAAATAATTTGTTTATGAAAAAAATTGTAAATATAATTATAATTGAAAATTAGCCGCCACCTTATCGATGAAGTCAAAAATTTTGAATGTATATAAATAAAAAAAAAACTATTACTAGGCGCTCCAGAAATTTTATTGTGTTACAGATTAAATAAAAAAAAACTTCCCCAATATTTTAAAAACGTATGTTTTGCTTAGTTAAAAAAAAAAATACTAAAAAACGTATGTGCCTCCTGTGAGGATTGAACTCACGACCCCTGGTTTACAAGACCAGTGCTCTGCCACTGAGCTAAAGAGGCTTCTGTTAATTTTGTGTCAAAGTACTCAGTTTACGTAACAGTAATTAGACAAAGATGCCACACAAATTTTATTTAATAGTAAGAATAATACAGTGCACTCAAAACTACACATACATCCTATAAAGATACATCAAGAAATACAAGAACCGAATCACAAAACTCAGTACTTTCAATTAAATGAATAAAATTTCTTTCTCTTACCCTAATTAAAATTTTGTTTATCTAAACAAAAATTTATCATAGCAATAATAATTTAATATTAGTGTTAGGATCTTGAGCTGGAATTCAAGAATAAAATCCTGAATTAAATGTAATGAAAAGATTTTAATACAGTTACTATATAATATAGAAAAAAATTTACATTTTCGAACTAAGCATATACATTCTTCAATGTTCTACAAATCAAAAATATATCTGAATATTTCATTTTGATGTGCATTTAAGTTTACTCACGCTTGGCAATAAAAATCTGAACAGGAATATCTTCAAAAAACATCTCTCATACATGATTCTAATAACTAATCCTATCTTAAAAGATTTTCGTATCAAAAAATAGCGTGACATATGAAAGATTGTAATTATTGCAGATTTATGGTGTGAAAGCACTCATAGCCATAACAAATGTCAAATTATTCTTCTAACAAAAGTTGGAAGATGGCTACTTTTCAATTCAGATAGCCCCAGAGTCGCTCGATCTGCCGTTTTCCATAAAACTACGTGCAATATACTCATCATGCATAAGATTGCATTGAACGCATTTATATAAAAAAAAACTTCATTTTAAACACATTGGTTTATGCTACGCAAACACACATGGCGGCCGGCGTGGTGCGATGGAACCGTGCCTCGCCTACCATACCGAGGATCCTGGGTTCAATTAAAACACGACGCAAATTGGAAGAGAAGCTCGGCCTAAAATCTCTTCCGATATTATTACACCTTATATTTATGATTTATAACACACATGTATCGCTGCATGCTAAGCAGCACGCTGCTAGACCTGTTCAAATAAAACTTGCGGATGAAAATCAGGGTTGGGTAGCAAAAAACCCAAACAGTCACAAAATAAGATGCCAAATAAACAAATATTTTTCCATCATTTCAGTGGTTTTACTCATTAAAAATAAAGTATTTATATTCAAAACTATTTTTTTATGTTAAAACTGGCTTTGTGTAATTTACTATATGAAGGTGCACTGCCTAATTGTAATCAAAAGTTGACAAAATGTGCAGGTCACACGAACACTGCAAAAAATTACACATTTGCATAAAAACATAGAATAAGCAATATCCTGAGGAGTTTTTTTAAGTGAAATTAACGAAAATTAAGAGAAGAGAAGAGAAGAGGAGAGAAAAGAAGGAAGGAATGAGAGGAGAGAAGAGAAGGAAGGAAACGGAAGAGAAGATATGAGAAGAGAGAGAGAGAGCGGGGAAAGAGGGGATGTTTTTGTCGAAATTTTTTTACTACGCAAGACAGTTTTACCTTCGTATCATAAAAATATGAAAACTTGTAATAGCGAATTGCGCGATGTTTTATTCTAAATTTTCGGCTGCGGCACTTTTTCAATAAAACGTGTGTATTTGATAGAAAAATCAGAAAATTTGGAGTAAAAAATCACGCGATTTGTTATTCCAAATTTTTGCGCGACTCTTTTTCAAGCCGGGGTAAAACAATTAACCCTGGATAGGTCCAACACCAGCTACGCTTTCCACATTTTCCAGCCTAGAAACCCTTTCTGAATTGCTATGTGTGTGTATAAAAAAAATTATGCAAGCTTCAACAACCACATACAAAATTTGCTTCGCTTTTCTCTAATATAGATATTTTGACAGAAATAAGTTATAATTTTCGGTTTCAGGATCTTATAGAGAAAGCTAAAACGCGTATTTTTATACCTCAAAACTACGTACCGCCTTGTTAACGTTACCTAAATTTGCTAAATTTTGCTAATATCTCTTCACAGAAATATATTTTCTAATTTTATTAAAACGGAGGATACCACCCTTGAAATTTGGCCCAAAATCAGGTGGTGCACCGCTATCTAGTATGTTGCCCATGTATTCGACGGAACCAATTTGAATATTCGGTCCTGCTTTGAAACAGGCATCTACAAAACCGATTCATAAATTCTATATTCTACTCACAACTAACTCTAACCCCTGCGAAAGATGTATGTACACAAACAAACGTGGCACTGCGTTTCCACGTAAACATGAGAGATCCAGAAATTTTTTAATTCCGTTTTAAATATCATTTGGAAGTTAGTTCGGTCAATGATAAAGACCAAAACTGTGATTTAAAAAGAAGCTTTATTTGTGTTAAAAAAAAATAATTGTTGCCTCCTGTGAGGATTGAACTCACGACCCCTGGTTTACAAGACCAGTGCTCTGCCACTGAGCTAAAGAGGCGAATATTTTACATGTGTCAAAGTACGTTTTTATTATTATTACGTGGATGTTTAACACACCAACCGCTAATAATGTTTAGAACTTTGGCGCATGCACATTTAGTTGCAGCTTTTTGACATAAATATTGTAAGTTACAGTTTTTTTGAACCTATAGGAAATTACGTCAAAAAGCTTAAACTTATACAACTTACGATTAACAAGTTCGAGAAGGGATTTCAGAAATACTCGTAAAGCTCGCAAACTTCTCGACATTCAGCTTAAAGCTGGAGACATTGGTGCTTTATCGGTAACCGTATCGGTAACATTTTAACAGCTGATTCGACCAACCTTATGAGAATCAATGCAATCGATTATTGGTGCCGCTAAAGTCGTAACCGTATCGTAGCCAACCAATTGGGTTTTGGTTTACCGTCGTAACGATAAACAGCTGATTACGTTAGGGATACGGATACAGCGATACGACATACGGCACCAATGACTCCAGCTTAATCGCTGCACTGGCAGTTTTATATAGAGCTTACGATTTCTTCTGGAGCACAAATAAAAATTTTCACAAAACCACAAATAAAATATACCGGAACACATGGAATACAAATAATACAGCGGCTAAATTGAATGTCGAGAAGCTCGCGAAACTTACGGGAGTTTCGAGAAAAGCCGATTTCTCGATATCTTCATGAAAAATTAGAATACTTCGAAAAAAAAAAAAAAATATATATATAAATATGTTTTGAGTGCAGTATCATTGGAAAAACAATATAATGAACAAAAAAGCCACAAGTAAGAAAGAGTCCATAGATATTGTCAATACAGCGGCAAAATTTCAGTATATGACAAATGAGAAACTCGCGAAAAGCTAAGTTCTCGGGTTTTGAAATTCTCGTTTGTGTTCGAGAAAAATTCGTAAGCTCTTACACTGAAAGAAAAATACAGGTAAAATCAACCGAATTACGGGTCAATTCAACCGAACTTTCTGTCAATTTGTATCCATCGATCAACTGCGCACAAATCGTTGATTCGTAATTGACCGTTTTAGTAGTCAAATGAACAAAAAAAGTTGTTGCGACAGCTTTCTATGAAAATACCTATGTTGTCATATAAATAAATAAATGTAAGGCGCGATAACCTCCGGAGAGATTTTAAGCCGAACTTCTCTTCCAATTTGCATTGTGCTCCTTTTAAATTTTTCTTGCAAATTGGCGGGACGGGACCGACTTGTTTTATGCCGACTCCGAACGGCATCTGCACGTCATACGAGTTTTCACTGAAAGCATTTCATGGCAGAAATCCATTCGGAGGGCTTGCCAAACACTGCCGAGGGGCGACCCCGCTTAGAACATTTTTCTTCGAATTGAAAAAGCTTGTTTCTAAAATTTTGATGTTACTTTGGCCGGGGTGTGTGAACCCAGGGTCTTCGGTGTGGTAGGCGGAGCACGCTACCATCACACCACTGCGGCCGCCATATAAATACGTAAATATGTGAATACATAAAACGCATGCTTGCTACATATACATACATATGAATATAGAAATGAAAATAATAGTCACAAAACTGATTCTCAATTCTTTCAGTTGCAGCTCAGCTCATTCTCAATTTCTTCTCTCGCATGTAGTTGCCACACTTGATTTTTTCGAACAAAACTTTTAATATAAATGTTTGACGTAACATTTTAAAAAGAGAACTTGTAAGTTACAGAAAAGTAAAGAATCAAATCGCAGGAAGGTAATTCACCACTGCAGTAACTTTACATGTAATTCGGCAAGTTTAGTTTTCGTAACACTTTAAGTTGAAACAATTCCAAAACAACTCAAACTTTTATTTTGTCGGAAACATCAACATTAAAAAAGGATTTTTTTTTATTATCTTGTTAGATTCGTTCGCGTGAGTAAAAATTCATAAAAACTTGAACAAAATGTTACTAAATTTGGAAAAATCCTGTTCGTTCAAGCAAAACTTTTGCAACAAGAGGGCGCAATTTTGCTTTGAAGAGAAGTTGCAAAATTGTACCCGATATCAATTTGTATTGATAACTGAAAAACTAGTTTTTTGTTGTTTTCCCATTTTGTGTGTTTTTTCGATTTGATGGTTTTCTTATTTTGGTGTTTTTTTTTTAACAAGTGGCACCATCATCATAAGTACAAAGTAGAGAGCGCAGTGAGCGTAAAATTCTCTTTGAAATTTGCTCATGTATTGACAGTTGATCGCCGTTGAAATGACCTGTAATGTGGCAGTTACCCACCGACGTGTGCCGTACGTAAGGACGTTTGTCGTACGAAGCACATTTGACCGAACCCTCAAGCCCGTAGGAATCAATGTGTGCGTCTGTGTACATGTACATAAGATATTTGTGTGTGTATTGTTTACAGATAAGCACTGTTGCCATTGACCATTTTGCATGCATGCTTATGGAAACATCAACATTTTCCAATTTAATTTTTGATGTTGCAAAAGGCTGGAATTAATATTAAATAAAAATAAATAGATTACATATATATAATCTGCACTTTTACATAATTATTTCGAATTATTTTCACAATTTTTCAAACTTTAATTAGGAGTTTTTGCATAAAACTGCAAACGGTCAAAAATTAGCGCACAAAAGTTTACTAGGCAACTCTGTCTAGTGAGAGAGCGATCAGCTGACACGTTCATACGGAAAAAATCAAAATTGTTTTGATTTCTACGTTCCGCGCTACGTACGTACGGGCGTTGCACGTCGGTGAGTTTTCGTTTACATTGCACACTCATAAGATAGGTCGTGTCAGCTGACACGTTTTTTCTACGTACGTTCGTGAGTAATCACGGCTTAAGATCAGTTGTGTTAACAGAAAAATCAGTTAGTTTGATTAGGAATCTGTCAATTTTACAAAATTTTGCTCGCTTGACAAAAAACTCGGTCGAATTAACCGTAATTCGATCAATTTCACCGAATCTCCATTAAGTTAAGAACTACAGAACCGATTTGTTGATTTTACTAGCACCATTTCTTTCAGTGTAACACCTCCAGTAAAATTTTGATTTGAGCAAAAGGGTCGTGGCACATTCCCCACAAATGGGATTTTTCAGAACTATGGCTGCCGTAAAAACTTAGGTTATTTAAACACCTAAAATTTGACTGCATTGTTGAGTTTGCCTGTTATTCCTTTTGGACGTTTAGTAATCTGACGCCATTAAAGAATTTGTTAGCTTCAGTCTATCTATATCTTCTATAAAAATCAAATTCTGTTGTGAGTGTTCCCTATGGAAACGTATTTCCGACACTTCAATCATCACCAAATTTTGGGTATAGGTTCATTCGATCATGACGAAGGTTTTTCATATTTCAGAATTAAGAATTTTAAATAAAAAAATTTTTTTTGGCTATGCGAACGAGCAATCTTAGCTCCCAAAAATGATCACGTATAAAAAATCAATGATCGCATTCAAAACCAAATTCCTGGTGAAGTGGCGACACAGTTACAGATGAAGATCAAATTGTGAATTATCCAATTGAATTTCTCCTTAGGGCCACCTGGAATGCCTGCGCATTATTAAATTTGCAAATTGGCTCACCAATCATGCTTCTTCTGAATTTAGACCCACCAAAATTGTGCAATGGAACCAGACTTTGCGATAAGAAATTAAAGCCGAATGTAAGCGAAGCAACAATCATCAGCGGTAAAAGCAAAGTTGAAGATGTGCTCATACCACGGATCCCAATGATTTCCTGTACGCCTTGCTTTTGCAATTACAATCAACAAAGCATAAGGGCAATCGCGTAATGTTGCAGGATTAAATTTAGAGAGTCCGTGCTTTTCCCATGGCCAGCTATATGTTGCTTGCTCTAGAGTTGGAAAACCAAAAATTTGTTTATCTTTGCACCGAACGAAAAAACGAAAAATATTGTGTACACACTTGCATTACAATAAGATACAATAATAAAATATTTTAAACGAAAATTTCACCAAATATGCGTACAAAATTTGATTCAATTTACAGAACAATAAACTAAATTATCCACAAACAAAACAGAAAAAATAACGCAACATTCATTCGATCTCGGGCGTTACAACGTACGCTGAGTAAAGCTAGTTATAAATAAAACACATATTAAAAATTTCCAATTCTTATTTTTTTTAAATTCGAAATGAATTTTGAAGGTTTCAATTATTTACAGGAATGACATTTCTAGCATAAAAAAAAATTCCGAATCAAATAAAATTCTTCCCTACTTAGCATTGTTTTAAGTTTTTTTAATTTCAACATTGAAACTTTAATTTTAATAATTTATTTATTAATAATTATTATAAGGTTAATTCATAAACAATATTAACGTAAATAAGTATTTATATATTTTTTTTTCAGTATTCTTTACAGCGGTGTCATAAAGATTAATATAATCCTAGGAAATTTAACAATCGTAAATATTTTATTATTTTACAAGTACTAATCTTACGTATTATAACTTAATTTGTATACTTACATAAGCAATATTATTAAAAATTGTTTTTAAGTAATAAAAAAAAAAAAATAAATGTAAGGCGCGATAACCTCCGAAGAGATCTAAGGCCGAGCTTCTCTTCCAACTTGCGTCGTGCTCCTCTTGCTTTTCCCTACAAATTGGCCGGACGGGACCTACATGTTTTATGCCGACTCCGAACGGCATCTGCAAGGCAGATGAGTTTTCACTGAGAGCTTTTCATGGCAGAAATACACCCGGAGCGCTTGCCAAACACTGCCGAGGGGCGACCCTGCTTAGAAAAATTGTCTTCTAATTGAAAAACCTTATTTCCAAAATTTTGATTTTGCTTTGCCCGGGGTGTGAACCCAGGGCATTCGGTGTGGTAGGCGGAGCACGCTACCTTCACACCACGGCGGCCGTTTTTAAGTAATACATATTCTATAATTTGGATAACTTTTTAGTGTTGGATAACTAAGTTATAAATCGGAAAATAGGTTAAGTGATGACCGAACAAACGAAAATTGTTCGAATTCGAATAACAAACAGTAAAGCGAAATATTGGTACAGGGGCGCTATACATGACGAGTTTTAATCTGAAAATTAATTTAAAATTAATTTAAAAGACATAGCATTCAATTAAATTGGCGCCGGCTTCCGAATTTAAGATTTCATCTTCGAAAAATAAGGATAATAGCTCGATCCGAAGTTTTTTGGATTGTTTGCCCATTATGTAAATCAGTTCGAAACTACATTTTCTCAAAAATGTATGGGTTTCATTAAAAATAAATACAACGGAGCACAAAAATAGCTGCAAAAGTTATTAACAAATTTTATGAGTTATTTGCTTCTTTTATTTTTTTCGAATCAATTTTTTTCTAGTTTTTGGACGATTTAAAAACATGCTTTAAGGGATCTGATCACGAAAACTAGTTTCAAAGACGTTTTCGAAAACTTCGATAGGTGTTAAAAATTAAAAATCTTCAAGCAAATCTCGAAACCTATTTGAAAACCACTATCAGCAGTCTGGATTTGTTTACTGAAATAATTCTCTTCTCTTGGAAAATACTAGAGCCTTTCTAGGACCTGTCCTCCTTACTTTTTTGTTGATTCTTTCTAAAGTCTCAATTTGGCCAGCGCAGTTTTTCTCAATGAAATACAGTGAGCTGACAGCTCGTAATATTAATAACTTGGCGCGATTAACCTCCGAAAAGTTTAAGACCGGGCTGCTCATACACTGCCACCTCTATTGCGACTTTAAGACCCTCGTTGTTGTTGTAGCGATAAGGACACTCCCAAGGCCTTGGGTTAGGGGATTAGAATATACCCGCGGTAGGTATGCTTGTCGTAAGAAGCAACTAAATTACCAAATTGATTCAAGGGGTTGTGCAGCGCAACCCAACCCGATTGTCAACCTCACCTACCCGTGGAGAATCCTGTTTCATTAACAGCGGAGGCTCTGGCGACCCCAAGTTTCTCATGGAACTAGGGGGTTGGGAGGGCGAAGTGGCGTAGAAGGTTTAATATGGTCCTATAAATCATTCCCGAGATGGTCGGGCTAGTACCTTAATGGTGCTTTGTTACCGGAACTTACCGGATCTATATCCGGCAAAGGACCCAAAGCCTTCGGGGTGTGTCTTTATCGTTAATACAACAACAACAAACGAATGCATTAGTCTTCGAATCATTTTTTTTTTTTCAATTTTCGAAATGGCGAATAAAAATTTTGGTATATTTTCAAAAATAAATATGCATGTACATGCAAAATTTTAAGCCGGGCTCTATATATAGCTTTTCGAATTTAGTTTATAAAATGAAATATCGAATTTAGTTTTTTTAGGTTTCGAAATATGAAAATAAATTAATCAAACGATATGTACTTATAAAGTTTCAAGTTAAATACATATTATATTCGAATAAAAATTAATCTTTGAATCTAGATTTTCTTTAACTTTAGAATTGTAAACAAAATTTGTATAAATTAAAAGAGAACAAATAGAAAAATATTTTAGTACATTTCCAAGAATTGAAAAATAACTGCCTGAGTCGTGGCCAGTTACAAGATGTATTTGAAAAACTTTTGGTTTTGGAAGTTTTAACTTTTGTAAGCTTTTCTGAAAAGTTTTTTAAATCGAGTATGGTTTATTTTGATCTAATTATCGGTTGCTTTACATCTCTCAAGGCGAAACTACATAACCCGTATTTGGATAAGTTTCCTCGTTGTGCTTACTCAAATTAACCATCACAAATTATTATAATTAATATATTTTTTTTTTTTTTTTTTATTATCCATAAATAAGAAATGGTTTACATTGTGAGGATTATATGCATATATTGTCTTACTTTAATAAGTGTATATATGTGGTGCTGCAATAAAAACACAATTGTGTAGTCAAAATAAAATACCTCGCTCATTTACTTCAATAGTGTCATAACTCAAAAAACACGACTTTTGAGTTAATAACATATAAGCGTACCCAATATCTTGATCTATGTTATAAAAAAATCTTTGTGATCGGTTACAAATTTACCACGTGCTATAAAAATGAAAATATGCCTTTATATGCGTAACATATGGCAGTTAAAATCTTCGAATGGCTCTCCTGGAAAATTTTGTTTTTTGAGTTATGACACTATTGGAGTAAATGAGCGATCTGTTTATGTGTTTTTCGCTTTTATAAAACTCTAAAGTGCATATAAAATAAGGTATTTATAACTACATATATAATTAATTTTGCTATTAGATTTTTTGGCCAAATAATGCTAATACATACCTAAAGTATTTTGTTTTTGTTATAATTTTTTTTAACGTAAATTGCAAAACAAGGAAGAGGTTTACAAAAATATTGTAATTGCTCGTGAGCAGACCTATTAGTTAATTTAATGTTTCCATTGCGTAAACAAAAAAATGGTTAAGCCAACATACATAGCGTATATGTAAATAATATTATAATATTGTAATGAAATACATATGCAGTTAATATACTAAAACGCACCATTTGTTGTTTGCTCACTGGTTTAGCGTTCGTCGCACAAAAAAAAAAAAAACATTATATTTACTTTTTTTGTGTATGTATCCATATCTCCCAGTGTTTTAAGTTGCGTTTCCAATAAGGTGTTAATTCTATTTGACATAAATGTTCAAGAAAAAGTGGGTATCAATATTAGGTACATACATATCTAAATACATATTAATGTAGCACAAAGGAAGATCGTGTTTTCTGAGTCAATTATGTTTCATAATTATAGTTTAAAAAAGAGAGATCTTCGTACAAAGCAATGCGTTATGCAAAACGCAAATGCAAATATCATCAACGAAATGATTTAGAGCTAAGCTATTTTCGTACGCCATTTTTTGCTAGCTTTTTGTTACTTCATCCCATTTCCTTGGACTTACAGGCGTTTGCTAAGAGCGCTCAATCAACAAAAATTAAATAGATAATAACTAAACTATAACGCAAACACACAAATTACTACATACTACTCGTCTCGTCGTCCAACGAATACACAAGTGTCTACTATATAATACTATAATATGTCGTTATCGTTAATTTTGCGCGCGCCCTTTGTTTCGTTTTTTGTGTTGCTGTTACTGCTGCTCGACGATCCCTTCGCTATTTGTGTTTGTTGCCCATTCGAAAATAACACATGCTGATGTACTTGTCGTGAAAAATTATCATTGTTATTATCATCGTCGCCAGCTGCATCAGCACCACATTTGTCTTCTAACTTTGCATCATCTATGCAACTTTCGTCCAGGAGCGCATTCACTGTCGCCTCACCACCACCTTCCGTCAATGTGTTGTCAATTTGCGGTGCAATTAATTTGGAACGTTCATTATCGACAAAATCATCGAATAAACTTGGCCATGCTTCAGTATCATCATAATTATTAATATCACACTGTTCGGAGAAATTTAAAAACATATTCCATGTATCTTTCGGTATACCACGTATGCTGGGATGCTGCTCGAGAAAATGTATCCAATTGTCGAGCAGTTCTGGCGTATGCACCGTGAATACCAATTTCCATAAACTGATGGCCATGTCTAATGAGAGTATACGCTGATCGGGTTCGAGGCCGAAACTGTGGTGAAAATATATTTTATATATTTATAACATTTTCTAAACTTAAAAAAAAAACTTTGGATAGCTAAATTGGATAGCTTACCGAAATGTAAAACGATAAAGTTGTTTAAACATTTCTGTATCCACTTTGAGCATTTCAATCGTTTGCTCCAGTCTTATACGTATGGTTTCAATGGAATCTGCACACATTTTATGCAAGCCTTCAATGAATTCTGTTTTAGTGAAACGGCACATTTGCGATGCATCCAAACACCATGCCAATACCAGTATCGCAAATTCATCGGGCTGGTATTTGAGGTCATGACACAAGCGTTCAATGCCTTCTGTGAGTATCATATCCTCATCGGTGTCTTTATATTCTTCAAAAAGTTGATTAAGTGTATTGTCGGATACTTCTAGCGTTTCTTTAACGGCTGTAAAGAATTGAACATTTATAGAAATAATAATTGTGTTTGTTGTCGGAGCAATTAATGTAAAAGCAAGTTTCAGTGAGTATGGGAGTAGTTTCTTGTCCGTGTTAGAGCTGCACCAGTATGATTTGCATCTTGCATACTTGCTGTGAATGATTCGAGGATTTAGATCGCAGTAGTTCACCGAAGGAGAACAAACTCTCGAATCACCATAAAAATGCCAGTTTGAGCCCTTTCATATCGGTTGGAGGAAGTGTCATGTTTGTGTCCATGCAATAAAGAGCCAGACCAGAGAAAAAGTCCCCCCAGCGCGTTAGGGGGCTTAGAATATACCCTGTCGTAGAATATACACCTACCCGTGGCAAATCCTGTTTCTTAACAGCCCTGGATCTGGCGACCCCAAGCTCCCCATGTGTGTAGGGGTTGGAGCGATATGGCCTAGAAGGTTTCATGTGGTCATACCAAATCGTTCCCGAGATGGTCGGGCTAGTACCTTGACGGTGCTTGTTACCGGAACGTACCGGATCTGCATCCGGCAAAGAACCATCAGCATCGATAACACTCCCCAAGACCTTCGGGGAGTGTCCTTATCGCTACAACAACCAGAGGAAAAGTAGTTAAGTTACAACAGGTGGCAACGGTATTATATCAACATGCCAACATCAATAGTCGTCAGCAACATATGGTTGGAATGGTTTCGATTTATAGAAGAAGTGTGGAGAGCAACAATCCTAATTGAATCATTCCAGGTAAAAAGGTCATCGACTACTAAGATAGTTGCAGGTCTTTGAACTTAAGTGAAAATATGTGACTATCTTGTGTCCTCGTTATAGGGGGCAAACGCCAAACTACTGAAACTAAATCACAAAAAAATATTCCATCTCTGAAGGAGTCGAAATATACGAAGATTTTAGAAAAATAACATTTTAAGAAGCGTGTCCAATTGACACGGCTTAAAAGGCAGTGTCTAGTTATTTGTTTGACAAGCAAATCGAGGGAGAGCGATATACTTGAAAGTCTGAAATATCAAGTGTTAAGTCAACTGACAGTATGTGTCAGATCAGCCGAGTCATCGCTAGCACTTTCCCTCTTTTTCATTCAAACGTCAACATATCGAAGGTAATGTAGCACTGGGTATGACTTACTGTTTGGATAGATCCAGCTAGATTGGTATTCTATAAGGAAATTAATAAATTACTGTTATTTTGTTACAGTTATACTTACCCGTCGTTATTATATCACTCATTGTAGCGGTATTTCCATTAAGCAGTACCAAAGATTTCTTAAAACTATTTCGCTTAGTATCACAATTGTTTTCGTTCTTTAGTGGACTTCTGGGCGAAAGCAATTCATCAGTTTCTGGAATGATAGCATAAATGTTAATTTTGCTTATAAATAATCATTTGCAAAATTTTGCACTTGCATTGGTCTGGTAAAAAAAGATTTTTTAAATTGCATTTTTTTAGTCTTGTTAATCAAAGCATATTCATTTTAATCAGATGGCTGAGTTAATGCTATAGCTAATAATATTTTGTATACTATAGGTGATGTAGCATCAAAAATACCAATATAATTTTGATGATTTTGTCGTTGCGAAAAAAAGTGTTTTGCGCGGATATAGTTTAGGTCTAAATAGTGTTGGACCCAACCAGGTTAGTTTTGATTAGCGCGGCCAAAGGCCACCAATACAGAAAGGTGTTCTGCGCAAAAATACTATGGAAGGCAACCCTGGTTTCGGAGCGATCCGGGGCCATTTTTCAGGTTTTCGTTATTATTTTTTGAGATGCAAGACTTTTGGCTTCCCTTTTCGGATTCGCGATCCTGGATACAAAACGCGTCTTTAAAACGTGTATTAATTAATTGTTATGCTTTCGTATAGAATTACCCAAAATTCCAAAGGAATATTTAGAATTGGGCTGACAAACGACATCTAGTGGGACTTTTCTCCAGTGTGTATCTTTTAGGCTCCGCGACCATATTGGAGACGCGTAGCATACAAGCTGCCAGCTAATTGCTTTATAAGTGGGTAAAAGCGTTTGTTCGTCTTTGCTCCAATTACTGCCGGCGAGGACGATATAGTATATATAAAACCAATTTACCAATATTATTAGTGTAGGTCGAATAGACTCAGAGTACGATTTTAAAAAATTTACAAGTAACACCGAAATAGTTCCGATATAATTCTTAAAATAATTTCGGAAACATGTCGAAAATAAATAAGTCATGGATAAAAATTATCACTCATCAATTGCAAAATTAAACCAAAAGTAGTCCCGAAAAAATACGGAGATAGTACCGAAGTTATCCAGTAATGGATACCCCAGCGTGTTGGGGGTCAGAATATACCCGCGGTTGGTATGCCTGTCGTAAGAGGCGACTAAAATAACAGATTCAAGGGACTGTGTAGCGCAACCCTTCAGATTGCCAGCTCAACATATAGCTTCTCCAAACCAAATTGTCAACCTCACCTATCCGCGGCGAATCCTGTTTCACTAACAGACGAACTTGGGGGTGGGGATGGAGAAATGACCTGAAGGTTTAATGTGGCCATATAAGTCGTTCCCGAGATGGTGTTGCTGTGTTACCGGAGCATATTGGATCTGTATCCGGCAAAGGACCATTACATCGATAAACCTCCCCAAAGCCTTCGGGGAGCAACCGTATCGCTACAACAACAACAAGTAATGGTATTGAAAGAGTCCCGAAATGATGCCTAAAATAGTTTCGATAATAACTTGAAAAAATTTTTCCAAAGTCCCAAGTTATCCTGTAACATTCCTAAAATGATTCCATAAACAATGCGGAAATTATCCCGTAAGTCCAAAGATCATCCTTTAAAGAAATTGCTTACTTAATTAAAAATATTGCAAAATTGTCAAATATTCACTTCTAAATAAGACATTAACGAACAACTCTTAGAATTATTAAGCTTATTTCATATAAATAAATGTAAGAAACGTACCTTCAATGTGTGGCTTTTGGCAGGTGGGCATAGATGTTGCATTTGGTATGTCCGAGTTTTCGGATGCCGATTGGAAGCAATGCAGGCAATTACCCATTTTGTTATGTTTAGCCTTCTAACTAGAAGCTGGTAGTTTTCAGCACCTAGAAATTAACGCATACCTGAATTATGATGGCTTTCGTCAAACTGCGATTGGTTTACAGCACTGACGACTTTGTGATTAACAACAGCTTAAATGTAAGCAGTTGTTTATGAATTTTTAATTGTTTTTATTAAATATAAATATTTATGTATTCTATTTGTGCAACATTGGCAGTAGTAAAGACGAACGACGACGGGTAGTATATGGTATTTGATTTACATTAAAATATATTTCCACTATTGATATTCTATCCAGATTGATTGGTTTTTGCTGGTTTGGCTGACTCAATTATAGGGGAGAAGAAGCTTGCGAAACCGTGGTAACTAAACAGCACAATGATTATTGCAGACCCAGGCGGTGCTGCTGCCAAGTAGGCAACTTACGAGGGTCATGTTTAGTAGACAATCTGTCGCAATGCCTCCTCACAAAATTTGTATTTTTTTCCTGTGCACTTGTTTTTTGCACCTTATTAGATTTCTTAACTAGGTGGGGTGGCAGGTAGTGACTGAGCAATATTTACAACATCGACAAAAATGTTTTATTCAACTATGGGCTCTCCTACAGCTGCTGCCCTTTATGGAAAATTATTGGTTGTTTATTTGATTGTTATTCCTCCAAGAAAAACATAAAACGGCAGTTAGTGAAAATATTTATTTATTTTACTTATTATCTGTGTATTTCTTTCCTTGCACTTTATCACTTTTTGACATTACCCCATGCAGTGTTGCATTCGATGCGAAATTAGCGTTGCCGGCTAAAATTCGTTTTTCTTAAACTTTTAACTTACCAAAAGAATAGCTGTTTTTTTAATCTATGTGTTTTGTTTACATCTATAGACGTTTACGCTTAAACTTTAAATGGACTGCTAAGCGTCAAACTTTAAATAAACCAGGGATGCACCTTAACGTTAAGCTAATCGTTTATCAAAAAATTTCCACCGTTTCCGTTGAAACACTTCGAAATATTATCGATAAAGAAATTATCAAGATAAATTGTATCTCGTTTTTAACCGAAACGAAAAGCTTTCGTTAACGTTAAAAACGTTAACAAAAACGTGATACTTTATGTTTGAATTGTGCTGGCAATGCTATAGCCATGGTGAAGCCGTAAGGTAGTAACAACGAGCGCACATACACACACAAACACTATGTAATTTGTTTGTGTAATTCGTTGGTGGTAATGTCAAAAATACTCTGAGAAATGTTCGTACTGTCAAAATTCATGAGAAAAGTTGCAATCAGCTTGGCTAATGCTTTCACCTTTAATGACTCCGCCATCAATCAGCTTTGCCAGCATAGTTTGAAATTAATAATCAACATAAACGATTTGATTTCGTTTTGATATGGCAGAAAACGAAACGAAATCATTTCGTTAATTTGACGATCTTAACGTTAATAAACGAAACGAAATGACTTCGTTTCGTTTATTAACGTTGATTATCGTAACGAAATGATATCGTTTCGTTGGTTAAGCATGCCTGAAATAAACCTCTGAAATTGCTGCGCATAAAATGTGTACTACTAAATTTCAATACGCATTACACTCAGATGTAACTAAATTATGTGTCTATGTTTCACCTCTACACTACCTCTCCTCGTGTTCCAATGATACATGAACCAGATACGGATAGAGATTTAAAGGCCAATTAATGGAGACTTATAACTATAAAACCATAACCAGATAAAACAGCTGATCGAACCTACCTTATGGAAATCAATGTAATCGATTAATGGTGCCATACCATAACGCTAACGCCATAACCACACCATAGCCAACCAATGGGTTTTTGGTTTCTCGCCATATCCATAACTTAAAAATATTTGAGTTGGTGAATTTAATAACTTTTTGTAGATTTTATTCATTGTTTTGGATACGTTATGACTAAGAGACTTATTTTTTGTGGAATATGTTTGTAATTTTTTGCGTTTTCTTCATTTTTATGAATTTTTCACGATTTTTAGGTTAAGGTACCATTAATCGATCACATTGGAGATGGTCAGAAGTCAGAGGCTGACTGTACTCAGAAGTCAGAGTCAGACTTTTCACCTCGTATAACAGCTGTTATACCAAAATTCTCAAAGAAAGAATTTAGCCCTTCAAATAAGGGAAGAGAGCGGACCACGCCCACATTTTTACTTTTTCAATTTGCTGAATGCGTTAACAAAAAAAAAAATAAACTTTCGAAATGTAGAATTTCGAAAGCCGATATCTATTTTTTGGAGGCTAGGTTCGAAAAACGGGGATAGCACTTTGTTTACTTAAGCCTCAATATCTACGAAAAAGTGGGTTTTGTCCAATTCCCAGAAAAAAAGTTGATTTTGTCGCATGGTGTTATTATTATAAATACGAAACAAGAGGTTTGACTCACTTATTTACTTTGACTTCCCCTATTTATGATATTTGGCATATCTTTATTAGCTTTTCAATGCAAACCATAATAATAATTTTTCCTCCAAAAATATCATGAGTTTCAGGTCTAAGTATAATAAGAATTAGGTAAAATAACAGTTGCAATAAATATTGAAGTTGCTATAACTTCTATGTTTATTATTTTAGTAATATGGTTTCAAAGCAACATTTTCTTGAATTTTTAAGTACTTTCGTTTGGTAAGGAAAAAAGGATACTTAAGGGGGGGGGGGGGGGGGTACAACTTTGTTAGCTGACCTAATCATGTGAAAACGACTTCATAGCTTAAAAGGACATTAAACGGAAATGTGAAGCTTCAACATCAATTTAAAAAATCGGACGTCAAATAACCAAGTTACAACGAAAACACCTTTTCGGCTGTATTTCGAAGGATTAAAAAAAAATTTTTTTTTCGAAACCCTCTCAACATAATCTTTAAATTTAGGGGCGGACATTAGCAACTTTTTTTTTTTACCCAGTCTAGTGTCCACTATTCACCGCAACCGATTCAGCTATAGACTATGCCCTATGGCCAACAGAGGTGTGTGTCTCCGCTTTTCGGTACAACATGTTCTGTAGCTAGTTATTTAATCACTGCTGCTAGATGGGTAACCTAACCATTATCTAAGTGAGGATAAACGTTTTTTTACACGCAAACGTATACGTATACACGTGTAAAAAAAAACACGGCTAATATATATTGTAGCCATAAGGACACTCCGGGAAGGTTTTGGGGACTGTTATCGATGTTGATTCTTGCCGGATATAGATACGGTACGTGCCGGAGTTGTTGTTGTTGTTGTTGTAGCGATAGGGTTGCTCCCCTAAGGCTTTGGGGAGTGTTATCGATGTGATGGTCCTTTTCCGGATACAAATCCGGTACGCTCCGGTACCATAGCACCATTAAGGTGCTAGCCCGACCATCTCGGGAACGATTTATGTGGCCGCGTTAAACCTTCAGGCCATTCCCTCCCTCCCTACCCCCAAGTTCTATGAGGAGCTTGGGGTCGCCAGAGCCGCGTCTGTTAGTGAAACAGGATTCGCCGCGGATAGGTGAGGTTGACAATTGGGTTTGGAGAAGCTCTATATTGCGCTGGCAACCTGAAAGGTTGCGCTACACAGCCACTTGAATCTGGTATTTTAGTCGCCTCTTACGACAGGCATACCTACCGCGGGTATATTCTGATCCCCTAAACCGCTGGGGTGTACGAAATAAATTTTTCGCCTTCGGTTTATTACTAATGATGTCAAGACGCGTCGTTTGACGACCCTCCCCTTATTTTTTGACGCGCATTAGCAGTCGACCCCTGTTCTAGACTTATACCTTTTCGGTAACAAGTACAACCTTAAGTAATATTCCAACCATCTCGGAAATGATTTAATATGACCGCATTGAACCTTTTGGGCCACCTCGCACCCCACCTTCTAATTCCATAAAGAGCTTGGGGTCGCCAGAGCCTTGCCTACTAAATAAGTTTATGATACAGGATTCGCCTCGCTTAGGTGAGGTGGACAATTGAATTGTGGAAGCAATGAATTGCGCTTATCAACACTGTAGTCTGAATTTTTTGTAGCATTAATGACACTCTCCGAAGGTTTTGGGGATTGGTATCGATGTTGATGATCCTTTGCCGGACGCAGATCCCGCATATTCTGGTAACAAACACTATTAAGGTACAGGCCGACCATCTCGGTAACGACTTAGTATGACTGATGAAGGATTCGCCTCGAGTAGGTATTTTGACAATTGGGTTGAAGAAGTTGCGAATCTAACAAGATTTTGTTTAGGTAGACGGTACTCGCGATGACAGACAATTTTAAACTCACGGCTTCTATTTTTTTTTATTCGAGAATATCTGAAGCCACTACTACGAACACACTATCTCTGCCTTTTCAACTTGACAAAGCATGGCGGGCGAAAGATGCTAGTACAGCAAATACACGATACGGCGTTAAGTTCGGTTAATGGTGATACCCCTCACGTGTAGCAGGAAATTTGCACAGCTCGCGAGATTTTCTATCTTCAGCCGTGTTTACTGGCAGCAGATACTTACTCTAGCATGCGATCACCATACTTCTCTCACTTAAACGATCAGTCAATTTCATTTCATAGGAATGCCGCACTTGGCTATAACAAATTAAGAGAGCATTCTTTTTCAACCTTCCTCACTCCTACAAATGTAGGAAAAGGAGAGGGCGCGTTTCGCAAGGTTATAGATTCGGCTTGACATCGCTTTATTCCGAAGCTGCCGCCTCTCGAAAGAAAGTGATCTTGTGAGACAACTAGTACCAGGAGACGCCCAAATTAAGTGCTTCATAATGGACATCCGACGGCTGGAGTAAGCCTTTAATTTAACGCACATTTGCTTATTTACGTTCCAACATATCGATAGGGTTGTCTAAAGACCTGTTTTGGATCCGGATGGCGAATCATAAACCAGAAACGAAAAATTACCGCTCTACATCTTTCTGTATCGGTGGCCTATGCCAGCGCTTAGAAAAAATATCCCTGGGGTGTATTCAATAACTCGCGGCTACAATTATTCGGAGCACCTTAACAGCTTCAACATCACTACCGGTGTTGGTAAGTTATGGTCAACCGTAAAGTCCCTTTCTAGTTTTTCGATGATTCGACATTAACCTCAACTAACTCCACTGCGACTCTCATATTGGCTTCACGCCGTCATCTGAAACTTTCAGCGGATAAAAACCCACCAGTCTAGGCTAGGTTCTATTATGCAATAATATGCTGATGCTCCGGCCTAGAAAGCGCCATTATCGAATTCCCCCTTGGAATCAAAAGAAAACAACACTTTGGTGTAAGCAAAAGCAGGTATCAAACCGGAGAAGCAAATGAGACGAAATTTTCACTGTCTATATATGTTTGGACCGTTAAATGCCAATTAAGAAGAACATGAATGGTGGTAAGAAAGATGAGAGGGCCCTTTAAAGAGAAAAGTTCATCGGAGGATTTATGAACCTGTTAATGGTAACGTTGCCGTAGGTCGAGAAGCGGATTTAATGCTAATTTAACTACGAGAACTGTAACTGACTTTCACCATACACCTGGTTCTGGAAGGGACACACGATCCGAGAAGCGACTCGCATTATTTGCTCTTAACCGCCTGGGCTATCCATATTTCGCCAATAAGGGCCGAGAAGATCGAGCTTTCCTCCAGCTGTCCGTTTCAACTCAGTGTAGGTCTTTACCTTGATCTGCTCCCATATATGAGTGCCCATAGCAGTATTTTCCAAGCCGGAGAGGCACAATATGACCCGGTAAAATAAGCATAAACATCTTTAGAAAACAGTTTTTTCCATTAGAAAATGTTTAATAATCGTATTTGTGGTCCCATTGGGCTCATATTTGGAACACATAATACATACATGAATAGAAAGCGACCTATGAAAAAAAAAAAACGCCGCTAGGTGGCGCAAGGATCGAGATATTCAAAAAAACCGTATTTGTGATCCGATTTGGCTCATATTTGGAACAAATAATACATACATGAATAGAAAGCGGCCTGTGAAAAAAATTGCCGCTAGGTGGCGCAAGAATCGAGATATTAAAAAAATCGTATTTGTAGTCCGATTTGGTCCATATTTGGAACAAATATTACATACAGTCCGGTAGAAGTGACGTCAAAATATTTTGTAGTTCGAGGAGGGAAAAGCATACGTAGCGCAGAGTCGAGTAAAGTCTTTCGAAGGATTATGTATTGAGGACTTAGATTGCAACAAATTGTCAAGAAAGAGTCCGTGTAATAATGAGTCACTAAATGAACTAAATAGAATGAGAAATAATAGGCAATTAAATAAAGACTAAAAACTCGAAAATAAAATAATTTAAAAAAAGTTAAGTTAAACGGTCTTATTTTGAAAACAATATTTACATGAAGTAATAATAATACTAAAAGCTAGAAAATAATTAGGTGGGTCCTAGGTACTAGTCATCACACTCCTCATCAATCTAGGGCGTTCATCAGACAATTAAATAAAAGCGTTGGATGCGTTAACATTTTTTCTTAAATTATTTTATTTTATACTCACTTCTGCGAAAAGCTCATACGGCTCATCAATAAGCCATCTTCAATACAATGCCTTGCCATCACAAATAGTAAGAAAAAATTCTTCGGGGAGCATTTTATTCGAAAAATCAAATGGCGTATCTATTTTCTCTCGACACCGGATTGCGAGTAATACATCAGCACAGGTATAATTAAAGACATATAGAGCAGACTTTACTTTTCAATTGCCTACTCCTTCCAAAGGAGCACTTACAGGTAAGACTGACGCTCTGTTTGACATTTAGCCTGAAATTGTTTTCGCTGTAGGATAGCTTCCTTATAGGCTCTTTGTAGTTTCGAATTATATCCGTGCGAATGTATAATTTAACAGAAATCGCACAACATGAAGGCAGCTTGTCTTAAGCCTCGTTTAGTTTTGAATGGCTGGATACGTTCTTTCCAAACCTTACGGAGCTAATCGTGTTGCTCAACGCGATTTAGCAAAACATGCTTAATCTAGCTCTACCACTCTCTAATACGAGCAGACAGAAAGGAGAGCTCCATACTTAAAATTGGAATAAGAGATCCATGAGAAGCAACTTATTACCAGTTTCGCTCTATACAAACTCCGCTAGCCAAGTTAACTAAGCATTCATGTCTCACTAACAAAACAAGTAGACATGGCCAACTCACTTTAAGCCGTACAGTGGTTGCGACAGTCTTTGTTTGCCGCTCACCGTAATAACAACGCCGGGTAAGCTAACACGAGATCGTAACAACGCTAACTAATGGCATCCAAAGGTGCAAAAGAAAACTCTCTTCAAGCGATGTGAGTTCGTTTCGGGCGCGTGAAAAAGTTATAACAGATGGGTTGTCCCCCTCTATAGTGAGTTTTATGTACATAAATAGACGAAGATATTTGTGTAGTGAAAATTTATGTTTTACAAGTGATCATTTTTGTTTTCGGTGGTAATTATTTTTGTTTTTTTTCGCAGATTTAGCTTTGTATGTACGATATGAGTGACCTGACAATAAACGTCGTATTTTCGTAATGCTTTTTGCAGGCCCTGGTGTAAAATAGTTTCACAATGGTCTATTAAAACTGTATGTACGTAGCGTGTATGTATGTTTGTTTGCATATGCATGGGTTGAAAAGTTGTTCCATACATCAAATAAAGTCTTGAACGGGTTGAGTGAACTGTAAATGAAACCTCAATTGCCGCACTTCATGCCTCATTCAAGTTGCTTACGACCGCGCATTGTTTTGATCATTGCGCCAGTGCTATACTTTTTTGAATGAAAGTATATGCTTGCATTAGGAAGCACATATTCCACAAAAGTCTTTTCCCAAAAGTGAATCTACTTAAACGTGTAGCTACGGCTAGAATATGCTTCCTCTCTTAGTTGCGTCTTTTCCGAATGGTGTTCGGCGGCTTGTGCGCTATGATTGAAACCCCTCCCAATGAAAAAGATTACGAGCAATTCTCGAATGAGAACCCTTTTTTTGATGGCGACCATGGCAAACGTTTTGAGGACTATGGCTTAGGGGCATGCACCTGGAACATTCGGCTCATTCTCTGCCCCAGTGATTGTAGTCTTCATGAAGGTAAAGGCTAACATCGCTGGGCATATATAAAATGCAATAGATGGCGCAGTGAACTAAGGAACGAAAGCTCAAAAGGTACCGTGTACTTATGGTGGGAGTTTCCCACACTTTCACTTTCACTTTTTTGTCCATTGTGGTTGACATCAATGAGTGCCAGGTGGCGGCACTTTCGTCTAACCAGATTACTTTTTAGTAGTCCTCAATGAGCCAATTGCTTTCTCTCATGAACTTAAGTAGGAGTGAAAGATCCCGCTCTGTCAGAATGTCGAAAAACCGTACGCCCAGAAATCTGAAACGTCTTGTTTGCTATGCTAGACATAGGCAGAGAAAGTGATGAATCGACTCCTTTTCATCCTTATCGAGGGTCCCAAGCTCCTTTTTTTGCAGGTTTAGTTTTTTGGCCGAGCTTTCTTTGATCTCACCTCAACGTTCCTTTTCCAGCTTAACTTGTAGTCGGGAATCACGAGGAGATATTTGCCTTCAAAATGGAGAAAGGGCCGCAAAGCGCCGTTTTCAATAGCTTGCTTATCTTTAGAAGGAATTTACCTGCGATCAGAGTGAAGATTGTTTTTATAATCACTAAGGTGATGGCGTCTGATTTGCCTTTCCGGTATGCGTGCTGAACTGCGTCCAACTTGCAGAAAATTGCGTTGTCTCTTATATGCAGGTCAATAAGTCTATCCGTAGAGTCGTAAAACCAAAGGGTGTGATGCCTTTTGGCCTGTGGTCCTTAGCTTTCGAATGGTTCAGTTTCCATGCTTGAGGAATGCATACCACCTATACACTTCTCCAGGATTCAGGAAGGAGAAACAATATATCTTTTGCCCACATTGATAAGAAATCTTTCTTTGAGAAACTAGAAAAGGCATTTTATGGCTGACTTTGCCGGAAAATTCAGATGGGTTTATGTTGACCGACTTACTTACTTAATTGGCGCTTAACCGTTTAAACCGACCGACTTATGTCAACCAAAATACGCGCCTCTGTGTATCGAAGAAAATGCACACACTATCAAAAGGAAAGTTTGTCGTATAAAAATAGACAGTTGATGACTACTTTACTTGGCTTTGAACTTCGCTTGGCTTGGAACTGACTTAACAGTGGTTAGATGAAGAATTTCGCGCCGCTTCGGAATATTACGCTGCGGGCAGGGACCTGGTGCATACTGACGCAGCAACGTGCGAAGATCTCAGATTGCATTCTCAACATTTTTGATATCAAAATACTTTAGAAAGTTTTTTACAAAAGGGTCCTCCTTGGCAAAGGTCTGTAAAACAGTTGAGCATATAAGTATTTGTCATAGAATACCACTTCTTTTTACAAGACAGTGAAGTTGAATTCATATTTGTGGTTATAAGGGCGCTGGTAGTTCGTTTAACATTACGGTGTGAGTTTCACGGTGATCTCAAAACTTGTTACCCATAGATAAACCCACTTCGGTATATCTTTGACCCTAGTATATACATATTATACATACATACATATGTACATAACTATTACGAAACTTTATTCCAGTCACATTGCATGTAGAATTGGGTCAACTGGAAGTACATTGAATGCGGTTTATTGGAGTGTATACAACCTCGTGAATATGTTCATACACATATATATATGTTGTTTTTTACGCTGACTCTCACCAAATATTGTGAATGTAATTAGTGATCAGCGAAAATTCTTCCAAATTTCGGTACCTGCCGCGACCAATTAAAGGAATGTCTTCGGAACGCTTTCACAAGTGAGTAGTATTAAATTTTATTTTAGTTATTATGCAGCCGGACCATACGTCTATACTGGGTTCCTGGTCATAATAGGATAGAAGGTAACGAAAAAGCCGATGAGTTGGCAAAGAAGGATGCTGCATTAGACAAATCGACGGTATACGTCGATCAAGAAGGAGACAGGAGTTGCATACGATCAATGAGATGGGAAAGGCATGGAAAGAACCACGGGACTGCAACATTTTTAAAATCGTGTGCAAATCCTACGAAGTCAGACTTAAAAAGTTGCTTATATCTTTAAAGAAAAAGACTTAAGGCTCATGCTGGGCATACTAACTGGACACTGCCTTCTGACGTCACATGCATATCGTCAGTAGGAAATGCGGGCTACAGGAAGAAACGGTTGAGCACGTGTCTGTGTCTCGGAGAGATGCAGCTTTAATAGGTTATATCATAGACTACAGTGTCCTTTTTAATACCAATGTACTAAAATCCACGATTTTGGCTGATGCCCTTGGAAGCGAATCTGATGATGCCTGAACTGTTTTGCTTCTTAGTTGCTTAAGGTTCCTCTTATGTGTATAGTGAATCCATAGAAAGACCTTGGACCATAAATTGCTACTGTAGCACCCCTTTTGGGAAGATGATTTGCCTGTTTATAACCTTCATGTTGTTGTTGTTGTTGTAGCAATGCTCGCCCCACCTAATAGCAGCGACCGATTACAAATTGTCATCAATATCCTCTAACGGGAGTCCAAGGAAACTTGCCGTTTCAACAGGGGTGGACCATAAGGAAAGGGGTGTTAGAGGGGTTGGTTCCACATTACAATTAAAGAGATGGTTGGTGTCATGTGGGGACACATTGCAAGCGGGGCATACATTTTGTATGTCGGGGTTGATTCTGGATAGGTAAGAGTTTAACCTGTTACAGTATCCAGAACGAAGTTGAGCAAGAGTGACACGCGTTTCCCTGGGGAGTATGCGTTCCTCTTCCGCGAGTTCTGGATATTTTTCTTCAAGTACTGGATTCACCGGGCAATTCCCGACATAAAGGTCCGACGCCTGTCTATGGAGTTCACCAAGGACCTGCTTGTGTTTTTTCGCTTCATACGGCTGGGTTCTCAGGTGCCGTATTTCCTCAAAATGCTTACGGAGATGACTCCTTAGGCCCCTACGCGGTGCTGGTTCGTCAATCAGATGTCTGTTGGGATGCCCAGGTTTCTGGGTATTCAACAGAAACTGTTTGGTCAGCATCTCATTTCTCTCCCTGATGGGGAGTATTCTCGCCTCATTATGCAGGTGGTGTTCTGGGGACATAAGAAGACAGCCCGTGGCGATTCTGAGAGCAGTATTTTGGCAGGCCTGTAGTTTCTTCCAGTGGGTAGTTTTTAGGCTTGGCGACCATATGGGTGACGCGTAGCACGTAATCGGCTGGCTAATTGCTTTGTATGTGGTCATGAGCGTTTCTTTATCTTTTCCCCAGGTACTGCCAGCAAGGGATTTGAGGATTTTATTACGGCTCTGAATTCTCGGAACAATTGCGGTTGCGTGCGCACCGAAATGTAGATCCTGATCAAACGTCACACCCAAGATCTTGGGGTGTAAGACAGTCGGTAGCGTAGTGCCATCGACGTGGATGTTCAATATGGTCGACATTTGGGGCGTCCATGTTGTAAATAAGGTCGCGGAAGATTTAGTCGGTGACAATGCCAGGTTTCGCGAGGCGAAAAAACTGGAGAGATCAGGGAGATAGCCGTTTATTTTATTGCATAGCTCATCGATCTCTGGGCCTGGGCCTGTGGCCATTATTGTGCAGTCATCGGCGTAGGAAACGATTGTGACTCCTTCCGGTGGTGAAGGTAGCTTAGATATGTAGAAATTAAACAAAAGTGGGGATAGGACACCACCCTGTGGCACCCCTTGTTTAATTCTCCTTGGTTTTGATGTTTCGTTTCTGAATTGCACCGATGCCTGCCGACCACCCAGATAATTTGCGGTCCACCTTTTAAGACATGGGGGAAGGGTAGACCCTTCCAGGTCTTGCAGTAATGAGCCATGGTTGACCGTATCAAAGGCTTTTGATAGGTCTAGCGCTACGAGTACTGTTCTATGGTGGGGGTATTGATTCAAACTGCAATTTATCTGGGTGCTAATGACATTTAGCGCGGAGGTAGTGCTATAAAGTTTTCTGAAGCCATGGTGATGAGAGGCTAGCTGCAAATGTGCTTGGAAATAAGGGAGCAAAATGGCTTCAAGCGTCTTTGCCACTGGCGATAGGAGAGATATCGGACGATATGACTCACCTACGTTAGCTGGTTTCCCAGGCTTTAGTAGCGGGACCACCTTGGCCATTTTCCATTTCTCGGGTATGGCAAAGGTGGAGAGAGACAGGTTGAAGACATGCGCTAAATATTTGAAACCCTCTTTCCCTAGGTTTTTAAGCATCGGCATGGCTATGCCGTCTGGGCCCACTGCTTTGGATGGTTTAGCGCGACCAATGGCGTCCTCAACCTCTCTAGCGGTGATGGTGATTGGTGACGCGCTGAATTTGTGTTTATGTGCGTGTCTATTGGCTCTCCGTCTATCTTTGTCGACCGTAGGAAACTTTGTCTTTGTGCTTAGTCGGATTCGATAGGGACTTTACGGTGGACCAAAGTTTTCCTACACCGGTAGAGAGGTTACAACCTCTTAGGTGCTCTTCCCATTTCGCCCGCTTGTGTTCGTCCACAAGCAATCTGATGCGTTGGTTTATATCCCTTATTTGGGGGTCGCCTGGATCAAGCTGTCTTATAAGGTCGCGTTCCCTCGCTAAGCTCGCGGCCTCCGCCGGGAAGTGGGACCGGATTTCGGGAATTCTCCCGGCGGGAATGAAATGTGCGGATTCAATGACCTTACGGAAGGCACGCTCCCCTTGGCGGGCATCAGTCGGGATAGGGAGGGCAGCAAAGCTGCTGTCTGTTGCAGATTTATATTCTTCCCACTTTCCTTTTTTGAAGTTTATGAAAGTGCGTTTTTCGGTGACGATGAAGTCGGTGGTACGCTCGAACGAAATAAGTATGGGCAGGTGGTCGGATGCAAATGTTACCATCGGCTGCCAGTTGACGCAGTTTACGAGTTCTGCGCTCACGATTGAGATATCTGGCGAGCTATGACAGCTTCCTACCATACGTGTGGGGGCGTCTCCGTTTATTGTGCAGAACGTCGTTTCTTCTATTTGATCCGCCAACATCTCACCCCTACTGCCCGCAAGTTTGAATGCCATAGGTCGTGATGGGCATTGAAATCGCCTAAGATAATGCGATTGTTGCCAGTGAGTAAGGCCTCGATTTTAGGGCGGTATCCACTGGGGCAACAGGTGACAGGAGGGATGTAGATGCTGATGATTTCTAGATTTGCATCGCCTGACCGGACAGATAGGCCTTGACGTTCTAAGACATTGTCCCTGCGGTCGATGCCAGGATCAAATATATGATATTGCACAGAGTGGTGTATAATAAACGCGAGGCCGCCTCCATTTCCGCTCTCGCGGTCCTTCCTGTGGACATTATACCCAGAGCAGGTCTGCAATGCAGATCTTGCTGTGAGTTTAGTCTCTTGAATCGCAGCAATGCGGATGTTGTGCCGCTTCATGAAATCGACTATCTCCGTAATCTTCCCAGTTAGTCCATTACAGTTTAACTGCAGAATTCTGAAGTGCATAAGGGGTGACGCCGCCACTCTAGGGGTAAGTGGCGGGTGACTACGCCTAGGTTGTGGAAGGCCAGGACGCAATTGCTGTTGTGGCCTTGGGACTGGGCGCCCTTGGGCAAGCATTGGGGTACCCGGATGATTTGGGTTTGCGACCTGGCAACATGGCGCGATGAAACCCGTCGAGGGGTTGCCGTCGCGGAGACCAGAACATCTAGGAAAGTGGCACCACCCAAGGCAGGAGCTGCATTGAGCGGATGTCGCAAACCTATATATTCTGTGCTGGCAGACGGTGCAAACGGAGGGAGGGACTAAGAGTTTGTTTCCCTGACCTGCACGATTGCTGCCAGAAAAGAGGGGGGGAGAAGAAGACGGGGGCAGGGGCTGATGCTCAGCATTGCTACCAGCTCTACTACGAAGGTAGTAGTTATGAGTGGTATCAGCTGTTTGAGTTGTTGGCGCCGTGGGGCGCGAGCAGCAGCGGGTACTTGTTGTGGCTTGCTGAGCAGCGAGGCTGCTGGAAGGTAGTGGAGGGGCACTTAGGCGTAGACTACGGGACGCCCTTGGGCGTGAGCAGCAAGGAGCCACAAAAGATTTATAAAAGTTACGTGGACGTCGGGTTTTGGGATCAAGCCCAGAACAACCTGTCCGATGCAACCATCCCTTGCACGAGACACACTGAACAGAGTATGACCGTCCTAAAAAGATTCTTTTCTGGCAGATGCAGCAAAACCATTTCTCAGGACCGGGGTCAGGAGACGGACCCGGATTGGGTTCGATACCTTCCCGGAGTAAGAGAATATGTAGCAGTCCTGCTGCAAGGAGCTGCTGGGAGGATGACAATTTGTGGGAGGGACGAAACAAATTAAATGGGGTCACACTGAAATGACAGTCCTTGGTCGGGAAAAATCCCGAGTCGCTCCGGTACATAGAACCGACTGCCTTGGGAAGCGCATAACCTTTATGTCTCTCAAGCCAATGAGCCAATGCTGCCGAAACCTTGTTTTCGTCCAAAGATCGTTCGGAATCCTATTTTGATCTATAAAAACATTTGAATTAAGGTCAGTTTATTGTCGTAAGATCGTTCGGAATCCTATTTTGATCTATAAAAACATTTGAGTTAAGGTCAGTTTATTGTCTCCCAAAGCACTCCGTCCACGATATGCACCTTAAAGTTACGTGATATTTTGAGCTATTGCATCTTGTAGTTGCAGTAAAGGCTTATTTAAGAATTTTCTTATTATCCTTATATGTCCAGTCATATTTACGAGGTTTAGCCAAATGCCCCACATTATTCTTTCCGTCCAACTTCGACCCCTTCGTGAACCAATTAACCAATCCACTGGCCCAGATAAGCCCCTTTCCCCGGGGTTCACTCATATGAATGATTGAGGTGAAGCTTGTGCAGGGGCAAGTTGTCGGCACTACTAGTCTGTACTCTCTCGAATAAACTCCTCGTTGATGAGAGTGCTGAAATACCCAAAGTGAGAAAGATGCCATGAATCCTGATTGGAGACGCAGTTGCCTTGTCCCCAATGTCTACCGGATGTCAGCATGACGTTCAAAGCCAAGGTAGTGGTTGTTCTAAGAGCGCCGCTGATACTAAGGGCCTCTTGCTGTTCATTGTACTCGCACTAATATTTTGGCAATGTTTGTCGTGTCCAGTGCAATCAGCCCCCATAGACCATAATTGGCTTGACTACCATCTCATGAAATTCTTTGATCCTAATGGACTTTTTAGCTTTGTATTTCACATTGGGTCATACTGTCAAAAATATTCCCTTAATATTTAACTCTCGATTTAATCTTTTGCTTTCTTAGAGAGAAAAGGCTTCCAGAGGTAGGACAATTTTAAACTCTCAGAAGGGTAGGCATACCGAATTCTTCTAGGATCTCTATATGCCGTACAATCGAAAGGAGGGCTCTTTTAACGAATGCTGTTCCGTTCGTATATATCATTTTATTTCTTAATGATTTTTCTTTTCCAGAGCTGCAAGAGATGGTCTACTCGACGTACTCAAAGACGCTACACGCAAAGACGCCAACGCAAAGGATGGTGACTCAATGACGCCAGTACTTTGGGCCGCCTTCGAGGGACGTTTGGATGCTTTACGATTACTTTGTGGACGAGGGTAAAAAGACATTTTGAAGATGTAAATTCACATGTATTTAATATAATGTTACTTGATCTTTATCCCACAGCGGCGATCCTGAAAAATACGATCAGTTCGGCAATACCGCACTTCATTTAGCCTCCGCCAAGGGACACTTGCACTGTGTGGACTTTCTTGTAAAATTCGGAGTGAATATTTATGCGCTGGATATTGATCGACATAGTGCCAAAGACTTGGCAGCAATCAATAATCGTGACGAGATCCTACGCTACTTGGATGCTGCCACAGCAAATTTCGAAGCTAGCGAGAAGTAAGTGCGTATAATAATAATTTTTTTGTAAAAAAGCTAAATCATACGACGTCCATCAATGTAGGAAAAAGGCTAAAGCCATGCGCGAACTCGCCGAGAAAAATTGTGAAAAACGCATGCGTGAATATATGAAGCGTCAGCAGAAGCTGGAGAATGAGCAGCTGGATGTGAGCGGAAAATCAATAGCCCCTACAACCCCAACGAACAACAGCAATAGATCGAATGTGCTATCAACACTCAAGCAAAAAATATGGTCCAGCCAAGGTAATTTGAATAAAACCACAAAAGACATCACACCAACTGCAGGCCCATGTTCAAGTATCAGCAGTGGCAGTACAACTACGAAATTCAGTGAACTGGTATCACCCGGCAGTGGTAGTGGCGGTAGTGTTGGGTCCATTGCAAGTCGCGTTGCGATTACACAAAACAAACAGCGCAGCTGTCAACATCATCACTCACAACAACACACGCAGAATAAAGTTGATGAGGCTGCCTTCAAAATTGGCGGTATCGAACCAGATGGCAAGCGTACCGTCACATCGCTAGTGGGCGTACAACGGGATTCGGAAGTTTTATATGTAGGCACATTCAGTTCGAACGAAGAGAGCAGTAAGCGTGGTAAAATTAGCGATGTTTTCGAAGTGACAGACGAGACTGGTAGCGATCGAGAGCGTGATGCGTCAAAAATGGGTTACAGCACACTCTTACGTTCTTTCTCACAACCAGATATACTAGGCGATTCTTATACACCACTCGCACGGCAAAGTGAAGAATATCCAAGGCAGCGTACTGGCGCACTTTTTGATCGACCCATGTTGGGTAGTATAGCATTTCGACGTTCGGTAACAGCAGCGCTAAATAAATTACAACCAAGCACCGAAAGCTATTTGTCCCATGACATCGATGGAGGTACGACGGTTGGTGGTTCTGCTATGGGACGACAAGGAGCTGCAGTGACTACAACAAAAACTTCGCGCACTAATAAACAACGTTCGTTCATGAACATTTCCGATTCGGATTCGGATGCTGCAGATGGTTATAGCGAAGATGAGCAGGAGACTGTCGGTACACCGATAGCACGCTTTCTCACCGCTTGGGGTTTGGAAGAGTATTTGGCTATGTAAGTTTTGTGCGAATAAGCTTGATAGAGTATAAACTGAAAGCGTCTTCTTAGTTTTCAGAAACAACAAATCGATTTGGACACATTGATGCTGTTAACTGAGGCCGACTTGAAGTCTCTAGCGCTGCCGTTGGGTCCCTTCCGAAAACTTACATGCGCCATACAAGAAAGAAAAAATGCACTCGCCAATCCTGGTGCAATGATAGATAGTCGGCTTTAAACATCTAAATAATAGGATTTTGTTATAACTTCAATTATAAGACAAGAATAAAAAAAGTGCTCTTGAAGATGGCACAACGTCGACATATTTCCGAAACACAACTAACAAAAGATGGCGGAAAACAAGTCCTCTAGGCACAATTCTTTCATACTTTGGATATATTTTAGGAGCCTACCTCTCCAACACCTTAATCAAAATCCAACAAAATAATAATATAGGTATTTTGAGTATCTGTCTCGGTACCCGGTGACTCGCTGTACGAAAAGCACTCTAGACGACTTCTGATTTAGGCCTTGAACTAAAGAACGTCAAAGTTTTCTCGAGCACTTTTTGAAACCTGAATATAAGGCTGTTTATGAAAGGGTCTAAATCAAAATGGGCGAAGGAAGTAAGTTGTTAAGAGGGAGCTATGCCAAACTAATGTGAGCCAGGGGTGTTAAATAACTTTAGATATTTTTAAACGTATGAAGATTACTAGCCGTGAGACGAAAAAAATTTGATGTCTCCATGCTAATATATATGCTCCAGGATGAATAAATTTAAATATACTCGGGTTTTGGTAAAATAAAATGTATATTGCGAGAACATCGCACTTTCCAAAAACTGTACATAGGCCTACTCTGAAAGTTTCGTCAAGTTCCGTAAATCGTCCTAATATACATTAGGTTAAGAACTTTGGTTCGGCTCTCAATACTGATAGTTTGAGAAGGCAGCTCGTTTCTTTTCTCTAAAAACATGGGAAAAATGACTTTGAGACCTCACAGTCAACCTGCTTTGTCCACAACAAGTTCCTTGTCCTAATATTGCATTTGACAAATTTTCTCAGGATATAACCAGTGGTGGTCCTACAGAGCTATCTGCGCTAATATTATATACATTTCGGAATCTATCTAGGCCATCTCTTTATGACATCGGATCTTTTCAAGTTAGATTTTAACGCCCTGAAGGCAGCCTGGCTGTTTGCGAAAACATTACATTGATCTCTGAGACTTTACTGTCCTGGACAGTCTAGCTGTGTTTTTTATGGCATAGTTCTCCGCTTCAAAGCAAGAGGTAGAAAGTCAGTACGAGTGACTGATCTGCAGCTCTCTCTCAGTTCCCTTTTCCATTCTTGAGCCGTCTGTGCAAATTATAATATGTTTGTCTACCTTTCGTCCTGTACTTGGAAGTCAACAATTGCCGTAATATAGTCCTTATAACAATTCGATCAGTTTTTTCAACATAGACGAGAGCATGTCCCCTGACGGACGATTTTGGTAGTAGTTCTATATACTGACTGGGCGCATAAGTTGCCTTGACGACTCAATGCGACTATAGAATCTTGGGTTCCATATCATTCAAGTGCCCTGCAGATAGCCTCCCTTTTAAAATTACTTAAAGCACCCTTACCCGTTCAAAGATTTTCGATGAAGATAACCACCTCTTATTTCATTTCATATTTCATATATATTTATTAAGTCAAATGGTAACAACCTTACTGACTAGATTACAGGTGAAGGGTGTTTTTAATCAATTTGCCTTTCATTTTGAGCTATGCCCAAGCAGCTGAAGTCAGACCTTTGCAGGTCAATAATCCCACCAAAGTTTTCAAAATAAAGGAAACGAGGCTTATTAAGCTGTACTCCTTAGCTTCTGAGGGATTAAGTTTGTCTGTTTTAGGAATGAAATTCACTCCTGCACTTTTCCAGGTTTCGGGCACATAACCATCTCTTAGATCAGGTAGAAATTTGCCGCTATCGGCCTGTAACATGGACGGTATCACGTCATCCGGTCCCGTCGATTTGAAAGGGAATTATACCAGTACGATAATATCTTATCCTGGTCTACGCCTTATTCCAAGTAACTGTACAACAGTTGATCACGTAAATTTTCGAAATTCACCCTAATATATTTAGTACATAAAAACTAAAAAAATTTTATTAACTAATTAAAGTTAAGATTTTGCTTAGATGTAAATAAACACTCGTAATAGAAAAAAAAATAAAGAAAAATAATAATAAATCATACAATTCACAACGCAGCTTTCGAGGAACAATCACAATTGTCTAAGCCACCTGCTGCATCATATAGAGCTCCGCATAAATGCCATTCAACGCCATTAACTCCTCATGATTCCCACTCTCTACTACAACGCCCTTCTTTAACACATAAATGAAATCCGCATCACGTATTGTCGTTAATCGATGTGCAATTGTAACGCAAGTACGTCCACTACGTGCCGCATCCAACGCCTCTTGTACTACCTTCTCACTTTCCATATCCAATGCGGAAGTAGCTTCATCTAATATCAATATCTTTGGATTTCGCACCATCGCACGTGCAATTGCGATACGTTGCTTCTGACCACCCGACAACTGTGCGCCCTTACTACCCAAACGGGTGTTGTAACCTTGCGGCAGCGAAGTGATAAACTCATGGATATTTGATTTTCTAGCAGCTTCAATTATCTCTGACATTGGTATATCGGTGCGGAAGTTATTGCCATATGCAATATTTTCGGAAATCGAACGATCGAACAGCATCGGTTCTTGTGATACAAGACCCATACTGGAGCGAAGCATATCAAAAGAGAATTGTGTTGTTGGTACACCACTCAAATTAACTTTACCCTTGACGGGATCATAGTAACGTAATAACAGCTGTACACAAGTGGATTTACCAGAACCGGAAGGTCCCACCAAAGCTACCGTCGTACCACCTTTGATGGTTAAATTAAGATTCTGTAGTATGGGTATAGTTTTACGATTAGGATAATGAAAGCCCACGTCTTCATAGGTAATGTCGCCTTCACATTTCTAAAAATACAAATTTTTGACAAAGAAAGTAGGTGTGAGTAGGAAGCTTGCCCTGGGGTAAAGTGACTACTTACCACTGGTGTATTGTAAGGTTTGTCTACCGGATTATGCATTAGTGGCATACGATTGAAGAGTTTTTGTAAACGTCCAGCTGAGAGTACGGCAGCGCTCATATTAGGCGCATACGAGAGCGCTTGTCCAAGCATCCACGATCCAAAAATTAGCGCTTCAGAAACTCTTAAACAAATTGTAAGATTTTTATTGTATTTTTCTTACCTATACCAAGAGTAGATTTGAAATTGTGTTGTTACGAAAAATCGAATAGAAATGGAAAAACATACAGACGTCGTACGTTGAGCCGAACATCGCCTTAACCGGTTCCATAATGCTTTAACTCAACACACTGTCGAAGAACGCTCAGTTTTAGAATTCGTTTCGTAAACGGCTGAAAACTGCGTTCTGCAAGATCCTCTCTGTTTAAAGATCTTCGGTCGAGGAGATTCAGGCTTGCGTTGGAACGAGAAGACAACTGGTCTTTTGTTCAACAAAAATCGACAATTTTCTCATGATACCTGCATAGGTCGGAATTATGTACGATGTGGAGAGAAGATGGGATGGTTCTTTGAGTATTCGAGAGAAAAATTCGTAGTATGATTTATGGTCCTGCCCTTGAGGCAGACGGCGAGTATCAAGGGCGGTTTAGTGAAGAGCTAAATATAAAAGCTGTCCGCAGACGTTAGCAAAGTTCTATGAACCAAAGCCCAGAAGCTTATGAGGATATTTCACGATATGAGAATCAAAAAAGACTTTCTGGCTCAAAGAGTATTTCTATTGGTGCTCTTATTAGAAAGCAGAGCGACGTCTTCTACTGAGTTGGAATAGGCAGGTCTATGAAGATTTGAACGCACTTGGTGTTCTCTTATTGCGTCGGTTATCTAGAAATGATGATAATGAATTTAGAAATCCATTGGATCGTCACTCTTGGTACTTTGGAATGAGAAGGCAATTTAAATGTAAAGTCTTCTATAGGCGAGCAAAGATCACGCTCTATAAGTGTCTCATCATACCTGTCTGATTCATTGCTCGGTACCATGCACTGTATCAAAAGCAGACGAGAGGAACCTTAAGGTACTCGAGAGAAAAATTCCCCAGGAAATGTATGATGCCTACAACAAATTTCCGCTCGTGGTATCGTAGCCTCACAGCGTTCCAAGTGGCCGTGACCAAAGAAAACCCTAATAACCATTCAGAGATTAGCCTTGGCCCCAGAATTTCGGCATATTGCCGACTTACCACACCAAAAGTATCTCGGCACACTGCAAGGGAGGCCTCTTTATGCAGGAGCAGAGAACTCCGCCCTAGATATCCATGCAATATTAACCTACTGGAAAAAAGCCCCCACCAACCGTCCCATTCCGCTTTGACCCAAGTTGAATCAGATAATCAATCCACTGCTCCATATCAGTCCCTTTATCCAGTCCTTTCCCGAGTATATTGAGGTTGTACAAGGGGAAAGGAACAGGCATTAATTACTCTGTTCTGTCTGAGATAAAGTCGAAATTGGTAAGAATCATGCAATACTCAAAGAGAGAAAGTCCATAGCCCATGTCATGAAATCTGAACAATGATGGCTCCGAATGGTTAGCAGCCAGCTTTCAAAGGCAGGTGTTTGTTGATGAACTCAACCAGAGTCCCTCAACTCCCAAGCAAGCCAGAGCGCTTTCGATGGCTTAAGGCGGAACATTGGTAAGCGTTCCTTCGATTTTTAGAACGAAACTACGGGAAACTGATTGGTTTGAAATCTTATGAGCCTACGGGGGAATTCTTACCCGCTTTTAGAATGACGGTAGCTTAGACCATGTTTCAAGTCTTCGGTATGAAGCCCCATAGAAGGCAATCAGTAAAAATGTTGGCGACAGGAAATCTCCAACAAACTTTTGATGTTTCTTTTGGGCGGATTATAGGCGTTTCTGAAGAGCCAATAATCTCGGCGGTGCATGCATCCCTCTAAACCATTCCTAGTTCATTGGTAGTTTGCTACAAGACGGCCAATGTTTTCTGGACGACTACGCGACTTTAAAGTATGAAGTATGAATATAACCGCATTACTACTTATCCTCACGCCCGTTAACGAGTTCACCCTAATGAATATCTGTTTATTAATTTTTCCCTTGGATCACCCGTTATTTCGCGAAAGTGGGCGTGGCAAAATTGATTAGAGCTATTTATGTTCCATCCCACCCCTTTTAATTTATTAAATACATATTTTTATTGCTCTCTTCTTGTTCTTTTACTTACTTTATAATATTTTGATAGGGCAATCCATGATCGGCTACCAAAGTTCCACCATATGACAAGGCAACACCATACGCTAGAAGAGGCGTTGTTTGTCCCAAAGCATAAACCACACCACGAAAGCGTAACTTTTTTCGGCATGCCTTATCGGCTTTATTAACCTGCTCACAATACCGTTCCAATACATGACGTTCCTGTCCCAAGCTCGCCACCGTACGAACATTGGCAATAGCTTCCACAGCCACTCGTGAAGCATCCTCAATGGCTAACCGCTCGTATTGTATAGTCGACTCCATGAAACGTGACTCAAAAAGTATCGCAAAACAAATAACGGGCAATGTTACCAAAGTGACCAATGTCAAATTCCACGAAAACATAAATGAGAGTATTATACCAATGGCCAGGGTAGAGATAGCTTGTACAATGATACCGACTCGTGAACCTGTAGCACCCTGTACATTGGAACAGTCGCCAGCTAAACGTGCGCACAATGCACCAACCGAATTGTGTTTATCATCGAAATAGGCAACTTCTTGACTGATTATCGTCTTAAAGGCGTTTTGTCGCAGGCGCGATGTCATTTTCACACCAGCCACGCTAAACATATAGCTTTGTAGTAGGGCACCGATGCCGGCCACAATACCGATAATGATGAAGAAAATTGCAAATAAAACCGATTGTTGTGTAATGTAATCCGCGTCGGGACTCGATAATGTCTGAATGGTATGGTAGAAATTGTTGAAGAAGTGACGAGTTAAAAATTCTGCATCTTACTTACGGCAAAGAAATCTCCAAAGAATACAGCCCACACAGGAAATGTTGCACCATGTATCATGGAGGCTATACAGCCGATCAGTATGTACCGCCATTCGGGCGCGTTCAATTTCATCAGCTGGACGAAAGTGATTTTGTCTTTCTCGGTTTTGGGTTTCGTATGCTTTGGTTTTCCTGCAAAAAAAAAAAATTTTTAGCCTGGGGTTCTTGTTAATTGAGCTTTTCGGGTGGTTCTGCCGAAACGAAATATTTTTTCGTTCTGCTCGTTTTGAGACATTTTGCATCTTCCTCAGACCGTTTATTTATTGTAATTCGGAAATGTACACTCTGGACTGGAATGGGACAGTTTTTGTAGTTTTACCACTGAAAACGTTTCGTGGAAACTCTTTTAAGTAGTAGCTTTTGGAGTTGCTGGACTAGCTATGAAAGGAGCCTTCGCCATCAATATGATGGTACAACGCCTGGAAGCATGCCCCTAATTATTGAGTCATATAGACCCCATTTCGAAGTTATTGTACTGCAACTCAACGTGCAGCCGACCTGGCTAATCAAAGCGGGATATACTTCAATGTTTTTGCGCAGTAAGGTTCAGACTAATTTACTTGTCGTCTTTGGGGTGAGCCAGGATAGGGGTATCCTCTTTTTCTTCTCCTTGGTGCACACCGCAAGGTCTTGGGTGCTAAAATTAGAAAGCAACATAAGAAAAGTATGTTCTTGCCATGAGTGTAGCTCTTTCTCATTCTTCCGATTTCAGTAAACACCGACGCCCCGAGCAGTAAACCATGACTCCAGAATCAGCACATTTCAAACAAACACTCCTCAAGGGTTGGCAAAAGCTCTTTACCGTGTTAAGCGTTTTTTTGGAGACCTGTGGTGTCACTGACCTTTGAGGTTACACCCACGCCCTCCTTGTCTTCAGGAGCGCAGACAAAAACTGCCAATGCCCTAGGATTTTTTCTGAGAACCGTTTAAAACATTTCCTCCTTCACCTCGTTTGTTTAAAGAAGGACTTAGTGCCGACCCTCCTTCGTATTGGGGTTCTGACGCTGTTTAAGAACGAGCGCATCCTCTGAATTCACCACATATGTGACCTCGTCATTTGGTATCGTGGGAGTCTGCGCTTTATCTACCACCTCATACTATTTGCTCGTTCCTTTGTCTTTATAGGTTAAAAAAAACTCCCTCTATTTACATCAAGATCGAGTTGCTGTCTTTATAGGTTAAAAACATCTCGCTCTATGTACATCAAGATCGAGTTGCTGCTTGGAAGCTCTCTTTCTACAGATCTTCAGATTACTATAGACATCTGTCCTATGAGATTGATACAATCAATCAGCGCCAGAGTTAGTGACTACTGTCTCACGACACCCATTCTCTCGAGACCCAGCATTACCTCCCTTTGGCCTCTCCGAGTAAGCTGGAGTGTTGATGTTACCTCCCTTTTATATTGGTGCTTTCTGTTGTTTTTCGCTATCTTATGTTCAGATGTGTTGTTTATACGTCTAGCTCCTGGGACCGTGTTCTTAATTTCGGCAAAGCTCTTGTCAGAGATAAGCCTTAAATATACTTCTACAGCCTTAGGGAATCATACCATGCGCTCACTCTCCCGATCGAATGGGTCGACCAAGGACAGTGAATAGTTCTTAGTGCTGTCCGGTACTGTGAGAGAGATCTCCCTGTTGCATACTCTTCTCCCTCACGGAGCTTACTAACTTTCCACCACCTTCGCATTCCAGATCAGATCGCTTATAGAGCTTTCACCATTCCGGGCTTGCGCCTCTGTTCTCATTATCTCCTCCTTCTTTTTAACGCGGTCTGGCCGGTTTATGAATATGAAAAAGAAGAGGAAGCGAGAGCAAGAGAAAAGCTACAAAGAAAGCGGAAAATAGAACAGACCAATAGGCGAATATTAGACTATACTTCAGATAAGCGAGGTAGTATAGAATATATTGTACCCATTGACCACATAAGCTATTTTGAAATTTCATAAACATCAGCTAAGAGCTTGGGACGTCCATAAACACACACACATTCATTCTTTCTATTTATAACATACTTACTACCTTCCGGTACATTTTCAGCATCCGCTTCGTCCATGCTCGAATCGCCCTCATCATCCGAATCATTTGGCACTTTAAGTTGTTGTTTACGTTGACGTACCGTACTCGATGTTAAAGCCAATGCTTCCTCCTCCTCCTTACGTTTCGATATCATCACTAACTTACAATACAAACCACCTATCCGCATTAGTTCTTTATGTGTACCTTGTTCAGCAACAACACCATCTTTTACAAAAACAATTAAATCAGCATTTGTCACTGTGGACAGACGATGTGATACCACAAGTGTTGTACGTCCCTTACTAGCCATTTCGAGTGCATCTTGTACACGACGTTCTGATGTAGGATCTAATGCTGAGGTGGCCTCGTCTAAAAGTAATATTTTTGGATTACGTATGAGAGCACGTGCAATGGCAATACGTTGCTTTTGACCACCAGACATTTGAGCGCCACGTTCACCCACCATTGTGCTATAACCATTTGGCAATTTGATTATAAAATCGTGACAATTAGCCATACGTGCAGCCATCTCAATATCCTCTTGTGTGGCATCCGGTTTGCCTTGTAGAATATTCTCACGTATAGTGGTGGCGAAGAGTACTGGCTCCTGGCCGACAACACCAATTTGTGAACGCAACCATGATACATTGAGTTCACGCAAATCGTGTCCATCTAAACGCACGCAACCTGTCGGCGCATCATAGAAACGTTGGAAGAGCTGTAGTGTCGTCGACTTACCACAACCGGATGGACCGACTAGCGCCACCGTTTGTCCTGCTTTAACATGTAATGAGAAACCTTTGAGTACTTGCACATCGGGCCGTGCAGGATAGCGAAAATGTAAATTTTCAAACTGTATATCTCCAGTAACACTTTGCAATTTCTTGCCACTTTCGTTCAACGGATCGATCTGTGAAACGCGATCAATGGTCGCAAAAATAGTTTGTGCCGCACCCTTCGCCGTGGCAAAACATTCAACATGTGGTAGAGAGAAACCCAAATTTTGGGCACCCATTATAATACTGAAGAGTACAATGACCAATGAGGCTGGTGTATAAAGTTTCACTTCCTCACTACGATACATCAATATCAGGCGTATGCCATACCAAATAGCCAACGCGTAGACAACATAAATAATAAACCACATCAGGCCGGCACCTATACCAGAATATAACCCCTTCTTGCGTCCCGTATTCTCAGCTGGCACTAATAATTTGGCGAAACGTTCCGTTTCCTTACGTTCACCGCTGAATGCGAATACTGTACGTATACCCGAGAAGACCTCTTCGGCCACAGATCCGGCATTGGAGTAGGCTTTTAATTCCTTTTCGGTAAAAGTGCCTTGAATTTTGGCGACCATTGCTGTGGCGAGTATAATAAATGGACAGCAAGTGCAAACGACGAGTGTTAAGAGCCAACCATAGATAAACGAGAAGAAAACACCCCAAATGAAAGTCATTATAAGGAAGGCGAATATTGCGACTTTTTCGCCAATGCCCTCCTTAATTTTCTCCAAGTCTCTGTATATTTGAGAGAGAGAAAGAACATAAAAATATATTTTTGAAGCAGTTATTTTGTTGCTATTTGTTGTACTAACTCGGTGATTTTATTGGCAAAACTATTTCCCGAAGAGGTGTCGTACCAAGACATTTCCTGCCTTAAGATCGATTCTAAAAAGAGTTTACGTATTTTCGCTATCTGTAATGACAAATTAAATTGATTAATTGAAGTTATTGAAGTTTAATGTGCATTCAGCTTAGACAAGGTTTAGATCCCACTTCCCGTCCAAGCATGATTATTATTAAATAGTGGATCCGACATAATTTTACCACTTTCCTCTCTAATTTCTTTCTTCAATTCCTCTCATTCTCATAGACCAGCTTTTAACCCCACACCTTCTCCCTCTCATATTTTTCTGTCATTGCCACTCACTTTCTTTCCGCCCTGTCCTCTCTCAGCTCCACTCTCAGTCCGAATCTACCGTGTTATCTCATCTCTGCTTCGCTTTAACTGTCGGTAGTTGGAATCATCTTGCCTATCATTCCAAATTAATGGAGGTCTTCCCTTCGTTTGCTACCAAGTAAGGGTATCTATAAGAACACTTTCTGGATCGGAGCATCTGCATTCATTACAAGTCTTTGAATAATTTTCAATTACAATGTGGAAACAGTGCCTCTCATATCACTTTGGTACAAACCTATTGTAACGGATTTCCTGTAAATCCTCTTATTTGCAATCCTCTGCTAAGTTCGAATCACTAAACTGTTGAATAAATAACTCCAATATTGAATAATGTAAAAATGGCCTTTATTAAAGTACTTCACAATGACACTTATACTTTGCTAC
Source organism: Eurosta solidaginis (assembly GCF_040869045.1). NCBI lineage: Eukaryota > Metazoa > Arthropoda > Insecta > Diptera > Tephritidae > Eurosta > Eurosta solidaginis. Next base: position 209,387,298 of record NC_090321.1, read on the forward strand.
TCGCTGGCTTAATAACCAAACTGATTGATAACTCAAATTGAACTCTACTATTGGCCGCCAGATCGCGTGCTTAATCAATAACTGATTGATTGCTCAACTCAAACTGAATTGCAGCGCCTCTACATCTGTTGCCTTTTATACCCTTTGGTTTCCTCGTTCGCATTTTTCCAGAATGTACTAGCATTGTCCATGAGCTCTCAAACTTCTCAGCTATAACTAAAATTGCACAATTTTATACATCTTTTAGGCGCTTCCAGAATCTACTAGTCCAGTAGCTCTCAAACTTCTCAGATATATGCATGTGTTTGCGCATTGACTCTCCGCTGCTCGTATTCGTACATGGTACATATGTGTAGACACAATTATTTATTCGTTTAAAGAAATTTAGCTGGAACACCTTTCCGCCGGTGAGGGCTGTTTAACAGTACCAAATCTCCCGCCAAGAAACCTTCCGAATTAAAGTTCTTGTCATGCCAGTGTTTCATCTTACTACTCATTACCCTGGGCCGTTCCTTCACACTCTGTTGTTTGTCGTTCCCACATTTTACAACAGTAGTGCGCTCCGGCTTGAAACTACCCTCGCATTCTTTCTCGGAAATTCGTTGCTTCGTTTTCCTGCGTCTTTTAGGTTTTGTCAATGCCAGTGTTTTTCTCGCAGGTACTTTTGATTTTGATTTATTTGGCCCATTCGATCTATCAACCTTTACCTTTGAATTTCGTGGCCTTCGTCGAGTATTCTCCACCAGTACCCGATTACTGCTGAACCCTTTTTATACTCAGTTGAGCAGAGCTCACAGAGTATATTAAGTTTGATTGGATAACGGTTGGTTGTACATATATAAAGGAATCGAGATAGATATAGACTTCCATATATCAAAATAATCAGGATCCAGAAAAAATTTGATTGAGCCATGTCCGTCCGTCCGTCCGTTAATACGATAACTTGAGTAAATTTTGAGGTATCTTGATGAAATTTGGTATGTAGGTTCCTGAGCACTCATCTCAGATCGCTATTTAAAATGAACGATATCGGACTATAACCACGCCCACTTTTTCGATATCGAAAATTTCGAAAAACCGAACAAATGCGATAATTCATTGCCAAAGGCGGTTAAAGCGATGAAACTTGGTAGATGGGTTGACGTTATGACGCAGAATAGAAAACTAGTAAGATCTTGGACAATGGGCGTGGCACCTCCCACTTTTACAAGAAGGTAATTTAAAAGTTTTGCAAGCTGTAATTTGGCAGTCGTTGAAGATATCATGATGAAATTTGGCAGGAACGTTACTACTATTACTATATATGTTCTAAATAAAAATTAGCAAAATTGGATGAAGAACACGCCCACTTTTTAAAAAATTTTTTTTTTTTAATTCAAATTTTAACAAAAAATTTAATATCTTTACTGTATATAAGTAAATTAAGTCAAAATTCAACTCCAGTAATGATATGATGCAACAAAATACAAAAATAAAAGAAAATTTCAAAATGGGCTTGGCTCCGCCCATTTTCATTTAGTGTGTCTAGAATACTTTTAATGCCATAAGTCGAACAAAAATTTACCAATCCTTTTGAAATTTGGTAGGAGCATAGATTCTATGACGTTAACTGTTCTCTGTGAAAATGGGCGAAATCGGTGGAAGCCACGCCCAGTTTTTATACACAGTCCACCGTCTGTCCTTCCGCTCGGCCGTTAACACAATAACTTGAGCAAAAACCGATATATCTTTACTAAACTTAGCCCACGTACTTATCTGAACTCACTTTATCTTGGTATAAAAAATGGCCGAAATCCGACCATAACCACGCACTTTATCGATATCGAAAATTACGAAAAATTAAAAAAATGCCATAATTCTATACCAAATACGAAAAAAGGGATGAAACATGGTAACTGGATTGGTTTATTGACGCAAAATATAACTTTGGAAAAAACTTTGTAAAATGGGTGTGACACCTACCATATTAAGTAGAAGAAAATGAAAAAGTTCTACAAGGCGAAATCAACAGCCCTTGGAATCTTGGCAGGAATACTGTTAGTGTTATTGAATATATAAATAAATTAGCAGTACCCGACAGATGATTTTCTGGATCACCTGATCCACATTTGGTCGATATCGCGAGAACGCCTTCACATATACATCTAAGGGCCACTCGCTTTTAAAACCCTCATCAATACCTTTAATTTGATATCCATATCGTACAAACACATTCTAGAGTCAACCCTGGTCCACCCTAATGGCGATATCTCGAAAAGACGTGCACCTATAGACCTAATGCCCACTCCCTCTTAAAATGATCAGTAACACCTTTCGTTTGATACCCATATCGTAAAAACATTCTAGAGTCACCCCTGGCCCACCCTAATGGCGATATCTCGAAAAGGCGTCCACCTATAGACCTAATGTCCACTCCCTCTTAAAATGCTCAGTAACACCTTTCCTTTGATACCCATATCGTACAAACATTCTAGAGTCACCCCTGGCCCACCCTAGTGGCGATATCTCGAAAAGGCGTCCACCTATAGACCTAATGCCCACTCCCTCTTAAAATGCTCAGTAACACCTTTCGTTTGATACCCATATCGTACAAACATTCTAGAGTCACCCCTGGCTCACCCTAATGGCGATATCTCGAAAAGGCGTCCACCTATAGACCTAATGCCCACTCCCTCTTAAAATGCTCAGTAACACCTTTCGTTTGATACCCATATCGTACAAACATTCTAGAGTCACCCTTGGTCAACCTTTATGGCGATATCTCGAAAAGGCGTCCACCTATAGAACTGAGGATTACTCCCTTTTAAAATACTCATTACCACCTTTCATTTGATACCCATATCGTACAAACACATTCTAGAGTCACCCTGGCCCACCCTAATGGCGATATCTCGAAAAGGCGCCCACCTATAGACCTAATGCCCACTTTCTCTTAAAATGCTCAGTAACACCTTTCGTTTGATACCCATATCGTACAAACATTCTAGAGTCACCCCTGGCCCACCCTAATGGCGATATCTCGAAAAGGCGTCCACCTATGGACCTAATGCCCACTCCCTCTTAAAATGCTCAGTAACACCTTTCGTTTGATACCCATATCGTACAAAGACATTCTAGAGTCACCCCTGGCCCACCCTAATGGCGACATTTCGAAAAGGCGTCCACCTATAGACCTAATGCCCACTCCCTCTTAAAACGCTCAGTAACACCTTTCATTTGATTCCCATATCGTACAACTAGAGACACCCCTGGTCCACCTTTATGGCGATATCTCGAAACGGCGTCCACCTAGGGAACTAAGGATCACTCCTTTTCAAAATACTCATTAACAGCTTTCATTTGATACCCATATCGTACAAACATATTCTAGAGTCAACCCTTGTCCACCTTTATGGGGATTTCTCGAAAAGGCGTTCACCTATAGAACTAAAGCCCATTCCCTTTTAAAATACCCGTTATCACCTTTCATTTGATACCCATATCGTACAAACACATTCTAGAGTCAGCCCTGGTCCACCTTTATGGCGATATCCCTAAATGGCGTCCATCCATAGAACTATGGCCTACTCTCTCTTAAAATACTCTTTAATACCTTCCATTTGATACACATATCATACAACCACATTCCAGGGTTACCCTAGGTTCATTTTCCTACATGGTGATTATCCTTATTTTGTCTCCATAGCTCTCAACTGAGTATGTAATGTTCGGTTACACCCGAACTTAGCCTTCCTTACTTGTTCCAAACTAAAGTTAAGTGGCACATCTTGGTTCTCATAACGCATCACCCTTCTCTGCATATCGATCTTGATGTCATGGTCAACCAAGAAATCCACTCCCAATATAAATTCATCAACAATCTCCGCCACAACAAATTTGTGTAGAACCATGACCTTCCCAATCAATTCTTCACAAATCACTTCTCCCTGAACTTGGTTATACTCGCCAGTGACCGTACGCAACTTTGCTCCAGGTAACGGTTTTATTCTCCTGTTGACCAAGTCAGATCGGATCAAGGAATGAGATGCGCCCGTATCTACAGTCAGTACTCGTTCTTTGCCATCCACATTCCCTATGACGGTAAGACTGCTCGATTTTCTACCAATTTGCGACACAGATATCACAGGGCATTCAATAGCTGGATCTAGCCCTCTATCTCTTACTCGCTCTTGCTCATCTCCTCCAGCTTTGCGTTTATGGCCACCCACATTGTTGGAACTATTAGGACCAAGATCGCAATGACGTGCAATGTGACCTGGGTTGCCGCACTTGAAACATTTAATAACTCCGGCATTCTTCTGTTGAGATCCCTTCAGTGCTTCCAAAATTGTTTCTACCTACTCTGGCCTTTCTACTTCCACACGGCGTGCTTTGAAAACTGGCTTACACAGAAGCGACGCTGTTTTCTGAATCAGAGCATGCGATACCGTTTCAGCAAATGTTAGTTTTGGATTCGCATATGTAGCCCGCTTCGTTTCTACATCTCGTATGCCATTTATAAAGCTCTGAATCTTCACTCTTTCCGTGAATTCCACGGGTGCATCCGCATTTGCAAGATGAGCCAATCTTTCAATGTCCGAAGCAAACTCCTGCAAAGTCTCGTTAGCTTTTTGGTAGCGGTTTTGCAATTCTATTTGAAATATCTGTTTCCTGTGCTCGCTTCCGTATCGCCGTTCTACAGCAGCCATCAATGCGTCATAACTGTTCCGTTCGTACTCTGGAATAGTCTGTAAGATTTCGGCAGCTGGTCCTTTCAATGCCACGAAGAGTGCGGCAACTTTATCTTCCACATTCCAGTTGTTCACTGCTACGGTCTTCTCAAACTGTAGCTTAAATACCTGGAAAGGAACAGAACCATCAAAGGATGGTGTTTTTACCTTTGGATTACTCGCTGAAACTGCTGGACGATTTAATTGTAACTGCTCCATACGACCCTTCAAATCATCGACTTCTGCCTGAAATTGAGCGATTTTTGCATCTTGCACTTCCAGCTTTGATGTTACCCTTGCTTCCTGTGCTTCTAACTGTGAAGACATTTGTGCCACCTGCAATGATAAGCGCTCCTCTTGTTCTTCCATCTTTGATGTTATCTCTGTCGACTGCGATTCCAGCTGAGATGACATTTGAGATGTTATTTCTGTCTTTTGCGATTCCAGTTGGGATGCCAATTGTGACGACATGTTGGACATTTGTGCCGATATTGCAGCCAACATCATGTTCAGGTCTGTGTTTGCCATTGTCTGCGGTGTTTCATTTTTCTCTTCAATTTTTGCTGTTGTCTCGTCCTCATCAGGATAAAAGACATACTCGTCCACATCAATTCCTTCTGCTTCCATTGCCTCTCGTAGCCGTGCCAGAAGTTCGAGTTTAACGCCGCTTGTATTCAATCCACGGCTCTCCAACTCCTTCTTTAGTTGCTGGATCTTCAATTCACTGAACTTTGCCATGTCCTTGTTGTCCTCTGGAATTTATTCAACAATTCCTCTTCTGACACCAATTGTAACGGATTTACTGTAAATCCTCTTATTTGCAATCCTCTGCTAAGTTCGAATCACTAAACTGTTGAATAAATAACTCCAATATTGAATAATGTAAAAATGGCCTTTATTAAAGTACTTCACAATGACACTTATACTTTGCTACTCGCTGGCTTAATAACCAAACTGATTGATAACTCAAATTGAACTCTACTATTGGCCGCCAGATCGCGTGCTTAATCAATAACTGATTGATTGCTCAACTCAAACTGGATTGCAGCGCCTCTACATCTGTTGCCTTTTATACCCTTTGGTTTCCTCGTTCGCATTTTTCCAGAATGTACTAGCATTGTCCATGAGCTCTCAAACTTCTCAGCTATAACTAAAATTGCACAATTTTATACATCTTTTAGGCGCTTCCAGAATCTACTAGTCCAGTAGCTCTCAAACTTCTCAGATATATGCATGTGTTTGCGCATTGACTCTCCGCTGCTCGTATTCGTACATGGTATATATGTGTAGACGCAATTATTTATTCGTTTATGTAGATACATAAAGATTGAATTATTGATGTGAATGTTTGTAGTTTACAGTCTCTCGCGCGCACATAGGCGTAACTATTAAAACTGCAATCAGATGAAGCAGCTCTGGGAGTGTTTGAGAGAAAAGTTCTTCGAAAGATCTACGCGTTGGCGATTGCGAGTACCGAAGAAGATTTAATGATGAGACATGGCAGAGCGAAGAAGTGACTGGGCACACCTTGTTCGAAGGTCATAACTGTTTAAACGGTTAAGCGCCAGTAAGTAAGTATTGAAACTGCAATTTGGACTTTCGTTGGAAGATTTTGATAACAATATACCTATTGGATGGGATAAAACACGTTTTACCCTTTAGCCGGGTTCTAAGGAGACTATAGCTTCGTTTTCATAAACTGTTGAGCTCGCCAATTGATAGAGAAATAATAAAATTGAGGAAAAATACATAGTTTCTCTCCCTTCAAAATATCCGGTCCTGGCGGAGACACTCCGGTAATGTTAGAGAAGTATTGTGAATCCCTAATTTTCTGGCTGGAAGAGTGCAACAGTTAATCTCACATAGGCCTATGTCTTTTAAAGATGGAGGGGGTTAAATCCATCTTCAGACCTAAATCGAGTCCTACTTCTTGAGACTACAGACCCATAAACCTTACCTCCTTAATGCTGAGGGTCTTTAGATATCCACATAACGTCTAACTTAGCCTGACTCAAGTTGTCTATGAAACAAACGTGCATGAAATCCGGTCATTGCTATCATATAAAGATCCTTAAGCTTACACTCTGCACTCAGAGAAAAACGCCCTTCTAAAATCCAGCACCACCGGACTCAATTCAAGCTTTTCATGTCCTTACTTTTTTGTTCTTGAAAAACGAAGGACCTGTTCTTAAAGCAACAACCTTGTTCTTGAACTGACACCATTTTCTTGAAAAGAGAACGGCTGGTCTTAAATTATGAACAAATGTTCTATTAATTAAGTTCAAGAAAAAAGAAACGGTATAATTCGTGTTCACTACAATGTTAAATACAACATTTGGCACGAACTACCAAGCAGGCTATGTTGTTGCGGTTGCGATCGTGTGGCGCGAGTTCGATCGCCGTCAAACTCTGAAGCTTTTTAAAACAATTTTTTTATATTCTATTTTTTTATACTCAGTTGAGCAGAGCTCACAGAGTATATTAACTTTGATTGGATAACGGTTGGTTGTACAGGTATAAAGGAATCGAGATAGATGTAGACTTCCATATATCAAAATCATCAGTATCGAAAAAAAATTTGATTGAGCCATGTCCGTCCGTCCGTCCGTCCGTCCGTCCGTCTGTCCGTTAACACGATAACTTGAGTAAATTTTGAGGTATCTTGATGAAATTTGGTATGTAGATTCCTGGGCACTCATCTCAGATCGCTATTTAAAATGAACGATATCGGACTATAACCACGCCCACTTTTTCGATATCGAAAATTTCGAAAAACCAAAAAAATGCGATAATTCATTGCCAAAGGCGGTTAAAGCGATGAAACTTGGTAGATGGGTTGACGTTATGACGCAGAATAGAAAATTAGTAAGATTTTGGACAATGGGCGTGGCACCGCCCACTTTTACAAGAAGGTAATTTAAAAGTTTTGCATGCTGTAATTTGGCAGTCGTTGAATATATCATGATGAAATTTGGCAGGAACGTTACTACTATTACTATATATGTGCTAAATAAAAATTAGCAGAATTGGATGAAGAACACGCCCACTTTTTAAAAAAAAAATTTTTTTAAATTCAAATTTTAACAAAAAATTTAATATCTTTACTGTATATAAGTAAATTAAGTCAAAATTCAACTCCAGTAATGATATGATGCAACAAAATACAAAAATAAAAGAAAATTTCAAAATGGGCGTGGCTCCGCCCTATTACATTTAGTTTGTCTAGAATACTTTTAATGCCATAAGTCGAACAAAAATTTACCAATCCTTCTCAAATTTGGTAGGGGCATAGATTCTATGACGGTAACTGTTCTCTGTGAAAATGGGCGAAATCGGTGGAAGCCACGCCCAGTTTTTATACACAGTCCACCGTCTGTCCTTCCGCTCGGCCGTTAACACAATAACTTGAGCAAAAACCGATATATCTTTACTAAACTTAGCACACGTACTTATCTGAACTCACTTTATCTTGGTATAAAAAATGGCCGAAATCCGACCATAACCACGCCCACTTTATCGATATCGAACATTACGAAAAATGAAAAAAATGCCGTAATTCTATACCAAATACGAAAAAAGGGATGAAACATGGTAATTGGATTGGTTTATTGACGCAAAATATAACTTTGGAAAAAACTTTGTAAAATGGGTGTGACACCTACCATATTAAGTAGAAGAAATTGAAAAAGTTCTACAAGCCGAAATCAACAGCCCTTGGAATCTTGGCAGGAATACTGTTAGTGGTATTGCATATATAAATAAATTAGCAGTACCCGACAGATGATTTTCTGGATCACCTGGTCCACATTTTGGTCGATATCGCGAGAACGCCTTCACATATACATCTAAGGGCCACTCGCTTTTAAAACCCTCATTAATACCTTTAATTTGATATCCATATCGTACAAACACATTCTAGAGTCAGCCCTGGCCCACCCTAATGGCTATATCTCGAAAAGGCGTCCACCTATAGACCTAATGCCCACTCCCTCTTAAAATGCTCAGTAACAACTTTCGTTTGATACCCATATCGTACAAACATTCTAGAGTCACCCCTGGCCCACCCTAATGGCGATATCTCGAAAAGGCGTCCACCTATAGACCTAATGCCCACTCCCTCTTAAAATGCTCAGTAACACCTTTCGTTTGATACCCATATCGTACAAACATTCTAGAGTCACCCCTGGCCCACCCTAATGGCGATATCTCGAAAAGGCGTCCACCTATAGACCTAATGCCCACTCCCTCTTAAAATGCTCAGTAACACCTTTCGTTTGATACCCATATCGTACAAACATTCTAGAGTCACCCCTGGCCCACCCTAATGGCGATATCTCGAAAAGGCGTCCACCTATAGACCTAATGCCCACTCCCTCTTAAAATGCTCAGTAACACCTTTCGTTTGATACCCATATCGTACAAACATTCTAGATTCACCCCTGGCCCACCCTAATGGCGATATCTCGAAAAGGCGTCCACCTATAGACCTAATGCCCACTCCCTCTTAAAATGCTCAGTAACCCCTTTCGTTTGATACCCATATCGTACAAACATTCTAGAGTCACCCTTGGTCCACCTTTATGGCGATATCTCGAAAAGGCGTCCACCTATAGAACTAAGGATCACTCCCTTTTAAAATACTCATTATCACCTTTCATTTGATACCCATATCGTACAAACACATTCTAGAGTCACCCCTGGCCCACCCTAATGGCGACATTTCGAAAAGGCGTCCACCTATAGACCTAATGCCCACTCCCTCTTAAAATGCTCAGTAACACTTTTCGTTTGATACCCATATCGTACAAACATTCTAGAGTCACCCCTGGCCCACCCTAATGGCGATATCTCGAAAAGGCCTATAGACCTAATGCCCACTCCCTCTTAAAATGCTCAGTAACACCTTTCATTTGATTCCCATATCGTACAAACACATTCTAGAGACACCCCTGGTCCACCTTTACGGCGATATCTCGAAACGGCGTCCACCTATGGAACTAAGGATCACTCCTTTTCAAAATACTCATTAACAGCTTTCATTTGATACCCATATCGTACAAACAAATTCTAGAGTCAGCCCTGGTCCACCTTTATGGCGATATCCCTAAATGGCGTCCATCCATAGAACTATGGCCTACTCTCTCTTAAAATACTCTTTAATACCTTCCATTTGATACACATGTCATACAACCACATTCCAGGGTTACCCTAGGTTCATTTTCCTACATGGTGATTTTCCTTATTTTGTCTCCATAGCTCTCAACTGAGTATGTAATGTTCGGTTACACCCGAACTTAGCCTTCCTTACTTGTTAACTCTTATTTTTCGTTCAGTTCCATTCCCGTAATTCTCAAACTTGTTATGAAATGTTTTAAATATATATTCCGATTGCATCATCAAATAAGAAAGATTTCTCTTGTCGAGAAAAATATGAAAAAAATGCATATTATGGGTTTTTTCAAACCTTTTTGGCATTTAATAACAGTTTTTTGTTATTAATATTTCTTATTAATAACAAAGAAATTATCTATTAATAAAAAATAAATAAATAATTTTCTTGCCGGCTTGAGGTCCAATTTTGTAAATAAATTTTCAAATATAATTAATACACCGACCAGCATAAGAATGAACTACAAGGCGGACATCGGTAATTGCGCGAGCTCCTACAGACATTTGATAACAAACAGACGGACAGTACAAAACTCCGCGTTGAGCAGTGAAGACGCGTAAAACAATGTATGTCAATAATGTTTTTTATGAATGTTTGTTTTGATGCCAATTGTTATTATACTCAGTTGAGCAGAGCTCACAGAGTATATTAAGTTTGATTGGATAACGGTTGGTTGTACATATATAAAGGAATCGAGATAGATATAGACTTCCATATATCAAAATAATCAGGATCGAAAAAAAATTTGATTGAGCAGTGTCCGTCCGTCCGTCCGTCCGTCCGTTAACACGATAACTTCAGTAAGTTTTGAGGTATCTTGATGAAATTTGGTACGTAGGTTCCTGAGCACCCATCTCAGATCGCTATTTAAAATGAACGATATCGGACTATAACCACGCCCACTTTTTCGATATCGAAAATTTCGAAAAACAGAAAAAGTGCGATAATTCATTACAAAAGACAGATACAGCGACGAAACTTGGTAGATGCGTTGAACTTATGACGCAGAATAGAAAATTAGTAAAATTTTGGACAATGGGCGTGGCACCGCCCACTTTTAAAAGAAGGTAATTTAAAATTTTGCAAGCTGTAATTTGGCAGTCGTTGAAGATATCATAATGAAATTTTGCAGGAACGTTACTCCTATTACTATATGTACGCTTTATAAAAATTAGCGAAATCGGAGAAGGACCACGACAACTTTTAAAAAAAATTTTTTTAAAGTAAAATTTTAACAAAAAATTTAATATCTTTACAGTATATAAGTAAATTATGTCAACAGTCAACTCCAGTAATGATATGGTGCAACAAAATACAAAAATAAAAGAAAATTTCAAAATGGGCGTGGCTCCGCCCTTTTTCATTTAATTTGTCTAGGATACTTTTAACGCCATAAGTCGAACAAAAATTAACCAATCCTTTTTAAATTTGGTAGGGGCATAGATTTTATGACGCTAACTGTTTTCTGTGAAAATGGGCGAAATCGGTTGATGCCACGCCCAGTTTTTTTACACAGTCGTCCGTCTGTTCTTCCGCATGGCCGTTCACACGATAACTTGAGCAAAAATCGACATATCTTTAATGAACTTAGTTCACGTGCTTACTTGAACTCACTTTATCTTGGTATGACAAATGAACGAAATCCGACTATGACCGCGCCCACTTTTTCGATATCGAAAATTACGAAAAATGAAAAAAAATGCCATAATTCTATACCAAATACGAAAAAGGGATGAAACATGGTAAGGTAATTGGATTGTTTTATTGACGCGAAATATAACTTTAGAAAAAACTTTATAAAATGGTTGTGACACCTACCATATTAAGGAGAAGAAAATGAAAAAGTTCTGCAGGGCGAAATAAAAAACCCTTAAAATCTTGGCAGGTATTACATATATAAATAAATTAGCGGTATCCAACAGATGATGTTCTGGATCACCCTGGTCCACATTTTGGTCGATATCTGGAAAACGCCTTCACATATAAAATTAAGGGCCACTCCCTTTTAAAACCCTCATTAATACCTTGAATCTGATACCCATATCGTACAAACACATTCTAGAGTCACCCCTGGTTCACCTTTATGGCGATATCTCAAAAAGGCGTCCACCTATAGAACTAAGACCCACGCCCTTTTAAAATACTAATTAACACCTTTCATTTGATACCCATATCATACAAACATATTGTAAAGTCACCCCTGGTCCACCTTTATGGCGATATCTCGAAAAGGCGAACACCTATAGAACGAAGGCCCACTCCCCTTTAAAAATACTCATTAACACCTTTCATTTGATACTCATATCGTACAAACAAAGTCTAGAGTCACCCCTGGTCCACCTTTATTGCGATACCTCGAAAAGGCGTCCACCTATAGAACTAAGGCCCACTCCCTTTTAAAATACTCATTAACTCCTTTCGTTTGATACCCATATCGTACAAACGCATTCTAGAGTCAACCCCGATCCACCTTTATGGCGATATTTCACCTATACAACAACCACCACTCCCTTTTAAAACCCTCATTAATACCTTTAATTTGATACCCATATCGTACAAACAAATTCCAGGGTCACCCCTGGTCCATCTTTAAGGCGATATCTCGAAACGGCGTCCACCAATGGAACTAAGGATTACTCCCTTTTAAAATACTCATTAACACCTTTCATTTGATACCCATGTCGTACAAACGCATTCTAGAGTCAACCCCGATCCACCTTTATGGCGATATTTCACCTATACAACAACCACCACTCCCTTTTAAAACCCTCATTAACACCTCTCTTTTGATACCCATATTGTACAAACAAATTCTAGGGTCACCCCTGGTCCACCTTTATGGCGATATCTCGAAACGGCGTCCACCAATGGAACTAAGGATTACTCCCTTTTAAAATACTCATTAACACCTTTCATTTGATACCCATATCGTACAAACGTATTCTAGAGTCAACCCTGATCCACCTTTATGGCGATATCTCGAAAAGGCGACCACATATACAACAACCACCACTCCCTTTTAAAACCCTCATTAATACCTTTAATTTGATACCCATATCGTACATACACATTCTAGAGTCACCCCTGGTCCACCTTTATGGCGATATCTCGAAAAGGCGACCACCTATACAACAACCACCACCTCCTTTTACAACCCTCATTAGTACCTTTAAATTGATACCCATATCGTACAAACAAATTCCAGGGTCACCCCTGGTCCACCTTTAAGGCGATATCTCGAAACGGCGTCCACCAATGGAACTAAGGATTACTCCCTTTTAAAATACTCATTAACACCTTTCATTTGATACCCATATCGTACATACACATTCTAGAGTCACCCCTGGTCCACCTTTATGGCGATATCTCGAAAAGGCGACCACCTATACAACAACCACCACTCCATTTTAAAACCATCATTAATACCTTTAATTTGATACCCATATCGTACATACACATTCTAGAGTCACCCCTGGTCCACCTTTATGGCGATATCTCGAAAAGGCGACCACCTATACAACAACCTCCACTCCCTTTTAAAACCCTCATTAATACCTTTAATTTGATACCCATATCGTACAAACAAATTCCAGGGTCACCCCTGGTCCACCTTTAAGGCGATATCTCGAAACGGCGTCCACCAATGGAACTAAGGATTACTCCCTTTTAAAATACTCATTACCACCTTTCATTTGATACCCATATCGTACATACACATTCTAGAGTCACCCCTGGTCCACCTTTATGGCGATATCTCGAAAAGGCGACCACCTATACAACAACCACCACTCCCTTTTAAAACCCTCATTAATACCTTTAATTTGATACCCATATCGTACAAACGCATTCTAGAGTCAACCCCGATCCACCTTTATGGCGATATTTCGAAACGGCGTCCACCTATAGAACTAAGGCCCACTCCCTTTTAAAATACTCATTAACACCTTTCTTTTGATACCCATATTGTACAAACAAATTCTAGGGTCACCCCTGCTCCACCTTTGTGGCGATATCTCGAAACGGCGTCCACGTATGGAACTAAGGATTACTCCCTTTTAAAATTTGATACCCATATCGTACAAACACATTCTAGAGTCACCCCTGGTCCATCTTTATGGCGATATTTCGAAACGGCATCCACCTATAGAACTAAGGCCCACTCCCTTTTAAAATACTCATTAACACCATTCGCTTGATGCCCATATTTTACAAACAAATTCTAGGGTCACCCCTGGTCCACCTTTGTGGCGATATCTCGAAACGGCGTCCACCTATGGAACTAAAGATTACTCCCTTTTAAAATACTTATTAACACCTTTCTTTTGATACCCATATTGTACAAACAAATTCTAGGGTCACCCCTGGTCCACCTTTATGGCGATATCTCGAAACGGCGTCCACCTATGGAACTAAGGATTACTCCCTTTTAAAATACTCATTAACACCTTTCATTTGATACCCATATCGTACAAACGCATTCTAGAGTCAACCCTGATCCACCTTTAAGCTGATATCTCGAAACGGCGTCCACCTATGGAACTAAGGATTGCTCCCTTTTAAAATACTTATTAACACCTTTCTTTTGATACCCATATTGTACAAACAAATTCTAGGGTCACCCCTGGTCCACCTTTATGGCGATATCTCGAAACGGCGTCCACCTATGGAACTAAGGATTACTTCCTTTTAAAATACTCATTAACACCTTTCATTTGATACCCATATCGTACAAACAAATTCTAGAGTCAACCCTGATCCACCTTTATGGCGATATCCCTAAATGGCGTCCACCTATAGAACTATGGCCCACTACCTCATAAAATACTCTTTAATGCCTTTCATTTGATACACATGTCATACAAACACATTCCAGGGTTTCCTTCGGTTCATTTTCCTACATGGTTATTTTCCTTTATTTTGTCTCCATAGCTCTCAACTGAGTATGTAATGTTCGGTTACACCCGAACTTAACCTTCCTTACTTGTTTTTATTTTGTTTATGTTTCATTATATTGTTATAGTTAATCCTGAAGACGGTTACAGTAGGTAACGGAAATATATTGAAAAAACTCAACAATTTTTGAATTTTTATTTACAAAATTGGACCTCAAGCCGGCAAGAAAATTATTTATTTAAAAAAGAAAGGTCGCTTAAAACTTATAATAAAAAATAAATAAATAAATGGGTAATAATAATTAAAAAATTATCTTCCTCCCACCAATGGTCAAGCACAAACCGTTCTTAAATTGAGAACGAAAACTGTTAAATCAACCGCAAATCGTTCTCGAATCTTGAGAACGAAAAATCTTAAATCAAGCCCAAGTAGTGTTTGAAATGAGCACAGAAAGTTCACAATTCAATACTAAAGTGGTCATAAAATACGAACGGTATGCTTGAAAAAACTGTTCTTAAAACAACCCCATCGGTCACGAGTTAAGAAAAAACGTACTTAACAGACTTTTGTCAACAAATAAATGTTCTTAATTTTGAACTTGTTTCGTTCCTTTTAGAACGATTTTTTCCCTGAGTGTGACAGCCTTTCTATACAAAGAACTCGAAGAGTTGGCATAAGCAATTGACAGTAAAATATTAAAAAGCTGATCTTAGTATAGCGGATAACCTTCGGAGAGGTACACTAAGCGTGATCCTTTGCTATTTATCACACGGCCTTCCCCTATGTATGTGAAAACGCAAACTGTTCACCAGTAAGATCGTGTGAGTCAGGCTAATAAAACTCAACGCAGTATGGTGAAAGTGTTAGCCTCAGCAGGCTTCGCTGTATGACATCGGCATCAGATTCCACACGGCCTCGCCGAGCTTTTACAGGAGTTACAAGTAAGTAATAACATTATCTTCCAAAGGAAACTACTGGATATTGAAAGAGCGTTTGGATTCCTGTCGGAGAAGTCATTGGAGGAGCAAGCTTTTCCAAAATCACTCTCATATAGGCTCTTGGTCAAATGAACATTGGAGAAACGAGAAGACGCCTTTAGTATTTTTAACCCATTAACATTCAGAAAATTCAGCCTCCACCTCGAATAAACTGCATGCAGTGAAAGCTTGCCGTCGAGAAACTGCAGACAGCAAATTATTACTCCACTCGGCTTCCACAAATGCTCACTTCGCTGTTGTGTGATTGTAGCTTGCTCCGCCTAACACACGGAAGATCGTGGGTTCAAGGTTCGATCAAAGCCACATAAAAAATATTCAATTAGAAAAAACTTTTCTTAGTTGGGTCGCCTCTCGGCGATGGATTGGCAAACACTTCAAGTGTATCTCTGACATGAAATGCTTCTCAATGAAAATTAATCCGGCAAGCAGCTGCCTTTCGGAGTCGGCATTCCCATCACGCCAATTTAAAAGTCAAAAATCGGAAGAGAAGCTCGGCCTAAATATCCTCAAAGGTAAATCACTTCAAGTATTTTTTTTTAATATCTGCAATGCATAATTAGAGAAACTCACCTGTTTCAGTGCTATTTTGTTAAGCAAATTAACGCCGAGCGCCAAAAGTACTAGCTCCACTCCACCGCCGACAAAAGTGGCTATGCCAAAAGCCGCAGCATCATCCTTGATTGCCTGCATATTCTCCGCATAGCTTGCATTGGTGCTGAATTAAAAAAAATAAAAGAGAAATATATACAGTTTTAAAAAATGCTTTAAGAGTACCCACAGAGTTTTCCCCCCGCCAAAAAGTTTTAAAACTACTGTTGGTGTCGATGTGCCTATACCAACATTTCGATCAATGAGCAGCGCAGAAAATTCGGCATAGATAATTGTACTATAAGGTACACCGACCGCGGCTAGTGAAGCTAGAATAACACCAACAACTACAAGTAACCGATCCAAGATTGTGGCATAACGAAACTGAAAATATTAAAAGAAAATAATGTTGAAGGAAAGAGCTTCGCATAGAGGTCTAAACAATAGAGAAAAATTTCATAAAAAAATATTTAAGAAAAGTTTCCTTTGTCATAAAGCTCATGAAATTTAATACATTTTCAAACACTTACACAGGCCGACAAGAAATTTGACCATAAACCAGACCATACTTTCCTAAAGGTTTTCGATGCGTTGAAAAAAAAAGATATTTGAGCGAAAAAAAAGATATTCTTCTTTAAGATGCTATGTGTGCTTTAAAAAAAAAAAAAAATCTGTCGTTCATATATAACCTCAAAAATGGCAAAAACGGTATTTTTGCACATTTAGGTTAGGATATCTCAAAATCCTGACGTGATAGAGCAATTCTGCGTCCAGATTTGAATTCAGCGCATCGAAAACCTTTAGGAAAGTATGGTCTGGTTTATGGTCAAACAAATCGGTCTCATTTTGTCGGCCTGTGTTATTATTAAGAATTTATGAGCTTAACACCCGGCTTATAATAATTGAATATTCAATTATTATGTTTTTTCTAAGAGAAACTGAAAAGAAAGAAACATTTACTGGCCTATTGCGATGGTCCCATTTCGAAAACCTCCACGTAATCATCATCAGGTAATTTCGTAATATTATCAAAGGTTTCACCGAGATTCGAGCCGCGAATCATACGGTGAAACTACAGTTGCCTTAACCACTAGACTATCCCGCTTGTATTTGTTTCCTTACAAAATTAATAGAATTAATGAGATAAACTGAATTAAGCAAGGAAACAAATACAAGCAGGATAGCCTAGTGGTTAAGGCAACTGCAGTTTCTCCGTGTGAATATTACGAAATTGCCTGATGATGATTACGTGGCGGTTTTCGAAATGGTACCATCGCAATATGCCAGTAAATGTTCCTTTCTTTTCAGTTTCTCTTAGAAACAACGTAATAATTGAATATTCAGTTATTATAAGCCGGTGTTAAGCTCATGAATTCATAATAATAAGTATAAATTGAACACACCATTAAAACAAACAAACATTTTCTAACACTACAACACAGGTATTTTATTCAAAGTGTGCAAATAACTGTTACTGGTCAAAATATAAACGAAAAAATATTAGACAGAAGGGGTAATTCCAACAGCATTAGAAGTATATAAATGATTTCCTTTCTACACAGACTATTTATAATAAAACTTATAACTGTTACGATCCCTGTTTCAATTACAATGTTAACGAGAGAGCTTGGGTTTTGCTTTTCATATCGACTTCAAGAACACCACTACATAAATGACTACAGTTTGTGAATAAAATCTGAACCCACAGATTTTTTCTAGATTCGTCCCTGGTTTGTTTTAATTTTTTAACGAATACATATACAATGATGATAATATGTTTGTATTTATTGTGTAGATTCCTAAATTATTGAAAGCTACTGACCAGGTCTGCCATTTTCACTTCGATTTAAAGGTTCCACTTTGTTTCTTCTTAAAAGTTTCCTCTTTGCCTTCAACACTTCACTTTTTACTCGACGATATTTCTATATCGAAATTTGTAAATATCACTCTAGCATGATACATGATTACTTCCTAGAATGCTCCCGTACCAATAATTACACAAATTATTACATATGTACATATATATAATAAACAAATCTAAAAATGATAACCAAATAAAATATTTAAATATATTTGGCACTTGGAGATGCCGGACCCGCAAAAAAAAAATTCAGTAAAAGGTCAAAAAAGATGCTATGACACTTTGTATGTTTACGAAAATTTGATTTTTGTGCCCTTTGATCTGAGTACCTAAAAATGGGCCCATTCTGCTAGCGGATATACATATGTACCTTCACAGTACCTAATAAAACTTCTCTATGCATCACATCTCACAAATCAAAAAATAACTAAAGCTTGCTTTGCACACAGAGTATATTAACTTTGATTGGATAACGGTTGGTTGTACAGGAATAAAGGAATCGAGATAGATCAAAATCATCAGTATCGAAAAAAATTTGATTGAGCCATGTCCGTCCGTCAGTCCGTCTGTCCGTTAACACGATAACTTGAGTAAATATTGAGATATCTTCACCAAATTTGGTACAGGAGTTTATCTGGACCCGGAATAGATTTGTATTGAAAACGAGCGAAATCGATGATAACCACGCCCACTTTTTATATATATAACATTTTGGAAAACACAAAAAACCTGATTATTTAGTAAATAATACACCTAAAATGTTGAAATTTGACGTGTGGACTGATATTGGGACTCTTGATAAAAATTTGAAAAAAAAAATTTAAAATGGGCGTGCCACCGCCCCAATTTTCTATAAAAATGGACGAGATCGGTTAAAGCCCACGCCCACTTTTATATAAAAGATTTTTTAAAAGGTCGTAGACGAGAATAATAAGCTATATCTTAGCGAAAAGGGCTTTGTATTAATATAATTTTACTTTCTAAATAGACGTATAACATTAAATTGGAAAACACAAAAATTTTTGAAAATGGATGTGGCACCGCCCCTTTTATGACTAAGCAATTTTCTATGACATTTTTTTTAAACGGGCGGTGTCACGTGTTATGTAGAAAAATAAATTATCTGAAATCTAATGTACAATTGAAGCTCACGCTGAGTATATAATGTTCGGTTACACCCGAACTTAGACCAGTGATGATAATCATGGTACATTTGTACTTTTTTTGGTACATTTCGCTTCCCGAAAGTACGTTGGTACTACATTGACATATTTGGTACATTTTTGTAAAATATAGCACTACACTTCAAGACATTTGCAAAGCAGATCTGAATGTACAAAAAAATTTTAAATTTTTCGAAGAAAATATATAGTTAAGTTGTTTTGTTGCCGAGCACAATTTGACATTTGCAATTATGGATCATTTAGATATGCTTATGAAAAATAGCATACCAGATTCTAAAATTGTAAACAAATCTTGCATCAATAGAATTGAAGCACAGAAAAAAAAAACAAATAAACAAATAATAATTGCATTTGTCAGAAGAATTATTACCCTCTAATTATAGATGAAACGACTGATATATGTATATCAAAAAATTTGGTAGTTTCGATTCGAATTTTTGATAAAAAGTTCATTGATAGATTTTTAGATTTGATACATTTGACCGATAGTAGCACGGAGGGCATTTTAAATGCCATTATTAAATATTTGAAAGACCATTCAGTACCACTTGAAAATATGATTGGTTTCACTGCTGACAATTGCTCGGTTATGATGGGAGCAAAAAGCGGAGTGCAAGCAAGGCTGAAGCAAGTTGTTCGAAATTTTCATGTTAATGGATGTGTTTGTCACATTTTAAATTTAGCTTCAATGGCCGTTTGTGATGTATTTCCCAATAAAATTGATACATTTTTAAAAGACGTAAACTATCATTTTTGTAACAGCTCCCTTAGGAGGGCAGATTCTCAGAGTTTTCAAGAACATTTCGGTACAGAAATGCATGTTATACTAAAGTGCGCTCCCACAAGGTAGCTTTCGAGACAAGCAGTCATAGATAGAATTCTTGAGCAATGGGATGCCCTCAAGTATTATTTTAATCTTTACGTATTTGAAAATAAAAGCAGTAATCAAAATATTAATCTTATTTCTGAAAATTTTCAAAGTCCTAATTATAAAGTATATCTTACATTACTTTCTTATATTTTAAATGAAATAAATAGTGTGAATATAGAAAATTTATAAAAAAATGTTATTTAGCCTCCAGTCCTATTTGGATGTTAAATATTGATTCAGACGAAAATCACTTAATCCCAGATGAAGTTTACTGAGGTGTTAATGTGGATATTATCCCCATATTTATAGAATATTACTAGCAGACCCGGCAGACGTTGCTCTGCCCTAAATTTGGTCTATCTGCATACATTTTAATAAGCTTTTTCCGTCTAACTCTGCCCTACCCCTCCACACTTTTTTCTAATCTCTTTATTCACTCCTCCCTCCGTCTTTTTCGCTTCATCTCCATCTCCATCTTCGTCTCATTCTATCTCTTTTTCAGTATCCTTCTCTCTTTGCTCTTCTCTCAAGTTTTTCTCTTTCTTCTTCATCTTTTATTGCAAGTACCAGAGGGTGGTATGTATTTTGTCCCAGTCCCACTCCGAGTCTCAGTCTCAGTCCCAGTCCTAGTCCTAATCCTAGTCCCAGTCCATCTCTATTATACTTCCCGGAAAAAAGCATCATAAATACTAATATAGGCAAATTTATATACGAAATTTCAGGCAAATCGAATTGGACGTATGCAAATAAGTATGTGGGTATTATTAATTCATGTCTTTATTTCGGCTTCGCAAGCATATTTATCAGTTTTGCCAGGTTGATGCGACTAAATCGAATATCACAATGAACTTCAGAGCTCTCACCAACAGCTTTCATTTGATATCC
Organism: Eurosta solidaginis; assembly: GCF_040869045.1. Classification (NCBI taxonomy): domain Eukaryota; kingdom Metazoa; phylum Arthropoda; class Insecta; order Diptera; family Tephritidae; genus Eurosta; species Eurosta solidaginis. The sequence continues at coordinate 209,408,457 of NC_090321.1, forward strand.
ATAATACACACACATTCTAGCGGTATCCGGGTCCATGTTTTGGCCTATATTTCGAGACCCTAGTCACTCAGCGGTGTAAAATTTACTCTGTATTATAGCACACATCAACAGCTTCCATTTGATACCCATAATGTAAAAACATATTCTAGGTGTATCCGGGTCCGCGTTTGGGCTATATCTCGAGACCCTATCCTCCCAGTTGTATGAAAATTATCCTGTACTATAGCACTCATCAAAAGCTTTCATTTGATATTCATATTGTATAAACACATTCTAGGGGTACCCAGGTCCACGTTTTGGGCTATATCTCGAGACCCTAGCCTCCCAGTTGTATGAAAATTATCCTGTACTATAGCACTCGTCAACAGCTCTCATTTGATATCCATATTGTATAAACACATTCTAGGGGTACCCGGGTTCACGTTTTGGGCTATATCTCGAGACCCTATCCTCCCAGTTGTATGAAAATTATCCTGTACTATAGCGCTCATCAACAGCTTTCATTTGATATCCATATTGTATAAACACATTCTAGGGGTACCCGGGTCCACATTTTGGGCTATATCTCGAGACCCTAGCCTCCCAGTTGTATGAAAATTATCCTGTAATATAGCACTCATCAACAGCTTTCATTTGATATCCATATTGTATAAACACATTCTAGGGGTACCCGGGTCCACATTTTGGGCTATATCTCGAGACCCTAGCCTCCCAGTTGTATGAAAATTATCCTGTACTATAGCACTCGTCAACAGCTTTCATTTGATATCCATATTGTATAAACACATTCTAGGGGTACCCGGGTCCACATTTTGGGCTATATCTCGATACCCTATCCTCCCAGTTGCATGAAAATTATCCTGTACTATAGCACTCGTCAACAGCTTTCATTTGATATCCATATTGTATAAACACATTCTAGGGGTACCCGGGTTCACGTTTTGGGCTATATCTCGATGCCCTAGCCTCCCAGTTGTATGAAAATTATCCTGTAATATAGCACTCATCAACAGCTTTCATTTGATATCCATATTGTATAAACACATTCTAGGGGTACCCGGGTCCACATTTTGGGCTATATCTCGAGACCCTAGCCTCCCAGTTGTATGAAAATTATCCTGTAATATAGCACTCATCAACAGCTTTCATTTGATATCCATATTGTATAAACACATTCTAGGGGTACCCGGGTCCACATTTTGGGCTATATCTCGAGACCCTAGCCTCCCAGTTGTATGAAAATTATCCTGTAATATAGCACTCATCAACAGCTTTCATTTGATATCCATATTGTATAAACACATTCTAGGGGTACCCGGGTCCACATTTTGGGCTATATCTCGAGACCCTAGCCTCCCAGTTGTATGAAAATTATCCTGTACTATAGCACTCGTCAACAGCTTTCATTTGATATCCATATTGTATAAACACATTCTAGGGGTACCCGGGTCCACATTTTGGGCTATATCTCGATACCCTATCCTCCCAGTTGCATGAAAATTATCCTGTACTATAGCACTCGTCAACAGCTTTCATTTGATATCCATATTGTATAAACACATTCTAGGGGTACCCGGGTTCACGTTTTGGGCTATATCTCGATACCCTATCCTCCCAGTTGCATGAAAATTATCCTGTACTATAGCACTCGTCAACAGCTTTCATTTGATATCCATATTGTATAAACACATTCTAGGGGTACCCGGGTTCACGTTTTGGGCTATATCTCGATGCCCTAGCCTCCCAGTTGTATGAAAATTATCCTGTAATATAGCACTCATCAACAGCTTTCATTTGATATCCATATTGTATAAACACATTCTAGGGGTACCCGGGTCCACATTTTGGGCTATATCTCGAGACCCTAGCCTCCCAGTTGTATGAAAATTATCCTGTAATATAGCACTCATCAACAGCTTTCATTTGATATCCATATTGTATAAACACATTCTAGGGGTACCCGGGTCCACATTTTGGGCTATATCTCGAGACCCAGCCTCCCAGTTGTATGAAAATTATCCTGTAATATAGCACTCATCAACAGCTTTCATTTGATATCCATATTGTATAAACACATTCTAGGGGTACCCGGGTCCACATTTTGGGCTATATCTCGAGACTCTAGCCTCCCAGTTGTATGAAAATTATCCTGTACTATAGCACTCGTCAACAGCTTTCATTTGATATCCATATTGTATAAACACATTCTAGGGGTACCCGGGTCCACATTTTGGGCTATATCTCGAGACCCTATCCTCCCAGTTGTATGAAAATTATCCTGTACTATAGCACTCGTCAACAGCTTTCATTTAATATCCATATTGTATAAACACATTCTAGGGGTACCCGGGTCCACATTTTGGGCTATATCTCGAGACCCTAGCCTCCCAGTTTTATGAAAATTATCCTGAATTATAGCACTCATCAACAGCTTTCATTTGATATCCATATTGTACAAGAATGTTTTCCAGTATTTATAGAATGGTTCAAGGCATATTGTCGATTCCACATTCATCCACAAACGTAGAAAGGATATTTTCTATACAAAATTTAATTAAAACCACGTATGGAAATAGAGTTCAAACAAACACAGTTTTGAATTTACTAAAAACTAAAGACCTGATGAAATCAACTAACAATAGTTGTCATAATATAGATACGAAAAAACGCTTTTTGTCAACTGAGGTATTTAAAGAACTCAAAGAAGAAGAACTGCTAATGTAGTGGTTGAAAAATGAGTTATTAATATAGATGTAGGCGACAATTTGTCAACTTTTATATCAGAATCTAAATATTTTGTACCTAAAATGTTTTTATGAAATGTTTTTGCATTGAATGCAGCTGTTATTTTTTATACTCAGTTGAGCAGAGCTCGCAGAGTATATTAACTTTGATTGGATAACGGTTGGTTGTACAGGTGTAAAGGAATCGAGATAGATATAGACTTCCATATAGCAAAATCATCAGTATCGAAAAAAAATTTTATTGAGCCATGTCCGTCCGTCCGTCTGTCCGTTAACACGATAACTTGAGTAAATTTTGAGGTATCTTGATGAAATTTGGTATGTAGGTTCCTGGGCACTCATCTGAGATAGTTATTTAAAATGAACGATATCGGACAATAACCACGCCCACTTTTTCGATATCGAAAATTTCGAAAAATCGAAAAAGTGCGATAATTCATTACCAAATACGCATTAAGCGATGAAACTTGGTAGGTGAGTTGGGCTTATGACGCAGAATAGAAAACTAGTAAAATTTTGGACAATGGGCGTGGCACCGCCCACTTTTACAAGAAGGTAATTTAAAAGTTTTGCAAGCTGTAATTTGGCAGTCGTTGAAGATATCATGATGAAATTTGGCAGGAACGTTACTCTTATTACTTTATGTCTGCTTGATAAAAATTAGCAAAATCGGAGAACGACCACGACCACTTTTAAAAAAAAAAATTTTTTTAATTCAAATTTTAAAAGAAAAGTTAATATGCCAACATTCAACTCCAGTAATGATATGGTGCACCAAAATACAAAAATAAAAGAAAATTTCAAAATGGGCGTGGCCCCGCCCTTTTTCATTTAATTTGTCTAGGATGCTTTTAATGCCATAAGTCGAACAAAAATTAACCAATCCTTGTGAAATTTGGTAGAGGCTTAGCTCCTAGGACGATAACTGTTTTCTGTGAAAAAGGACGAAATTGGTTGAAGCCACGCCCAGTTTTTATACACAGTCGACCGTCTGTCCTTCCGCTCGGCCTTTAACACGATAACTTGAGAAAAAATCGATATATCTTTACTAAACTCAGTTCACGTACTTATCTGAACTCACTTTGTATTGGTGGAAAAAATGGCCGAAATCCGACTATGACCACGCCCACTTTTTCGATATCGAAAATTACGAAAAATGAAAAAAATGCCATAATTCTATACCAAATACGAAAAAAGGAATGAAACATGGTAATTGCATTGGTCTATTGACGCAAAATATAACTTTAAAAAAAACTTGGTAAAATGGGTGTGACACCTACCATATTAAGTAGAAGAAAATGAAAAAGTTTTGCAGGGCGAAATCAAAAGCCCTTGGAATCTTGGAAGGAATACTGTACGTGGTATTACATATATAAATAAATTAGCGGTACCCGACAGATGATGTTCTGGATCACCCTGGTCCACATTTTGGTAGATATCTCGAAAACGCCTTCACATATACAACTAAGGGCCACTCCCTTTTAAAACCCTCATTAATACCTTTAATTTGATACCCATATCGTACAAACACATTCTAGAGTCACCCCTGTCCACGTTTATTGCGATATCTCGAAAAGGCGTCAACATATAGAACTAAGGCCCACTCCTTTTTAAAATACTCATTAACACCTTTCGTTTGACACCCATATCGTACAAACAAATTCTAGACTCACCCCTGGTCCACCTTCATGACGATATCTCGAAAAGGCGTCCACCTATAGAACTAAGGCCCACGCCTTTTTAAAATACTCATTAACACCTTTCAATTGATACCCATATCATACAAAAAAATTCTAGAGTCACCCCTGGTCCACCTTTATGGCGATATCTCGAAAAGGCATCCACCTATAGAACTAAGGCCCACTCCCTTTTAAAATACTCATTAACACCTTTCATTTGATACCCATATCATATAAACAAATTCTAGAGTCACCCCTGGCCCACCTTTATGGCGATATCTCGAAAGGGCATCCACCTATAGAACTAAGGCCCACTCCCTTTTAAAATACTCATTAACACCTTTCATTTGATACCCATATCGTACAAACAAATTCTAGAGTCACCCCTGGTCTACTTTTATGGAGATATCTCGAAAAGGCGTCCACCTATAGAACTAAGGCCCACGCCCTTTTAAAATAGTCATTAGCAACTTTCATTTGATACCCATATAGTACAAACAAATTCTAGAGTCACCCCTGGTACACATTTATGGCGATATCTCGAAAAGACGTCCACCTATAGAACTTAGGCCCACTCCCTTTTAAAATTATCATTAACACATTTCATTTGATACCCATATCGTACAAACAAATTCTCGAGTCAGGACTGGTCCACCTTTATGGCGATATCCCTAAATGGCGTCCATCTATAGATCTATGGCCCACTTCCTCTTAAAATACTCTTTAATGCCTTTCATTTGATACGCATGTCATACAAACACATTCCAGGGTTTCCCTCGGTTCATTTTCCTACATAGTTATTTTCCCTTATGTTGTCACCATAGCTCTCAACTGAGTATGTAATGTTCGGTTACACCCGAACTTAACCTTCCTTACTTATTTTTATACTCAGTTGAGCAGAGCTCACAGAGTATATTAACTTTGATTGGATAACGGTTGGTTGTACAGGTATAAAGGAATCGAGATAGATATAGATTTCCATATAGCAAAATCATCAGTATCGAAAAAAAATTTGATTGAGCCATGTCCGTCCGTCCGTCCGTCTGTCCGTTAACACGATAACTTGAGTAAATTTTGAGGTATCTTGATGAAACTTGGAACTTAGATTCCTGGGCACTCATCTCAGATCGCTATTTAAAATGAACGATATCGGACTATAACCACGCCCACTTTTTCGATATCGAAAATTTCTAAAAACCGAAAAAATGCGATAATTCATTGCCAAAGGCGGTTAAAGCGATGAAACTTGGTAGATGGGTTGACGTTATGACGCAGAATAGAAAATTAGTAAGATTTTGGACAATGGTTGTGGCACCGCCCACTTTTACAAGAAGGTAATTTAAAAGTTTTGCAAGCTGTAATTTGGCAGCCGTTGAAGATATCATGATGAAATTTGGCAGGATCGTTACCACTATTGCTATATATGTGCTAAATAAAAATTAGCAAAATTGGTTGAAGAAAACGCCCACTTTTTAAAAAAATTTTTTTTTAATTCAAATTTTAACAAAAAATTTAATATCTTTACTGTATAAAAGTAAATTAAGTCAAAATGCAACTTCAGTAATGACATGATGCAACAAAATACAAAAATAAAAGAAAATTTCAAAATGGGCGTGGCTCCGCCCATTTTCGTTTAGTTTGTCTAGAATACCTTTAATGCCATAAGTCGAAAACAAATTTACCAATCCTTCTCAAATTTGGTAGGGGCATAGATTCTGTGACGGTAACTGTTCTCTGTGAAAATGGGCGAAATCGGTGGAAACCACGCCCAGTTTTTATACACAGTCCGCCGTCTTTCCTTCCGCTCGGCCGTTAACACAGTAACTTCAGCAAAAACCGATATATCTTTACTAAACTTAGCCCACGTACTTATCTGAACTCACTTTATCTTGGTATAAAAAATGGCCGAAATCCGACCATAACCACGCCCACTTTATCGATATCGAAAATTTCGAAAAATGAAAAAAATGCCATAATTCTATACCAAATACGAAAAAAGGGATGAACCATTGTAACTGGATTAATTTATTGACGCAAAATATAACTTTGGAAAAAATTTGTAAAATAGGTGTGACACCTACCATATTAAGTAGAAGAAAATGAAAAAGTTCTACAAGGCGAAATCAACAGCCCTTGGAATCTTGGCAGGAATACTGTTAGTGGTATTGCATATATAAATAAATTAGCAGTACCCGACAGATGATTTTCTGGATCACCTGGTCCACATTTTGGTCGATATCGCGAGAACGCCTTCACATATATATCTAAGGGCCACTCGCTTTTAAAACCCCCATTACCACCTTTCATTTGATACCCATATCGTACAAACACATTCTAGAGTCACCCTGGCCCACCCTAATGGCGATATCTCGAAAAGGCGTCCACCTATAGACCTAATGCCCACTCCCTCTTAAAATGCTCAGTAACACCTTTCGTTTGATACCCATATCGTACAAACATTCTAGAGTCACCCTTGGTCAACCTTTATGGCGATATCTCGAAAAGGCGTCCACCTATAGAACTAAGGATTACTCCCTTTTAAAATACTCATTACCACCTTTCATTTGATACCCATATCGTACAAACACATTCTAGAGCCACCCCTGGCCCACCCTAATGGCGATATCTCGAAAAGGCGTCCACTTATATACCTAATGCCCACTCCCTCTTAAAATGCTCAGTAACACCTTTCGTTTGATACCCATATCGTACAAATATTCTAGAGTCACCCCTGGCCCACCCTAATGGCGATATCTCCACCTATAGACCTAATGCCCACTCCCTCTTAAAATGCTCAGTAACACCTTTCGTTTGATACCCATATCGTACAAACACATTCTAGAGCCACTTATATACCTAATGCCCACTCCCTCTTAAAATGCTCAGTAACACCTTTCGTTTGATACCCATATCGTACAAATATTCTAGAGTCACCCCTGGCCCACCCTAATGGCGATATCTCCACCTATAGACCTAATGCCCACTCCCTCTTAAAATGCTCAGTAACACCTTTCGTTTGATACCCATATCGTACAAACACATTCTAGAGTCACCCCTGGCCCACCCTAATGACGATATCTCGAAAAGGCGTCCACCTATAGGCCTCATGCCCACACCGTCTTAAAATGCTCAGTAGCACCTTTCGTTTGATACCCATATCGTACAAACATTCTAGAGTCACCCTTGGTCCACCTTTATGGCGATATCTCGAAAAGGCGACCACCTATAGAACTAAGGATTACTCCCTTTTAAAATACTCATTACCATCTTTCATTTGATACCCATATCATACAAACACATTCTAGAGTCACCCCTGGCCCACCCTAATGGCGACATTTCGAAAAGGCGTCCACATATAGACCTAATGCCCACTCCCTCTTAAAATGCTCAGTAACACTTTTCGTTTGATACCCATGTCGTACAAACATTCTAGAGTCACCCCTGGCCCACCCTAATGACGATATCTCGAAAAGGCGTCCACCTATAGGCCTCATGCCCACACCGTCTTAAAATGCTCAGTAGCACCTTTCGTTTGATACCCATATCGTACAAACATTCTAGAGTCACCCTTGGTCCACCTTTATGGCGATATCTCGAAAAGGCGACCACCTATAGAACTAAGGATTACTCCCTTTTAAAATACTCATTACCATCTTTCATTTGATACCCATATCATACAAACACATTCTAGAGTCACCCCTGGCCCACCCTAATGGCGACATTTCGAAAAGGCGTCCACATATAGACCTAATGCCCACTCCCTCTTAAAATGCTCAGTAACACCTTTCATTTGATTCCCATATCGTACAAACACATTCTAGAGACACCCCTGGTCCACCTTTATGGCGATATCTCGAAACGGCGTCCACCTATGGAACTAAGGATCACTCATTTTCAAAATACTCATTAACAGCTTTCATTTGATACCCATATCGTACAAACATATTCTAGAGTCACCCCTGGTCCACCTTTATGGCGATTTCTCGAAAAGGCGTTCACCTATAGAACTAAAGCCCATTCGCTTTTAAAATATTCTTTACCACCTTTCATTTGATACCCATATCGTACAAACACATTCTAGAGTCACCCCTGGTCCACCTTAATGGCGATATCTCGAAAAGGCGTGTGGAACTAAGCATCACTCCCTTTTAAAATACTCATTAACACCTTTCTTTTGATACCCATATTGTACAAACAAATTTTAGGGTCACCCCTGGTCCACCTTTGTGGCGATATCTCGAAACGGCGTCCACCTATGGAACTAAGGATTACTCCCTTTTAAAATACTCATTAACACCTTTCTTTTGATACCCATATTTTACAAACAAATTCTAGGGTCACCCCTGGTCCACCTTTATGGCGATATCTCGAAACGGCGACCACCTATACAACTACCACCACTCCCTTTTAAAATCCTCCTTAATACCTTTAATTTGATACCCATATCGTACAAACAAGTTCTAGGGTCACACCTGGTCCACCTTTATGGCGATATCTCGAAACGGCGTCCTCCTGTGGAACTAAGCATCTCTCCCTTTTAAAATACTCATTAACACCTTTCTTTTGATACCCATATTGTACAAATAAATTCTAGGGTCCCCCTGGTCCACCTTTATGGCGATATCTCGAAACGGCGTCCACCTGTGGAGCTAAGCATCACTCCCTTTTAAAATACTCATTAACACCTTTCTTTTGATACCCATATTGTATAAACAAATTCTAGGGTCACCCCTGGTCCACCTTTATGGCGATATCTCGAAACGGCGTCCACCTATGGAACTAAGGATTACTCCCTTTTAAAATACTCATTAACACCTTTCTTTTGATACCCATCTTGTAGAAACAAATTCTAGGGTCACCCCTGGTCCACCTTTATGGCGATATCTCGAAACGGCGTCCACCTATGGAACTAAGGATTACTCCCTTTTAAAATACTCATTAACACCTTTCATTTGATACCATATCGTACAAACGCATTCTAGAGTCAACCCTGATCCACCTTTATGGCTATATCCCTAAATGGCGTCCACCTATAGAACTATGGCCCACTCCCTCATAAAATACTATTTAACACCTTTCATTTGATACACATGTCATACAAACACATTCCAGGGTTTCCCTCGGTTCATTTTCCTACATGCTTATTTTCCCTAGCTCTCAACTGAGTATGTAATGTTCGGTTACACCCGAACTTAACCTTCCTTACTTGTTTAAATATTAATTTTATGTTCCTTACTGGTACTCAATAAAGAAATGTTTTTATATATGTACATAATTGTACGCTTCAATCGATAAACTTCTTTTATTATTTTTACTGGAAAAGTATTTCTTCATAAATCATATTTCCCTGTTATACTACCTTAAATTTTGTCTTAAAAAGTTTCCTGACTAAAAACAGTTTTTGGACAAAGAAGCAGAATATAGCTCTAGTTTGGTTCAAATTCACATCCGAAGACTTTTGGTACATTTTTGAATGATTTGGTACATTTTTTTCCTCGTTTGGTACAAAATGAAAAAATCCATTTATCATCCATGACTTAGACAAAAAACGCGAGTACTCCTTAAATAATGTAAGGAATACTCCTTTGGGAGTATAGGAGTATTCCAAAACTAATCTGTATTCATACAAAAAATGTGCTCAAATTAACATTGCGATGTCCTAGGAGAGGAGTAGGTGATCCCACTCTCGCTTTGTTTGTGAGTATTCCATAGAGTACATACATGAGAGTACTTTCCAAAGTACTTTCACTGTAGTACTCCATGGAGTACCCACAGAGCATCATATGCCAAAGTACTAAAGAGGAATTGTGTCGGAAAGAATTATCGGAGTGAATTTAATAGTAAGGAAGGCTAAGTTCGGGTGTAACCGAACATTACATACTCAGTTGAGAGCTATGGAGACAAAATAAGGAAAATCACCATGTAGGAAAATGAACCTAGGGTAACCCTGGAATGTGGTTGTATGACATGTGTATCAAATGGAAGGTATTAAAGAGTATTTTAAGAGAGAGTAGGCCATAGCTCTATGGATGGACGCCATTTAGGGATATCGCCATAAAGGTGGACCAGGCTGACTCTAGAATTTGTTTGTACGATATGGGTATCAAATGAAAGGTGTTACTGAGCATTTTAAGAGGGAGTGGGCCTTAGGTCTATAGGTGGACGCCTTTTCGAGATATCGCCATTAGGGTGGGCCAGGGTGACTCTAGAATGTGTTTGTACGATATGGGTATCAAATGAAAGGTGGTAATGAGTATTTTAAAAGGGAGTAATCCTTAGTTCTATAGGTGGACGCCTTTTCGAGATATCGCCATAAAGGTGGACCAAGGGTGACTCTAGAATGTTTGTACGATATGGGTATCAAACGAAAGGTGTTACTGAGCATTTTAAGAGGGAGTGGGCATTAGGTCTATAGGTGGACGCCTTTTCGAGATATCGCCATTAGGGTGGGCCAGGGGTGACTCTAGAATGTTTGTACGATATGGGTATCAAACGAAAGGTGTTACTGAGCATTTTAAGAGGGAGTGGGCATTAGGTCTATAGGTGGACGCCTTTTCGAGTTATCGCCATTAGGGTGGGCCAGGGGTGACCCTAGAATGTGTTTGTACGATATGGGTATCAAATGAAAGGTGGTAATGAGTATTTTAAAAGGGAGTAATCCTTAGTTCTATAGGTGGACGCCTTTTCGAGATATCGCCATAAAGGTGGACCAAGGGTGACTCTAGAATGTTTGTTCGATATGGGTATCAAACGAAAGGTGTTACTGAGCATTTTAAGAGGGAGTGGGCATTAGGTCTATAGGTGGACGCCTTTTCGAGATATCGCCATTAGGGTGGGCCAGGGTGACTCTAGAATGTGTTTGTACGATATGGGTATCAAATGAAAGGTGGTAATGAGTATTTTAAAAGGGAGTAATCCTTAGTTCTATAGGTGGACGCCTTTTCGAGATATCGCCATAAAGGTGCACCAAGGGTGACTCTAGAATGTTTGTACGATATGGGTATCAAACGAAAGGTGTTACTGAGCATTTTAAGAGGGAGTGGGCATTAGGTCTATAGGTGGACGCCTTTTCGAGATATCGCCATTAGGGTGGGCCAGGGTGACTCTAGAATGTGTTTGTACGATATGGGTATCAAATGAAAGGTGGTAATGGGGGTTTTAAAAGCGAGTGGCCCTTAGATATATATGTGAGGGCGTTCTCGCGATATCGACCAAAATGTGGACCAGGTGATCCAGAAAATCATCTGTCGGGTACTGCTAATTTATTTATATATGCAATACCACTAACAGTATTCCTGCCAAGATTCCAAGGGCTGTTGATTTCGCCTTGTAGAACTTTTTCATTTTCTTCTACTTAATATGGTAGGTGTCACACCCATTTTACAAAGTTTTTTCCAAAGTTATATTTTGCGTCAGAAAATCAATCCAGTTACAATGGTTCATCCCTTTTTTCGTATTTGGTATAGAATTATGGCATTTTTTTCATTTTTCGTAATATTCGATATCGATAAAGTGGGCGTGGTTATGGTCGGATTTCGGCCATTTTTTATGCCAAGATAAAGTGAGTTCAGATAAGTACGTGGGCTAAGTTTAGTAAAGATATATCGGTTTTTGCTGAAGTTACTGTGTTAACGGCCGAGCGGAAGGACAGACGGTGGACTGTGTATAAAAACTGGGCGTCGCTTCCACCGATTTCGCCCATTTTCACAGAGAACAGTTACCGTCATAGAGTCTATGCCCCTACCAAATTTGAGAAGGATTGGTAAATTTTTGTTCGACTTATGGCATTAAAAGTATTCTAGACAAACTAAATGAAAATGGGCGGAGCCACTCCCATTTTGAAATTTTCTTTTATTTTTGTATTTTGTTGCATCATATAATTACTGGAGTTGAATTTTGACTTAATTTACTTATATACAGTAAAGATATTGAATTTTTTGTTAAAATTTGAATTAAAAAAATTTTTTTTTTAAAAAGTGGGCGTGTTCTTCATCCAATTTTGCTAATTTTTATTTAGCACATATATAGTAATAGTAGTAACGTTCCTGCCAAATTTCATCATGATATCTTCAACGACTGTCAAATTACTGCTTGCAAAACTTTTAAATTACATTCTTGTAAAAGTGGGCGGTGCCACGCCAATTGTCCAAAATCTTACTAATTTTCTATTCTGCGTCATAACGTCAACCCATCTACCAAGTTTCATCGCTTTAATCGCTTTTGGCAATGAATTATCGCATTTTTTCAGTTTTTCGAAATTTTCGATATCGAAAAAGTGGGCGTTCTTATAGTCCGATATCGTTCATTTTAAATAGCGATCTGAGATGAGTGCCCAGGAATCTACGTACCAAATTTCACCAAGATACCTCAAAATTTACTCAAGTTATCGTGTTAACGGACAGACGGACGGACGGACATGGCTCAATCAAATTTTTTTTCGATACTGATGATTTTGATATATGGAAGTCTATATCTATCTCGATTCTTTTATACCTGTACAACCAACCGTTATCCAATCAAAGTTAATATACTCTGTGAGCTCTGCTCAACTGAGTATAATGAAAGTAAATGAAGAGGGGCAATATAACTTTTATATTTTTTACTACGAATATTCTTATGTTATTTAGCTTTTGCGTGAATAAACTAATATTTCTCTGTACTATGTATACATAAAACCAGTGCGCGGTTGCATTTTATCAGAGTTGCCATAGTTTTTGCCACAGTTTTTTTTTTATTATCAGTTATTTGTATGCAATATTTTACTTTTGGCAACTCTGTTCGATCGTCATCGTGTCGTGATCACGGTCGTTAAAAAACGAGCAATGATCGGCTGATGGTGGTCCGCAAACGCATTGCAAAGGGGTATTGTTAGAGTACTCCAACATGAAGAAAATGGAACACGTAATCCAACAATTTTTGCAGGGTTTATTTATTTTTTTTTTGTAGATGTATTAAGGCGGAATGTGCGGCCGCCGTGGTGTGGTGGTAGCGTGCTCCGCCTACCACACCGAAGATCCTGCGTTCACGCCCGGGCAAAGCAACATCAAAATTTTAGAAACAAGTTTTTTCAATTAGAAAAAAAATTTTCCAGGCGTGGTCGCCCCTCGGCATTGTTTGGCAAGCACTCCGAGCGTATTTCTGCCATGAAAAGCTTCTCAGTGAAAACTCATCTGCCTTGCAGATGCCGTTCGGAGTCGGTTTAAAACATGTAGGTTCTATCCCGCCAATTTGTAGGGAAAATTAAAGGCTCACGACGCAAATTAGAAGACAAGTTTGGCTTAAAATCACTTCGGAGGCTATCGCGCCTTACATTTTTATAAAGACGGATTCCCTTTTATAAAGAGTTGGACCCTAAGTTTTAATTTAATTGAATTCCAGTTTAATATATTCAAAACAAAATTTTATTTTTTCATAGCTTCCCTCGAAACTTCAACTTACCAAGGCAGAGTAGGGATATTTTGCTTCTGTAACAGCTTTCTCTCTGTAACAAGAAACAACATACTTAAATAAATAAATTTTAAAAGATTGCATGCAACTTACTGCTGATTTGTTTCTTGGAAATCTGCTGGTCCAGGTAACGAATTCGACTTCTTGAATTTGTCATTTGATTCCATTGTACTTTGGATAGACACATTGTAGCCACTGTTTACCATTTTTAAACGAATTGCCTACAGTCACGTATGAAGCTATATGAAAGGATAACAAATAGGAGGTAAAACTAATTTATATTACTGCTAGAAACAATAATTGGTGATGAAAAAAAGATCTAATTTTTGATTTCTTATCCTAGTTCATAGTTAAAAGGCCAGATACTGATTACTAATAATTAAAATAATTAATTTTCGAAGAGTGCATTCATAAATTTTCTCACACACACCCTATTTTCAGAGTAAAACATAACGGTTGTCTTTTTAAGCTTGGTATTCAAGACATCATATACAAATATAGAATATTCAATGCTTAACCCAGAAAACCTTAATACCAAATCGAAAAAATGCATATTCACCGGCGGCAACATATTTTAATAAATAAAACCACCGGCGGCAACATATTTTAATAATAATTGAGGGCTAATTTAAAAAGGTTTTTATTAGTTTCAGAAGTCTACCACACTTTATTGACAAGAGGTTCTAGTTCAAGCCATTTAAAGTAGGTTTAATTTTTTTACAGTGACTGAAAGGACTTGTAAGTTGGAGGAACCGCTTTGTAGAAATCGTCATTACTAACTGAAACAATCACAGCACCAGCGTCTTGTTCGAAATCACAATAACCAATAATAGCAATAACGGGAACAAGTACCTTTTACAATGCGAAGCAATGATCCTCATAAAATATAGTCTACAAATTTTCTGTTTTCGAATTCGAAAAATTATCTGGTTTAATTTGAAACGTGGCTATATAACATGGAAAAAACAGTATGATACAAAAACAAATAGCCAAGTTATTTGAATTATATTAAAAAATTTCAATAGAAAAATTTATTATACCTTTTCAAGAAGTATTTCAGAAAGCCTAGATGCGTGTATTTCGGCAAAACCTACAAGAAATTCAGACATATCCAAGTGTATTTCGACCATGATGAAAATAAACAAGTAAGGAAGGTTAAGTTCGGGTGTAACCGAACATTACATACTCAGTTTGGAGCTATGGTGACAAGATAAGGGAAAATAACCATGTAGGAAAATGAACCGAGGGTAACCCTGGAATGTGTTTGTATGACATGTGTATCAAAGGGAAGGTATTAAAGAGTATTTTAAGAGGATATCGTACAAACAAATTTTAGAGTCAGGCCTGGTCCACCTTTATGGCGATATCCCTAAATGGCGTCCATCTATAGAACTGTGGGCCATTTAGGGATATCGCCATAAAGGTGGACCAGGCCTGACTCTAGAATTTGTTTGTACGATATGGGTATCAAACGAAAGGTGTTAATGAGTATTTTAAAAGGGCGTGGGGCTTAGTTCTATAGGTGGACGCCTTTTCGAGATATCGCCATAAAGGTGGACCAGGGGTGACTCTAGAATGCGTTTGTACGATATGGGTATCAAATTTAATGTATTAATGAGGGTTTTAAAAGGGAGTGGTGGTAGTTGTATAGGTGGTCGCCTTTTCGAGATATCGCCATAAAGGTGGACCAGGGGTGACTATAGAATTGGTTTGTACGATATGGGTATCAAATGAAAGGTTTTAATGAGTATTTTAAAAGGGAGTGTCCCTTAGTTCCATAGGTGGACGCCGTTTCGAGATATCGCCATAAAGGTGGACCAGGGGTGACTCTAGAATGTGTTTGTACGATATGGGTACCAAATTAAATGTATTAATGAGGGTTTTAAAAGGGAGTGGTGTTAGTTGTATATGTGTAGGCGTTTTCCAGATATCGACCAAAATGTGGACCAGGGTGACCCAGAACATCATCTGTTGGATACCGCTAATTTATTTATATATGTAATATCACGGACAGTATTCCTGCCAAGATTTCAAGGGTTTTTTATTTCGCCTTTTCGAAATATCGCCATAAAGGTGGACCAGGGGTGACTCTAGAATGCGTTTGTACAATATGGGTATCAAACGAAAGGTGTTAATGAGTATTTTAAAAGGCCGTGGGGCTCAGTTCTATAGGTGGACGCCTTTTCGAGATATTGCCATAAAGGTGGACCAGGGGTGACTCTAGAATGTGTTTGTACGATATGGGTATCAAATTTAATGTATTAATGAGGGTTTTAAAAGGGAGTGGTGGTAGTTGTATAGGTGGTCGCCTTTTCGAGATATCGCCATAAAGGTGGACCAGGGGTGACTATAGAATTGGTTTGTACGATATGGGTATCAAATGAAAGGTTTTAATGAGTATTTTAAAAGGGAGTGTCCCTTAGTTCCATAGGTGGACGCCGTTTCGAGATATCGCCATAAAGGTGGACCAGGGGTGACTCTAGAATGTGTTTGTACGATATGGGTACCAAATTAAATGTATTAATGAGGGTTTTAAAAGGGAGTGGTGTTAGTTGTATATGTGTAGGCGTTTTCCAGATATCGACCAAAATGTGGACCAGGGTGACCCAGAACATCATCTGTTGGATACCGCTAATTTATTTATATATGTAATATCACGGACAGTATTCCTGCCAAGATTTCAAGGGTTTTTTATTTCGCCTTTTCGAAATATCGCCATAAAGGTGGACCAGGGGTGACTCTAGAATGCGTTTGTACAATATGGGTATCAAACGAAAGGTGTTAATGAGTATTTTAAAAGGCCGTGGGGCTCTGTTCTATAGGTGTACGCCTTTTCGAGATATTGCCATAAAGGTGGACCAGGGGTGACTCTAGAATGTGTTTGTACGATATGGGTATCAAATTTAATGTATTAATGAGGGTTTTAAAAGGGAGTGGTGGTAGTTGTATAGGTGGTCGCCTTTTCGAGATATCGCCATAAAGGTGGACCAGGGGTGACTATAGAATTGGTTTGTACGATATGGGTATCAAATGAAAGGTTTTAATGAGTATTTTAAAAGGGAGTGTCCCTTAGTTCCATAGGTGGACGCCGTTTCGATATATCGCCATAAAGGTGGACCAGGGGTGACTCTAGAATATGTTTGTACGATATGGGTATCAAATTAAATGTATTAATGAGGGTTTTAAAAGGGAGTGGTGTTAGTTGTATATGTGTAGGCGTTTTCCAGATATCGACCAAAATGTGGACCAGGGTGACCCAGAACATCATCTGTTGGATACCGCTAATTTATTTATATATGTAATATCACGAACAGTATTCCTGCCAAGATTTCAAGGGTTTTTTATTTCGTCCTGCAGATCTTTTTCATTTTCTTCTACTTAATATGGTAGGTGTCACACCCATTTTACAAAGTTTTTTTCTAAAGTTATATTTTGCGTCAATAAACCAATCCAATTACCATGTTTCATACCTTTTTTCGTATTTGGTATAGAATTATGGCATTTTTTTCATTTTTCGTAATTTTCGATATCGAAAAAGTGGGCGTGGTCATAGTCGGATTTCGTTCATTTTTTATACCAAGATAAAGTGGGTTCAAGTAAGCACGTGAACTAAGTTCATTAAAGATATGTCAATTTTTGCTCAAGTTATCGTGCTAACGGCCGAGCGGAAGGACAGACGGTCGACTGTGTATAAAAACTGGGCGTGACTTCAACCGATTTCGCCCTTTTTCACAGAAATAAGTTTTTGTCCTAGAATCTAAGCTCCTACCAAATATCACAGGGATTGATAAATTTTTGTTCGAATTATGGCATTAAAATTATCCTAGACAAATTAAATGAACAAGGGCCACGCCCATTTTGAAATTTTCTTTTATTTTTGTATTTTGTCATACATATAGTAATAGGAGTAACGTTCCTGCCAAATTTCATCATGATATCTTCAACGACTGCCAAATTACAGCTTGCAAAATTAATAAATTACCCTCTTTTAAAAGTGGGCGGTGCCACGCCCATTGTCCACAATTTTAATAATTTTCTATTCCGCATCATAAGTTCAACTCACCTACCAAGTTTCATCGCTTTGTCCGTCTTTGGTAATGAATTGTCGCACTTTTTCAATTTTTTGAAATTTTCGATATCGAAAAAGTGGGCGTGGTTATAGTCCGATATCGTTCAATTTAAAAAGCGATCTGAGATGAGAGCTCAGGAACCTTCATACCAAATTTCATCAAGATACCCCAAATTTACTCAAGTTATCGTGTTGACGGACGGACAGACGGTCATGGCTCAATAAAATTTTTTTTCGATCCTGATGATTTTGATATATGGAAATCTATATCTATCTCGATTCCTTTATACCTGTACAACCAACCGTTATCCAATCAAAGTTAATATACTCTGTGAGCTCTGCTCAACTGAGTATAAAAAATAAGAGCGGAATTGGTCCCAGCATTGAGTGTTTATATATTTAACAGGGCAAGCAGATTATGTATATATGTATGTACATGACATGCTGCCTCCATCAAGGAGATCGATAGGGAACTTCAGGATGGATAGAAAGGCATCGGAATTAGACTGCCCGATTTGGTATTGGCTCATGACAATGCACTAGTCATACCTGGGCTGTTGGTTGGTAGTCCGTACCAAATTTCACAAGGATTGATAGATTTTTCTTCGCCTTATGGCATTAGAAGTATTCTAGACAAATTAAATGAAAAAGGGCGGAGCCACGACCACTTTGAATTTTTTTTTATTTTTGTATTTTGTTGCACCTTATCATTACTGGAGTTGAATGTTGACATATTTTACTTATCTTAATATATAAAAAACACGTGTCAAAGGTTTGAGGCCAATGGACTCCTAAACTACTGACCCGATTTTGAATTTGTTTTGCACCCCGTGTGTAATTTGATCTAACTTGAAATATAGGATAGGTTATATCTCAGTTTATAATCGCAATATTATTTCTGAGGGGCCCGCGATTTAGAGGTACTATGACATTTTTTTTAATACAGGAAAGTCTTTAGTTATTCCATGTGCAATTTTTAAGCCGAATTTCAAAAGCAACGAAAATCTGCATTTCGGTTTAATATTATAGTGAAGTGTGAAAAATAAAAATCTATATATATAAAAAGAAAGGCTAAAATGTGCGTTAGTTGGTCGCCGGTGTTTGAAGAGATGCTTCGGTCGATTTTGTTCAAACTTTAGTTGCGTAAACCTCACACAAGTTGCGTAAACCTCACGTGGTGGTTACTACAGGTACAGGGTCTCGAGATATAGGCCAAAACGTGGGCCAGTGAATGCCTAGACAGTGTTTATACAATATGGATATCAAATGAAAGCTGTTGATGAGTGCTTTGGTATAGAGTAATATATTATCCAAAGACGGACTGGGAATGGGATTAGGACAAGGACTGGGACTGAGACTCGGAGTAGAACGGGGACTGGGACTGGAATAAAATACATACCACCCTCTGGGACAGGCAATAAGGGATGCAGAAGAATGAGAAGGAATTGAGAGAAGAGAAAAGAGAGAATAAGATTGAGAAAGAGATAGAATGAGACGAAGATGGAGATAGATGAAGCGAAACAGACGGAGGGAGGTGTGAATAAAAGGATTAGGAAAAAGTGAATAGGGGGGGAGGGCAGAGTCAGACGGAAAAAGCTTATTAAAATGTATACAGATATGCCAAATTTAGGGCAGGACAACGTCTGCCGGGTCTTCTAGTCTAACATATAAAATTCTTCTGTCACGGTGTTAGAGGCTTAACTTCTCCGAAACGGCTTAACCGATTCTCATGAAATTTTGTGAGCATATTGGGTAGGTCTGAGAATCGGCCAACGTCTACCTTTTTTTCGCTACGTGCCTAGGGTCTTGAGATCAAAACGTGGACCCCGGTACCCCTAGAATGTGTTTTTACAATATGGATTTCAAATGGAAGCTGTATGAGTGCTATAGTACAGGATAATTTTCATACAACTAGGAGGCTAGATTGTCGAGATATAGCCCAAAACGTGGACCCGGGTACCCCTAGAACGTGTTTATACAATATGGATATCAAATGATAACTGTTGATGAGTGCTATAGTACAGGATTCTTTCCATACAACTGGGAGGCTAGGGTCTCGAGATATAGCCCAAAACGTGGACCCGGGTACCCCTAGAATGTGTTTATACAATATGGATATCAAATGAAATCTGTTGATGAGTGCTACAGTACAGGATAATTTTCATACAAATGGGAGGCTAGGGTCTTGAGATATAGCCCAAAACGTGGACCCGGGTACCCCCAGAATGCGTTTATACAATATGGATATCAAATGAAAGCTGTTGATGAGTGCTATAGTACAGGATAATTTTCGTACAACTGGGATGCTAGGGTCTCGAGATATAGCCCAAAACGTGGACCCGGATACCCCTAGAATTTGTTTTTACATTATGGGTATCAAATTGATGCTGTTGATGTATGCTTTAGTACAGAGTAAGTTTTACACCGCTGGGTGACTACGGTCTCGAGATATAGGCCAAAACATGAACCCGGATACACCTAGAATGTGTTTTTATATTATGGGTATCAAATTGAAGCTGTTGATGTGTGCTATATACAGAGTAAGTTTTACACCGCTGAGTAACTAGGGTCTCGAGATATAGGCCAAAACATGGACCCGGATACCCCTAGAATGTGTGTATTATGGATATCAAATGAAAGCTGTTGCTGAGAGCTCTAAAGTTCATTGTGATATTCGATTTAGTCGCATCAACCTGGCAAAACTGATAAATAAGCATGCGAAGCCGAAATAAAGACAAGAATTAATAATACCCACATACCTATTTACATACGTCCTATTCGATTTGCCTGAAATTTCGTATATAAATTTGCCTATATTATTATTTACGATGCTTTTTTCCGGGAAGTATACCAGAGACGGACTGGGACTGGGATTAGGACTAGGACTGGGACTGAGACTGAGAGTCGGAGTGGGACTGGGACTGAGACTCGGAATGGGACTGGAACAAATTACATACCACCCTCTGGGACTGGCAATAAGAGATGAAGAAGAAGGAGAAAAACTTGAGAGAAGAGAAAGGAGAGAAGGAGACTGAGAAAGAGATAGAATGAGATGAAGATGGAGATGAAGCGAAAAAGACGGAGGGAGGAGTGAATAAAAAGATTAGGAAAAAGTGTAGAGGGGTAGTTAGACGGAAAAAGCTTATTAAAATGTATGCAGATAGGCCAAATTTAGGGCAGAACAACGTCTGCCGGGTCTGCTAGTATACTGTAAAGATATTAAATCTTTTGTTAAAAATTGACTTTAAAAAAATTTTTTTTTAAAGTGGGTCTGTTCGTCATCCGATTTTGCAAATCTTTATTTAGAACACATGTAGTAATAGGAGTAACGTTCCTGCCAAATTTCATTATGATATCTGTACCGACTGCAAAATTACAGCTTGCAAACCTTTTAAATGACCTTCTTTTAAAAGTGGGCGGTGCTACGCCCATTGTCCAAAATTTTACCAATTTTCTATTCTGCGTCATAAGGTCAACTCACCTACCAAGTTATATCGCTTTATCCGTCTTTGGTAATGAATTATCGCACTTTTTCGGTTTTTCGAAATTTTCGATATCGAAAAAGTGGGCGTGGTTATAGTCCGATATCGTTCATTTTAAATAGCGATCTGAGATGAGTGCCCTAGGACGTCCCGTAGTCTGATCCCGGCATCGACCGCAGGGACAGTGTCTTAGAACGTCAAGGGTTATCTGTCCGGTCAGGCGATGCAAACCTAGAAATCATCAACATCTACATCCCTCCTGCCACCTGTTGCCCCAGTGGATACCGCCCTAATATCAGCGCCTTACTCACTGGCAATAATCGCATTATCTTAAGCGATTTCAATGCCCATCACGATCTATATCATTCAAACTTGCGGGCGGACAGTAGGGGTGAGATATTGGCGGATCAAATAGAAGAAACGACGTTCTGCACAATAAACGGAGACGCTCCCACACGTATGGTAGGAAGCTGTCACAGATCGCCGGATATTTCAATCGTGAGTGCAGAAGTCGTAATCTGCGTCAACTGGCAGCCGATGGTAACATTGGCATCCGACCACATGGCTATACCTTTTTCGCTCGAGCGTACCGCCGACTTCATCGTCACAGAAAAACGCACTTTAATAAACTTTAAAAAGGAAAGTGGGACGAATACAAATCCCTCCCTATCCCGACTGATGCCCGCCAAGGGGATCGTGCTTTCCGCAAGGTCATTGAATCCGCCTCGGCACGTTTCATTCCCCACTTCCCGGCGGAGGCCGCAAATTTAGCGAGAGACCGTGTTCTTATAAGACAGCTCGATCCCGGCGACAGCCAAATAAGGGATATAAACCAACGCATCAGATTGCTTATGGATGACACAAGCGGGCGAAATGGGAGGAGCACCTAAGCGGTTGTAACCTCTCTGCCGGTGTAGGTAAACTTTGGTCCACCGTAAAGCCCTATTGAATGCGTCTAGGCACAATGACAAAGTTTCCATCGCCTTTGACGATAAAGTGCTGTCGGATGCGAAAAAATGCGCGAGCGCTTTCTGCCAACAGTACATAATGCATTGTCCGGTCGAC
The DNA here is from genome assembly GCF_040869045.1 of Eurosta solidaginis. Taxonomy (NCBI): domain Eukaryota; kingdom Metazoa; phylum Arthropoda; class Insecta; order Diptera; family Tephritidae; genus Eurosta; species Eurosta solidaginis. The sequence goes on from NC_090321.1 coordinate 209,430,943, forward strand.
AAAGATAGAAGGAGGGTCAACAGACACGCACATAAACATAAATTCGGCTCGTCACCAATTACCATCACCGCCAAAGAGGTTGAGGATGCCATCGGTCATGCTAAACCATCCAAAGCAGTGGGCCCAGCCGGCATAGCCATGCCAATGTTTAAAAGCCTAGGGCAAGAGGGTTTCAAATATTTAGCACATGTTTTCAACCTGCCTCTTTCCACCTTTGTCATACCCGAAAAATGGAAAATGGCCAAGGTGGTCCCGCTACTAAAGCCTGGGAAACCAGCTAACATAGAAGAGTCGTATCACCGATATCTCTCCTATCGCCAGTAGCAAAGACGCTTGAAGCCATTTTGCTCCCCTACTTCAAAGCAAATTTGCAGCTAGCCTGTCATCAGCATGGCTTCAGAAAACTCCATAGGACCACCACCGCGCTAGACCTATGAAAAGCTTTTGATACGGTCAACCATGGCACGTTACTGCAAGACCTGGAACGGTCTACCCTACCCCCATGTCTTAAAAGGTGGACCGCAAATTATCTGGGTGGTCGGCAGGCATCGGTGCAATTTAGAAATGAAACATCAAAACGAAGAAGGATTAAACAAGGAGTGCCACAGGGTGGTGTCCTATCCCCACTTTTTTTAATTTCTACATATCTAAGCTACCTTCGCGACCAGAAGGATTTACTATCGTTTCCCACACCGATGACTGCACAATAATGGCCGCCCAGGCCCACAGATCGATGAGCTTTGCAACAGAATAAACGACTACCTCCCTGATCTCTCCAGTTTTTTCGCCTCGCGAAACCTGGCATTATCACCGACTAAATCTTCCGCGACCTTATTTACAACATGGACGCCCCAAATGTCGACCATTTTGAACATCCACGTCGATGGCACTACCCTACCGACTGTCCTACACCCCAAAATCTTGGGTGTGACGTTTGATCAGGATCTACATTTTGGTGAGCACGCAGCCGCAATTGTTCCGAAAATCCAGAGCCGTAATAAAATCCTCAAATCTCTTGCAGGCAGTACTTGGGGGAAAGACAAAGAAACGCTCATTACCACATACAAAGCAATTGACCAGCCGATTGCGTGCTACGCGTCCCCTAGGTCGCCAAGCCTAAAAATTACCCAATGGAAGAAGCTACGGGCCTGCCAAAATATTGCTCTCAGAATCGCCACGGGCTGTCTTCTTATGTCCCCAGAACACCATCTACATAATGAGGCGAGAACACTCCCCAGCAGGGAGAGAAATGAGATGCTAACCAAACAGTTCCTATTGAATACCCAGAAACCTGGGCATCCCAACAGACATCTGATTGATGAGCCAACACCGCCTAGGGGCTTAAGGAGTCATCTCCGTAAGCATTTTGAGGACATACGGCACCTGAGAACTCAGCCGTATGAAGCAAAAAAACACAAGCGGGTCCTTGGTGAACTCCACAAACAGGCGTCGGACATTTATGCCCGGAATTGCCCGGTGAATCCAGTACTCAAAGAACAGTACCCAAAACTTGCGAAAGAGGAACGCATACCCCCAGGGAAACGCGAGTCACTCTAGCTCAACTTCGTTCTGGATACTGTAACAGGTTAAATCTTACCTATCCAGAATCAACCCCGGCATGCAAAATGTATGCCCCGCTTGCAATGTGTCCCCATATGACACCAACCATCCCTTTAATTGTAATGTGGAACCAACACCTCTAACACCCCTTTCATTATGGTCCACCCCTGTTGAAACAGCAAGTTTCCGTCGATCCCGTTAGAGGATATTGATGACAATTTGTGATCGGTCGCAGCTGTTAGGTGGGGCGAAGCACTGCTACAACAACAACAACATGAGTGCCCAAGATCTTACATACCAAGTTTCATTAAGATACCTCAAAATTTACTTAACTTTGCATGTTTACGGACAGACGGACGGACATGGCTAAATTAATTTCTTTTTCATCTAGATCATTTTGATATCTATCTGGATTAGTTTATGCCAAATTTTCGGGCTTTTTTAGAACACCTTCGCTAGCGTTCATCGAAGAAACTGTGTAAGCCAGCGATGGGCAAAACGGCTCGTATGAGCCTTTTGCTCATACGGGCACGCTTTGCACGTTTAAGTGCTTGAGGGACGATCAAGTGCAGGTATGTGGGACGAAGAACACAGGGAGACAATAATATACAAACACACATAAGATTGATAAAGAGAGAGTATTTGGCCTTATACAATGTGGAAAATAGAGCTGCAACCGCTCTTATTATGTTCAAATTATTAAGCGTTAGGATAAACTAGCCTTTACCGACGGCTTCGCTCGCACTAAAAGCCCCAAATATGTAATGTCGCTTTTGTGATTCACAACTCGAACTGAATTTTCAGTTGTAATTTTAAAAGTTCCTTTATGATTCAAATCATAAACAAAGCAAGTTTTAAAATTAGGAAAATGGTCGCCGTAAATTGTACACACATGCAACGCTCCAACAATTTTTGCAGTGTGGATGTAACGATATATGTATGTGTAGCTGAAGAAATTTGAAAATTCCTCCGTAATTTGAAATTTATAAATGAAAGCAGTTATGTTTATAATAAAACAGGTAAAATTAGTCGTTGTTTATGCGATTGGTACCTTTTTTATTTGTAAACTGATACATTTATTTCTAGGCTCACGGCAACACTGCCAACAAGTCTGAAAAGGGTTTCGTTTTTCCACGATTGTATACGAAACGTGCATTAGTACGTTTTTCTACTACTACTTCTTCTAATGCTACTACATTAAAAATACTTTTTTTTTAAATCTTTTTATGTATTGCACAATGAATCGGCTTGCATATAATTAAATGTATATGAAGGCGAAATGAATGTCAATAATGCGCTGCTTAACATAAAGTCGACTTCAGTCTATGGTTATTCCGTTTTTCGTATTTCTTGCCAAAAAATGTATGTTTCTGTTTTCGTACTATTGCAACAAAATTTGAAAATTGGTTTTCGAAGTTGAGAGAGAATATTTTCATTTCAGTTTTTTAGTGTTTCCGCAACCTTCTTGCCATTGTAAACTTTACCAAGTAGCGCAACTAACAGCTGATCGCTCAAAATTTGCACACACACACGAACATCACTAATGGCCATATTACGGAAATCTTAGGGAAATTGAAGTTAAATTTTTAAACAGACATAAAATGTTATAATTTTGGAATATATAGCATCTAGGACACCTTAATTGCAGTAATTGAAAGAAAATGTTTGCTTATACTCAAGTATTTAATTATTTTTTCTAAATTTATCTTTAATATTGATGCAATGATTCATCCAATGCAACTCTGGTCTTCCTACTGTTCTTCATTCCACTCCATTCGAGTGCCTATTTTCACGGCCTGTGAGTGCCTTCCACTCTATTCGCAACATAACCTCGAATTAAGCTGCCAAACTATATAGTAAACAATGCTTCTTGCGATGAATATCGTTTGAGGTGGGGCGCGCGATATGTCCAATGTATTTTTTTACTCCCCTAACGCCCCAAAACACACAAACGTCTCACCAAGCACTCGCTGGCCCTGAAACTGATTTAGGAGCCGAAAATAGGCCCATCCCTGGTGTAAACAATCCAAATAGTTTTTGTTTTATTCGTGGCGCGTATATGTTCAAGGAGTTTGGTTTGAAAACGTCAGACCTAGTGAAACGTGCTAAGATAGAGAACATAAATCTAATTCTTTAGTTTTATTTTTTAGAAAAAATTTAGTAATATAGCTTTAAGCCGTCTCCAAATTGCATCTATCAAAGAAACTTGCTCTTTGTGTAGTAATCTAGAAACCAATTTGTTTTAAGCATGAGGCGCTAGTAGTAAAAGAACATAACGTTCATGTTAAGAGGGGGTCTGTCCGTTAATATACTTGAGATTGAAACAAGCCCATATATCCAAAAATTACCGCCCGAATGTTCGGATAAATTTATTGATGAGCTTTGTTCTGAGAGGTTCCCAAACACTGACCACATTCAATATCCAGTTTCAAACAGCTTAATGTTGAACAAAGATGTGAACTATGGCAGAAATATCGCATTAAGAGACGAACCTAGTTCTAAAGCGTTAAAAGTCTAGAACAGGGATCGACTGCTAATACGCGTCCAAATATATCGAGAGAGATGTCAGAGGTATTGACCTCGACAACAATAATCCGAAATTTTATCTCTGTCCGGAGATATTTGCAGTTGAAGTTGGCAATTTTATTGTGGTTGGTGTAATGTCGCTGTGCATTGAAAACATTTTGTGTACAACGGGATTTTGCACGCATTTAATTTTTATGCCATCCCATTGGTGGACCGGCCAGGGCAATTTTTTATAAGCGCGGCGCGAAGGCCGCCAATGAAGAAAGGTGTTCTGAGCAAAAATACAATGGATCCCACCTCCGGTTTCGGAGGGACCCGGGGACATTTTTCGGTTTTTCGTTAATATCTTTTAAACGATGTGAAATTTGTATTTTTCGCATTCGGATTATTAATACTGATGTCAAGACGCGTCGCTTGACACCTCACCCGACATTTTTGGACGCGTATTAGCAGTCCACCCTTGTTCTAGACTTTTACCTCTAAGTCTCTCCCCTCTCAGTGCTTTCAACTGACATTTCTTACATGGCAATATCCCTTGAAATGGCAATTTCCACCCTTAATTTGCTCAACTTTCAGCGCTTTTGGTACAAGTGTGGCTACCAACCGTTCCGCTCTGCAACCGATTAGTACCACTCGAAAGCAGTCAAACCTGCAGTGCGAGACCGTCGCTTTGCGTGATTGCGCGAAGTTCGTTTTATCTTTAAATATGTTGCAGAGTTCATACTGCATGAAAAAGCTATCCTTCATAACTGCCTGCAATCATTTCCCAGACAGTGTTTCTCCCATTAATGTGTATAACTGTACATTTTGACTACAACTTATTTTGTTAATTTAATTACTAGACTAATACTATTTTCACACAGACGGCTTATTGAATAATAAAGGCAGTTTTCTACATTAAGACGCTTATTGAGCTCAATCTTCCCTACAAAATTCGAATCTATAATTATTTCATTAGTAGCTAATCGAATGCCTAATGAAGTCAAAAGCACAATGCAACTCTGTTGGGAGCGTTCAGTTTCTTAGTTTTTGGTGTGTTCAGTGCTTAAAAATGTCATTTGTCAAAGTAAATGTCATTGTCTGCATGGCGGAACGATACAAGGTGGCCGCATCGAACAGCTGATTATAACCTTTTTTATTTGATTTGATACATCAATTACCGGCGCAGTACGATTTTGACATTTGTCCATCGAATTTACAAGTACATGGAATTTTGTTTGTTTGTAGGTATGTCACCATGCTGCCACCTTGTATCGTTCCGCCATGATCTGTCATATAGCATTGTCATTTTATTTGCTTGAAATTTCATCCTTCATACTAATCGAGCAGTTACTTCTGTGTGAAAGCAAAAAATTTACGATTTCATTAGAAAGTGAAATGAGATCATTAAGTTTCTGTGTGAAAACAGTATAAGGAATTAAGCCTAGCACCGTTTTTTATGCAACCTTTCAAATGAATCTGTCCAATAGACAGCTTCTAGGAGTGTGGACACTAAAACGATTTAAGATTTATTTATCTTTGTTGATTACATACTTTCTTTATCCATCGCTCAAGTATCGTAAAAACTTGTTTATAAGCCAAGTACACGTTAGACATCATACAATGAGTTTCCTAGCTCTGTATCACCCTCAATTCTAATGGAAATGCTCTGGAGACCTTAGAAGCAGAGTTCGTGATATTTGTGTACACATGAGTTGTGGTAGGCAGATGTCGCTGTTGTATTTCACTTTACACATAACATATATTTTTGAAAAAGTGGGATTATTAAAGGCTAGAAATTACAAACAAATCGCTGTTTTTGCATTTTCATGCAATCTTTTTATCTGGCTCAGGGTCTTCGCGACCGGATGGCGCCTAAGAAGTTTATGAATAGAGCTATTAGCACTGCAGTATCAGCTTAGTCTAATTAACAATAAAGCAAAAATAAATATTTAAACTGTGCAATAATAATAAATTCTGCATCACTATCGTTAGGTTGTAAAACACACTGCCAGACATTTTCTTAAATAATACATACTTACATAAAATTTTTAGGGTACATAGACAATTAATACAAGTAAGCGAGTCTAAGTTCGGGTGTAAGCGAACATATATATACTCAGCAATGAGATTCTATCTTACAGTTCATTTACTTTCAGGGTCATTGCATTTCCAAGTTTATTTACCCACCATCTTGTTAAGCGTCGAGATCTTTAACTGAACAGCTAAAAGGAATATATAAAGGAGAAAATGGAACTTTTTTTTTATACTCAGTTGAGCAGAGCTCACAGAGTATATTAAGTTTGATTGGATAACGGTTGGTTATACATATATAAAGGAATCGAGATAGATATAGACTTCCATATATCAAAATAATTAGGATCGAAAAAAAATTTGATTGAGCCATGTCCGTCCGTCCGTCCGTTAACACGATAACTTGAGTAAATTTTGAGGTATCTTGATGAAATTTGGTATGTAGGTTTCTGAGCACTCATCTCAGATCGCTATTTAAAATGAACGATATCGGACTATAACCACGCCCACTTTTTCGATATCGAAAATTTCGAAAAACCGAAAAAGTGCGATAATTCATTACAAAAGACAGATAAAACGACGAAACTTGGTAGGTGGGTTGACGCTATGACGCAGAATATAAAATTAGTAAGATTTTGGACAATGGGCGTTACAAGAAGGTAATTTAAAAGTTTTGCAAGCTGTAATTTGGCAGTCGTTGAAGATATCATAATGAAATTTGGCAGGAACGTTACTACTATTACTATATATGTGCTAAATAAAAATTAGCAAAATTGGATGAAGAACACGCCCACTTTTTAAAAAAAAATTTTTTTTAATTCAAATTTTAACAAAAAATTTAATATCTTTACTGTATATAAGTAAATTAAGTCAAAATTCAACTCCAGTAATGATATGATGCAACAAACTACAAAAACAAAAGAAAATTTCAAAATGGGCGTGGCTCCGCCCATTTTCATTTAGTTTGTCTAGAATACTTTTAATGCCATAAGTCGAACAAAAATTAATCAATCCTTTTGAATGTGTTTCTATGACATGTGTATCAAATGAAAGGCATTAAAGAGTATTTTATGAGGGAGTGGGCCATAGTTCTATAGGTGGACGCCGTTTCGAAATATCGCCATAAAGGTGGACCAGGGGTGACTCTAGAATGCGTTTGCACAATATGGGTATCAAATTAAAGGTATTAATGAGGGTTTTAAAAGGGAGTGGTGGTTGTTGAATAGGTGGTCGCCTTTTCGAGATATCGCCATAAAGGTGGACCAGGGGTGACTCTAGAATGCGTTTGTACGATATGGGTATGAAATTAAAGGTATTAATGAGGCTTTTAAAAGGGAGTGGTGATAGTTGTATAGGTGGTCGCCTTTCCGAGATATCGGCATAAAGGTGGATCAGGGGTGAGTCTAGAATTCGTCTGTACAATATGGGTATCAAATGAAAGGTGTTAATGAGTATTTTAAAAGGGCGTGGGGCGTAGTTCTATAGGTGGACGCCGTTTCGAGATATCGCCATAAAGGTGGGCCAGGGGTGACTCTAGAATGTGTTTGTACGATATGGGTATCAAATTAATTGTATTAATGAGGGTTTTAAAAGGGAGTGGGCCTTAGTTCTATAGGTGGACGCCTTTTCGAGATATCGCCATAAAGGTGGACCAGGGGTGACTCTAGAATGTGTTTGTACAATATGGGTATCAAACGAAAGCTGTTAATGAGTATTTTAAAAGGGCGTGGGGCGTAGTTCTATAGGTGGACGCCGTTTCGAGATATCGCCATAAAAGTGGGCCAGGGGTGACTCTAGAATGTGTTTGTACGATATGGGTATCAAATTAAATGTATTAATGAGGGTTTTAAAAGGGCGTGGGCCTTAGTTCTATAGGTGGACGCCTTTTCGAGATATCGCCATAAAGGTGGACCAGGGGTGACTCTAGAATGCGTTTGTACGATATGGGTATGAAATTAAAGGTTTTAATGAGGGTTTTAAAAGGGAGTGGCGGTAGTTGTATAGGTGGTCGCCTTTTCGAGATATCGGCATAAAGGTGGACCAGGGGTGACTCTAGAATTCGTCTGTACAATTTGGGTTTCAAACGAAAGGTGTTAATGAGTATTTTAAAAGGGCGTGGGGCGTAGTTCTATAGGTGGACGCCTTTTCGAGATATCGCCATAAAGGTGGACCAGGGGTGACTCTAGAATGTGTTTGTACGATATGTGTATCAAATGAAAGGTGTTAATGAGTGTTTTAAAAGGGAGTGATCCTTAGTTCCATAGGTGGACGCCGTTTCGAGATATCGCCATAAAGGTGGACCAGGGGTTACCCTAGAATTTGTTTGTACGATATGGGTATCAAATGAAAGGGGTTAATGAGCACTTTAAAAGGGAGTGGGCCTTAGTTCTATAGGTAGACGCCTTTTCGAGATATAGCCATAAAGGTGGACCATGGGTGACTCTAGAATATGTTTGTACGATATCAAATGAAAGGTATTAATGAGTACTTTAAAAGGGCGTGGGGATTAGTTCTATAGGTGGACGCCTTTTCGATATATCGCCATAAAGGTGGACCAGGGGTGACTCTAGAATGTGTTTGTACCATTTTACAAAGTTTTTTTCTAAAGTTATATTTTGCGTCAATAAACCAATCCAAATACCATGTTACATCCCTTTTTTCGTATTTGGTCTAGAATTATGGCATTTTTTTCGTTTTTCGTAATTTTCGATATCCAAAAAGTAGGCGTGGTCATAGTCGGATTTGGGCCATTTTTTATACCAATACAAAGTGAGTTCAGATAAGTACGTGAACTGAGTTTAGTAAAGATATATAGATTTTTGCTCAAGTTATCGTGTTAACGGCCGAGCGGAAGGACAGACGGTCGACTGTGTATAAAAACTGGGGGTGGCTTCAAGCGATTTCGCCCTTTTTCACAGAGATAAGTTATCGTCCCAGAATCTAAGCCGCTACCAAATTTCACAAGGATTGGTAAATTTTTGTTCGACTTATGGCATTAAAAGTATCCTAGACAAATTAAATGAAAAAGGGCGGAGCCACGCCAATTTTGAAATATTCTTTTATTTTTGCATTTTGTTGCACCATATGATTACTGGAGTTGAATGTTGACATAATTTACTTATATACTGTAAAGATATTAAATTTTTTGTTAAAATTTGACTTTAAAAATTTTTTTTTTTAAGTGGGCGTGATCGTTCTCCGATTTTGCTAATTTTTATGAAGCATACATATAGTAATAGGAGTAACGTTCCTGCCAAATTTCATCATGATATCTTGAACGACTGCCAAATTACAGCTTGCAAATTTTAAATTACCTTCTTTTAAAAGTGGGCGGTGCCACGCCCATTGTCCAAAATTTTACTAGTTTTCTATTCTGCGTTATAAGTTCAACTCACCTACCAAGTTTCATTGCTTTGTCCGTCTTTGGTAATGAATTATCGCACTTTTTCGGTTTTTCGAAATTTTCGATATCGAAAAAGTGGGCGTGGTCATAGTTCGATATTGTTCATTTTAAATAGCAATCTGAGATGAGTGCTCAGGAACCTACATACCAAATTTCATCAAGATACCTCAAAATTTACTCAAGTTATCGTGTTAACGGACGGACGGACGGACATGCTCAATCACATTTTTTTTCGATCCTGATAATTTTGATATATGGAAGTCTATATCGATCTCGATTCCTTTATACCTGTACAACCAACCGTTATCCAATCAAAGTTAATATACTCTGTGAGCTCTGCTCAACTGAGTATAAAAAAAAAACATTGTAAATGGTCCTGGCCCTCTACACAACACTTTCAATATCAAATTCAAACAAAAACGACCAATTTTAGCAAAATTTGGTAAGAACATTCTTTCTATAATAGTAACTGTTTTACAGCTTTTTACCGAAGACGAAGGGGGTTCCGAGATTGAACCTTCAGATTCCGAAAAGCCCGGAAGATAAAAATCTCGAAAAACGTCATCCATTGCCCCGAAGCACGTCCCTCTCCATTTTTCCGCATTTCCTCTTACAATGACACTTTGGTAGCTTTGATGTGAATTTATTTTCCAAAAAGCTATGGCGTTTTTGGCGGTTTGGTCTGTTTTTTAAATTTACTTACAGACAGATGGACGGACGGGTCATGCTTAATAAGGAACTGAGCATTTATGTTAAATCGGCCATCGAACATGTTGTAGGTAATGACCATACAAATTAATGTTGGGATAATTTTTTTCGTTTAAGTTATTATTTTGGACATAAAGTGCCTGTAGGGAAAATCTTTAGTTCAAACCTGGTGCGCTTCTAGTGCATTCAGAAAGACTACTAGTTCGCCATTTATTTCTGTTCTGTGTTTTCAAAATGCTAATTTAATATGGCGATGTGTTATGTGGTGGAAATTAATCCTGCTCATTACCTTTTCTGTCGTTCTGAACTATATACAAATTTCCACTTTGGAACTATGTATTTCTTTTATAGGCACTCTTTCCGAACAATTTAGATCTAGTTGTCTTGTTGATACTATTTCGTTGGTTCCGAACCAGACCGAAATTCTACATGTTGCTGCTAATAAAATTGCATTATTTTTTTGATAGTTCCGAACCACTCCATAAATATCTGCAATGGAAATATCTACTCCCATGCTAAGATAGGTCTAACCCAGGTGAAAGTTCGAAATTTTTTAAATATTACCTTTTTCCACAGACTATATTCTACGAGTTTCGATGCAATGTTTCGGATTCCCTGAAATTGCCCTCTGAAGGACTTAGGCATGTATAATATGAATTAACTCAAGTGTAAGTGGCTTGTGATCTCGAAATATATGCTATAGAGTTTACGTATGCAAAAGGCTGCAAAGTATGGAGAAATTAAACATATTCAAAGTCGAAGCTAGCATCAGCTTCTTTTTGTAGATAGATATTTATCAAGATATATAAACTAGGATATATAAAAGCCCAAACTGTCGATTTTTGAACAAGGGAAAATTTAGTATTTATCGAGTATGTCCTATTTGGTACTTTAGGTCTAGTTCTGAGCCAGAAATCGGCATCAGTAGTAACTGACTTTCCTACAGGGGCAGAAGTTGTTATCAATGTTATGCCGGCTGTGATTATACTCCAATTAACTTAAATTTTACATAGAGATCTATGTATTAAACAATTTCAAGTCGCTTTGCTTAAACAATGAAATAAATAAACAAAAGGTGTAAATATATACATACATACACGTTATTCGCACATGTAAATAAATTATCATTCCATATAAACAAACGATAACAAAGTGGAGGTAAATGTTGTTTGAAAAATTGAAGAAAACGTTATTTAAATAATCGTAATTTTTTATTGGTTTAAATTATTCTATGTACGTACTTTTGTTACAGAAAAGAAACAAAATATCATAAAAATGATAGACTTAATACTAAGTATAAATAAGTACTTGTGGACATCTAAACATTAAGTACTTAGTTGATAATTTTTATGGCATCCCTATGGTGGTCATAAACATGAATCGAAATTGCTAGGGAGCTTTCGAAAATGTTATTCATACTAGACTTGTGAGATAATGATTAAATTGTGTGACAAAAGGAAAATTTAATATACTTTTTGCCAATCGCAATTAAGCTGGGTCCTAGAAAAGTGCTAGTATTTGCCAAGAGCACGAAGTTATTCTATAGCGTACTCGTATGTGGCACCTGATTGGGGTTCTGCCATTTGATAGTCAAAGGAATTCTGGTAACACTATGGACACATTCAGTATATATGAGGTATTTATTGACCATTGTGAATGATAACTAAGTGTGATATCTTATCTGTCAAATGCCTCACAGGATGTTCAATATGGTTGCAACGGAAAGAAAAGACGTTGCCTACAGAGCTACGTTAATAGCGAGCGCAACGAGAAGAGCGTGTGAACGCTTCCTCGAGTTGAAAAGATACGCGAGACGCCTTTGCAGGACAAAGAAAATAGAGGCGTGAGTGCGAGGAGCATGAGGCACTAGCCACCCGGAATAACGCCCGCAAATTTTACCAAAAAGTTCGGCGACTGATGGAAGATTTAAGTCCTGGGCAAACTCCTGTGAGAACGAAAACGGCGACCTTGTAACCGGTGTCGGCGAAGGGCGCATAGCTTTATTTTTTAAATGGACACAAATCTGAAACACCCTTCGTTAAAAAAGATCTGAAATTTTAGAATTTTCTCGAAAACGTTAATGTTATACATATATGACACTACTTTATTTTGCCTTGGACTCCAAGCTAGAAATACTGTCGAATATTTATCAAAACATCACAATACAAAAACAAGTTCCAAAAAGAGAGAGCAACACCAATATTCCTCCAAAATAAATTAGTTTGATGTGTTATTTCTTATTTTTTAAATTTTATTTTAAACAACTTTTTTTCACAATAAAAACATTGAGAATACAACGGACAAATTATTTCGCTTTTTCTTAAATCACTTATTTCACAAAAATGTTGATTTTAGTCGTGTATTTGTGCACAAAATTTTTATTTGTCAGTAAAAATATAGAAAAAGCAGCCGAATGTAAAAAAAACATAACGAAATATAAACTGGCTCAACTTTTGTTATTTCATCGGCCTATTGATTTGTAAGATCGCGGGTTCAAGTCTAGCTCAAGGCCCAACAATAATTTTTATACCCAGCTGTAATTGTACACAGGGTATTATAACTTTGATTGGATAGTGGTTGGTTGTACAGGTATAAAGGAATCGGGATAGATATAGACTTCCATATACCAAAATCATCAGTATCGAAAAAAATTTTTATTGAGCCATGTCCGTCCGTCCGTCCGTCTGCCCGTTAACACGATAAATTGACTAAATATTGAGATATCTTCACCAAACTTGGTACACGAGCTTATCTGGATAGGCTGGTATTGAAAATGAGCGAAATCGGATGATAACCACGCCCACTTTTTATATATATAACATTTTGGAAAACACAAAAAACCTGATTATTTAGTAAATATTACACCTAGAATGTTGAAATTTGGAGTGTGGACTGATATCAAGACTCTTGATAAAAATTTGAAACAAATTTTTAAAATAGGCTTGGCACCGCCCACTCGTGATAAAATCGTTTTTTACAAATATTATTAATTATAAATCAAAAATCGTTAGACCTATCGTAACGAAATTCGGCAGAGAATTTGCCTTTACTATAAGGAATGCTTTGAAAAAAAATTAACGAAATCGGTTAAGGACCACGCCCACTTTTATATAAAAGATTTTTAAAAGGGTCGTGGGCGAATAAAATAAGCTATATCTTTGCAAAAAAGAGCTTTATATCAAAGGTATTTCATTTCCCAAGTGGATTTATAATAATAAAAAGGGGACAATGGGCGTGGCACCGCCCTTTTATGACTAAGCAATTTTCTATGATCGTAATAAAATTGGGTACACAAATTTTCCCTATAGCAGGAATATTTCTAGAAAAAATGGACGAGATCTGTTAAAGACCACGCCCACTTTTATATAAAAGATTTTTAAACCGGTCTTTGACGAAAATAATAAGCTATATCTTAGCGAAAAAGAGCTTTGTATCAATAGAATTTTCTTCCTAAATTGAATTATAACATTAAATTCGAAAGACTAAAATTTTCGAAAATGGGTGTAAAAATTAGTTCAGAATAGAACCATATGTATATGTATTATTGCGCAGCCTTGTAACACTATTAAGCACACAAAACAAACAACAACAGCATTTCAAATGTACAGCTGGGTATATAATGTTCGGTTTCACCCGAACTTAGACATCCTTACTTGTTTTTCATGATTATTGTTAAGATATATTTTTGCTTAATTGGAAAATTTCTATAAATTAAAATAATAGAAAAAAATTTGTTTGGCAGTTTAAAAAATTGTTTTCTTTATACTAGATATTCAAATTTAAAAAATTGTTTTAATTAAGAAAAAATGTGTCATAATGATAGTAAAAAAAAAAAAATAATTGTTAGGCTTTGAGCTCGGTTCGAACCAGCTATCTTACAAACTGGCTCATTTGTTTTAAATGAACTACGTTGTATTTTGCTTGTATTTAGTTGATTTTTTGAAATAAAGGTTCTACAATTACAGCCATGGTATAAAAAGGAAGGTAGTTCAACTTCCAAATTTTTGACGTATTTAGGGATTTTTGAAGTTTCATAAACATTTTCTTCCAATTGAAAAAACTTGTTTCTAAAATTTTGCTTTTGCTTTGCCCGGGGCGTGAATCCAGGAGCTTTGGTGTGGTAGGCGGAGCATGCTACCCTCACACAAAGGTAGCCGAATATAATATGCTTTAGTACGATTTATATGCATACATATCGATTTAGAGTGCAGTAAAACATGTAGTTTTATTGAAAAATAGTTGATAATGACTCATATAGTTTATGACTCATATCTTTATGGCAGCTTGACCCCGACAGAAAAAAATACACGACAAACCCTGTGTTCTAGCTTGGCCCTATTATCATGGCCCTTCAGTGGATATTTCTTAATGCATGTTGAGAAAAGTATACCTCCAAAGGCTGCAGTGCGTGGTAGGTATTTACTTTGTTACGTTTGTGGGACGCCAATGGTTTAACAATTCCTTTCTCCAGCGCTACGCTTACTTGTAGCCAATTTATCACCATTCAATTTCATAAAAACTACGTTTAAGTATGCTAAACTCTTTAGAAACTGGTCCCTTTTTTCCAATTTTGGTACTTTTTAGGCTGTAATCAAGATTGTTTGTTTTCACTGAGGAAGAAATGTTCACCGCTGCCCACAAAATTTTCCACACCTTCATTAACCCTTATATTATAATTAACCTCAATGGATTTCTTACAAAAAATTGATGTGAACAAAATGTAGCAGAACACTGCGCTAAACAGTTCAATCAGAAAAATTTAGTCTGCTGATACTATTCCATCAATATGAGTAATTTTGGGTGCAATGATTATATCAAAATATTGGATATTTAAAAAATGTCAGTGTACATAATTTAGAATACTAAGTTTTTTAACCCAAGGAATATTAGGGGGACTCATGTAACCGTATAAATGCCTTATAAAGTGTGTAAACGTACAAATTTATCTAGTGCGTAAACGAGCTGTCAAATTTTGTATGAAAAATCATTTACACAGTTTGTATAAATTTACGCGCACATTTCATTGTGTAAACGCGGTAAACTCAAAGGAATGCAACCTTGCAGCCATTACACCGGGCATTTTCATCAGAAATCTCCAACATCAGCAAGTAAAGGCGTTTTAGTTTTGATTTTTCAATTAATCTTGGCATTTTTTAATTTGTATAACAATCAAAAAAATTTTGTTTGGCAATAATACAGCTGATAAACAATCAAGTTTATCAAGAATATTACTAGGTGCGTTCATATAACCGCGTGTGTAAATGGATATAACTTTACACCTTATAAGTTTATATGCTTTCATGAGTCACCCTATTTTTATTGGAAGTAAGGCAGGAAATGAATATAAAATATTTGTGCCAAATTATTCCCATTAGAGAGCAGAACCACAGAAACTTTAATAATAACATTGTTAATAATAACTAATTTCTCGTACCTCGTCAAATGGAAACTCGATCATTACTACACAGTTCAAACTTTTAAATCAATGGTAAATCTGAGGACTATGGCTAGATTCAATTAATGTGAGTTTTGAAATATACATTTTTCTGTAACACAAATTACATGGAAATAATGTACATTTCAAAACCCGCACTTACTGAATCTAGGCCATAGATGGAAAAATTGAAGCGTGAGGGTGCACTGGTAAACGGAAGAAAAAAGAATTAAATTTAAACAAGTAAGGAAGATTAAGTTCGGGTGTAATTGAACATTACATACTCAGTTGAGAGCTATGGTGACAACATAAGGGAAAATAACCATGTAGGAAAATGAACCGAGGGTAATCCTGGAATGTGTTTGTATGACATGGGTATCAAATGAAAGGTGTTAATGAATATTTTAAAAGGGAGTGGGCCTTAGTTCTATAGGTGGACGCCTTTTCGAGATATCACCATAAAGGTGGACCAGGGGTGACTCTAGAATATGTTTGTACGGTATGGGTATCAAATGAAAGGTGTTAATGAGTATTTTAAAAGGGCGTGGGGCTTAGTTCTATAGGTGGACGCCTTTTCGATATATCGCCATAAAGGTGGACCAGGGGTGACTCTAGAATGTGTTTGTACTATATGGGTATCAAAATAAAGGTATTAATCAGGCTTTTAAAAGGGAGTGGCGGTAGTTGTATATGTGAAGGCGTTTTACATATATCGACCAAAATGTGGACCAGGGTGACCCAGAACGTCATCTGTTGGATATCGCTAATTTATTTATATATATAATACCACGAACAGTATTCCTGCCAAGATTTCAAGGGTTTTTTATTTCGCCCTGCAGAACTTTTTCGTTTCATTCTACTTAATATGCTAGGTGTCACACCCGTTTTACAAAGTTTTTTTCTAAAGTCATATTTTGCGTCAATAAACCAATCCAGTTACCATGTTTCATCCTTTTTTTGTATTTGGTATAAAACTATGGCATTTTTTCATTTTTCGTAATTTCCGATATCGAAAAAGTGGGCGTGGTCATAGTCGGATTTCGGAAAATTTTTATACCAATACAAAGTAAGTTCAGATAAGTACGTGAACTGAGTTTAGTAAAGATATATCGTTTTTTGCTCAAGTTATCGGTTAACGTCCGAGCGGAAGGACAGACGGTCGACTGTGTATAAAAACTGGGCGTGGCTTCAACCGATTTCGCCCTTTTCAACAGAAATAAGTTACTGTCCCAGAATCTAAGCCCCTACCAAATTTCGCAAGGATTGGTAAATTTTTGTTCGACTTATGGCATTAAAAGTATTCTAGACAAATTAAATGAAAAAGGGGGAACCACGCCCATTTTGAAATTTTATTTTATTTTTGCATTTTGTTGCACCATATCATTACTGGAGTTGAATGTTGACATAATTTACTTATATACTGTAAAGATATACAATTTTTTGTTAAAATTTGACTTAAAAATTTTTTTTTTTTAAGTGGGCGTGTTCGTTCTCCGATTTTGCTAATTTTTATTAGGCATACATATAGTAATAGGGGTAACGTTCCTGCCAAATTTCATCATGATATCTTCAACGACTGCCAAATTACAGCTTGCAAAATTTTAAATAACCTCCTTTTAAAAGTGGGCGGTGCCACGCCCTTTGTCCAAAATTTTACTAATTTTCTATTCTGCGTCATAAGCTAAACTCACCTACCAAGTTTCATTGCTTTATCCGTCTTTGGTAATGAATTATCGCACTTTTTCGGTTTTTCGAAATTTTCGATATCGAAAAAGTGGGCGTGGTTATATTCCGATATTGCTCATTTTAAATATCGATCTGAGATGAGTGCTCAGGAACCTACATACCAAATTTCATCAAGATACATCAAAATTTACTCAAGTTATGGTGTTAACGGACGGACGCACGGACGGACGGACATGGCTCAATCAAATTTTTTTTCGATCCTGATGATTTTGATATATGGAAGTCTATGTCTATCTCGATTCCTTTATACCTGTACAACCAACTGTTATCCAATCAAAGTTAATATACTCGGTGAGCTCTGCTCAACTGAGTATAAAAAAGTGGAGCACCCAGCTATTGGAAACGATTTTTTTTTTTTTAACTTTTTGTCTGATTTTATAATTGATACAACGGAGCACTGGAGAAATTTAGTTTAAAAAAAAGATTTTTATGTAAATAAAACAGAACTAGTTTCGCTCGCGGCACGGTTTTGCTCTAAGGGTTTTCGTTAAAACAATTATTTATATAAGGCTTTTTGTTAGAATAAAAGTGTGTGTGACTTTGTACTTTACCACAACCTGAAATTAAAGATTTTAAAAAGAATTCGACACATTCGTGAATTGCCGAGTTGTTTGTAAGCCAATTACAACTACAAAAATTTGGTCCATTTCTTTCAGATTTGTTCTTTTTTTCGATGAATTTTGGTCCCAAATGAAAACATGGTGTGGCAACTGTGGTCACATTAAATGGAACTACTTCCATTTTTTGTATCACACTTACACCAAGACTGAAACCGTATTAGAAGGGAGAGCTACAAATTATTGAAGAAAAACACGGGAAAAATACAGAAAAATACAAGAAAACAAAGTAGTGTACTATAGCTTACAGCATACAAGCTTTTTAATGGAATAAGATACGGTTTTATGATATCATTATCGCTGAAATAAGATGACGTTTGAAAACATTTAAAGTTACACCCTTTATATTAGTATAGGTAGAGAGTAGTCGGCTCTATCGTTACGAACGTACATACATATGTATATGTGACCCGGTCTATGGAAAGGGGGCTTATGACTCAAACAAAATTACTACTACTATGAAACTGAAGAAATGCATTGTTAATCTTTAACAGCTGTTTCTCGCAATTTCTTTTTTGAGTCATAAGCCACTTTTTCATAGACCGGATCACATATGGATCCTTCAGGGCCCTAAGCACATATGGGAACTTCCGTAGAAGAGCTCACCTTAACCGAAAAACTAAACTATGATTAATGAAAAAAAAATGCTTGAATTATTAAAGAAAAATATTTAAATGTTATAAAATTAATATTTTCAAAATTTTCCTTAATTGCGATGGTGACATAATCTGTTGTAGACATAATCAGAAAAGAACATGGCCAATTTCAAAAAATTTAAATTTTTTCGGATGGATGTAGCCCGCAATTTAAATATAAGTTTATTGCGCGCAGCCTGCCAGATTTTGTGTTTGAATTTGGTTGCAGAGTGGAACTATTTTGCAACTTCTCATGTAAAAGGTGCGCTCGATAGGGTAGGAGCAACGATAAAACGAAAAGTTTGGCAGGTGACAAAACGAAAAATACGATTTAGGATACTGCAGTTTCTTTTTACCAATGTGCTCGAAATTATATCTTTGTAGTTAACTTAACTTACATTTCCACACAGCAAATAGAAAAGTTTTCTGATTTGTTAATAGAAAAGTGGAATGAGTTGTCGAACATTTCTGGAATACATAAAATTCATCATTTATCAAGCAGCGAAGACAGGCAAATAAAAGCAGCCGAGACTGCGTTTTCACATAAAAGTGTTTTATAATAATAAAATAAACTTTTAAAACGTTATTATTGCTTATTTAAAATATTTTTAAATATTAAAATATACATTTTTGAAACAAAATTCATGTTTTATTTTTAAACGTTAAATTTTCTTTAATTTGGTTTATTTTTTACATTCCTTCAAATTGGATTTTCTACAAAAAATTTTTAAATTAGTATATCAACAAAAAAAATTTTAATGGATTTAATTTCAGTAACTTAATGTCAGGTAACGTCAAGCCAGATACTTTGTCTGGTAAAAAAAAAAACGAAATGTTTTTTTTAATATAGGAAATTGGAACATTAACCTTAAATACTTAAACATCATGACAAAAAGCTTCACACGAATAGTATTACCCAATTCGATGATTATGCCTTTTCAAAATTCAAGCCAAAGGGCACTTCCGTATTTTGTAACGTCACGCCAGCCCATATATTAGCTTATATAATTTGGTATTTTTAATAAATTTTGCTAACTTTTTTACTAAAATAAAGTCCCCTTTATTACAATGCAACTATTTAAAAAAAAAATTTCCGAAATGTTATATAAAGCATTTTTTTTTTTAACATTTAGTCATACAAATATCACGTCACGTCAGTTTGGAAATACCCATATACGGTTTGAATGATCGAGCATCAAGAATCATTTACTTTTTGATTTTAAAGTGTGCAACACTGCCCCAGATGTCATTATACTTTTTAATTGACATAGGTTTTTTGTTACTTTTCACCTTATGATGAAATTAATTAATTTATGAAATGGTAGCAAACCCTTAAAATTTATTTATTTTACACTCACATTGTATAACTGTATTTGTGTTTATATTTCGTATTGAACACAGAGCAGCTTTCACCAATCAAACATTTCAAGTAATAACTTTATACATAGCAGGTGCATAAACACAAGTACTTAGATATTTTTTATTGTCACCAAAAAAAACTAGGTAAATAAATTTTTATTTAAGAGTATTTATAAGTACCGCCGTTTACAGTTGATAAGTAACCGATTAGAAATTTTAAATACCAGCAGACTTTGGTAAACAAGCAATTGTTGTTACGCTACTTAGCTTTGTTTATTTTTATAATTTTTTATTTTTTTCAAATAAATTTTTTTATATTATTAACCAAATATATTTATCATACATATGTTATTAAAACTTAATCATATTATCACAATCTTAACGCGCACAATCTTTTGTTTATACAACCCTTTTTGCCGGCAAACTACATAAAGATGCGCACTTGTACCCCGCAATGTTTCTTGATCGATGTGAAGTCCTCGCGAGATTCCGACTGAATGAAATGTTCCCAAGCGTTGTAGTTAACTTTATCGATCTTCTATACAGATTGTGATGTCCAGATTATATACTTTACTTACACACACATGTAACCAAACATGTGTATGTTTATTAGGGTTGTAAAAAAGCAAATTTTTATGTTTAAATGTATATTTGAAGAGTATTATAGATTAAAGATAGCCTTAGTCACCTGTTGCCATCTTATGTATATTTGCGGCCACCGTGGTGTGATGGTAGCGCGCTCCGCCTACCACACCGTATGCCCTGGGTTCACACCCCGGGCAAAGCAACATCAAAATTTTAGAAATAAGGTTTTTCAATTAGAAGAACATTTTTATAAGCGGGTTCGCCCCTCGGCAGTGTTTGGCAAGCGCTTCGGGTGTATTTCTGCGATGAAAAGCCCTCAGTGAAAACTCATCTGCCTTGCAGATACCGTTCGGAGTTGGCATAAAACATGTAGGTCCCGTTCGGCTAATTTGTAGGGAAAATCAAGAGAAGCACAACGCAAATTGGAAGAGAAGCTCGGCCTTAGATCTCTGCAGAGTGCCTGTCAAAGTATTTGAGATATATTTTAACAAACTTGTCATTATGGACTAGAGGCCGAAAGAGGCTTCAATGTAGTGCCATGAGAAGTATCGATATTCGTTTGCTTATTTAAGGGCAGTTGCACTGCCCAAAGTTTTTGACGAGTACTGCCGCTAAAAAGTCCCATGCTGGAAATTAATACGGGACTATACATATTACCTTCTGGTAGCCCGACTACCTCAGGAACGATACTCCTTGCAAGCATCTTTGTAAATATATACCATATATACCATATATCACGCCTCCTACTTTAATGCTAAATATGAACTATAGAAACTACTCACCTGCACAATGGCCCATTCACCCATATCCCGGGATGTCGACATGACAAAAAAGGAAGTGCCTTTTCGTACGGAAAATTTTTTTGTATCGTAAAATGAAGAACAAGTAAGGAAGGCTAAGTGCGGGTGTAACCGAACATTACATACTCAACTGCCAAGTTACAGCTTTCAAAACTTTTAAATTACCTTCTTTTAAAAGTGGGCGATGCCACGCCTATTATCCAATTTGATATTCTGCGTCATAAGCTTAATCCACCTACCAAGTTTCATCGCTTTATCCTTATCTTTGGTAATGAATTATCGCCCTTTTTCGGTTTTTCGAAATTTTCGATATCGAAAAAGTGGGCGCGGTTATAGTGCGATTTCGTTCATTTTAAACAGCGATCTGAGATGAGTGCCCAGGAACTTACGTACCAAATTTCATTAAGATACGTCAAAAATTTACTCAAGTTATCGTGTTTACGGACAGACGGACGGACGGAAATGGCTAAATGAATTTCTTTTTTCGCCCAGATCATTTTGATATATAGAAATCTATATCTATCTCCATTGGTTTATGCCATTACGGGGT
Organism: Eurosta solidaginis; assembly: GCF_040869045.1. Lineage (NCBI taxonomy): Eukaryota > Metazoa > Arthropoda > Insecta > Diptera > Tephritidae > Eurosta > Eurosta solidaginis. Next base: position 209,452,879 of record NC_090321.1, read on the forward strand.
ATCGTCATGCGAACAAAATCAATATACTCTGTGATCTCTGCTCAGCTGAGTATAAAAATAGCAAAAACAAAGTAATGAAATAACACAAACACTTTGAAATTTTTTTACGGAATTTTCAGATGAATTTTTCTAAACAAACTTATAGTCCGAATCGTCAAGTGTACCTTTAATTGCATTTAAGCTGGTCACAAGATTTTCTTCTGTTTGACTTCGTTGTTCTTAAAAGAAAGCAATTTCAGTTCGGAAATAATACGGATACGGAAGCGACCTGGACTCGTCCTATTTCACGGCCCGCATATGTGGCGTATATATCGGCAAGCGGCCCTGATGGTAGATATCGACAAATATCATATATTTCTAGAATGAAAAGAACATGCTTACAAAATTCGGCATGACACTGAAGACGTATTAGTTGAGAGATACCTGTTCTGAGAATTTCTTTTTTTATGGCTCAGGCGGGAAATGCTGAACTTCCTCGATACAAACTCAAGAAACGAGGAAGCTCCAATTTTTCTTTTATATATTTGCTATCCATTTTTTGACATACCTAATTTCATATACACACACATAAATACATATGTTAACTGTATTAATTAAATACATATCCCTTTATTTCTTTTAAGTTGAGCACGATTGTATTTATGTTTTCTCGCGAAAACAAAATCGCAACGATATGTGAAATTTTTGTTCATCAAATGTTTAAAAAAGTCCAAAAAAGGTGGCTGATCTATGTAATTTCATGACTCAGTAAATATCGTAAGTCGCCAAGAACTTTTTCTTAAAAGTTCACTGTTTTTATGTTTGTTCGTTTTAATGGTGTTCAATTTATACTGATTATTAAGAATTCATTGGCTTAACAACGGCTTATAATAATTGAATATTTAATTGTTATGTTTTTCTAAGAGAAAGTGAAAAGAAAGAAAGAAACATTTACTGGCATATTGCGATTGTACCATTTCGAAAAGCGCCACGAATTCATCATCAGGCAATTTCGTAATGTTATCAAAGGTTTCTTCTTTCTTTTTAGTTTCTCTTAGAAAAACCTAATAATTGAATATTCAATTATTATAAGCCAGTGTTATACTGTTTTCACACAGAAACTTAATGATCTCATTTCACGTTCCAAGGAAATCGTAAATTTTTTGCTTTCACACAGAAGTAAGTGCTCGATTAGTATGAAGGATGAAATGTCAAGCGAATAAAATGACAATGCTATATGACAGACAATGACATTTACTTTGACAAATGATATTTTTGAGCACTGAACACACCGAAAACTAAGAAACTGAATGCTGCCAACAGAGTTGCATTGAGCTTTTGACTTCATTAGGCATTCGATTAGTTACTAATGAAATAATTATAGATTCGAAACTTGTATGGAAGATTGAGCACAATAAGCGTCTTAATGTAGAAAACTGCCTTTATTATTCAATAAGCCGTGTGTGTGAAAATAGTATTAAGCTCATGAATTCCTAATAATAAGTACAAATTGAACACACCATTAAAACAAACAAACATAAATAAGGTTGAGGTTGACAATTGGGTTGGAGAAGCTATACATTGCGCTGGCAACCCCTTGAAGGTTGCGCTACACAAGCGTTTGAATTATCTGGGTATTTTAGTCGCTTCTTACGAGAGGCATACCTGCCGCGAGTATAATCTAAACCCCCTAACCCGCAGAGGGGGGGAGGAATATAGTCGTAATAGCCAGTTTCTGTTATTTTATTGATAAAAATGTCTGAGAAAAATTTTGCGCAAAAAAACTGTTTTATCCACTACACCTTTTCCAGTTTGAGTTCAGAAATTTCCAATTCAAGTTCATAAATTACAATTGAACTTTATTTTTATAATTATTTTTCAAAAACGCCCTATTTTAGGATTTGTTTCAAAAACGCCCTATCTCAGATTATTCTTTATAAGCGCACTAACTCATGTCAGAATGAATTTACTCAGATATGGCGATTTTGAAACAAATTCTGAGATAGGACGGTTTCCAAAAGTTTTCTGAGATACGACGTTTTTGAAAAGGCAGCGGAGATATCACCCTATCTATCCCACTCAGCAGTCGATATATGAAATTGTTTAAGGTAATTTCTCCGATGTTTTTGTAAGTCCCTCAAGAACCTACTAACAATAAGGATACCGAAATGTTTAAGATCACGAACTAAGGTAAATTTAAAACTAAAATTATGTATGTCTCTTGAATATTGTTTCAACGCCAGATTTTGGTTCCTTTCCGTAAAATCCCTAATTCAAGGCTATCAAAACCATTATACGAGGTTTTTCATATCTAGTGTAAGTATTCCATCGCTAGCCTCTATCTGTAGCACTGCAACGTACAAGCAGTGCACGGATCTAGACAATTCGAAAATTTATTGATTTCTTGCTTCTGATGAAAAAAACATTTAACCCTTTGATTTCAAAAATTTTTGAATTATGTTCAAATATTCAGTTCAATGACTTACTAATCGAGTCCGCTTTTTCCAAAACGCCAGCTTGCGAACAAAGACGGAAGCGATGGGAAGAAATCTATTGAGTTGTTTTTACAAATTCATCTCGCCTTCTCGAAAAACGTTTTAAGGAAACTGACTTTATCAGCTGTCAGTCAAATCTGAGTATTTACAAACGTTCTCGGTTGCATCCAGGAGCTGTTCCCATTCCTATTGATCTGAGTCCTTCAAGTTGCGCAAAATTAAGCTAAATACCATATATGTTTCCGACTTCGAAACTCAAACAGAAAGCCCTTTCGAAACCAGTTTTCAACAGGAGAAAATATGGAACAAGGAATTAAGGAGGTTAGGTGTTTAAACTGAATAAAATAATTAAAAACAATTTTTTATGTTAAACGGTTTTATTGAAAACAATACTTACATTAAGTAATAATATTACTAAAAGCTCGCCACGTATGCTTGTCGCTCTACGAACTCCAAAGTATTTTGATGTCACTTCTACCGGACTGTATGTAGTATTTGTTCTAAATATGAGCCAAATCGGACCACAAATACGATTTTTTTTAATATCTCGATCTTTGCGCCACCTAGCGGCAACTTTTTTTTTCATAGGTCGCCTTCTCTTCACGTATGTATTATATGTATATATTTTTTAAATTTTTCGATCCATGCGCCACCCAGCGGCAATTTTTTTTTCATAGGCCGCTTTCTACTCACGTATGTATTATATATATTTTTGAGATTTTTCGATCCATGCGCGACCTATCGGAGTTTTTTAATCTTATTATTGCATTATCATCGGGTTCTAAACTATATTCCAAGTTTCAGGCTTGTAGCATATCGGGAAGTTACTTTAATTTTAATTAAAAAATTCGTTCACAACGGCCGGCCTGTCAAGTCAAGCTAAATAAAACCGTTTAAAAATCTTAACTAAAGTAGTTCTGGAAGTGGGAAGATAATTAATGCGAAAAAGGAAATAAATCTTAAGCAATTAAATACAAAAAAATGGGTTAAACGGTTTGTAAACTGATTTGTTTAATTTTTACCAAAATACCCGTTTAGTATAATGTCTGATGGACATTATGACTTGTGTGTTTGGTTTAATTGTAATAAGTATGGTTGGCTTTTGAAGTTGACAAATTCTTTTCTTTGTAGTCATAAATATTGCTGTCACACAAGGTCAAATGCAAAAATACGGAAGTGATAAAATGCTACATGCACGACATAGCGTTAATTCATTTGTTTACATTTGTTTGACATAATAGTCCCTTAGGCCCGGTTTATGAAAATAAAATGAAATATATATAATTTAAAAAAACTGAATACATATGAAGAGACAATTTTCCAAGCGAGGTCGCCCCTCGACAGTGTTTGGCAAGCACTCCGAGTGTATTTCTGCCATGAAAACTGTCTGCCGTTCGGAGCCGGCATAAAACAAGTACATAGGTCCAGTCCCATCAATTTGTAGAAAAAATTAAAAGGAGGACGACGGAAATTAGAAGAGAAGATCGGCCTCTCCCATCTCTTCGGAGGTTATTGCGCCTTAAATTTTTTTAAATTTTATTTAATTGAAAAACCTTGTTTCTAAAATGTTGATGTTGCTTTGCCCGTGTCGGTGAACCCAGGATTTTCGGTGTCATAGGCTGAGCACGCTACAATCACACCACGGCGACCGCTTATTAAATTTATTTTTGCTAAATTACGCTTCATTACTGCTATCAACCAGGTGTTTATTTCTCACAATAAACAGCTGTTGATGGTACCACCTTGGAGATTTTTTTCAACTCCACCTCAACTCAATATGCAATGTAGGATATCAACTGGAGAAATGTGACGAATATTCATTTGAGAACTGTTCATTTCTCAAAATCTCTCGTAATTAGGATAATAATTGGAAAATATTAATGACGTTAGAGATTAACTCGAAAACTTTTAACTTTACAGAATTTCTCAAAGATTGGATAGTGATTGGCGAATGAAGTTGGATATCAACTCGAGGACTATCTCGTTTAATAATAATTAACTGGAGTTTAAATTTGACTAGAGTTTAAGCAAACTTAGTTTAAGCTTAGCTTAACCAACTACAGAAAAACCGGGCCTTAGAAGATAATTAAATTCAACTCTCAATCACACTTTGTTAAATTCATTTTGGACAAACTTACAGAAACCTTTATAAAAGAAAACTATATGTCACATGTATTGAAGTATAATGATGATATTATTGATGATGATACATTTATCAGTCAAAACATGTTATATACAGAAATATACATGAATACAAAAGACTCTGAGAAAATACCAAACACAGCTCCAAAAATGTTCGAAATGATGTTTAAAATAAATCCGAAAATAATCCAATCAACTTTCAGAAAAGGGTTCCAATATTACTCCAAAAGTTCATTTAAAAAGAGTCATAAAACACTCATAATTCATGGGATTCGGAGTTATTATGTACATACTCTTTTTTACGATTCCTTTCAGTGCGACCGCATAGACCGATTTTTTGATCTTTTAGGTTTAAAAAAGAGCCTCTTTCTGACGGTAATGTTCAGAAAATGAGCGCCCGCCGTGGTGTGATGGTAGCGTGCTCCGCCTACCGCACCGACGATCCGGGGTTCACGCCCCGGGCAAAGCAACATCAAAATTTTAGAAACAAGTTTTTTCAATTAGGAGAAAATTTTTCTAAGCGGGGTCGCCCCTCGGCACTGTTTGGCAAGCACTCCGAGTGTATTCCGTCATGAAAAGCTCTCAGTAAAAACTCATCTGTCTTGCAGATGCCGTTCGGAGTCGGCATAAAACAAGTAGGTCCCGTCCCGCCAATTTGTAGGAAAAACTCAAAAGGAGCAGGACGCAAATTGGAAGAGAAGCTGGGCCTAAAATCTCTGCGGAGGTTATCGCGTCTTACATTTATTTATTTATTTCAAACAAGTATTTTTATTTCCTGCGGTAAGAAGGGACACATCCTCTTTTTTTTTGTTTTTTGTGGCGCCACTGTCACCATTGAATTGAAGTGTTGCCAATTGATGCTATGACAAAGATCAGTTTGTTCTGGTCTGGTGATATTGGTAGTACTAGCACTATTTAATAGTGTGACGAATATTAGTGACACTAAGTGATACTCACATCACTAATCTGATACTAAGTAAATGAAGCCATAACAACAATAACTACATAAACGAATCAGTCATTATGTATACATATATGTACGTACACGCAGCGGAGAGGAACGCACAAACACATGCATATATCTTATCTGAGATGCGCTCAAAAGTAGGCAATAATTTGTGCAAGTATCACTCACATATACACGCGGATATGAGAAGCTATAAACGTAGTTATAGCTGGTAGTTTTACAGCTGGTAACTAACTAGTAAATTCTAGAAATATGCCAACGATACCAAACAGTATAAAAGCAGCAACAGTTAAGGCACGACAAGTCAGTTTGATTTAAGCAAGCTATCAATTACGAAGTATAAGTGTTATTTTCAAGTAGTCTAATAAAGACCATTTTTGCATTATTCAATATTGGAGTTATTTATTCAACAGTTTAGTGATTCGAACGTTAGTAGAAGGTTGCAAATAAGATGATTTGCCCTAAATTCGTTACAATAGTTAAGGGGTCGATTTCCCATCTCTAGTTTACATAAAATTTAACTGGAGCGCAGTAATCCTTCTGATGGCTTCATGTGGCATATTCTTTTTGACCAACACAGGTGGCCCAACCCCAATTAAATCGATAATTGTGAATATTTTCTAGAATAAATAGCAAAAATCGATTATGAACACACGAAAATCAGTAACCAGCTGACTTTTGTTTACACAGAGGTAACTTCAACTTAACTGTCAAGCGAAGCTTCAGTTAGCATGGTTAAACCGAAGCTTTCGTTAACTTATAGATAGATAGATAGATGTAGGCAACAGCGCAGTTAAGGTCAATACCACGAGGGGGTTCCCTGAAGGAGGTGTTCTGTCACCCATTCTGTGCAGCCTAGTAGTGGCATAAGATGCCAAGGATATGCTGACGATTGTAAGGGGTAAATTCGAGAGTACGCTCTGTGACATAATACAGAGAGCATTGAACATTACAAGGGGTTGGTGCGCCAGTGTGGGGCATAACATCAACCCATCTAAGAAGACCATCATCCCCTTCACCAGAAGAAGTGTGCTACCAGCAATAAGAGCAATAACAATAGATGGCGTTGACTAGAGTATGAAACTACTGTGAAATACTTGTGGGTTATCTCTGACACCAAGCTCCTATCGAAAGAACACTTCGACTCAATGAAAACTAGGGCCACGAAGTCCATCATGGTATGCAAACGTCTAGCAGTCAAATCATGGGGCTGTAGCCCGCATGTACTAAGATGGATATATGCCATGACAGTAAAACCTATGGTAACATATGGCTCGATAGCCTGTGCAGCGAGAACAACTCGGGCGCCGACGAGGCAAGCTGTCAAAACTTCAGCGTCTGGTATGTGTGTGCATCACGGGTGCTATGCGCAAAAGCACTGGAAGCTATGCTCGACCTAACCCCGCTGCATATATCGATAGAGCGGTCAGCCAAGCGAACCCTCCTGAATATCGCCAAGGAGGGCTCGGGCTAAGGTAAAGTTATATCGTCCCGAATCATGGAGGAATTGACAGAGAAGATCCCAATCTCTCAACTCCCGAGGGATGCTACCCTCAGGGAGAAAGAGAAAAGGTATAAAGTAGAATTGGGAGGCAAGGGTACATGGAACGAAAGCAGAATTGAGAGCATTCAGCAGCGACATAAAATATCATGGTACACCGATGGCTCGAAGACGCCAGAGGGGATTGGATCTGGAGTCTTTGGACCCAGAGCCAAGATATCAATACCCCTTGGAGCATACCCGAGCATTTTTCAAGCGGAAGTATTCGCCATAAGCCAGTGCGCTGACCTTCAGCGCGAATACTCCAATGAAACAATCGCCATACTCAGTGGCAGTCAGGCCGCCCTCAAGGCGATCTCGGCGTTTGAAATAAAATCAACACTGGTCCTTTAGTGCGTTGAAAAGCTAAATCAACTAAGAGCACACAACAAACTACTGTTGGCCTGAGTTCCTGGCCAAAGAGGCAGCAACGACACGACCTATTGGTTCCGAGCCGTTCCTGCCAGTAGGCCCGCAGGAAATTAGGGGGCATTTATTAGTAGAAGGGAGGGAAAAGAATGAAGATCACTGGCGCAATATGCCAGGCCTGAGACAATCTTACTTACCTTGCACTGAATTTCATTCGCTCAGACCTTCGGGAAATATGTACCCAATGAATTTTACTAAATATTTTTTGAAGTCAAAACATTGTGTGTGAGAGAATACACTCTTCTCCACTTTACGTCTTCTAGGCCATGATTCCTGTTGACGTGTGGAATTCTTTTTTTTTTTCTATTTACTCGCAAAAATCGCTTCACGAAAGCAAAAGTTTAATTCAAGAAACAGATATGTATGTATGTCAGTTTCAGCATTTATTACTATGATACTTTTCCATTACAAAACAACTAATGAATGTGAACATAAAATACTTACATACCATACATTGAATATGTATGTATAAGACTACAAAGGAGACAAAAATATTGAGTTTTAGGGGCAAATTATGTATAGCGAAAGAAATCATTTTTCCTCGAGCGAACTAAAATTCCTATCATATAAGGGTATCATTCACTTTAGTGAGTGACAGTAAACCTGACTACCTTTATGAAATGTTTGGTATTATAAAGTGGTGGTCACGGCGTCATCCATAATCTGGCCGTTAATAAATAAGGTCCCCTTGTGGAACGCAAAGTAATATTTTTGATTAAAATTTAGCTTCACATAAGGGGTAAAGCTCATAAAAAGTTTGCAAGTGGGTCTTAGATACCAAACTTGCTTTCAGTAAATTGTTTTGCTATATAACAAGTGTGAAAGATACATACGAGTGTGTGTAACTAACTTCCGACAATGTTTCAGCATGTAATTTTTCATCAAACAACACATGCCCCATTTCAAAGCAATTAAATGCTCTGATGAACTCCCGCTTTGGGAGCCTATCATAACTATCAAGATTCACATAAAAATACGCATGGTGGTGTAAAGAACCTTTTTCTCACAGGACCGCCAGGACGCCTCTGGTATGTACTATATACATTCGCTCAACTTGTTAATTGAATATGTATGTATAAGTAAAATGCAGTCAATTTTGTTCACTTTGATATGCCAGCAATAAGAAAATTAAGCATCAATTCCATTAAAGAAGCGTTGATTGTTTGATTGATACATTTTGATTGTATCATTTGACATTTTCAAATTGAATATTTTAATGACATTTGTGGTGCGGACTTGTTATTCAAATGACGTTTCGGAAGTTAGCTGCCTACAGCTAGTTATCAGAAACTGATTTATTGATTTTCTTACTTGCTCTCAGTTCCTTGATCTCTAGGTTTTAGTTAGACTTGGTTAAATTTGCTGGATCATTCCAAATGTAATATTGTAGTGAGCAGCTGTTCAGAATCGATTTGTTTATAAAAACAATATATATTTCTGTATGTTTGTTTAATGGTGTGTTCAGTTTATACTTATATTTAAGAATTCATGAGCTTTACACCGGCTTATAATAATTGAATTTCAATTATTATGTTTTCTAAGAGAAACTGAAAAGAAAGAAACAATTACTGGCATATTGCGATGGAACCATTTCGAAAACCGCCAACGTAATCATCATCAGGCAATTTTGTAATGTTATCAAAGGTTTCACCGGGATTTGAACCGTAAATCACATGGTAAAACTGCAGTTGCCTTTAACCACTAGGCTATCCTGCTGGTATTTGTTTTCATGCTTAATTCAGTTTTTCTCATTTCTACACTAACAACACAATAACACAAAATATATATTTCTTATATTTTCTTTACTGTGATTCTGGCACACATAGCCCAATCATTTAAGAGTTCAACTTCAGAATTGAAAAAATTAGAAAGTAACACACGCTTTTATTTTAAAATTCTGTGTGTGGGACTAGAAGTTACAAAAAATTTACTGCTCGCTGTCAGTATGTCTTCACAACATTGTTAGTATCTTCCAAGCAGATGTTATGAGTATAAAGAGGAGAACTCGGTAAGGAGCGCAAGGTGTGAGTTTATTCAGATAGCCAATCAGCGCTCATGGCGCTTAACCCACCCCATCTCTTCGTCAAAGGCCGCCAGCAGGAACGTTGAGGGTAACGAGAAGGCAGACGAACTTAGAATTGCAGGGTCTCTGCTGAATGCTGTGGAGGCGGTCGAGATCCATCACCCACTTACATCAATCAAAAGAACCAAACATGGCAGATTCAAGGAGTAAGCGATCTCTACCTGGTACTATTCTAACACCTGCAAGATAACCAATCAAACCTGGTCGAATTACAATAGCAGAAGAACAGAGGACCTACTAAATTGGTCAAGAAAGAAATTTTTAGGATCATACATGCTGAGGGAATAGGGATCCCTTTCAACAGCATTTGCAGGAGCTGCGGCGAGGAAGGCCATAAAGAAACAGTCGCGATTACCCGTATGATTGCCTAGCCCACACTAGGTTTATAACTATAGACAGTTATATACTGACGGAACTTCAAGAAGTAGCTAAATGATTTTTTAAAGATATATGCAGGTTCATTGGTTCCAATTGATTAAAAAAAAACACTGACTAAATATACTAAAACATTAGCAATTGGTGACAGGAGAATGTGCATCAAAATGTCGCCACATGCGCTACTTGGGCTCGGGTCTTTGGTATCAGTGCCGCCCACTGCAACCAACCAATCAAATACTTTACGCCCTAGTTTATAGCAAGTATCTCCTTTCCTGGACGTTACACGTGTTTTGCGTTAAATTCAAATTTGTAGGTCATAGTGTCCTTCGCAGGTTTTGTCTCAAACTCTTTTCAGGTGCTCAATAAATTCTGAGAAACACACAAAATTCGCCTCTTATAAGATTTTTGGAATAAAATTGAAATTTCTAAAAGAAAGGTAAAACATTTTGAGGGAAAAGCTCGATAATCCCTAAATAGATCCCTACCGCGCTCTTGAGATGAATTAGATTACATTAGCAGAAATTCACTACAAAGTAAGGTCTCATGTACATATACATACGGACGCTAAGTTAACTGTTACTTGCGATAGTATTTAAACTTTGTATTGACAATTTCACCGTCATAAACTAGATTAGTAACCCCTTGGAAAATAATCTTATTCATAAATACAACATTTAATGGCACAATCGTCAAAAGTAAATCTCCATATCTCGAGTTTATACAAAAAATTGTCAATAAGGAAACTATTTCCATGCATTGCGCAATAATAACAAAGTATTACACATTTCATTGTTTGCCATACACTTTGATAATACAAGTACAGGTTGCCAAGTCAAATAGCTTTATGTTTATTTCTACATAGTTAGAACTTAAATATGGTTGATTCTATATCACGAATGATATCGGCATCTGAGTGGAATATAATCCTATCCCGGCTGCCAGTTGAAAAACGTCCTATCTCAGACATTTTTTCATAAACGCCCCAGCTAATGTCAAAATGTATTGAATTTGAGCTCAGATAGGGCGTTTTTGAAACAAATGCTAAGAAAGGCGTGCGAAACAATATCTAAGGAAACCAAAGAAGAGGAAAGGAAAGAAAAGTTCTCGTTTCTTATCCAATTTTTATTGGTTTGCTATCGACGAGATATAGACGAGCTATCAATTTGTTGTCGAAGTGTTATACATTCGTTATCGATGAGCTAAGAGTCTTTATCGAAGTGTTATAAGTGTGTTATCGCTTTTTGGATACTTGCTAACGAAAAGTATTGATGTGTCATCGAAAAGTTATCGACTAGTTATGAAAAAGTTATTGATTTGTTATATAAAAATAATCGGTTTGCTGTTGAAAAAATATCGACTTGTTAACAAGTAGTTATCGGAGTGTTATCGATTTTTATAGAAGTGTTTATCTGTATGTTGTTGCTGTTGTTGTGTTCTTTGTTGTTGTATAACCGATAAAGACACTCCCCGTATATTTTGGGGAGTGTTGTCGATGTTGATGGCCCTTTCCCGGATATAGATCCAGTACGTTCCGGTAACAAGCACCATAAAGCTACTAGCCCGACTATCCCGGGAATGATTTATATGACCATATTAAACCTTCTAGGCCATCCTGCCCTCCCACACTCTACCTCCATAAGGAGCTTGGGGTCTCCCCCCGGAGACGGCCAGACATCCGATGAAGATTCAGGTGAAGAAGAAAAGAATGTGTTCCAAGACTAATATGACATAAACGTCATTGGCAGAGCTTACGCTCTCTGATAACTTTTGCGACTTTTTTTCTAGTTTCTATTAAATACTCAAAACTATTAGGTGGTATGAGTTTCGACCTTTTGGGTCAACTCTTAACGACTTGTCCCGGAATTGGGTTAAGATTGTTTCATACAAGAAATTCTACTTAAACGTTTATTTAAGTGTTTTAACTTTACTGCTGCAAAATTTGCATTTAAATACTAGAAAAGCACTTGGATAGAACGTGGCGTATGAGTGATGTTTTCTTAGACGATGCGTCTATGTGAGTTAGAGTAGAAATTGTTTTTTCTACTTGAAATAAAAAATAAATACTGGCAATCTCCAGACTCTACTTTGATAAACTATTTATACGTGTGTTTTAATATCACCTTTTCCAAATTTTCAACTTCGAACTATGTAGATGAGCTATAAAACTGCATAATTAAAATGTCTCAAAAATTTATAGAAAATATTAGGGTGAGCAAAAAAAATTTTTTTTTTTCATTTTTGCTGTTGTGAAAATATTGTTCATAAAAGATAAAAATAAAATAAATACTTAGCGCGATTTACCTCCGAGGAGATTTAGGCCGAGCTACGCTTCCAATTTACTTCGTGCTCTTTTAATTTTCCCTATAAATTACATGTTTTATGCCGACTTCGAACGGCATCTGCAAGGCAGATGAATTTTCACTGAGCAGATCTTCATGGCAGAAATACACTCGAGCTCGATTAGAAAAATTATTTTCTAACTGAAAAAACTGTTTTCTATATGTTTAATATTACTTTGCCTAAGGGTTGAGCGCAGGACCCTCGCGGGGATAGATACAGGATAGCCTGTAAAAATTTCAGCTTTTTATTTTAGTTTTTCCATATCGCTTAGAGTGTACACCTGCTAAGTATCACTTTAGTCAAAAATAACTATTTGATTCAGTTTGATAGAGCGAGAGATACTTCTTTACTCAGGCAAAACATAATGGTCCTTATGCTTAAAAAGCGAGCATTTGCTCAGACTCGAGTTTCTGAGTAAAAGGTGACTTGTTTGTTGTGGCTTCGCATATGCAATTTACAGTGAATAATCCCATTGAAACTGTTGGTAGGTAATATGTTTTAAATAGAGAGAAGGGAGACAGCTCGATATCTCGTTTTCCAAAATCTTTCAGATCCAATTTGATAGGCAAGTAGCAGCAGTACCTCAAAACGGATAAAAAATAAAAAAAAACAGTATTGTTAGGCCCATTAAAGCTCACACGACATTCTTATAAATGAATGACGAACAAGCTTGTTTGTAAAGCCTTTGGTAGGGTTGGCAGACTCCGCGCTTTTTGGTTATGAACTTGATCTGTGAATGCTTCTTCTTATTCGCAGTGATTTTCTACTGTGACTGTGATTGAACAAAAGCAAAACAATCTACATATAACGCAGCTCAATCAAAGCATGTACCCAATCACAGCTCTTTCTCAGCCAAATAACAAGCTTCGAAAATACGAATCCGCGAGTTATGCTACTATCTGCGGCTAACGTATAAGCGAACAGATAATGACAGTGCTACGAAACTTTGGCACACCTGCTTACCTGGTCTGAATATTGGTAGCCATTTAAGCGACAAAGTACTCCTTTTTGATATCGATGAGGGACCAAGAAAGCACAGCATCACGGGCGGTGTCCCTCACGAATCTGTTCTAGGTCCAACGCTATGGAATGCGTTTAAGGAGCACTTCAGGGCGGTGCGGGCGAAAGTTTCCAGAGTTATTGGAGCCCTACTGCGAATAATGCCAAACATCGACGGCCCAGGCGAAGCCATCTGTCAGCTATTATCCAACGTAATCAGCTCGATAATATTAGATGCAGCAACAGTATGACATGGATCTAAAATGGTCCACCAAAAAGATATACTAGCAGCTTACGGTATTACTGTTATACGAATAGCATGTGCTTAACGGACGGTGTCCAACGACGCGTTCCATATTTCATCCAGGAAAATCCCAGTAGATCTACTCTCAGGTGAAATGGCCGATCTGTATGGCATTGGAGTCAGCCGATCATCTGAAGATGCTAAGAAAAGCGCAAGGTCACAAACAATAGTTGGGTTGCAAAAACGGTGGGAAGAATCGAGAAAAAGGCGCTGGACCCTCATGCTAGTTCAGAATATGGCGGAATAGTACGAGCGAAAACATGGCGAACTAAAGTACCACCTCACACAGATATTGAGCGGGCACGGCGGCTTCAAGGAATATCTACATAAGCGTGGAATAGAGGAGTATCCTTCCTGTCCACACTATATCGCCGAATTGGAAAGCGCAGAGCACGTAATGTTTCACTGTCTTCGTTTTCACGGCGAAAGACTCCCTGTACACAGAGTTTTTTGAGAGGAGCTTTCCATTAGGAATTTAGTTCCCCAAATGTGCTGTGAGCAAGATGGCCTTTATAGTTATGACGCAGTTGATGCATGCTGAAAAGGAGCGCACAGAAATGGTCATACGAAGTAGTTTCGACTAAATCGTCCCACAGGATGCGGACACATGAACAATAAAAAAAGGCGTTTAGCAGTAGATAGCAGCCTAAATCACTGATAGCAGTATACTGCGACATCTAGTTCTACTTACTCGCATAATGTTGCAGCTACTTGTTCCTGTGATCAGAGCTTTGACTGTGTCCGTAATTGCAATAATTGCTAAGCGTTATTTCGAACGATACGCAGAGGCAATCATAGTCGTCGCTGTGATCTTTCAGTCGCTGTGATCGTTCAGTCGCTGTGATTGTTCAGTCGCTGTGACAAAATAACTGTTACTTGAATGTTTCCCAACTCTGTCCTCCAATATTACAAAGGCCAATTCGGTTAAAATTAAACTTTTACATAAAAATATTGCCTTTCATTTGCTTTGACCTAGAGACTCAATGTAAAAATTGCATAGAAATCAACAAGTGATTTACTGAATCACAACGCAACCACCACTATCGGGGTAATATTTAGGACGGCAAAGAAGCAACAATGCATAGCAATACGAGTTCTTTCGGTTATATGTATCTGCAAAAATATGCTTATAACTTTTACGTTCATGACCTTATCCGTTGGCCGAATGCCTTACCTACTACGAAAGATTGATTTAATTAAAAATGTACTCAATGCCTGGCGTTGGTTCTGAATATTTCTAAATAAATAGACACATTCATCTACGGTTGCTTTAATATATGTATAATCTGAATTTTTTCGTTTTACATAAGTATGATATATGTATTTTAGGGTGGTCCTTATATGCCAAATTAGTGATTTTCCTCAGTCTCATCCCTACAAACGATAATACCAATGCCAAAAATATCACATATAAATTTTGATCCCGTTTGGAGAGGGTTAAGGGGAGTGGCAATATAAACTTTTTTTGTGCAGACTCAAAAAATTAAAATTTAAATCGATAATTTTAAAGTAGGCGATATCATAAATAAATTTTGTTCCCGATTGGGGTTTCGCACAGTGGCTAAAGCTCATAATCTAATTTTTGGAAAAAAATCGGTCATATGGCATATAAAAATCAGCCTAATGAATTAAAATTTGTGAACAAATTGATTTCCGCTGCCAATTTTTGAAATCAATAGCAAATCTTTATTGACTCCTCTCTATTATAGTTGCTGCGACGTACAAGCACCTCATAAAATGGAATACGTCTCTCGTAACCACCAAAAGCAATATACAAAGCGCGATGTGAAGGCTGAACCTTACCCGGTGTAAGACTACCACAGTACTGAGCTCTACCCACATACAACGTTTCACCGTTCGAAGTGCGTCCCGCTTCGATTGCACCTGCCGGCACAGCACCATCCGTTGCTGCCACCCACTCATAACCATCTCCAATTAATATCTCAACATTGGATTTGGGTATCTCTTGACCCTCATAAGATACATAAGCGCAAGCGCGACTAGGCACCAATTTTCCAGGCAGCAAATCTCCATTATGAAAGCAGCGACAAACAAAAATTGGGGAAAGATCTGTGTCATGGCCAGCATGTACGGCATTTGGTGGTGTATAATTAGCGTTCGAGACAACCCAAGTGTCAGTTTGTTGTGGGAAAGTTGTAGCTGATGTATAGGATGGTGTAGATGGTAGTGCTGGATAAACGGAAACTCCAATGGACTGATATGATGGTGGTGGATCAAAAGGTGGTGGGGTTGGTGTTGATGGTGGTGGTGCATTTGCGCCATAGTGATCACTTGCAGGTGGTGCTGCACCAAAGGGTGGTACAGGCATAGGCATAGGAATTATAGGTGCCATTGGTGGCTTAATATCATGAGGTGGTGGCTGTGGATTCCATTCTGTAGTAGCTGGTACCGGATATGGATGTTTTTCATTCACAATTGATGGTGGTGGAAGTTTTGGTTTCTCATCGATAGCCCAACCTCCTTTAGATTTCTGTTCCACTAATATTTCGTATGACTCCAAACGACGTTCTGCATTTTTGTATGGTATGAAAAGGGCACGATGTACGGAACTAACTTTTCCAATACTTAAACTACCTTCATAATGAGCACGTCCAATATAAACGAGTTGACCCAATGCAGTTTTGCCACAAAGCACAGCATTTTCGGGTATTATATGATCGTAACATTGAAGCCAGACAAGATTTGTGCCACACAATACTTCAAAATGATCCTTGGGTATGGCCTCGCCACGCCATGAGACGAAAGCGATGCGTTTATTGGGCACAATTTTAGCAACAAGTGTGTCGCCGTTGTGGTAAGTGCGACCAACGTAAATGGGATCGCCGTCGAAATCATTGCCGCCAATTACAGCGTTTTGTGGCATTGAAGCATACGCGGACGAATGCACCCATTTGTGGTCTAAAGTTTGGATAGAAGGAAAAGAGTTGAGGGAAGGTTTACGAAAAGTACTACTCAAGATTTTATAAATAAATAATACAAAGGGTGCATACGTCCGCAGTGTGTTGTGGGGTTTTAAGGAGTCAAAATAGATCTATGTATTTTATCAGGGTTCGTAACAATTGAAAGTTTTTTTATACAAATTGCTTTTCAATCATTTTTGTATGAGTTTTTATTTTCAAAGTTCTTCATTTCGCTTAGAAAATAATTATTATTTTAGTTTTTTATTTCGTTAGGAAAATATGAGTTAATTTTTAGTTTTTTTCCTTGAAAAATAACTGTTATTAAACAAATTTTTTGATTTCGCTCAGAACATAACAGTTTTTTTTTTTTGAGCTTTTCATTTTGCTCGAAAAATAACAGTTATTTTTCAGTTTTTTAATATTTTCGCATTTTCTATTTCACTTGGAAAATAAGAGTTATTTTTTAAGGCTTTTCTTCTCTTGAAAAATTACAGTTATTATTAAAGTTTTTTATTTCGCTCAGAACATAGTAATTGTTTTTAATTTTTTCAACGAAAGAAAAAATAAAAAATTGCTGACGAGCGGAACAACTCGAAAAACAAATCGTTAGCTTAATGTGAAAATGTTAGCTTAATGTGAAAATGTTCTAAGTCACTTTTTTTGAAAAATTGTATTGTAACGAATTTGCTTGCAAATCCTCTTATTTGCCTTTTTGCTAAGTTCGTATCACTAAACTGTTGAATAAATAACTCTAATATTGAATAATGGAAAAATGGCCTTTATTAAAGTACTTCACAATAACACTCATACTTTGCAATTAGCTGGCTTAATAACCAAACTGATAGCTTAAATGAAACTGACTTTCAAAATAATACTGCTATTGCTCGCTAGATATCGTCTTAATCGAAAATCAAATCAAACCAGGCATGCTTAACCAACGAACCGATATCATTTCGTTACGATAATTAACGTTAATAAACGAAACAAAGTCATTTCGTTTCGTTTATTAACGTTAAGAACGTCAAATTAACGAAATGATTTTGTTTCGTTTTCTGCCATATCAAAACGAAATCAAATCGTTTATGTTGATTATTAATTTCAAACTATGCTGGCAAAGCTGATTGATGGCGGAGTCATTAAAGGTGTAAGCATCAGGCAAGCTGATTGCAACTTTTCTCATGAATTTTGACAGTACGAACATTTCTCAGAGTATTTTTGACATTACCACCAATGAATTACACAAACAAATTACATGGAGTTTGTGTGTGTATGTCCGCTCGCTGTTACCACCTTACGGCTTCACGATGGCTATAGCATTGCCAGCACAATTCAAACATAAAGTATCACGTTTTTGTTAAAGTTTTTAACGATAACGAAAGCTTTTTGTTTCGGCTAAAATCGAGATACAATTTATCTTGATAATTTCTTTATCGATAATATTTCGAAGTGTTTCAACGGAAACGGTGGAAATTTTTGGATAAACGATTAGCTTAACGTTAAGGTGCATCCCTGAATCAAACTGAATTACTTCTTACTCGCTTGCGCCGCTTTTATAGTTTACGCTGCATACATCTAGGCTCTTCTAATTCCAGAACTTACCAACTATTTCGTGTGTTTATAGTTCTCATATAGTTTCTACTTGTTTACAATCAGTGTTGCTAGGTTAGCCTTTTCGAGGCTATATTTAGCCTTTTTTTTGCCTTTAGCCTCGAAATTTTTGGTTTAGCTTCGTGACTTTTTTCTAGCCTTTTTTACTTTTTAATAATTTCTAAAATAAAATAATTTCAATAGTTCCTGTGAACACCTAATACCTAATAATATGAGTTCTCTACAAAAGATTAACCCTTTTTCTGCTGAAAATTAGTTGAAAGTTTCAAAGCCAGATGTATTTTCTTACTTTGAAAAAGAGAAGTATAGTTATTCTTCAAGTCAAATAGCATTAATAGAGCTGCAGTGGCGAAAACTTATAACTATACAATGGAAAAATGTACACTCCACCATGGAAATTTGGTCGGAAGTCCGAGAATTCATATTTAGTTTTTTAGTATTACCACTCAGTAACGCGGAGATTGAAAGAATTTTTAGTGGCATGAAAATTCTGAAAACTAAATTAAGGAACAAACTAAAAATTAAAATGCTTAATGCGCTGCTTAATATTAGATGCTCGTCAAAACGCTTATCTAAATGTTGTAATGACTTTGAAATTACCGATGATCTCATATCTATGGTAAATAGACAAACTTTATACGCAGTCTTAAGCTCTTCTATTTCTTCAGACGGGGAATATTTTATATAAATAATTAGTTTGTAATATATTTTTTTTTATGTATATACACATATAAATAAAAAAAATAAATGTAAGGTGCGATAACCTCAGGAGAGATCTAAGGCCGAGCTTCTCTTCCAATTTGCGTCGTGCTCCTCTTGATTTTCCCTACAAATTGGCCGGACGGGACCTACATGTTTTATGCAGACTCCGAACGGCATCTGCAAGGCAGATGAGTTTTCACTGAGAGCTTTTCATGGCAGAAATACACCCGGAGCGCTTGCCAAACACTGCCGAGGGGCGACCCCGCTTAGAAAAATTGTCTTCTAATTGAAAAACCTTATTTCTAAAATGTTGATGTTGCTTTGCCCGTGGTGCGAACCCAGGGCATACAGTGTGATAGGCGGAGCACGCTACCATCACACCACGGTGGCCGCACATATGCAGTCATTTAAAGTAATTCTATGTGCTGTTCAAGGAAAATGTGCCTGATATGTTTTGAAACAAGAAGTTATGTTTAAGTTATGGTTATAAGTTTTTATTTACAAATGTGTAAACTAAAATATAAAAAAAATTTTATGAATTAACCAAAAAAATGGCTGGCCTTTTTTTAGCTTCTTTTTTTTCTAAATTTAGCTTTTTCTAACCTTTTTTTTTTGCCAATCTAGCTTCTTTTTTGTTCATCACCTGGCAACACTCCCCGAAGGCTTTGGGGAGTATTACCGATGTTGATGGCCCTTTGCCGGATATAGATCCGGTAAGTTCCGGTAAAAACCACTATTAAGGTACTACTAGCTCGACCATCTCGGGAATTTTTTATATGACTACATTAAACCTTCTAAGCCATCCCGCCCTCCCCACCCCCAGTTCCATTTACATTATAGGCAAGCATGAATGAGATAAAATTTCTTCTGTCATGCAAAGCCTGAAGACCAAGCAATTTGTGACTGCTGGTACATATATGATGAAGCCAGACGGCCTCCCGGCCAGTGAAGCATACGTAAAGCAATTTTGTAAAAAAATTTTTGAACTTTCTCAATTTTATAGGAGTTAGATTCATAGAAAGGATTCCATATTATTGAGCAATATTCAATACCACTTCTGACCAAGCATATATAAAGTGCCTTCAACGTCATAGGGTCCTTAAAGTCACTGGTGTTACGTCTACTAAACCCAAACATTGCAACAAATTTTGAAACAACGAAATCAATGTGACTAGAAAAAGAGAGTTTGGAGTCAAAAATTACACCCAAGTCTTTACTCTCTTGACAGCGATTAAGAGATTTAGCATTTAGTTTGTAGATAAAGTATGTGGCAGTTGTGTTTATGGAATAAGACATAACACAGCATTTGTTTGAATTTAAAAATAAGTCTGCGTACCATCCGGCAAAAGAGTCCAGATCAGAACCGTTTGAAATAAAATAATTAAATAAATGTAAGGCGCGATAACCTCCGAAGAGATTTTAGGCCGAGCTTCTCTTCCAATTTACGTCGTGCTCCTTTTTTTTTAATTTTTCCTACAAATTGGCGGGACGGGACCTACTTGTTTTATGCCGACTCCGAACGGCATCTGCGAGGCAGATGAGTTTTCACTGAGAGCTTTTCATGGCAGAAATAAACTCGGAGTGCTTGCCAAACACTGCCGAGGGGCGACCCCGCTTAGAAAAATTTTGTTCTAATTGAAAAACCTTATTTCTAAAATTTTGATGTTGCTTTGCCCGGAGTGTGAACCC